>NC_073303.1:333415995-334137245 GCF_027595985.1 Sorex araneus | reverse complement strand
GTTACTATCTGTAATGGAAAATTCTAGTGCAAGTATCTGTATGAGAATTTATTTATTTATATATTAAATTTTTAAAAAATATCTGTGAGACAGACCATTACAAAGATGTTCATGATTGGAATTCAGTCATACAATGATTCAACACCCATCCCTCCACCAATATACATTTCCCATCACCAATGGCACCGTTTTCTTTCCACCATCCCCCAATACTCCCCCCCACCCCCAGCCTGCCTCTATGGCAGGCACTTTTCTTCTTTCTCTCTCCTTTTGTGCATTATGGTTTGCAATACAGGTACTAAGGGGTCATTGTGTTTGTTCAGGGTGGTCAGTATTTTTATTGGGAAGGTAAGGCTTAGAGTAGCTATTTAACTGGATGGCAGCTTTGGGGTATGGATGTAACTGCCATCCATACCCCAAAGTACAGGGAAGTGGAAGGAAGTAGCCCATCCCATCTCTAAGAAAACCTGGAGATTTCAGTCACAAAACTACCCAAATTTTCAGCAGGTTATACCTCGGTAAAATCTGTCCACAGGCAGTGGAGTCAGGCTGGGAGCATAGTGATTTTGGATTGTGGAAGCTAGTGGTTTCTGGGGTCTCTGCTTGGGTGGACACCAGGCTGACCTGCCCCATTCTCGTTCCAGTTTACCCTGGTCTGTTCGGTCTTGTGCAGGTCCAAGGTTAACTGTGGCTTTTGATCTCTTTTGAGATTTATTTTTATGGGTCTCTGAAACAAAGTTGATAAATGAGCTTGTATAGCTGAGCCAGAGGTTGTTTGTGGGTGTGGCTTCCACATACCTAACTTTTGGCCATTTAATTTCTTGGGAAACTTGGTCCCGAGGTGTTGGGGTATATATACATATGTATGTATATATACATATATATCCCGCAAATGAGTGCAGTTATTCTATGTCTGTTTTTCTTCTTTTGACTTATTTCATTTAGCATGATACTCTCCATGTCCATCCATTTATAAGAGAATTTCATGACAATATTCATAACAATATTTTTCTAACAGATATATAGTATTCCATTGTGTAGATGTACCAAAGTTTCTTTAACCAGTCATCTGTTCTCTGTCACTCGGGTTGTTTCCAGATTCTGCTGCACAGTGAACAGTGTTGCAATGAACATGCAAGTGCAGATGTCACTTCTGCTGTGTGTTTTTGCACCCTGGGGGTACATTCCCAGAAGTGGCATCACTGGATCATATGGAAGCTCAATTTCTAGTTTTTGAGGAATGCCCATATTGTTTTCCAAAATGGTTGGCCAGTCAGGATTCCCACCAACAATGGATGAGAGTCCCTTGCTCCAGCATCTGTGCCAGCACTGGTTATTCTTGTTCTTTTTGATGTGGTGTAAAGTGATATCTCATTGTTGTTTTGATTTGCATCTTCCTGATCATTAGTGATGTAGAGCATTTTTTCATGTGCCTTTTGGCCATTTGTACTTCTTCTTTGCTGTAGTTTCTGTTCATTTCTTCACGATCACAATCACGATCACGAAATTCCATTGATCACTGAGTTGCTAGAGCGGTCTCAGTAACCTCTACATTCGTCCTATCCCTGAGATTTAAGAAGCCTCTCTCTTCTCCGCCTTCCCAACGATGCCGCACTGGAGGCTTTTTCAGGGTCAGGGGAATGAGATTCAACTGGTTACTGGTTTTGGCATATGGATACACCATGGGAAGCTTGGGAGGCTGTCCCATGTGGGCAGGAAGCTCTCAGTAGCTTACTAGTTTCTCCCAGAGGGAAAAGTAGGTTATAAGATATTGTGTGGCCACAAAGCAACTGCACTTCTGGGAGCTTGCTTTTAAGTCTCTGGATGTTGGTCGTTGATGGGATTACACATACCTGGGTTCCTCTGCTGGTACCTTCATGTGTGAGGCTTGTATGCATGTATGGAGAGTCCCATTTGTTTATCTTTGCTTTCACTTGCTTGTTCAGTGATGTTTCATTTTTAAGATGCATTTATTTTCAATGCCCAGATATAATTCTTATTTGATAAAAGGTCTTCCAGCCTTGGATTAATCACTGCTATGCTATAATGATTACATTCTAGTTAAGACTTGACACTAGTTAACATTAGTTAAGAAGCAATCTTCCTTGGGAAATTCTGATTACTAGAAAGTTTTGTATTTCTACTGAACCATAAATATGTGCATATTATTTCAAGTGCTAGTTTTGTTTTCTGGAACGAAACTGTTGGTGGAATCAAATAAGGGTATATTATTTGTGCCAGATGTAGTAAGATGTATTTTGTGGCAAGACCAAAGTTAGATACTCAAGTCTCTGGATTTCTTCCTATATATCACAGAACTAGCATGGTTAGCACCACCTAGTGTTCTTATGTTGTACATTTTGGGAATGTGAATTACTAACATTTCTTTGGAGATCAATTAGCTCTACTTATAAAATTCTCTATTAAATCAGAAATTCTATTTTTGCTTACTTAGTTTAAGTATTTCCAAAGCATTTAAAAAAACAAGAAAGATTGTACAGGTGGTTCAGAATATCCACTATAATTTTTTAAAATAACATTATTGGGAGATAAATAAATGAATATGTACAATCAATGATAAACTGTTATTTAAAAAAAGGATTGGTATATATGTCTAAGTGGGATATGTATCCAGTTGTAAGATTCTTATTATATATTGTTAAATGTAAAAATAATATAAAAGTATGTGTAACATTATGTCATTTTTGTAAAATAATTATGTTATTGGTTTGCTTTTTTAAAATCTGTGAGAATGAACAGTTATACTCATCGCTGAGAGACTCCTGGTTTTCACATCATTAATATAGTTTTTGAGCATTTTAAAAAAGAGCAGGTATTGTCTCTGTAATCACACACAAAAAATTGTCACCTGGAAGCATTATAGATGATTGGGATGAGAACAGACTTTAACTTGAGTAGATGGCATCTGTAGAATTTAGTATATGTAAGCACAAGCACCTTTAGAACTTATCTAAACTAATACCCTAATTTTACGGATAAGAAAATTGAGTCCTTCAAATAAGAAATGAAGTACTCAAATCCTCAGCAGTAGTTAGTAGTAAATCTATTTTCAGGACCCAGATCTTGTTCAACTTGAATTGTGATTGAGTGTATTTTAAATATTAGGATAGATTTTGAGAGAACTAATTTTAGAAGTAGTTAGAAATGTCTCTACATTGCTTCTTTGGGGTAGGATGGATGGCTTACATCTGGTTCTCCTCCGGCTTAATTCCTGATTCTGTGTTCAGGACTTACTCCTGGCAGACATAGGGGACCATATGTGGTGCCAGAGATCAAACTTGGGTCAGCTGTATGTAAGACAAGCCCCTACTTGCTATACTATAGCTCCAGCCCCATATATGGCTTCTTTTTAAAGAAGTTGCACATTACTGGACTTATATTATAGATTAACAGCTTCAAGATTGTGATGGGTTTTTGTTGTTGTTGTTTGTTTTCTTGTAATAGCTGGGAGTGCTCAGGGCTTACTCCTGGCTCTGTGCTCTGGGATCACTCTTGTCAGGATTCAAAGGATCATACAGGGTGCCAGGTATGATAAGTTAGCCACATGCAAGGCAAATGTCCTGCCCATTTTTCTATTGCTCTGGTCCAAAATTGTGGTAAGTTTCTTTTTTTTTTAAAAAAAAAAACCCTGAATGCTACTAAAGAGTAATTAACATCAATGTTCTCTTTTCCAAAAGAGAAAATTAAAGTTTTGTGATTTATGAAGGTTCTATAGTACATTAGTTATAGAGTTGGGACTTAAACCATGATTCTCAGAATTCTCAGGAAATATTACTTTGTCACTTTTCCCCCTGAAAGTTGATGTGCTATTTGTATCCTTCATGGTGCTAGATAATGTAATCAAAGATGTGCAAGGCACAATCCACATTCTTGAGAAATAAGATGTACATTCAGGGTATTTCAGCATAAAATAAGCACAGATAAGATCTATAAGATCTCAGCATAGTTAAGATCTATAAGTTGAGAAAACTGATAAACTAATCCTCAAGGTTTGATCAACTCTTTGTCCTTAAATTAAAGATGGTGAAATGAGAATATTTTCATATATCAAATTTTTCATATATCAATTTTTCATATATTAAAGAATATCATACAAAGCACTACATCATCTTTTCAAATGGAAGAATTATTATCTCTATTAGGAACATAAGGTACAGAAACATTAAATTGTTTGACCATTAATCATCAAGCATAGGAATAACTCTTGGATCCCTCAGGTCTTGGCAATTTCCAGAAAACCACACCTTTAATGGATTCAAATTAGTATTGTACACTCGGAATCCTGGACATACCTCAAAAGTGAATAAGTGCCTTTTATTTTAAGTTAATAATAATAATAATAATAATAAATCCTCACCAACACTGGCAGAATCTGACTCATCCGAACAGAGTTCACCAAATTATGGCTTCTCACTTAAGTTTACTCCACCAGAAATGGAAACCATTTATCAGTCTGGGGGTGAGGTTGTATGCAGCAGTAATCAAGCCAATGGGAGATAAGTAGAAGCCACAAATTAAAGGTGGTGTTGGCACCAACAACCAAACTAAAAGTGCTGATCCAGGAATGACAATCTCTGAACATTTTCAGACAAGTTAAGAACACATGTAAGACCAGCTTTGGGCACATCCCACTTGTATGACTGAGTCCAGCTCTATAGCATCCATTTACCTTGGCACTGAGACTATGTCAACCACTTTGGACTCTGGCTATATTTTATGCAAATTTAAAGATAAAAAGTCATTGTACTCCAAGTTTCTGCTTCCTCTTTTCTCTTCCTCTTCTTCTTCCCCTCCTCTTTTTCTCTTCTTGTTGCTCTTCCTCTTCTTCCTTCTTCATTTAGATAACCTCTCACCATTTTTAATTTTAACGATTAAAAGTCAAACTAAATAAATGTATCTAAATAATTTATATTGTACATAAGGAGTGTAACCAACCAGTCTGATGAGGTATTTCAGACTAAAGGCTTCCATGGAACAAGGATTTATATTTCACGTTTCACTGTAACCTTTTGAACTTGATGTATTATATGTAGGCACATTTTTGTGGGAGGGATCCAAGCAATGCTCAGGGGTTCCAGAGGCCACTCCCAATGATAAATTGGCAGGAAATTCAATTCTAGGGTTCAGAAATGCACTGTTTCTGGGGCTCACTGATGCTGAGGGGTACCAGAGCCACACCTGGAAGTGTTGGCATTGGGAAGGGCAGTGCCAAGGGTCAAATACAAGGATCTGTATATGCAAGCTATATACTCTAACCCCTGAACCACATCCCTGGCCCTAATAGGAACTGTTTTGTAGACAGGTATGATGGTATGATGTAGTGTTACTGAATGTTTCAGTTTATAGAAGTGATTGTGCAACCGTCGTCACTGAGATTTGGGACCTGCTGAGGCAAAATCCTGCCCTTGGTCTTGTGCAGTGTGATTGCTTCAGGCAAATGCTTCCTTACTCCTCTAAGTAGCTATTTGCTCCATTTTTTTCCGTTTTGTCTATGTAGTTTTCACTTTCTTCATACACATACAGAAAAATTTATAATTGTCAGTGAAGTTGATATTGCAATTTCACAACCCAGAGGGATTCCTTGGTTCAGCTCAGGTGTCATTTCAGTCTAACTGTAGGTAACTTTCTCATGCTATTAGAATATGTGCTTTTTTTCTGTTGTCTTGATCATCATAGTTTTTCTAAGGTTCTTCAAGTTTTTTCACACTATTGGTATCTCTGTTTTGTTTTTCCTTTGGTATTTTTGGGAGTAGTTGTAAATGTTGGAACGAAAAAATAAGAATGTTGGAATATACATTTGTACATTGTTTTTCTTGAGACTACTTTGTTCTGATTGCCTTATCAGGAGAAATTCCCCAGATGCCTGTGTGGTCAAGTAAGTTAGATAACTTGGTACCTATCCATCTTCAAAGACACCTTAAATTTATAATGGAGATAAGGCAGATTAAAACTACAGTGACCCCTACTCAGGGCAGCAGGAGTTCCCTGAGTCTAAATGAATGAACAGCTATGTGATTTCAAGGTTCAGAACAAAAACTATGTGCTAGAATCAGCAGTTGGAAAATGCATATAAACTGATAAGCACTATTGATTTTGAGTTTTCAAATTGTAACATATAGGGCTATAGTTCATATGTTGTTTTTAAAATTTATTTATCTTTTGTGATATACAAAGAATTATTCCTTTCTTTTCAGTAAAAAAAATCACAAATCAGAAAAAAAAACTCTCCCAATTTCCTTTCTTGATTATCCAATCCAAAGGGTATACGCAGGAATCATATTGACAAAATCAGATAAAAAGAATTGAGGAAAACTTATTTCAAAAATTAATCATGGAGGCCAGAACGATAGTATAACTGGTGCTTAAGCTTGCTTCACATATATCAGGCCTGGGGTTGTTCCCCAGCATCTGGTATGGTCCCCTGAGCACCTTCAGGAGTGATTCCTGAGTGCAGAGCCAGGAATAACCTCTGAGCATCACTAGGTGTGGCCCAAATTTTTTTTAAAAAAAGAATTAATTACTGTAGCTTCCTAATAGGGTTAGGACTCCTCAGATGGCTTAATCTTATGAGCCCTTCCTTCTAATATAAAATTCAGTTCTTTTCCTTCCCTCCTGTTCAACATCACAAAAGAAATGTAACTTAATTCAACCAAAAAATCTTTATAATGTTAAAGGAAGGATAGTTCATTTAGAATCTTCATGCTTGGAATTTTTTGTTTGGTTTTGGTTTTCAGGGATCAAAATCCCAGAGTCTCCTATGTACAAATCATGTGCTGTAACACTGAGCTATATCCCCAGACAAGGTCTCATACCTTTGAAATGAAATTGGAAAAACAATTGTAAATTTTATTTTAATATAACAGGGGATAAATAGTATCAGGAATAAACAGATATAAAGAGAAATCTGGGGGTCAGGAGTAATGAAAGGGTAAGAGCTATGGTGCTATTGAGGAAGGAGATTTGGTTTAGGGAGTTTATTTTCAAAGGGTTATTTTTATTTTAATCACTTTCTAAAAATCCAATTATAATTTTTCTCTTATCATATTTCTTTTGACATGTTTCATATCAAAACAAACTTATTTAAGGACTATTTTCTTTTCTAATAACTACCTAAAGCATTCCCTCTTAAAGACCAGCATGTGGAATAAGTTTTTATTTATAAAACCATCCTGATCCAGATGAAGGAAAGCCATTCAGCAGAAGAAGAAACTCAATTTCAACAACTAAAGGTATTTATCATTGAGACATAGGAAATATTTCCATAATTTGAAAAAGTTAGGAATGGGATTTTCTTGAGTTCTTTGCTACAGTAGCATTATTACTACAAAAAGCATTTATTTCTAACAAGAAATGATGAGAATGGAATAATATCATGCCTTAATCACACACAAGGAAACGAGAGCTGAAAGAATCGAAGTCATTTGTCAAAGGCCACATTTCTAGAACCAAACTGGCAGAGCTAGAATTAGCTGCAGAGTCCATGATTTTCCCTTTGTATTTCTCAGTTTTACACTATAATGCCCCATAGTTAACATCTTTGCCCCTTACCACAGCCTTAAAACCACGTATAGGTCAGTATGATTGTTTCCTGTAGACGAGATTTTAGATTTAATAATAAATTGTCCCTTGAGGAAAAAAACAAGAGAGAATATCCCATTTGAGACAATGCCCAAACTAGATATGGAAAGGAAAGACAAATAGTTATCACCAAAGTCAATGCTTTCTCTAAATATGTCCATCACTTTGCTTTCTTCTCTTTCCTGACTCGTCAGGTAGTATTTTTGTCTGCTGTACTGATTCCTCCTCTTCTTCCCAAACTTAATATTTAAACAACCCAGAACTCAATTTATGGACCTCTTTTCTTATGGGCACTTTATATCTCCTTTATTCTCAGAGGTTTGAATAATAAATCTATGATGAAGAGTATTAGTGCTTCTATTTTGGATATTTCCCCTGACTTACATTTCTAACTTCCTCAATATCTTTCCTTGGTGTCTTTTAGACAGTTTAATCCTAATGTGTACAGAATTGAACTCCTGATCTCTACTTTTTCCAGGTCGCACATACCCGCACACAGATTTTTTTATCTTAATGACAATAATTTGCTTTTAATTTTGCAACAATAGCTTGCCTTTGGATCTAAAATGAATCTCCTGTGGGCACAATATAGTTGGATCATTTAAGAACTTTTTTAATCCATTCTGGAAGTTTCTGTCTTATAATTGGTAAGTTATATACATTTATATTTAAAGTAATTGCTGATAAGGAAGAACTACTGCCATTGAAAATCTGTTTTTGAATCTGTCATATATTTTTCTTCTTTAATTCTTCTAATGCTGCCTTCATTTACTATTGATATTTTTACTAGTGCAATATTATAATTCTTATTTCCTCTTCTATAAAGACATAAATTATTTTGATCATAATTACGAAAGGAATTATAATTAAAAACCTTACATTTATAACATAAATTTCCTAACATTCTACCTGTAATTTATCCCTGTGGAGTAATCTATTAGTTGCAAGATAGATTTTTAGGATATTGCAAGCACATTTCCCTTTGGCTTATAAACACACACACACACACACACACACCACAAAACACACACAACATGCATGCATGCACAAGTGCACCAGCTATTGCACATTAACTTGCATTCAAGCTTCACCCAATGCCTATGGGATGGGTAAGACAGCTCATATGATTCTACTTAGCAGGTGAGAGCAGAAGAGAAATGAAGGCATTGTCGAAGGCTGTCTAACAAAGACGGATCATCGCAAAATTCCATTCTGGACTCCAAGTCTAGGCTTCTTTCTCCTCTTTCCAATGTCTGTGGGCTCAAGAACCTCACTGGAAGTAGATTTGTAATGTGTGGACATGGCTCCATGGGTGGCTGAATCCTGTGCAGGTGTTTCACCTTTCAGTTCTTTTCCAAGCTTCCTAATTATGTCCAGGAGAAGGGCAGCCACTGAGAGATCCAAGATGTCTCCAACCCAGTTTTGAATACTTGCTCTTTCAACAGGAGTGATAGCACAGATGGTAGGCTGTTTGTTTTGCTCGCAGTTCGATTACTCCGTTCCTCTCGGAGAGCCCGACAAGCTACCAAGAGTATCCCGCCTGCATGCCAGAGCCTGGCAAGCTACCTATGGATTATTTGATATGCCAAAAACAGTAACAAGTCTCACAATGGAGATGTTACTGATGCCCTCTTGAGCAAATCAATGAACAACGGGATGACAGTGCTACAGTGCTACATTTATAACAATATATTTGAATCAACTAGAGCTTATTAACTTTTGACTTAGACTCAATGCATTAAAAAGTTTTATTATTTCTTATTTTTATAATTTTTGGGCCACACCCAGAAGTGTTTTGAAGACCAGAGGGGGTACTGGAGATCAAACCTTTGCCAGCCACATGCAAGGCAAATTCCCTACCTGCTGTACTCGCTCTCTGGCCAAAAGTTCCATTATTGCACATCTTTGCTTCTTTTGTCATTGTTACAAATTATATTGTGTCATTAAAATAGAATTATATTTATTTTTATGAATTTGGATTTAAAATCATGTAGAAACAGGAAGAGGAGTTACAAGCAAAGTTAAAATAACACTTCCATGGGGCCAGAGCAATAGGACAGCAGGTAGGAAGCTTGCCTTGCACACGGCTGACCTGGGTGTGATCTCCTGTACTCCATGTGGTCTCCAAGCCCACCAAGAATGATCCTTGAGCACAGAGTCAGACATAAGCCCTGAGCATCAGAGGGTGTGGCCCAAGAACAAAAACCAAAAATGAGATAAAAAAAATAATGCTTCTATTTGCATTTACTGCTTACTGGAGTTATTTCTTTAGTCATACAGCTTTGAGTTAGTTTAGTATGCTTTCATTTTAGTCAGAAATAATTCCTTACTGTTTATCTGGGGAAAGACCCAAAGCAGTGTTCAGGAGGTCCAGGGGCTGCACTAACGATTCTAGGCGAACTGGACTGTTGGTTCACTGCAAAAGCCCCCAGATAAATGCTCTTTTGACCCTGTGGTGCTGGGGATGCCTAGGCTCTCCCAGAAGTGCTGGGAGTTTCCAAGGCCACACATGGTGGTGGTTGGTGGCCTCTAGTGCTGCACCAGTGTTGTTTGGGGAACATATGGTGCCAGGAATTAAACTGGGTTGGGTGCATGCTAAGCATGTGCCCTGACCACTGTACTATTTCCTGTTCTGTTTAGCATTTATTGAGGGCAGATTTATTACTGTTAAGTGCCTTTAGATTTTACTTACATGAAAATTTCTTAATTTGTCTTTTTCCTTTGAGAGCTAATTTTGTCAGATATAGAATTGTTAATTGATATTTCTTTTCTCCTTTCAAAACTTTAAGTCATTCCAGTGCTGCCTGGCTTTCATGGTTTTAGGTGAGAAGTTAGTTGTTAAATTTTTTTCAGGATTTTGCTTTATTTTATTCACTGTGCTTAATAATTTTACAATGCTCTCAACAAAAGGGTTTCATGAATACGGTGTCCTATCACCACATGTACCACAAGTACATTCACAAGTACATTCACGCTCAAATATCTGTATCATGGTGAACTCTATTCTATAGACCAGTTCTTATGTCCTGTTAGTTTTGTTCATTTATTATTTCCTTATTTTCTTCATCATGTCACACATATGAGAGATCATTCTGTATCCATATCTCTCCTTCTGGCTTACTTTACTCAGCAAATCCTCTAGTTCCATCCAAATATTGGCAAATTTCATAGTTTCATCTTTTCTTATAGACTGATAGTATTCAGTTGGATATATATATATACATATATAATATACATACATTATATGTGTAATATACATACATTTCATATATACATATATATAGTTTCTTTATCCAGTCATCTATTTTAGAACTCTTCCAGATTTTGGGTTATGTAAATATAGGATTATATCAAAGAAAACATAGAAAGAACCCAAGAACTTTCCCATGACATTGAATCTAGAGGCATCTTCAAAGATTCAATGCCACTGGCCAAGCAAATAGCCACAAAAATAAATCAAATTAAAATGTGCATCACAGAATAGATGATTACTAAAACCATAAGAAAGCCCACTGGAGACTGGAGAAAACATTTCCCACCACTATCCTGACTACCTCTATATTAAAAGGATTAGTAACCAAGCACTGGTAAAACTTAACCACCACCACAAAAATAGCAATCAGCTCCATAAAATAATGGGAGAAGAGATGAACAGAAACTTCCTCAAAGAAGACATTCAGACTGACAATTGATTTGAAGGACTTTTTATTTCACCCATTTCTGAGGGAGATTTTTGATGAAAATAGGGGACTTGACCGGCAATTTTCTTCTTTAGCCATTGGCTTCCATTCTTATCATTATTTATCTATATGTAATATTTCTTTTCTTTGATATTTTTAAAGATTCTTATCAATCACTAATATTTAGTTTTTTATTGATGTACACTGAAGGAGCTTTATTTAAACCTTTTGTTTGGTACCCATTGAGTCTTAAGAGTCTTTGAGCTTTGGTGTTGGAGTGATAGCACAGTGGTTAGGGCATTTGCCTTTCACATGGCTGACCCAGGTTCGGTTCCCAGAATCCCATATGGTTCCCTGAGCACTGCCAGGAGTAATTCCTGAGTGCAGAGCCAGGAGTAACCACTGAGCATCGCCAGGTGTGAAAAAAGAAAGGAATCTCTGAGCTTAGAGTTTTGGTCAAATTTGATGTGATTTTTCTCAATTCTTTTCTATATTCTTGAACTTTATCCCTCTCAGCTTCAATTGCACATAGGTTGGGCCATTCTTCATTGTCACTAATATCAATGAAACTATGTGTTTCTTTTAGTTTTTCATTATTTTTATTATTAAATTTAATATCTATTGGTGAATGTTCAAATTTCCTCTTTGACAATGTCTTTTATATTTTGATTTCACCCATTGAATTTTTCATCATTTCAGAAGCTTTCTTCATTAGAAGTTCTCTAGAATCTTATGCATCTTATATATACACATATGTATATGTATGTATATATATATATGTCACAGGACTTACTTTATTGTACAAAAATTCCACATACATTTTTTTTTTAATTTTATTGAATCACCATGTGGAGGGTTACATAGTTCTCAGGATTATGTCGGTTATACAATTATCAAACACCCTTCCCTTCACCAGTGCCCATCCTCCATCACCAACCCCCCCAGTATACCTGCCGCCCCCTCCCACCTCCCCAGTCCCCACCCTTGTACTTGATAAGTTTCACTTCATTTATGCCTTATCTCGATTACATTCCATGTTTCAACACACAACTCACTACCGTTGTTGGGGTTTCCCCCAAAAAAGAAAAGCAGTCCTATTGCCAAGGAGGCATTTGATAGTTCTCCACTGCTAAGAATATAGAGATATTAAGTCCCGCTGTTTGTTACATAACTTTTCTTTTTCCCCCTTGCCCCGCGCCACCGAGTTCACGCCTGTTTAGTAATCGCCACGCTGCCTGACAAGGGAAAAAAAAAAAACGAAAAAAACGAAAAGGATGGTTATTTCCCGTCATCAGCAGACGTGGGGCTCTGGCTTAGTTGATAGACTAGTAGAGTGTCTGGAAGCAGTTTCTGGAACCGAAGGTCTTGCGCTGGTATCGGCTCCGGCTCGAGATTCCACCAGCGTCCCACTGTTCCATGTACATAATTTTTCCCCTTATATCCCATTCCCACGCCACCAGGTCTGTTTGCTTAATGGACATCACACTGTAGTTGACGACACGCCGCGTTTCTTCCCGAGAAAGAAGAAAATTTCTTCTCAGCTGGCGTGGGGATATAGCTTAGTTTAGTCTAGAGAGATGGCTACTGTTTTGATTACCTTCAATATTTCAGCAACAGACTTACTATTCTTGTTAGGATCTCCCACAAAAGTCCGACCCATTAAAAGCGAACCATTACATATTGCTGATGCTAAGATGACATTAGGTCGCGCGGCCGCAGCAGCGGCCGCGCGGTTTTGGGTTTCTGTATAAAGTCCAGGGAAAGTACAACCAGAAATAACATCACTACAAACTTTTACCCTTTTATGGTGCTCATAAGATGGAGAAGTCCTGCGCTGTGCTCAGGAGGGAGGAGTTGAGAGAGAGAGACAGGTTAAAAGAATTGGGGGATGCCCGGGTCCCACTGTTTCAGCGCACCGTGGGGTCTCTGGTCCCATGCCGGAGTTAGTTCAGTGGGCTGCCTGGAGTCCAAGGGCGCTCCCTTGGGCTCTTCCATCATGTTCGCTCCGCAGCCGGATCCAAAGGGAAGCACACGTGGGGGAGGTGGGTTTAAATATCTATCTGCTGTGGGCGGGGGTCGCCGCCCCCGCCCCCTGGGGTCTCCCGCAAGCGCGCGAAAGCGTCCTGTTTCAGCTGGATCGCTGGCTCCATTTTGCGCTCAGGAAAGCCGCGGATCCTGCGCTGTGCTCAGGAGGAAGGAGTTGAGAGAGAGAGACAGGTTAAAAGAATTGGGGGATGCCCGGGTCCCACTGTTTCAGCGCACCGTGGGGTCTCTGGTCCCATGCCGGAGTTAGTTCAGTGGGCTGCCTGGAGTCCAAGGGCGCTCCCTTGGGCTCTTCCATCATGTTCGCTCCGCAGCCGGATCCAAAGGGGCCACATACCTTTTTTGAATGACCATATTTTTATTACTGGCTCCTGCTCTCATGATTTAAGGATTTCATAGGTCATAGATCTTAATATGACGGAATATTCTGATCTTTTGAACTTCAAAGCAAGGTTTGAAGTTCAGAAAGGGCTCTACAGATAGTTCTTTAGAGCCATTAGGGTCATTTCCACTGGTTTTGGCAGGGGCATTCAGGTAGTACTCAGAATCAAACTCAGCACTTCGAAAGGCAGGTGCTCTATCTATCTCTTGAACCACAATCCTGGTCATATTCTGATAATTCAACCCATAAGACATTAGTCAAAACCTGTCTAGTCACACACTTGGATTTTTCTCCCCAGCACTTTTTCTTAACCTGAATTTTCTAATTTAGTATTTTTGTAAGCATACTAGACTAAGAATTTCTCCAGTCATCAAATACTGGTTATTTTTTTTTCTAGTTTTTATACTTCCCTAGCAGTATTAGGGGCCACAAGGGTTTGGCGTGCCATTGGTGTTCAGCAGTGGGGGTATCAAACCTGAGAACTTGTATGTATATTTCAACTCTGAGCCATGTCTTTTGCCCCTGTCCTGCCTGTTTCCTTTCTTTCTTTCTTTCTTTCTTTCTTTCTTTCTTTCTTTCTTTCTTTCTTTCTTTCTTTCTTTCTTTCTTTCTTTCTTTCTTTCTTTCTTTCTTTCTTTCTTTCTTTCTTTCTTTCTTTCTTTCTTTCTCTCTCTCTCTCTTTCTTTCTTCTTTCTTTCTTTCTTTCTTTCTTTCTTTCTTTCTTTCTTTCTTTCTTTCTTTCTTTCTTTCTTTCTTTCTTTCTCTCTCTCTCTCTCTCTTTCTTTCTTCTTTCTTTCTTTCTTTCTTTCTTTCTTTCTTTCTTTCTTTCTTTCTTTCTTTCTTTCTTTCTTTCTTTCTTTCTTCTTTCTTTCTTTCTTTCTTTCTTTCTTTCTTTCTTTCTTTCTTTCTTTCTCTCTTTTTCTCTTTCTCTCTTTCTTTCTTTCTTTCTTTCTTTCTTTCTTTCTTTCTTTCTTTCTTTCTTTCTTTCTTTCTTTCTTTCTTTCTTTCTTTCTTTCTTTCTTTCTTTCTTTGCTTTTTTTTTTTTTGGGGTCACACCTGGCGATGCACAAGGGTCACTCCTGGCTCTGCACTCAGGAATTACCCCTGGCGGTGCTCAGGGGACCATATGGGATGCTGGGAATCACTCCAGCCCCTCTTTCTTTCTTTCTTTCTTTCTTTCTTTCTTTCTTTCTTTCTTTCTTTCTTTCTTTCTTTCTTTCTTTCTTTCTTTCTTTCTTTCTTTCTTTCTTTCTTTCTTTCTTTCTTTCTTTCTTTCTTTCTTTCTTTCTTTCTTCCTTTCTTCTTCTTATTCTTTTTTTTTTTAAATGTTGAACAGTTTTTCCTCATCTCTCTCTTACCCTGAAATTTGTGGTAGGAACAAAAAAGAAATCATGCTACTCCTTTTAACTTTGCTTTTCTCATTTGTTTTGTGTTGTTTTGGGGCCACACTAAGTGGTGCTCAGAGATCACTTCTGGTTCTGTATTCAGGAATCACTTGTGGCAGTGCTCAGTATTCAGGAATCACTTATGGAATGCTGGGGATTGAACGCAATTTGGCTGTGCAAGGCAAACACCTACCCGCTGTACTGTTGCTCTGGTCGCTACTCCTAACTTTGCTTAGAAAAATGTTGAGCTAAGTATCCATGCTTATTTTTCCAGAACTAATTTAAGATTTCTGCCACTAAGTGACAAGAATCCTCTTTTTTCCACTTGTAAGACATTCCTCTTTTCTATCTGAAGCCTCACCTGCAGAGTCCTTAATCTCTATAAGTGAATTCACAGCCTGCCTAAAGTAATCTAGACTTTTTTTTTTCATCACATTCCTCAAAACATTTTGGCTTTTGTATTTACTAACAAGCCTTTCCCACATTTTAAGGGACTTGCACTAGTAGCACCCTAATTCTCATATCAACATTTTTGTTTCTTTATCTTAGTTTCTGTAAAAAGTTGCAAGCTAAGTAGATTGAAACGTAAAATTTTGTTACAGTACAGTTCAGTATGTCAGAAATTCAAAATGGATTTTATTGACCTAGAATGTAGAGGACATAAGGATTGCATTCATGGTAAGGATTGTATTCCTTTGGGCAATTTAGGGAATAATCTATTTTCTTGCCTTTTCTATCTGCTAGAGGCTGTCCACATCTAATTGATTATGTTCCTGCTCTGCTTTCAAAATCATCAGTGGTAGGTTGAGTCCTCAAATTATTGCATCATATCACTCACTCAGTACTGTTTCTGTCACCACATCTTTTCTGGTTCTGATTCTTGCTTCCATAATTCACTTATAAGAATTCTAATAATTACATTGGTTCCACCCTGATAATCCATAATAACCATCTTCTCTCAAGATCCTTGACATAATCATACTTGTTAAGTTCCTTTTGTAATGAAGGCAACAAATTCACAGATCCTTTGGATTAGGATATGGAGATATTAATCCATTATTTAAACTTGCACATTATTGCATAGAACATTGTTACATAATTCCTATCTTCCTCTCCTCCCATTAAGGCAGGGTCAGGGACGTAGCTCAGAGGCAGAATATTTGCCTTGCATATATGAGGCCCTGGGTTTGATTTGTGTATACACACACACACACACACACACACACACACACACCTTTAACCACATAGTACATGTTTCTTTCATGGAAAGCTTACACATGCAGAATAAGAAAAGTTCATTAAAAAATTGCAAAATAACACAGAAGAAAGAACTGTGAACTTGGGTTCTAATCCAAGATTTATATGTTATTAGATGTTAATCTTTGAGAAAAGAATTCTTTATGAATATTTATTTTCTTAGAGGGAAAATTAAAATTTGGGATTTTGGGGGGACACACCCAGTGGTACTTCATTAGGGCTCACTTCTATCTCCATGCCTCCGGATAATATAGGATGCTGTCGATTGAACCCAGGTTGGCTACATGCAAGGCAAGCACACTGCTCATAATACTAACTCTCTGGCCCCTATCTCAATAATTTGATAATCTGACATATTCTTCAGTTTGATTAAGGCAAGACATGAAATGTGCTTGTTGGAGAATAGATTCAAAGCTTATGATTCAGAACCTATTAAAAGTTTTCAAGAAAGTTTAGGTCTTTGGATAAAGGGGACTTTAATTGTGTGCTTTTTTTTTTGCATTTTTGGGTCACACTTGGCAATGATCAAAGGGTACTCCTCATGCTACTCAGGGGACCATACAGGATGCTGGGGATTGAACCTGGGTTGGCTGCATACAAGACAAAGTTGCCGTCCCACTGTCCTGTGGCTCTGGTCCCCTTAAGTTCTGCTTTTTGCTGCCAGAAAAGAACTGTATTAATCAACTAATGTGTGGTAATATAATCCAAACAGAATGAAGGAGACTACTTGGAAAATCCCAGGAGTCAGAGAGCAGAGATGAGAAAAGAGATTTGGGGGGGAGCCCTTTGTTGTGATCAGGAAGGAGGCCTTCTAGCAGTGCTCCAAGGGGAGCCAACCAAAGTGTGGGTCAAAATCACAGTATCAAACATTAGCAAAACCTTTCTCTGGGGGTTATGCAATGGAAAAACAGTCAGACAATGACTCAGAGCCTTAGCTGTGTGTGGGAGCCACTGAAATAAATTGTCAAAAGGAGAAAAGTGGATTGCAACAGCTTCTACCAATGGTAGTAAGGCAGTATACAAATTAGGTGTAGGGTGGAGGTAAGTGTCTTAGTCAAAAGTATTCTAGTTGATCAAGGAAGTGCTTCCAGGTTACTAATCAGCAAGTGGGTCTCTGTGCCCACATTGGGGTGCGGGAGATAACTCCTCTGATGTGACTTTGTCAGTGATTCAGGTACCATGTTGAAAGTAGATTTTTGTTGAGACAAAAAAGGCAAAAAAAAAAATCTTCATTTTTTTTTATCTCATTCATCAACTGATAATTTTTACTCTTGCATAAAACTGGTACTAGGTAACAGGTTTGCATGTTGAAAGAAGCAGAAAACTTGCCAACGCACTAAAGATTAAGTTTCATGAAGAGGCAAAACTCTCCCCCCCCTCACACCCCCGAGTTATATCACAGAACATGAAGGAGCACAGAGAGCAGAGCAAAGAAATTGATCATAAGAAATGGGGCAAATGATTTGGCTGAAACAATTTTAGCAGCATTGCTGAAGATAAATGGTTATGTAAGAGGAAAACCTTCGTTTTCATAGCAACAAGAGAGGTGGTTATTGAAAAAGAAAAACATTTTTGAGATTTAATTCTACAGAGGGCTGGAGAGATAGGTAGGGAGTTTGCCTTGCAAGTGGCCGACCCAGGTTTGATTCCTTCGTCCCTCTTGGAGAGCCCGGCAAGCTGCCGAGAGTATCCCGCCCGCATGTCAGAGCCTGGCAAGCTACCCATGGCATATTCGATATGCCAAAAACAGTAACAAGTCTCACAATGGAGATGTTACTGTCGAGCAAATTGATGAACAATGGAAAGACAGTGCTACAGTGCAGTGCTACAGTAAGATTATAGAAACTTCTTCTAACTGGCATTTTTTTTTTAGGTATAATGTATGTAATGTGATGTGCTTGGAATGAAAATTAAAATAATCTTTCAGGTGGTTCTAAATAACACGGTTTTTGCATTAGCAAGTTGTATGGACTATAAATCTACTGAATAATGAAAATTATCAATTAAATAATCTGTGATCCTGGGTTGTTGTGATTAGAATTAATAGATTTGTTATGTCTCAGCTGACACACTTGTAATATTCTTTGATAATGACAAGAAAATAGTATTACTGAGGTAATTTGAACTTTGAACCTTTAAACAACATGTCAGCTCAAGACTTGCTCACTGGCAGACTATTAGACTTTTTTGGTGGGGACAGGGGTTGTTTATTCTACTTCATGATTGAGTATTCCTAAATCTATTGTCAGTCCAGACTTGGGGAAAATGTATGATCAGAGCCTTCTCCCATTTATGAATATTTGTGTAATTCAGAGCTTCTCTTCCTTTCTAGACTTTGGTGCTTTTTCATTTTTTCGCTTTTTGTTTTGGGGCTACACCTGGCAGTGTTCAGAGCTTGCTCCTGGTTCTGCACTCAGAGATTACTCCTGATGCGGCTCATGGAACCACGTGGGGTGTAAAGGATTGAACCTGGGTCGGGCACATGCAAGGCAAGGGCCCAACATGCTGTACTATTGCTCTGGCCCCTCCATTTTAGACTTTGAGAATACTCATGGGACGCAGAGATGGTAGGCTGTGAAGAAGAAGGGATCATGGAACAAGAGATCCTGCTGCCTTTTACTAGCATTAGCAGTATGAGGAAAATCAAGTTTTTCTTGGCAGTGGCAGTGGACTTGTTTGTAGTAGTTTTTGCACCAACTGAGTTTCAGGTAGCAGTGACAACTCACTAGACATGATAATGATTACACCACATGTGGTGTGTGCAAACCTTAGGCTCTTGTGTGCTTTTTTTTTAAACTTACTTTTAAAATTATATATTTTGTTTGTTTTGGGTCACATCCAGCTGTCCGAAAAAACTGTTGCTGGCTTTGTGCTCAGGAGTGACCCCTGGCAACACTTGGGGGACCACATGTTGGGAACTCAAACTGGGTTCAGTGGTATGCAAGGCTAGGACCTTATCTCCTGTACTATCTCTGCAGCTGCTGCCGTTCTAGTATTCTTTAGCAGTGACAATGACAGCCTCACTGATTGAGTTTGGCCAGCATGAATTTGGGCTTCAGTTTTGCTACATAGCTCCAAGGGTGACTTTTCCAACCCTTTTATATATTTTCTAAGTTACCTAATGTCCTTTGATTAGATTCTTTTCTTTTGGTTCTATAAGACTTTGGCTTGCTGCTTGCAGCTCAAAACTGATAGTTATTCCTGGGTACCTTATTAAAATATCGATTTGATAACTTAGACGTAATCAATGAGAACATCTAACATTGTAGAAAAAAAAAGACTAATTAAAAGGAAGGACACTAAAAAGAAATGACAGGGTCCAAAGGAATCACTTGAGTTAAGACCATGGAGACTTAATACTACACTTAACCCAACTGTGGTTTCAGTCCCCCAGGGAGTGGAGTTTCAACTGGTCAGCATGAAGATTTCTGGTCAGCACCAGTGAGGTCATCCCTTCCATTCCCCAAAGGAAGATGAGATAATCTTGCCACATAGACTGTTTCCATTCCCCCTAGGTAAGTTACCTAAGTCTAAAATATTTTTATTTTCCACTCATGACTTCCTTGTATTACTTTTTTTTTTTTTTTTTGCTTTTTGAGTCACACCTGGCGATGCACAGGGGTTACTCCTGGCTCTGCACTCAGGAATTGCTCCTGGCGGTGCTCAGAGGACCATATGGGATGCTGGGAATCGAACCCGGGTCGGCCGCGTGCAAGGCAAACGCCCTACCCTCTGTGCTATTGCTCCAGCCTCCTTCCTTGTATTACTTTTTAAAAAGTTTTTCCTTTTGGAATTCTCTTTCCCTTGCTATATGGCATGTTGCCCAATTCACAAATCATTTAATAAAGCAAGTGAGATATCTAAAATGTACATGGTTGGGGTTTTTGTTATTAAGCGGATCTGGTTGCAGAAGTGAATCTGAAACAATCTTCTGATGGCATCAGGGAGGAAGAACATAGGGGTGATACTTGTGCACCTCTTTTGAGTGGATTTTCTTTCTTGAATTTCTTAGGACATTAGTTGAGTTCCTCTTGGTTCTGGGTTTTGTTCTTTTCGTGTTGAGCTCTTGACTTAATTCCTTTTCCAGTCCATATTTTAGCAAATTAACTTGACCAGACAGACAGTTTTATCCAGTATTAAAGTTGTAGCTCTAGTCATAGCATAGTCTGAAATTCCCCATGTGATTGAAAACCCCCGCCTCTAATTCAGTGCTTACTTTTCACATTGGGAACTGCTAGTTATTGTTTTCCAGGTGTTTGGAACAAGTCTTTAGTTCTCATTTATTGAGGTTTACAATTCAGCTCTCCCTCCAGTCTAGATACTGTGTTGGGAATTTCTAGGGTTTCCCAAAGGACTTCTTTCGGCCAGTCCGCAGAAGCCAATTGCAGTAGCCAGGGTGTTTTTGTACATATATTTGCTTGCCTTGTTGTGTATAGATAAAGGCTAGTTTTTTAAACATGGGATCTTGAAATTCCAGAGTCTAATATGTCACTTTCCATCATACTTATTAATTTCATGTTCTGGAAACTGCAGATAGCTGACAGAAGGGCAAAATCTTTGCCAGCCATTTTGTGGCTGACGACAAACAACCTAGAAGCACAATGGTTATTTTGGAGAATGTTCTAATTTAACCACATCATTAAGGTTAGAGAGAGAGATAGCTCTGTGGGTTGAGTGCATGATTTGCATGCAGGAGGCCCAGGTTCAAATTTTGGCCTGCATGCTACCCTGAACACTGCCATGAACTGCATGCTACCCTGAACATTGCCATGAATGAACCCTTAACTTGTCCCTGAGCAAGACCACCATGGAATGGTGCAAGACCATTTCTAAAAAAGTGCATTGAAAGCAAAGACTCCAAAATTAAACAAATATCTATTTTAATTGATGTGAAGCTTTAAAAAAAGTGTCAAGATACCAAAATAGCTTCATTATAAAATTTATTGCAAAAGAGTAATGGGAAGTTAATGATCTGAGGAACTTCAAAGACTGCAGGTCTGGGAGAGAGTTGTGCAGGGAAAGTACATGCTAACGTATTACTTTCTGGGTTCAATGCTGGCACCACAGGGTCCCCCAAGCACCATCAGGGTGACCTGGGTGATTCCTGGCACTGTAGGGCAGAGCAGCACTGCGTCATTGGATCATTGAATTAATGGTTTGACCCAGTTGGCCAAGAATTCCCAGGAGGAGCTCTCAACCCTTTGAGCACCACTTGAGTGCTCCCCTACCTCCAGCATCAAAAGACCATAAGGTTCATATGACTCTGACTTCTCCCTGTTAGCACCTGCATTGTGGTTCTTATTTTGGCAGTCCTGTGTGAATCACTTTCCTACTACCCTGAAGAGAGTGTGTGTGTGTGTGTGAATGGAAGCCCCTCAGAATGTGCCTCAGAGACACTCTCATATCCTCCTTCACAGGACACTCAAAGGGCCAGGGTGCATGAGTTAGCCCAGAGTTCAGTTCCCAGCACTGCATGGTCACTCAAGTAGAGATAAGTGGCGCCCTGTCATTGTCACTGTCATCCCGTTGCTCATTGATTTGTTCGAGCGGACACCAGTAACGTCTCTCATTGAGAGATTTATTGTTACTGTTTTTGGCATATCCAATACGCACGGGCAGCTTGCCAGGCTCTGCCGCGCGGGCTCGATACTCTCGGTAGCTTGCCAGGCTCTCCGAAAGGGGTGAAAAAATCAAACTCGGGTCGGCTGTGTGAAAGGCGACCGCCCAACTGCTGTGCTATTGCTCCAGCCCAAGTGGCGCCCTGTAAACTTACAAATAAATAAAACAGACAATGTATCTCTGGCACCTACCAAAATGCAGCTTGTTTTTTTTTTTTAATTCTGCATTTGCCTTGCACGTGGCCAACCAGGATTCGATTCCTCCATCCCTCTCGGAGAGCACGACGAGCTACCGAGATTATCCCGCCTGCATGGCAGAGCCTAGAAAGCTACCCGTGGCGTATTGGATATGCCAAAAGCAGTAACAACAAGTGTCACAATGGAGACATTACTGGTGCCTGCTCAAGCAAATCGATGAGCAACGGGATGACAGTGATATGATGCAGTGATACAGTGATAATGCTATTCAAGGGAATTACTAAAGAAATACCCTGCAGCTCACCAGAGTGTTTCTCTAGTAATTCTCATTGAGTTGTCTCCAGTGTCCACATGATTTGGTTTCTTAAAAATTTTTATTTTGGGGGCTGGAGCAATAGTATAGAGGGTAGGGCGTTTGCCTTGCACGCGGCAGACCCGGGTTTGATTCCCAGCATCCCATATGGTCCCCTGAGCACCTCCAGGAGTGATTCCTGAATGTAGAGCCAGGAGTCAGTCCTGATCATCGTTGGGATGATCCCCCAATCCTCCCCCCCAATTTTTTTTTAAATTTTTAGATTTGTTTCTTTTATTTTTTTACATTTGGGACTCCATCTGGTGCTACTAGAGACTTCTCCTAGCTCAGTGCTTAGGTTGTTCCCAGCAATGCTCAGAGGCTCACGTGATGCTGGGGATAGAACCCAGGCCTCCTTCATACAAATAGCTCTTTGAGCTATGTCCCAGACCCAACACATTATCTGTTTTAAACTTCACTTGGAGCTATGGATGGGATCTTGGAAAAACTGGAATGTCAACTTTCCTGGACCTCTGTCCACAGAATCTGTTAGAGAGAGAAAAGTTTACATTAGCCCTTTTTTTCTAAATCCTTTCCATCAAATATTATCGGTCTTTGGGAGTGGTTCTAGAATTTGGGTTCCTGGGATGGTCTAATGCTGCCAGCAATATTTTTTGTTTGTTTGTTCCAATCAAACCTTAATAAGATATTTTAAAAACAATAACTTATACTTGGTGGTGCTCAGGTGTCACTCCTGGTAGTTGTTGGGATACTACTACTCCTGGTTGTATTGAACCTGGATCCCTTGCTTTTAAAGCAAGCACTCCAACCTGATGAAGTTGACTTTTAGAGATTGACAGGAATTTTTTCTTACTGAGTTGCAAAACCAGAACTTCAACTCTGGAGGCACCCCACCTATCTTTGCCAATGCTAATGTCTTGTCAATTTATCTCAGGTATTATAAAATTTTGGCCTTAGGAAACAATTCAAAAATCTTTCTTAGAGCAACTCAGGAATTATTATCTGAGACATTCCACTAACATGAAACTTTTAGAGATAAGAAAGTGAAGGGCTGGTAGGGAGGGCACTTGCTTTGCACATGGCCAACTCAGGTCTGATCCTTGATATCCCCAAATGGCCCTCTCAGTCCTGCCAGGAGAAATCCCTGAACGCAGAGCTAGGTGTAAGCCCTGAGCTCCAATGGGTTTGACCCAACCCAAATACAAAGAAAGTGAAGAAGAAAATAAAAAAAGGAAGTCTTTTAAAAATTAAAACCGGGGCTGGAGAGATAGCACAGCGGGTAGGGCGTTTGCCTTGCACGCGGCCGACCCGGGTTCAAATCCCAGCATCCCATATGGTCCCCTGAGCACGGCCAGGGGTAATTCCTGAGTGCAGAGCCAGGAGTAACCCCTGTGCATCGCCAGGTGTGACCCAGAAAGCAAAATAAATAAATAAATAAATAAATAAATAAAAATTAAAACTTCCTTGTCTCAGACTTAACCCATAGTAGTTTTTGTATCTGGCTGATGACCCAAATACTTTATTTTATAAATAAATATTTATTCATTTATTTCTTGTGATGCCAGAAATTGTACATAGGGCCCTACACATACAAGCAATTAGTTATGTACTGCTCCAAATTCCCAGCCCTGAACATTTAAAATGAAAGACATAAAAAGGTTTCTGTTTTCATCTGTCTATATATATTTGCATGTATATATGTTATGAATGTGGGATATTTTTCTGCTTCCAGATAGTATTGCTAAAATGATGTTAATTGGCTTAAAATTAAAAAAAATTTTTTTGGCTTTTTGGGTCACACCCAGCGATGCACAAGGTTTACCCCAGGCTTTGCACTTAGGAATTACTCCTGGTGGTGCTCGGGGGATCATATGGGATGTCAGGAATCAAACCCGGGTTGGCCACGTGCAAGGCAAATGCCCTACCTGCTGTACTATCACTCCAGTCCCAGTTGGCTTAAAGTCTTAATAAATTCAGAAACTAAGATGTTTCTCAAGTAATGTGATCTAGGATAATTTTTAATAAATGAAGTAAATTCTAAACGAATTAAAAACAAACCTATATTTAAGCTTTCAACATTAAGTGTAATCGTTATATTTATACTTGGTTTATTAGTGCAATAGTTCAAATTGTTTATTAAAATCATATGTTAACAAAAATAATGCTTAACTTTGTTAAATGTCTCACAAATTAAAAAAAATTTTTTTAAATATTTTTAATTTTTTAATTGAGTCACCATGAGAACAGTTCCAGGGCTTTTAGGATTGGGTCTCAGTCATACTGTGCTCAAACACCCATCCCTTCACCAGTGCACATGTTCCACCACCAAGAACCCCAGCATGCCCCCTCCCACTCCTCCTCTGCCTGTGTAGCAGATGATTTTCACTTTACTCTTTCCTTACTTTGATTACATTCAGTTTTCGACAGGAAACTCACTATCATTGTTTGGAGTTTTCCCCTCAACAGTCAGACGTGTCGGAATGGCATAATTAGATTGTATGTTTTCTATTGTTGGTAACAAAGAGCATATGATATTGCACACAAAAGCAGCCGCCCAGATTTGGAATTCTGGCATTAAGTCCAGAGGTATTTCTGCCATCAGCCGCTGCATTCTGAGATTGGTGTCTGTGGTTCTGGGATCATGGCTGTTCAGGAGTGGAGGAGCTGTACATGGGTGACTGCTCAGGGTCGGTTCTGCCTCCCCCATCGCAAGATTCCCCATGCATCCCATCCCATCACTGTAAATTCCTACCTCTCTGTCCATTGGTTCTGAATGGTGGTGGTCGCCATGCTGTCCAGGGGGGAAAAGGCCAAGGGACAGAAACCCTTCCTCTCCCGGGACTGCATGGGACCGTAGCTTAATTCAGAGTCCAGGAGTATATCTGCCAGCAGCCACTGAGTTTCTCAGATTGGTTTCTGTGCCTCTGGGATAATGGATGCTCAGAGAGTGGCGGAGCCATTCCTGAGCATATATTTTGTGTATCAGAAAAGGTCGCACGGCCACTTATGTGGCTGCGTGGTTTGGAGATGTCCCAGTCCCACATACTGGAGCCATGTTAGTAGAAGCTCAGTGTCGCCAGGGCTCCATCTGGAGAAGGCGTGCTGGCTATACCTTCTCCGTCTGGCACCCCGGTGTTATTGGCCCAGTCTGGGGTCCGGAATCTCATAAACTTTTTATGGGTAACCTAAACATAATTATTGAAAGCAAATGATTTATTCTTTGTAAATTTGTTTGGGGCATTGGACTTCAGCCTGTAGTGCTTAGGGGCTATTACTGACTCTGTGCTTAGGAGTGACTTATGGTGGTGCTCAGAGACCCATGTGTGGTGCTGGGATTTGAACCTGGGTCGTGGCAACAGCTGTATGCTAGACAAGTGGCTTACCTCATGTACTATCTCTCTGGCTCAAGAAAATTATATGTATAGATAGATAGATAGATAATACATAGGTATACGTTTTATAGGCAAATATTTTAGAAAGTTATATTCTATTTCTATAAGCATTTTACAAAGTTATATTCAAACATAGAAAGTTATATTCTCTGTTTGCTTTTATTTCTCTCTCTTTCCTGTTACTTTATTTTTCTCTCTTCTTTGTTGATGGTATGATGACCTGGGTTCCACATGTGCTTGTTAGTGGTGCTTGAATACTTGGCGACAGTGTTCACGAGGGGTTACACTCCCTGAGCTCAGGTTGTTGCTGGAGGGAAGCACAAGGAGACAGGGACTGGGAAGATAGTAGCACAATAGAGAGTGCGATTGCCCTGGTGCTTGACCCAGGTGACCTCACTGGTGAGGATCCTGGGAACAGCAGGATTCACAAAGTCATTTACACAGTGGAATACAATTTGGAAGTAAGAAAAGATAAAGTCATGTGATTTGCTGCTACGTGGATCTGGAGAGTATCATGTTGAGTGAAGTTTGTCGGAGGGACTAGGACAGAGGCAGAATGATCTTTCATATATGGGATATGAAGAAACTTCATTAGGGAATAGCAAAGCCCAAAAGGTAGTAGAAACAAAAAGCAGGAGAACTGTCTTCAATAGGAAGCTTGCCGCTGGATTGGAGGTGGGGAGATAAATTAGGAAGGGAAAACCAGGATAATGGTATAGGGGGAAAGTGCCTGCTCTAGAAGCAGCCTGGGCGACAGGAGGAAAACTAGGGACATTGGTGGAGGAAAGTGAACACTGGTGAAGGTAATGGTGTTGAAACAGTGTATGCCTGAAATATAATAATAAATTTGTAATTGTAGTTCATAGTAACTAGAAAATTTAAAAAATATAAATAAAATCCACTGTAGCTCTCTTATGGTGTGGGCAATAAAATCATGCCCTCCACCCAGTTTACCCAGTCTATTCTTGCAGGAAAGATTTTAAAGAACAATTATGAAAATTATTTTATTTAGCAACTATAAGACAGAGGAATGACAGAGGAGCGAGAGCAGAGAGAGAGAGACAGAGAGAGAGAGTGGGAGGGAGAGAGAGATAGAGGCACTCTATGAAGTAAAAGTAAGGAAGGAAGGATTTACCAATCCCAGTATGGGATGAAGGTAATCCATCCCATGATCCTATTATTGGAGTATATGCCATTTAATTTTTCCAATGTTGATTTTACAGGGTTTTTCCAAACTGCCCTGGCTTGGGGGAATTTCTATGCAATTTAGAGTCTGTTGCTAAGGTGTTGTCAAGTGAAACACACTTTGAACTTCTGTTTTTAGTTTTTTCAGTCTTATCAGTGGTAGTTCCTATCACTCTTTTTCAAAGTGTATCCAGCTCTTGTGATTTTGGGGCTGGAAAGAGAGTAATTTCTTTTCAGCTTCCATCCTGAGGTCTGGGGAGATACCTCACAGTGCTAGCACATGCTCTGTATGTGGAAGCCTGGGGCTCTGTCCCTGGCACCACAGGTTCTTGGAGCACTACCATCTGTGGCCCAAATAATCTCCCCCAGTAAAAACAAAATTATATCTTGGCTTTATTTTCAAAGGGAAAATAAAAGTCATTTTCAAGGGGATCCCTTGACCTGTCTTCAAATGCTTGCACTATTTGCTCACGTGCTGGCTGGATCTCATGCCTCTAGTTTTGACCTTCACACATATGCTTACTGAGAGTTGCTTTTCTAGCTGCAGTACGTGCTCTCTTCTTCTTAGTCATGATGCACTACAGGTTGCAAGCCCCTCAGTTATGATGCTAATAGACAACTGACTGCAGTTTCGGTGGAAGTTGCTGTTGCACTGGGAATTTCAGATAGCAGAGCTGCCAGGATTGCACTCAGCACATATGGGCATGCCGGGGGTCTGAATTTGTAGCCTCACACTCATAAGCTGAGCCTATTAGATGCTGAACCACTTCCCAGATCTAGTATGTCTGCTTAAATCATTTCCCAAATCGTCTGATAATTTGAAATTGTAGTTTTGCTAAATTAAATTAATTCATGGAAGCTCATTAAATATTTAGATTAGTTTTAAATATGGTAAGATGTAGAGACATTGAGCTGAAGAGAGTTGGGGGGGGTGGTTAAGGTTTTTGTCTTTAAAAAAAAAAAACGATTCCCTTGCACACAGCCAAACCTGCTTCAATCCCCAGCGCACATATGGTCCCTCAAGGAATGATTCCCTGGGCACAGTGCCCAGAATAAGTTTTGAGCACAGCTGACTATGGCTCAAAACCAAAATAAAATGAAGTAAAATATTAACCAATATAGATTTATCCCACTTATCATGTATTTTTAATAAGAAGCTTAAGATATTAATGTCTACTAATAAACATGTTTTGTGCTACATTGGAAAATTTACTGCAGGGAAAGTATATTTTTAAAATTATAAATTTATTTATAGGTCAGCGAAATGACAGGATGCAAGTATCACACTCAATTCAGTTATTTCCCCTAGGAAATAAGTATTTAAGGATTAAGCATTCATAGATATGCAATTAAACCTAGTTGTATGGATGTATGACTGGCCGGGGGGTGGGAGGGAAACTTGGACCAATGGTGGTGGGAAAACATATATAACTGAAATCCAATCATGAACAACTTTGTAAATGTGTGTATCATTGTGATCCAATTTAAAAAAATAAATAAATGGAACAAAACTAGTTGCATGTTGCATATAATATCTTGTGTGCAAAAAAAATAATAAAATATGTCTTTATAAAAAGAAGTTAAAGGATGATGATTCATTTTGACAAGGATAATAATGAAATTTTTGTTGTGAAAAGAGACTGCGCAATTGGAAAACCCAGAGAAGAATATGTATATATGAAGGAAAGTTGAAGAAAGATTGTAGAAGAGGAATTTGAAATATTATGCATAGTCATACTAGACAGATGACAGTGTAAAGGTTTAAAAACATTGAATATCATGGACGGACATGGAGAGCATTGTGCTGAGAGAAATGAGTCAGAAGAAGAGGGACAAACAAAGAATGACTGCATTAATTTGTGGGATATTAAAAAAATAGTATGAAACTATTCAAGTCCAGGAAAAACAGGTCCAGGAGGACTGGTCAATGGTTGTAAACTACCACAAGCATGTGTGTGTCAGTCAAGTTGAGGGTAGTTAAGATAGAGCAGGGTCCAGTATGACAAAATAGTTGGAAATGACACTCTGGACAAGAACTGAGTCTTGAAAGTAGGTAAGGGATATACATGATAACCTTTCCACATATGTATTGCAAACCTTAATGCCTAAAATGAGGAGAGGGAGAGAGAGAGAGACAGAGAGAGAGAAAGAGAGAAAGAGAAGGAGGGAGAGGGAGAGAGGGAGAGTGGGAGAGAGAGAGGGAGAGAGGGACAGTGGGCGAGAGAGAGGGAGGGAGAGGGAGAGAGAGAGGGAGAGAGAGAAGGAGGGTACGGGAGAGAGGGAGAAAGGGAGAGTGGGAGAGAGAGAAGGAGGGAGAGGGAGAGAGGGAGAGTGGGAGAGAGAGAGGGAGAGAGGGACAGTGGGCGAGAGAGAGGGAGGGAGAGGGAGGGAGGGAGAGGGAGAGAGAGAAGGAGGGTACGGAAGAGAGGGAGAGAGGGAGAGTGGGAGAGAGAGAAGGAGGGAGAGGGAGAGAGGGAGAGTGGGAGAGAGAGAAGGAGGGGGAGAGAGAGAGAGATGGGATGGGGAGGGATTTGGAAGGGGTGGTAGGGAAACTGGGGACATAGGTGCTGGGAAATTACATGGGTGGAAGGATGGGTATTGGAACATTGTATGACTAAAACTCAATCATGAACAGCTTTGCAATGCTCTATCTTACAGTGATTCAATAAAAAAATAAATAATATGTTTATATAAAATAAAATAATTTATTTTGCTAAAATAACAAGATTGTGTTGAACTTGGTTTACTTACATTTTGAGTAATTTGCTTAGAAAGCAAACATTTTGTGTTTTATCAAAATAATTTGTTGTAGATTATGTGATGCTTTTCCCCACTTCTTTTCTTACTTGAGTAAATATAGTGTCCTTACAATTAAAAAAAATACAGGATTTTGTTCACAGCTACTTTTCCCTTTGAGATCCCCTATAGTTAATGTCCCACATCTTTTGCTATTTTTATAAACTTTCTCCCAACCAAATGAAGTTTTGACTTTGAATTGAGACAAACCACATGGCCCCTGATTTATCCTGAAGAATTTGTTCTCTGTCTTTATAATGATGAAATTCATTAGGTAAGCTGAGTTTTATGGGAAGCATTGTCAAATAATGCTTGGTGCTGAACCTTCCTGTTTACTCTAGGTACATAGATATGTGTTCTAGAAATTGTTTAACATGTCCAGAAATCTGATGTCCTGGAATTGTATTATTGTTTGTAATAACTATCTTAAAATGTTGTATGTAAGACCAGTATAGAGCAGAGGTAAAACATTTGCCCTGCACGTGGCTGCCATTGCAACAGTTGTTCAAATCCCACCACCACATGTGGGCTCCTGCAGCCCATCAGGTTTGACCTCTGAGAACAGAACTCAGAACAAGGTGTGGTTCCTTAGCACTACTTGAAATGGACAGAAATCTTTTTAAAAAGTTACATCAGTATATCACAGAAATGATCAAATTTCCTGGCTCTCAATGGATCTGTAACCATGAGCATTTAAGCCTTTTGTGATTTATAGATAGCTATTTTACTCTGATGCTTCTTGTAAAAATGTTTCAGGAAAAATACTTCATCTTCGAAGGGGATCATGGAACTGTCTTTGAGAAGTACAGATCTCTTTAAGAAGTATTGATTTGTTCGAGCGGGCACCAGTAACGTCTCTCATTGAGAGACTTATTGTTACTGTTTTTGGCATATCCAATACGCACGGGTAGCTTGCCAGGTTCTGCCGCGCAGGCTCCATACTCTCAGTAGCTTGCTGGGCTCTCCGAGAGGGGCGGAGGAATCAAACACAGGTCGGCCCCGTGAAAGGCGAAAGCCCAACCGCTGTGCTAGATATCACTAAACTGAACTGGAATAAAGACTTCCCTTAAATTTCCTCATTACCCCCTGGTTTTTATGCTTCAGAGACCTGAATCTCAGTTTCACTGACTTTAGACTTGAACAACTAGTTAGAATTTTTAAATTAACTATGGAGGGGCTGAAGAGATAGTACAGGGGTTTGCATGCCTTCATCTGGCCATAGCTGGCTCAATCCTTGGGACCACATGTTCCTCAAACTGGTTCAGAAGTACTCCTGGAGGACTTCCACACCTCTGGGATGGGTTGGAGGCATTGTAGGGTCCAAGGAGCAACCCATCATTGGACTTTAGCTTAGAATAGCCAACTTGCATTGAATCACTGGGAGTGACCCTGGACTCCCTAATAACCATTTGCTAGGATTAATCATCATCATCATCATCATCATCATCATTATCATCACCATCATCATCATCATCATCCCGTTGACCATCGAATTTCTTGAGCGGTCTCACTAACATCTCCATTCGTCCTAGCCCGGAGATTTTAGAAGCCTCTCTCTACTCATCATTCCCAACGTTGTTGCATTAGAGGTTCTTTCGGGGTCAGGGGAATGAGACCCAGCTTGTTACTGGTTTTGGCATACTAATACACCATGGGGACCTTGCAAGGCTCTCCCATGTGGACAGGAAACTGCCGGTAGTTTGCTAGGTTCTCCCAGAGGAGAAGTAGGCTATAAGATATCTCATATCTTATATCTTAAGCCTCGAGCTTCTGGAAACTTGCTTTTAAGTCTCTGGATGCTGGCTGTGGATGGGATTACATGGCACCGGGGCAGTCCCTGGGTGTGAACACCTAGCTACTGGGAAATGGGAAATCTGGGTGGAGGAGGCCTAGTCCTGAGCTGAGCAGGCTTGGAGGTCTCAGACCCAGGTCCTACACTAATATATTAATATAATGTAATATAATATAATATGTAATATATTATATAATAATAATAATAAATAAATTGACCAGGGAGTTTTCTTCATGGAGGCAGCCAGCATCTTGAGATTGCTAGCTTTCCTGAAATGCCTTCATACTTTAGATGCCTTCAAGACTTCATACTTGAACTCCCTTCCTTCATCTTTCCTTTGCTCTCCCATTGTCCTGGAAAGATAATGCTGTTATTTGTAACTTTGAGGTCATTTCTAGGTCAGGTGATAATTTAAGACTTCTATTTTTGCTATTAAAAAAATCCCTGATGCTATTTAAAAAAATCCCTGGAACAATAGCACAGCGGATAGGGCGTTTGCCTTGCACGTGGCCGACCTGGGTTCGATTCCCAGCATCCCATATGGTCCCCCAAGCACCGCCAGGAGTAATCCCTGAGCATCGCTGGGTGTGACCCCAAAAAAAGCAAAAAGAAAAAATCTCTGATGTGTCCATGATCTAGAACTAGAAATCTCTTGCCCTTTCCTGAATTTATAAATTTGTTTATTAAAACTATAATTTATATTATATAATGACATAATTTATATTACAGTTTTGGGGTTCTCTGGGAGTGATTTCTGGCTCTGTGTTCAGAAGTGATCCTGGCATGTGACCATATGAGGTGCTGGAATTTGAACCAGCTACATTCAAGGCAAGTGCCTTACCTCCTGTACTGTCTCTCTGGCCACCTCCCCAGAATTTATACAAGTAGAATTAGAAAAAATCGACCAAAAGACATTTATGATTCAGATTTGTTTCCTTACACTACTTCCTGGCCTAGGAAACGAGTGTATCTCATAAACCTTCTATTAACTCTTGAGTATATTGCAGATTTTATTGCAAGGATGGTAACTATCCAACAAAGCTCCTTAGACTCCCTGACCAGAATTGTTTTCAGTAATGGTACAACCATTGAATATCTTTTAGCAAAGTAAGGAGGAGTCTGTATTGTGACACCACTTCTTGCACACAGATGAACACTTCTGGAGAATTTGAAATTTACTTACTTCAGATCTCAAAGTAACCAATTTGCTTAAAAGTTTGTACCTTCTGCAGGGTATTTCTTTGACTTGTTTCTGACTGGCTTTGGATCTTGAGGAGCAAGATTCTGTCATGTATTCCAAACATGGGGAATTATCCTGTTCATTATGATCTCAATAATCATCCTGGTGGGGCAAGAGTGATTTTATAGCGGGGAGAAGTTTGCCTTGCATGTGGCCAACCTCGGGTTCAATCCCCATCATCCCATATAGTCCCCTGAGCACAGCCAGGAGGAGTAATCCCTGAATACAGAGCCAAGAGTAACCCCTATCATTGCCAGGTGTGACCCAAAAAGCCATAAAAAATCATCCTGTTTCATTATCCTCTCCTGAGAGATTTTGATGTCTTTTCACCATGGATAACTATAAGAAATTAATTTCCTTAAAATCATGACATAGAAAAAAAGTAAAGAGAATGACAGGCTCAAAGATCAGGAACTCAAAGCTATTCTTGTGGCTGTTCAGAGGTTAAACAAAAATATCATAACCTATGGATCCTATATGAAGGCTCAACAAGACCACAGAATTCCAGAGTGATCATTTAGTGAGACTAACATCCTAAAATTTGATGGCATCTCTCAGGAAGGTCAGATTTTGATCAAAAGCAGGGAACTGTTAATAAAGAATGACAAGAGCCCCAGAAGAATTGTTTGTACTAAGCCCAAGAAGACTTAATACCTAACCAAACTGTGGTTTCAACCTTTGGGTGGGTTAGGTTATTTAACAGTCTTAACTGGTCAGTCTGGAATTTTCTGGTTGGCACCAATGAAGCAATTTTTACTGGTACCCAAAAAGAAGATGAAATATTTTTACAATTTGGATTTTTTCCATTCCCCATGGGTAAGTTACTTAAGCTTGAAATAAGGTTCTCATTCACAACTTTTTAAAATATTGCTTCTGAAAATCTTTCCTTTTCTATAGCTTTTTGGAATTCTCTTTACCTTGCTAGATGGGATAGTGCTCTCAATTATTGAATCATCTAATAAATCCAGTCAAATCTTTAAATTTTACTCAGTTTTATTTTGTTAGTTAGCAGGGCACAGGAATCTAAAGATGTAAAGAAAACATTGATCAAGACTTTTATTTTCCAATTTGGACGACTCTCAAAAAATTAGATATTGAATTCCCATTTGACCCAGCAATACCACTGCTGGGAATATATCCCAGAGAGGCAAAAAAGTACAATCGAAACAACATCTGCACATGTATGTTCATCGCAGCACTGTTTACAATAGCCAGAATCTGGAAAAAACCCGAATGCCCCAGAACGGATGACTGGTTGAGGAAACTTTGGTACATCTATACAATGGAATACTATGCAGCTGTTAGAAAAAAGGAGGTCAAGAATTTTGTAGTTAAGTGGATGGGCATGAAAAGTTTCATGCTGAGTGAAATGAGTCAGATAGAGAGAGACAGACATAGAAAGATTGCACTCATCTATGGTATATAGAATAACAGAGTGGGAGACTAACACCCAAGAACTGTAGAAATAAGTACCAGGAGGTTGACTCCATGGCTTCGAGGCTGGCCTCACGTTCCGGGGAAAGGTCAACTCAGAGAAGCGATCACCAACTACATTGTAGTCGAAGGCCATGTGGGGGAAGAGAGTTGCGGGCTGAATGAGGGCTAGAGACTGAGCACAGCGGCCACTCAACACCTTTATTGCAAACCACAACAGCTAATTAGAGAGAGAAAACAGAAGGGAATGCCTTGCCACAGTGGCAGGGTGGGGTGGGGGGGAGATGGGATTGGGGAGGGTGGGAGGGACACTGGGTTTACGGGTGGTGGAAAATGGGCACTGGTGAAGGGATGGGTTCCCGAACTTTGTATGAGGGAAATATAAGCACAAAAGTGTATAAATCTGTAACTGTACCCTCACGGTGATTCTCTAATTAAAAATAAATAAATTTTTTTTAAAAAAAAAAAAGACTTTTATTTTCTACAGTAAGTGACAGAAAACAAAATTTATGCCAGTATAAACAAAAAAAGGGAATGAATGCATTGACTTACATAATTGAAATTCTTCTTAATTTTGTCATTCTTTTAACTCAGGATCTAGTAGACTTTTCTTTGGCTTGGTGAACATTGTTCTAAGGAATAGCCATATCCTAAATCATAGCATAACAACAGAACACAGATATCCATTAGTTGATTTGAGTATTCTGTCCTCTCTGGAGCCTGCACTTTCTCGAGGTTTTTTTTTTTTCCTCTTTTCACAATTTCACTGACAGTGCCAACATTTTGTTAGTTTCATTTCCCAGAGTCTCTTAGACATCTTCGTGATTGTGGTAGAGTTGTATACTCATTAGTCATGAATAGATTGAATGCTTACCAGTTATTGCTAGTCAAAAAATATTTTAAGTTGAATATAAGGTTGGGAGGAGAGCTAATACAAATATCGAGGTGCTTGCCTTGCATGTGGTAGATTTAAGTTGGATCGTGGCACTGCCTATATGATCTCCTGAGCACTATTAGGGATCACTGAGCACAGAGCCCCACCCACAAATTGAATATAATATAGTCTTTAAAAAAATCTTGGATTGATGACAGAGTGATCCTACAGAAGGTAGGCTGCTTGCCTTGGACACAGCCAATCCAGGTTTGATCCCCAATGTTCTATATGGCCCTCTAGGCTCTGCCAGGAGTTATTCCTGAGTGTAGAGCCAGTAATAAGCCCTGAGAACCTCTGAGTGTGGCTCCAAACCAATAGAACAATCAAACAAAAAGAGAATGGATTCAAGTTGGGGAGCTATAATAGTAAACCAGAATTTGAAATTCACTTGATAATGGAATATCAGTTGAATTCTTGGCACTGTCTTAGTTCTGTTTATACACCATTCTATACAACAGTGGATAAAATTAAGTATCTTGAAAGAACTTGCACTGTAATATAAGATATATAACCTAATAAGCAAAAAAGTAAATGAAATAAGCATCATTGAAAATAAACAAGGTTTTTCTGAGAGCATGTTAGAAATATGAAGGAAATGAAGCAGTGAACATGTGAATATTCCTACGGAAGACCATTCTAAGTAGATAAAGCATCATATGTAAAAGATCTTAAACACTAGACCATGTTTGGCCAATGTAGCATTAGAAAGAGTTATTGGAGATGTGTTTAGTCAGACAGAGAATAGAAGGTTATATTATGCAGGGTTTTTTAGTCATGTAATTCCTCTAATAGAGGAGTTGTCCGAGAATTCTGAACATATGTACGGCACGATGCATCTTGTTTTGAAATAATTGTTCTGGGTTTTGTGTGAAGGGAGAAAAAGAGAGACCAGCTGGAAGGATAGTAACTAATTCTGAAAGAGAATGGGAATGACCAAGTTAATGAGCAGGAAGTAGTTGGATTGTGAATATGTTTTGAAGGCAGTCCATTTTTTGTTGTTGTTTTAGGACCTACCCAGCAATGACGAGGAGCTAGACCTGGCTATGTTAAAAACCAGATCTTAAAAGACTTGCTGGTAGATCAAATGACAGGTACACAATAGAGACAAGAGTTAAGAGGATGTAGAGCAGTTTGACTTGAACAATTGAAAGAGTGAAATTATCATTTATTGAAAAAAGGATTGCTGAAGGGATTTGCTAACATATGTAGCAGACATTTAAGTGAATATGCTATGTAGATACATATTGTAGTCCAGAGTTCAGGGTAGAAACTGGAAGATCTGTGCACATTTTAAAAAATTTTACTTTATTTTTATTAAGTTGTTCACAATAATTTATTGCATTTAATATTCCAGCACCAGTCCCACCACCATTACACCTTCCCACCACCATATTTCAATTATTTAAAATCTGATCCTCAAAGTCAGCCCCCAAAGCAGGATCTAAATATTTTATTTTGTATTGCTTATTATGAATATTCTGCTAAAAGTGACCCAGAAAATTTCTTTTAAGGAAAGTGTGTGAAGATTGTTGTATTTCACCCTGGAGCCATTAAGCCCTCATCTTGGCACATCAGTGGTGTAGAGTATGAGATGTGACCACACTCTCTAGGAATTCTAAAATTTTAAATACAGTAATACAGCTGAGGTTAGTTTAATTTTTTTAACTAGATGTCGACTTTGGGGTCCAGAGGCTTTGGGGTCCAGAGGCATCTCTGCGGCTTGTTGCTCTAGTGTTGCTCTCTTCCAAGAGATTTATTTCTAAGCCTTTGGATCATGGCTGTTAATGAGCTTACATGGCGCCAGAGGAAGTTCCCGGGCATGACTGCCAGGCTACTAGAAGCACAGGGAGATGGGAGTGGTTCTGTATTCCTGACTCCGAGCAAGCCTGGAGATTTTGGCCACAAAATTCAGCTACATACCTGAGTTTTTCAGCAGATTCACTCATGGATAAGGCTTGTCGAAGCCTGTGGAAATCATCCATGAGCATGATGGCCATTGAATTCTAGAAGTTTTTCGTTTCTGGGGCTAGTTGGGGTGCCCACCCCCCTCCAGGTTTCCCCAGATGAGACAGCCTGGCATGGGATTGGGGGGCATCTCTGTGGCGTGTTGCTATGAGTACACATTTGAGCTCTGTTGTCTTTATGGTTATTATTTAAAGCTATGAAATTGATAATATCACTTAGGATGTGACTAGATAGAGCAAGAAAATAACAACTACATCAACACCAGATGCTGTCATGAGGCCAGCAAAAATGAGAGTGTAGTAGCTGCTAGGGAGATAGAAAGAGCACTTTCTCTCTGACAATAGATATGTTAAGTTTTAGGGATATTTTTAGTTATAAAATCTGACCTACATTGTGAGTTTGAAATTTCATAGAGTTTTGGATTGGGAATGCTAATTTTGGAATCCTGAGATGCATATCGTAACTAAGTTATACTTAGAGAAATCACTTAGATGAAATATAGCAAATCCTAAGCTGGAGATTAGCTAAATGTGACTTTTGGAAAAGATTCAGCTATATTGATTGGTCCTATTTTAAACCTATGACTGAATACTTCAAATGATCCTTCAGAGAAGCATAGCAATCTTATTCACTTGTTTGTTTTTGAGCCACATCTGGCAGAGCTCAGGTCTTACTCCCAGCTCTGCACTCAGGAATCACATCTGGTAGTCCTCTGGGACCATTTATGATGCCAGGGATAGAATCAAAGTCGGCTTCATTCAGTACAATATCCTTACCCACTGTACTATTTCTCCAGCCACACCACAATTTTATTTCTTTGGAATTCTCAGCCACAGCTTCCACTGGGAGTGGGAATGGCTGCATCAGCAATAGAGTAAGAGGCCTGGCAGTTAGAACCACTTTCTCTCCCAGTTTATTTATTATATACATGGCTGGGTGGGGAACCATAGCCTCCACTTCAATTTTCCTCTCATTCAACTGACTTTACATATACTTAACTGAGAAAACAGAAGAAACCCTAAAACAACTGCTTCACCTTCTCATCATCAAATTTATATTACTCTGTATCTGTATCCACATGCTCTGCTTTTACTTCTGTTGCAATAAGCAAACTGTTGCAACTCCTTTCTAATCTAGTTGCCCACTTTATCTTGTCCCTACTGTTCTGCTAAGGAACATTGCTTCTGTAATTATTCCCTTTATCTTTTGCATCACTAATTGTCTTCTCTTTACTCGTCATACCCAACGCCATGCCATAATGTTCCTAATCTTTTACGACCCACATTTCTCCAATCCCATTTTCTGCTCTCTTTTATAGCAATTATCTTGGAAAGAGTTGTCTGTAATCATTCTCACACTCCCATTATTTCTGGGAAACAGTCCAGTCAAACTTTTGTCCTCTGTTTCTACTAAAACCAGGCTTCTGGCTGGCAAACATATGTACAGTGGTGCAGGGATTCAACCCAGGGCCTTGCACAAGAAAGAGAAGTGCTTATTGTTGCTTATCTAAAGTCCCAACCCCAGTAAATAATTTTTTTAATCTTCATCGTGCTCATCATTTCAGCAGAATGTGACATAGTTGCTTAGTTCATTTTTTTTTGGCTTGAAATACTTTGTTGTTATTGTTGGATTCCACAACTGCATATTTCTGTACTTTTCTTATCTCACCAGACACTTCTTGGTCTGCGTTTCTGAGTCTTTGTATACTGAAATTGAAAGGGTGACATACCCCAGAGCTGAGTCTTCAGTTTTCTCTTCTCTATTTTCTCTCCTCCCTAGGTGATCTCATCCAGAGTCATGATTTTAAGTAACACCTGGTCAAATATCTGTCTCAGGTTATTTCTTCTCTATGACTCTCCTACCCTACTTTGTTTTTCTCCTTGGCATTGATCACATTTTGAAACCATACACACACACACACACACACACACACACACACACTTTTTTTTTTGCCTGTTTTCATTTTCTATCTCACCCATAAAAACAGGAATCTTGGAATCTTGTACAACTATTATGGTACTAATTAGACTCTCAAAAGTTTATTAATATATGTTCTGAAGAGGCTTCCAGAGTATTTATTTTACTCTAAACTCACCAGAGGGAACAATGAATCAGTTTCTAGAGTGAAATATATAAGAACAAAAAAAATCTGATAAATATAGATACTCGAGTTAAAAAGGTAAAAGTATCCTGAATAGGAGACCAAGAATGAATGGAAAGAAAGAGCATGAAGCAAACAAGCACAATTTTAAGTCAAATTGTTATGAAAAGTACAAGGATAATTTGATGTAATAAATGAGAAGCATTATTTTGTAGTTGCTGAAGGAGGAACAAAGAAATGTGTGAAGTTCTAAATTTGGGGATTTCACAATGAACTTTGTTTGCAGGGAGAGGAGATACCTTGGAGGGAGAAGTGGGTGCTCGGCTAACAAATACATGGCATGGAGAACTGGCTTTGGAAATGGGTGGAGACTGAAGAGCTTTGAAGTAGAAGGTGGAAACATGGGCAAGGGCAATATTGGTGAGGGTTCAGAAAGAAAGGGGAACTAGATAAAACATTTCTATCTTTGAATCTGGAATGATAGTACAGAGGGTAAGACATTTGCCTTGCATGCAGCCAACTTGGGTTTGCTCCTTAGCAGCCTATATGGTCCCCTGAGCTTGCCAGAAATAATTCCTGAGCATCGAGCTAAGAGTAAACCCTGACTCTTGCCTTGTGTCCCCTCCCCCCGCCATTACCCTCCCTCACCTCCAAAAGTTTCTAAATCTTCTTAGGGAATTCACAAATATGTGTACATAAGGATTGTATAAATTAGCATATTAAAGGATTTGGATAAATCACTTAGATGGAGTAAAGCAAATCTTAATCTGGATATTTGCTGAACATAACTTTTGGAAAAGATCCACGTATGTTGTCTGGTCCTATTTTAAATCTATGAGTGAATACTTCAAGCGATCCTTACATGACAACAGAGCAGTCTTATTCATTTATTTTTTTGTTCTTGGACCACATCTGGCAGTGGTCAGGGTTTACTCTGAGCTATACACTCAGAAATCACTGCTGGTGAACTCTGGGGATCATGTTATGCTGGGGATCGAACCCAGGTTGACCATAGGAAGGCAAGCAAGTAACTTACTCTCTGTACTATCTTCTTGGCACCAGAAATTTCTAAGCAAAATGCTGAAGGAGTGGCTTAGCTCCTCTTAGCTGCTTATTATAAGATATAAGAGAAATGTATTGAAGAGAAAAATTTCTTAATAATTCTATAACAAGAAGCTGAAGATTAGGCATATTCTCAGCCTGTCCATTATGCACTAATCACTGTATCACTGTCCTCCCATTGCTCGATTTGCTCGAGCGGGCACCAGTACAAAATGAGTAAAAATTCACAGTGTTTAGTTCACTTAGTCCAGGGTATTTTGTTATGACATTCCAAGCAGTCTCAGAAAGGTTTTGGGATGCAGCAGCACCTGGTGTGGCACAGTGTACAATATCTATGGTGTGTTGGCCATACATCCCTTTCTGGATTCAACTCAGATCTTAGCTCTAAATCTATATGGTCCAGGAACCGGTTCTTCAGAATATAGAGTCTCTTTTTAGGTCTAGTTTGGTAATTGTCACTGTGGCTTATTTTCTCATCTTTATAGGGGAGGAAGGTCTTCCAGGACAAAGTGAGCACAAGAATTCTCAGCCTGGTAATGACTGCTTTCTGTGTCTGACCTAGAAAGGAAAATGTGGTGTGTCTTGTATTCCTGCCTCAAAGGGAGGTTTTGAAACAGAGACATGTGGAAATGGGCAAGTAATTCAAGGGCCTCAGGGTTGGGCAGAGGTGCCAAGGCTACCCAGAGGTGGGAGTTTATAGGAGGCGGAAAGACATCCTGAGGACAAGTTTATACAAGAACTGCTCAGGGAGAGACATAAAAGGAGGTGAGGCAAGAAGCCTCAAGATTAATTTGGCATCTTGCAAATCTTTTTGAGAAAATCCCCAACTCAGGGCTGTCAAAAGCCTTCCTGTGCTGTCCTCAGATGCTTGCACTTGCCCGAAACCTGCTTTCTTGCTGGATCTGCAACTCAAACTAGTCTTTAGATACTCAGGCTTGGCAGCATTTGAAGTAAATCATTTCTTGCTTAGCACTTTGCTTGGGGAAGAGGGAGGCGTCTTGCAAGCAGGTGCTGGCCTGGCGTAGGCAGAGCTGTGGCCCTTCCAGCTATTATTTTATGAAGAAAACCAAAGCGATTTCCTCCCTTCAGGCATTCTTGCCCCTCTCCAGCCCCCAACCTGAAATTTAGGTGATTATATTCAGTATCTAGGTTAAATGCCTGGTCTCTATTTTTATTTGTCTATGGAGATCTATAAAATTTCTAAAAAAAAAGTGATGTCTTTCAGAGAAAGGTGTTGGTCATTAAATACACTGAGCTATTGTTCTTGAATTAGTTTTAACTTTTCCACTAGAGAACCTAAAGATCTTCCCTTCTAGTTAACATTGCTTTTGTTATAAAACCATATGTAGCGCTGGGGAGATAACTTAGATGGGAGAGCACATACTCAGTATGTGCAAAACCCTGAGCTTGATCTCAGCATTATATGACCCCCCCTGAGCACCCCTGGGAGTAATCCTGGACCCCTGAACTCTGCCAGGTATGACCTCCACCAAAAGTATCCTTTAGTTACCTAAAAGAAACAGATTACTCTTGTGCTAAAAGGTTTTATTTAACTTTTACAAGGAATCTACAAAAAACCTTCACAAAAATAGTTATGTCTCACTGGATAAGCTCTAAAAATGAAGCTAGACATTTTAACATTATCGCTATAAATCAATCTTCTAATCAATATGCCATTTTTTCTACTTAGATTTTTATAATTTGGAGAAATTTGCTTATTTAATAATCCTGCCATTGTTCAGTTTGATAAAGGGCATCAGTAATTTGTTAATGATTTTCTGTACAAAAGTTATTGAGTTAGTGTTTTATAATGCAGGGGGCAATTAAAACTAGGTTAAGAATAATGCCATGAAAGCAAATTACAACTGGGAATGTTTAGGGAATTTTGTAGACTGATGAAGAATTTTGTGCTTGCAGAATTTCTTCTTGCCATCTAATTGACAGGTTCTAGCTGAACCAAGAAGATTTGCTATTAGCTCTAATGCCCAAAAGTAGAGAAAGAGTATGGGGAATATTGTCTGCCTTAAAGACCCGAGATATTGGTGGTGGGGAATGTGCACTGGTGGAGGGATGGGTGTTTGATCATTGTGAGATTGTAACCCAAACATCAAAGCTTGTAACTATCTCACGGTGATTCAATAAAATTTAAAAATTAAAAAAAACCAACCAAACGAGAATATTTGCTATTGCATATCCTACAGGATCATTGCTAATTCCAGATAAGGTTGTAGTATATAGGCAAGACACCTGTTTATAAGCATGATTTTCTTTTTACAGTATTCCAGCCAACCAAATAAAAGATGATTTTCACCAAGTGTGTCTGATTCTCTTAATTAATTATTCTAAATATGTGATCTCTGGACCAGCAGCATAAACTTTACAAATAAATTTGTTAGAAATGCAGATTATTAGACCCTGCCCAAACCTGCTTAAGAGAAGTCTAGGTATGGGGTCCAGTAATTTATCTATAACCATTTCTCCAGGTGATTTTGATATATACTAAAGTATGGGAGTATATCCTTGGACCCAACTCAGAACTGATTCTGTACTTTATTCTGTAATGATTTGGAAGAGATTATATTGGCAGAGTTTGTGACACTGAATCTGACTGGTTAGATTTTCTATAGCTAAAATGTTTTACTTAGGTATATGAAGAACTGATAATAGTTTTTTTCATTAAGTGTTTCAATAATTAATTTCTGAATCTTAATATATTGAAGTAACATAGATAATACTTCAATTTGTATGGAAGTAGATGCTATAGGGGGACTTAAAAAATAATGAACTTTTCTGGTAGGTAAAGATTTCCCACTCCTTTCAGAGAAAGAGGGATTTCTGTGCTTGACCTATTAACATAGCAATGTTGTGTTCACAATGAATTAACACAGTCAGGTGAAAAACCAACAGCTGTCAGTTGTAAAAAAAGGTGAAAAATCAACAGCTGTCAGTTGTTTCATTAAACAACCCCAAATGACTACATTTAAAAAATATATTGAATTACCATGAGATAGTTACAAGATTTCAGTTGGGGTTACAATCACACAATGATCAAACACCCACCCCTCCACCAGTGGACCCATCCTACCACCAATATCCCTGGTATACACCCTCCTTTTCACCCCCCTGCCTCCATGGCAGACAATATGCCCCATACTCTCTCTCTACATTAGGCATTATGGCTTGCAGCACAGACACTGAGAGGTCATCATGTTTGGTCCATTATCTACTTTCAACACACATCTCCCATCCTGACTGATTCCTCCAGCCATCATTTTCTTAGTGATCCCTTCTTTACTCCATCTGCCTTCTCTCCTTCGCTCATGAAGCAGTCTTTTAGCTATGGGGCAATCCTCCTTGTCCTTGTATCTAGTGTCCTTGGGTGTCAACCTCATATGATGTTATTCTATATTCCACAAATGAGTGCAGAGATGACTAAATTTTAACCCACCAAATTGTCCAAACCAACTACTACTAGTTGGTATTGGAATTGTCTCCATTTAGCATGAATTTTTGTTTGTGTAGAAGATCTCATGACTGGAGATTTCAGGTAAAAAAAACAAAGAGAAGGGAGAAAAAGGAACATTTAGACCATAAAAGGTTAGCTTTATTTTCATCTAAATCTTATTGGTTTTTCTCATGGTTTCATTTCATTTTGTAGTATAAATAAACCAGGTTAACAGTGACAAATGAGATAAACAAAAATTTTTATTTGAAGCACCATGACTTATAATAGAGAAGGAATCTGGAGTTCCAACCTCCATTGACGATCGAGAATCAGGAACGTTGTCTCGTTTGCCAAGGCATCAAAAATCAGATGGCCTGGACACATAATGAGATTTAGAGATGACCGCTGGACTAGAGCTATTGCCAACTAACTGGATTCCATGGGATGTCAAAAGACCATGTGGCCACCCACCTATGAGATGGTCAGACTTCTTCGTCAAAACCCTGAATGAACGGTTTGAGGCTCTTCTTGTTCCTGGAGTGAGCAGATACCATTGGGCTGCACTAGCATGCAACAAGGAAGAATGGAGACACTACTGGTTCCCGCTTGAAGATCAAAGGGATGACAAGTGATACAAGTGATGACTTATAATACTGTTCATGGTAGGGTTTCACAAATATAATATTCCTCCAGCAGTGTTTGCTTCTGTCCTCCTTCATTTTAAGTCTCTTCCCCTTCCTGAAATCATCCTTTCCCCTCCATCCTCCTTACTTAAGCTCAGTTCTATCTATAAATTCCCAAGGTTCTGTTGCCTTTGGCCACATGTTATTCCCTGACGATGTTTCTTTACATCCCCCAAATGAGAGAGATCATTATATATCTGTCCCTCTCTTTCTGTCTACCTTCACTCAGCATGCTACACCCCATATCCACCCACAGAGTGGCAAGTGGCATCATCTTCTCTTTTCTCATAGCTGAATAGTATTCCATTGTGTATATATACTATAGTTTCTTTATCCATCCATCTTTTTAAGGATAATTCAGTTATTTCCAGACTTTGGCTATTTCCAGACTTTACTACAATAAACAGGGGCTCAGGAGGCACAAGCCTCATCCCAGTAACTCTTGGCCAATATGGCTTGTAATTTAATGCTAGACCATGAGAATATAATGCTTCTTGGGCCCTGTAGTGCTAGGGGCTACCCAGGCCACCCTGGCAACTCTCAGGGGACCATGTGGTATTGAGCAGTGGTTGACTACATGCACGACATATGCTTTAACTCTGGTACTATTTCTATGCCCCTCCCCCATTGTTTTAAATTTAATTTACTTTTATTTCTTTGATTTGGGGAATGACAATACCTGATACTGCTTGGAGTTGACTCCTGATTGAGTGCTGGGGGAGGTCACTCTTGAGAATGCTCAGGGAACCATGCCAGAATCAAACCCAGATCTCCTGCATTCTGAGTTCTAGCCCTTTGAGCATCTTTCTGGTGCTCCTTGTCACTGATGCTGCAGTGATGGGTATTGCATAGTTAGCTGGCTGTTATGCTCACACAACTTTAACCATGCTGCTTATCAAGGCTTACACATCAGGTTGTGGCGTTCCCAAATCTAACTGTGGAGCTCACTGAGATTTGCACTGTTTTTTTTTTCTTTTTGGGTCACCTCCAGCAGTGCTCAGGGTTACTCCTGGCTCTGCACTCAGGAATTACTCCTGGCGGTGCTCAGGGGACCGTATGGGATGCTGAGATTCGGACCTGGGTTGGCTGCATGCAAGGCAAACGCCCTACCCGCTGTGCTATCACTCCAGACCCCAGATTTGCACTGTTTTGATTACAGTGCTTATGCACCTACTCGCTGGGGGTTGCCCTCTTGGCTAAGGCACAAGTGATAATTATGGTGCTCACCAGAGGTTGTTCTTCCTGGCTATGGCACTCATGCATCTTTTGGTTGTGGTGCTTGCTGGAGATCTCCCACCTTTTTTGTTGTGCTTATATACGGTTGGCTGCAGTGGAGCCAGAAGTCTCGGTGGTGTTGGGGATTGCAGACAGCATGACGAGATTCACACAGCACAGTTGTGTGATCATGCTTGGAGAGGGGCACCAGGGAATTGAATGTATGATATATACTTGCAAACAGGCACTCTAAGTGTCTAAGTACTCCTGTGGGCCCTAGGAAAAGAAAGATCAAAAAGAGGTTGTTAAAGAGATAAAAGAAAAACTGGTGCCTTAATAGAAGTCAAGGAGAGATATAGGAAGGTATGTGTGATCAGCAAACACTAATTCTACTGAGAGTACAAGTCAGACTGCAGTTCTTTAGATTTAGCAATAAGAAAGTAGTTAAATGTGGAGAACAGTTTTTGCTGGAAGGTTAGTAAGGATCAGAAACAAGGTGGAGTGGCTAAGACATGAGTCAGAGATGCACAAATGTAGATTGTAAGTCTAGACAGATCTTTAAGCTCCTTGGCTTTGTACGGAGAAACAGGAAAGTGACACTGAAGGAGGTTGTTTGTCATATAAGGACAGCTTCATCTTGAAGGGAGGGAGTCAGAAGAGTTTGAAGGTGCATGGGTGCCGGGCTAAGTGAAGGTGGGAGGAAATGGGGCCCACGGCATGGAAGAAAGATCAGCTGTAGACTGGCAGAGGACTGACCACCTTTTCCATTTTAGTCAGAGTGAAAGACTCTGAAGCTTTGAATTCTCTGATGGGGAGTTGAGGAATTTTCCACCTACTCCTTCCTATTCCTTTTTAAAGTAGGGTCATCGCTGATCAGGGCAAGTGGTTTCAAAATTTTAAAGTGGTTATAGCTGAGTAGGATGATTTCAAAATTTGGAGTTTGAGAAAACTAGATGTGATATACATTTGAAGTTAAAAAATAGTTTTGTTGAGGGAGGATAATAATTCTAAGGAGAACATAGGGAAGATAGAACCCAAAGTAAAGGAAACTTGTGCCCTAAAGATGGACATAGGGGACAGCCATTGTAGTACATTGAGCTCCATAGAGACAGGGCTGGGGCAAGTGAGAGCCAGATAGGCACTGGGCGACTCTGTGCCTCAATGAGGAAATAATTAAACATGGGCAAAGGAGATCCTAAGAAGCCGAGAGGCAAAACATCATCATACGCATTCTTTGTGCAAACTTGCCGGGAGGAGCACAAGAAGAAGCACCCAGATGCTTCCGTCAACTTTTCAGAGTTTTCTAAGAAGTGTTCAGAGAGGTGGAAGACTATGTCTGCTAAAGAGAATGGAAAATTTGAAGACATGGCAAAGGCTGACAAGGCCCGTTATGAAAGAGAAATGAAAACTTATATCCCTCCTAAAGGGGAAACAAAAAAGAAGTTCAAGGATCCCAATGCACCCGAGAGGCCTCCTTCGGCCTTTTTCTTGTTTTGTTCTGAGTATCGCCCAGAAATCACAGGAGAGCATCCTGGCCTGTCTATTGGTGATGTTGCAAAGAAACTGGGAGAGATGTGGAACAACACTGCTGCAGATGATAAGCAGCCTTACGAAAAGAAGGCTGCCAAGCTGAAGGAGAAATACGAAAAGGATATTGCTGCATACTGAGCTACAGGAAAGCCTGACGTGGCCAAGAAGGGAGTTGTTAAAGCTGAAAAGAGCAAGAAAAAGAAGTAAGAGGAGGAAGATGAAGAAGATGAAGAGGATGAGGAAGAAGAGGATGATGAAGAAGATGATGATGATGATGAATAAGTCAGTTCTAGCGCAGTTTTTATTTTCTTGCCTATAAAGCATTTAACCCCCCTGTTAAAAAAAAAAAAGATGGACAAAAGGAATCCCAGAATGGATGCTGCAAAATAGAAGAGAAATTATGGCCCCAGAGTTAGGATACCCCAAAGTGAAGTGCTTCTGTAATATATATTTCTTAACCCAAGGGGAAAATGAAATAGGAGGAAAAATAGGAGGCAAATGTAGATGTTACAAAATCTGCATATGTAAAATATAAAATAATAGGTAAACAAATAGGGATGTGGGAGGAAGTGAAAGTTTGCTAGCTGTTTTTTTTTAATCTTGCTTTGGAAAAAGTCAATTGTTACTATCTACATTAAATATGTAGCTTAGTCATTTAATTATTTAAACGCTTTTTTGGTGCCAAAACCCAGGAACAAAACATATTTAAATTCTTTATAAATATTTTCCATAATTTTAGAGGGATACTTTAGGAAATAATATACTCTATAGTGATAAAAATTTAGTCAATTTGGTAATTATTTCAGTGCCCTACAATTTTTTTCCCCTTAAAATCAAGGATAAACTCAGTGCTTTTTAATGAAAATGCAGTAAGTATAGCTATTGTATTTTAATATGTTTATATGCCTATAATTTATCGACCTAATTTGCATTTCTATGTGTATTTATAAGTCTATCTCAGCATAAAGACTTCCAAGTATTAAAATCATTTGTACGTGTAGAGTGAAACAACCCCTGTGGACTTCTTTTTTGGGCGGCGGGGGGCGAGGGCTATGCTCAGGGGTTAGTCCTGGCTCTGCACTCAAGAATCACTCCTTGGTGGTACTCATGGGATGCCAGGGGTCAAACAATGTGCAAGGCAAGTGCACTGCCCATATACTATCACTCGGGGCCCTCCCCTCTGGGATTTTAAAACATTTTTTTTTTTAATTTAGAGAAAAAAGTAGGTGTGGATTCAACAATAAGAAAACAAGAGAAGAAAAGTAGGAACCATGGCATGAACTTCACAGGGAATTTTCCTTCCCTCTTCTCTAGAACTCAGTTATAACTGCAAATGTTGGTTTGTGATTATTTATTTTCCTGGCATACCTGACTTTATTTTGTTTTGGGGGGCTACACCCAGACAGTCGGCAGAGACTGGCAAGCTATCCGTGGTGTATTCGATATGCCAAAAACAGTAACAACAGGTCTCACAATGGGGATGTTACTGGTGCGCGCTCGAGCAAATCGATGAACAACGGGACGACAGTGCTACAGTGTGTTTTTATACCTATAGGAACTGGAACAATAGCACAGTGAGTAGGGTGTTTGCCTTGCACTTGGCTGACTAGGGTTCAATTTCTCCATCCCTCTCGGAGAGCCCTGCAAGCTACCGAGAGTATCCCGCCCTCAAGGCAGAGCCTGGCAAGCTACCTGTGGTGTATTCAATATGCCAAAAACAGTAACAACAAGTCTCACAAGGGAGACGTTACTGGTGCCCGCTCGAGCAAATTGATGAACAACGGGATGACAGTGCTACAGTGCTATTTATGCATATAGCAGCACCTAGGGTCGTGGTTGTAGTATTCATTTTTCAGTCTCCTTCCCTTTGGTACTGTTGTTATTGCTATAAATGGGGTTTACATATGCCTGGTTGTGGGGCTCACCCACTTGACCACAGTGCTTGATAGCAACCACACTCCTTTAGTGCTAGTGCTGTAGTGCTGTGTACTTCTGGTTATTGTACACGTGGGGCGGGGGCTGTCGCTGTGGTGCCTTCACACATGTCCTCTGGAGCAGAAGTGTTTGCACTCGCCTGGGACTGAGGGTTTCAGGTAGCAGAGAGACCACTTGGTGTTTATAGGTGACTCAGGAATCAACTTCATAGCCCCAGGCTTGCTAAACAGTCCCTATACTCACTGAGCCGTGCACTAGCTCCAGTGGCTGACCTTTCAAATGAAGGCCACTTAATTCGAAAATATGTCTATTTGTGCATTGCAAGATTTGGAGATTATTATTTTACTCTCACAGTTTTGTGTTAACTTTACTTAATAAAACTTGTTTAAGAATTAAGATACTATGAGCCAGAATGGGCTGGGGAGATAGCACAATGGTAAGGGTTTCACCTTTCACACAGCCCACCCGTGTTCGATTCCTCTGCCCTTCTCGGAGAGCCCGGCAAGTTACCGAGAGTATCACGCCCGCACGGCAGGGCCTGGCAAGCTACCCATGGCATATTGAATATGCCAAAAACACTAACAATAAGTCTCACAATGAGAGATGTTACTGGTGCCCGCTTGAACAAATTGATGAGCAACGGGATGACAATGACAGTGACAGTGAGCCAGAATAACCAGAGAGATAGCACAAGAGTTAAGGTGCTTTGCCTTGCTTGCCACCAATCCTAACTCCATGTTTGGCACCATGTATGGACCCCTGTGTTCTGCCAGATGTCACTTCTGAGCACAGAGCCAGGAAGAGCCTCTGAGTATCACAGGGTGTAGTCCAAAAGCCACAAAATTACACATTCGTTTAAATAATTAAGAATTTATAGAAAAATCCAATAAAGAAAAAAATCACTCATAATTATACCACCCCAAAATAATTAATGTTCTATTATCAAATTTGTCATAATATACACATTTATTAAAAAATTGTGATTATATTGTTAACTTTATTTTATATGTTTACTCATTAAGTAAACTATAAACATTTTTATTTTTATTTATTTATTTAATTTTTTTTTTAAAATTTTATTGAATCATCGTGAGATAGTTACAAGCTTTCATGTTTGGGTTACAATCTCACAATGATCAAACACCCATCCCTCCACCAGTGCACATTCCTCACCACCAATATCCCGGGTATATCCCCCCTTTCCCACCCTCCCCTGTCTCTAAGGCAGACAATATTCCCCATACTCTCTCTCTACTTTTGGGCATTATAGCTTGCAACATAGACACTGAGAGGTCATCATGTTTGGTCCATTATCTACTTTCGGCATGCATCACCCATCCCAACTGGTTACTCCAGCCATCATTTTCTTAGTAATCCTTTCTCATTCCATCTGCCTCCTTCTCCCCTCTGCTCATGAAGCAGTCTTCGAGCTATGGGGCAATCCCCCTGGCCCTTGTATCTACTGTTCTTAGGTGTCAGCCTTATGTGATGCTACCCTACACTCCACAAATGAGTGCAGTCCCTCTTTGTCTGTCCCTCTCTTTCTGACTCATTTCACTTAGCTCGATACTCTCCATGTTTATCCATTTATAAGCAAATTTCATGACTTTATCTCTCCTAACAGCTGCATAGTATTCCACTGTGTAGATGTACTAAAGTTTCTTTAACCAGTCTTCTATTTTAGGGCACTCGGGTTGTTTCCATATTTTGGCTACTGTGAACAGTGCTGCAATGAAGATATAGGTACAGATGTCATTTCTACTGTGCTTTTTTTGCATCCTTGGGATATATTCCCAGAAGTGGTATTGCAGGGTCATATGGAAGCTAATTTCTAGTTTTTGAAGGACTGTCCATATTGTATAAATATTTTTAATGTCGATAAAAATCTAGTACACTAATTTAATTAAATCTTATTGTATGTCTATTTCATAATTTACATTACCTCTCTCCTTAAGAGACACTTTAGTACATGTAATAGTTCTCATTATTATCAAAATAATTATAGGAAGTTTACTCATTCAGTTATATGTACATATCTAGTTATACACATATACATATATAAATATTCACATTTATGAGGCTAGAGAGATTGTACAGTGGGTAGGATATTGCCTTGCATGTGGCTCGCCAGATTCAATCCCTGCCACCCCATCTGATCCCCTGAGCCTGCTAAAAATAACCCCTGAGCACAGAGCCATGAGTAAGCTTTGAGCACTTCTAGGTGAGGCTCTCCAAACAAAACACACATACACATACACAAACACACACACACACACACACACTTAATAAGATAAGTTCTTGAAAGTAGAATTTCTAGGTTTAAATCCTGTTTTGTTTTGTGTGTGGATCACACCCATTTTCCTGAGGGACAATTCCTGGTATTGAGGTGGGGAGAGACTCTTGTGGTGATGGGGACTGAAGGCATGAACCTGAGTCTCCTGCATGTGAAGCATGTGCTTCAACCTCATGATCCATGTTTCTGGCCTTCTATATTTACATTTTAATGTATTTTTTTGGGGGGGAGGCCAGTGTGTAAAGCAAATTCTTTGTGTGTATCTAGCAGTGTGCTGCAGACTTTTCCACTAACGAGAAAGAATGAAGAGTTAGAAGGCATCTGCCGGGGTTGAGTGCATGCCCCCAAGTGCCCACGTGCAAGTGAGTAGTCTTTGATATTCATATTTCATTTTTTAAGGCCACAGGGATTGTTGCACTTATTAAACAAATAAAAATAATATCTTCTAGATCTTTGAATAAAGTTGATGATCCAGGAAAGTATGTCAAGAATATCCTGTTGCTCAGGTAACCCCCATAACACTGCCCTATTCTTTGAGAAGCACATTAAAGAGATAAATCAACAAAGGCTAATTGTTAACCAAGGGACAGTGTTCACTAAGTATTGTGTTAGGTTACCCTGGGGAATTACAAAGAGGTTGAGAGCATAGTCTCTGCTTTTGAATGACTCCCAGTTTGTTTCCCTTTAACCAGCTCATCAAAGAATTAAGCTTACCCTGATAACTGACTGGGCTAAGGTGTATGATGAATCTGTTTGGCAGGATGGAAAGTCCCTACTGACATTCATCTCACACACTTGCTAATGCTTTTGTGTTGGACTCCAAAGTACCGTCCTTAACCTCTGTAGTCTTCTAGAGTCTTCGGAAAGTTATCAGTACTCTGTTGGCAAGAGTGTACTGAAGATAGGATTCCTTATTTTGACTTTCACATTTGGGACAAGTATGGTAAAGGACATGTAAGCGAGCCTAACCCAAAATTAACCAGGACTTCCAATTCAGTAATCTTTTTGATGAGTAAGATCTTAAATACTTAGAGGTAAGGAGAGCAAGGAAATTAGGCAAGGCTCTCAACAGGGATTTAAAAGTCTCACTCAGAGTCTATTCCACGTGTTGCTATTTAACTTCTGTGTTTCCGTCCCTCTTCCTTATGATGACAATAATACCTACCAGAGTCTGAAAGACAATGTAGTTACCTACAACATACTTGCTGAGTATATAGATCTGCACTTTGGGTAAAAAGTCAGACATTAGATTGCATTTTAGCATGCTGCACTTAGCAAAAGCACTAGGCATATTCCTTAGTTTTCAGAGTACTTTTATTTTTGTGGTAAAGTACTTTTACTTAGGAAATAAGAAAGAGCAGAGAGGAAAGAGAATCTGCTAAAGAACATGGAAGGAATTGCACACTTAAGTTGACGGCAGAAAAGGAGGTGCTACAACACAACGTAAAGGGGGAAAGTCTCAAAGTCAGAGTAGAAGGGTGTGTGCTACAAAGGAAAGAAATTATAAGCTAGGATTCAGGCCGTGCCAGAACAGAATGTATTAAAAACACTTTTTAACATCTCGGATTAGCATAAAATGTTTACTTATGGGCCAGAGGCAATTTTTCTTCTGAGTTGTTGTTGGTCCATCGTTCTACTCTGGCCCCCCTGTAGAGGGTCCAAGTATGTGTTCTTTTCTGTCTTGAGCCCCTGCTGGGGTCCCTCACCTTTACCTAGCTCCTCTTGCTTAATAGACCTCTCAGAATCTGTCCTTGCTTCAGAGACTTGGTTTTCTCCCAGAATGATACTGTGTCCTTTGATTCAGCATCACCCTACTTCTCAGGAATGAGTGAGTTCCCTTGTTCTGCCCTGACTCTTGTAAGATTATCAGCTTGATTCTTCCTTCCTCATGTTCCTACCAGGGGAGAACCAGAAAACCTGACTCTGAAATATCTTGCTCAGGTTGTTAACCAGGACTGAGTGGAGAGCCATCAGGGCAAAGGACAAGGCTTAGAGTCACATGAGTATGCACTACGTTATGCTGCCTTTGCCTTGTCTTTCTTTTTATTTAATTATTTGTGTGAAAAATTAGATTAGTCATAGCTTTTAGTTCATAAATACTAATGCCATTGTACTACGAATGGTCCTTTTATTTATTTTAATTACTAACTTGTACTTTCCATAGTATAAGGGACTATGAATCTATTTCGTACTCAAGAATTAATATATTACTAATAAAATACCTACCTGTGGAGAATAGTATGGCAGGTAAGGTGCTTGTCTTCCATGTGGCTGGCCCTGGCTTGATTCCCAGCACCCCATATGGTAACCTGAGCAACACCAGGAGTGACTGATCGCTGAGCAGAGCCATGAGTAAGCCCTGAGCACAGTTGGATATGTCCCTACCTTCCCGATATCTACTTCCCACCTAAGTATTCCTCTTGTTTGTTTTATAATTTATCCTTTTCATTACTAAAAATTAGACCTTTGGCAACTGTGTGGTAAGTAGGAATTTTTGCTAAACTATAATCTAGCACACACTCACACACACACACACACACACACACACTCACAGATACACACACTCTTGGCGCCAAAATTCCCCGTGCAACCAGTCAGGATGCCAATTTCCTATGTTGGGCAATGGAGATCTAAAGCGACCTAAAGCGTCAGTTTGGGAATTCCACTTGGCAGACATCTGCTGAAACTCTGAACAGTATTTTGACCTGATCTTATGTGTGGGCTTGTATGGGTGCCTGACCCTGCACCAACATCCAGAATAGACAAAGGCAATAGCTGCCCATGTGAGGTGTGTGTGTGTGTGTGTGTGTGTGTGTGTGTGTGTGTTTGAGTAAATTAGTAAGTTCCTTAGGGTGGGGGCTGCCTTTAGCATTTACAAATCAGAACTTTTTTCTCTGGAATATAATTTGTAGGAAGTGTGACTGGCATGAATCTCTCTTTGTCTCTCGACTGGCCTGCTGGTGGGTGATCTTGTCATCTGTGCACAGTTAACTCGGACCCCCTTTTCTTTGTCCTTTGTGATATGTTTCTGATCATAATAGACACGTTGGTAAAGGATCCCTTTAGTTTAGTGATTAGTTGTTTGTTGATTTAGACCAGCAGAGGAATTTTTTCCCCTGAAGCTGGCTGTTGTCTGATGTTCTTGCCTAAACATGCCTGGGTCAGGAAGAAAAGATTTGTCTTGTTCTGCAAAGCAGTTCTCCATATTGTCACAATTCCAAAATTGGTCACTGTTTAATTTAGAAAATTTCACCCAGGTGGTAGCTTTTTCTTGAAGGTCAAAATTATACAATTGTTTCTGCAGCTTCAGGAATTCAAGTTATTGCTGTTTTTTGAATTCCTTGGCAAGGTAGGTAATTATAAATATTTTCAGAAGAAAAAAGTCCCTGATAATTCTTAACTTAAAGAACTATTTTACCTTCATGTTTTAAATAAGTATATTTATTAATAATTAAGATTTACTTCTTTTAATTTTATATAGAAAAACATCTATTCCAAGTGAACTTCCTTAGCCGTTTACTCATTGGGCAAAGCTCAGATCAGGCCATTAGCACCACCTAGTGTACTGCACATGCATATAAATACACAGCTAAACTCCAGTAAAAATGTTCCCAATGTTCTATAGGTGTTGGGCAAGTTATATAGGTAGGGCTTTCTGAGACACAAATTTCTTGGTTTTGAAGGGTGGAGAAAAGTTTGTATTTTTCCTCTCTAAATGCTCTCCAGTGCAAGTGAATGATAAAATCGACTGATGTTATTATTATTTTTTTCTTTTTTGGATCACACCCGGTGATGCACAGGGGTCACTCCTGGCTCTGCACTCAGGAATCACCCCTGGTGGTGCTCAGGGGACCATATGGGATGCTAGGAGTCAAACCTGGGTCGGCCACGTGCAAGGCAAATGCCCTACACGCTGAGCTATTGCTCCAGCCTTGACTGATGTTACTATATGACTTCAGTTTGTTCCCAGAATCTGCTCAGTCAATGGGAGATGGTTCTACACGTGTCTCTCTTGCAGGTCTAGTGACATGAGGGACTTACAACCTTTTCTTCTAGATCTTAACTTCTTAAATCATAGGTAGTTTTTCTTCTAGATCTTAACTTCTTAAATCATAGGTAGTTACCCCAAGTTAAGGCCCATATAATTGAATTGAAGGGTTGTAAGACATCTGGAAACAGTTAAAAAGTTCCTGAACATGCAATCTCCAAAAAATTAATTCAACCGCATAATGAATCTAAGGTGTTTCTGGCAGCACCTGCTCAAGTTACATTTCTGGGCATAAAGAGTTCTCTATTGGAAAGGATTTAGGCAGCCTATAGACCACCTTTTTAAGGCTGTCATACAGTAGTGAATTATATGAAATAGAATCTCCCTCCAGAACAGAGTTCTGCTTTTGTCCTGTATATTAACATCACTTTCAGAGCAAGATTTGAGCAGGGATGCTTACAACCCACAGAAATATTGAAAATTATTAATACTGGGGTGGCTCTGCAGTGACACAAACCCACAGTTCTCAGAGCTCCTACATGTGTATCCTGCTTTGGTCTTGTGGAATCTGAGAGGTGAGGAAGATCAGTTCAGTAGGGTGCTTGCCTTGCATGCCTCTGACCCGGGTTTGATCCCGGGCACCACATATGATCCCCCAGCTCTGCCAGAAGTGAGTGCAGAGCCAGGAGTAACCATAGTGCAATGCCAGGTGTGGTCCCTAAACAAAAAATAAAAGTATGCCCATCCCCACCAAAAACTACTCCAAAACACACAGACACACAGACACATACACACACACACACACACACACACACACACACACACACACAAACCCTTAAAATTGTTCTGATTTCTTTTCCAGAAATTCTAGTTCATGGGCTTCTCTAGCTCATGGGCTTGAAGATAGCTCAGAGGGGATGAAGAACGCATCTTGCATTCTAAGGGTTCAAATTTGATACCTATCACTTCTTGGGACCCCCTCGTCCCCAGACTACCAGGATAGTTCTTCGGGCCCTAGCACCAGAGGAATCAAAGTACAGGCCCACACTGGGTCAAGTATCTTGATGAGCGATATCACTGTGCCCCTGAGAATCATCAGAGAAGCCCCCAGCCCAAATTAAAATTTACCCACTATGTTTGACTTTAGATTCAGGATTCTATAATTTATAATTGTAACCATGGGTCAGATTCTGATGTTAGTGATTTGAATGCCACATTCTGAGAACTGTTGTGAAATGTAGACAACTCCCCAGGTTAGGAAGTGATGTAAGATATGCAGCTGGTGTGGTGACAGTGCTCCTGATGTTAAGAATGAGTAATCTATTATTTTTTTGGGGGGGTGGGTGGAACCACACCCACTAGTGCTTGGGGGCTTACTCCGGGTTCTGTGCTTTGGGTGGGTGGGTCATTACTAGCGATGCCCAGAGGGCCATGAGGTTCCAGAGATCAAACCAGGGTTAACTGCGTGCAAGTCAAGTTCCTTAGCCTCTGTCTTGTGTCTCTGGCCCAAAGATTGAGTTGTTTTTTAATTAGGAAGCTGATGGCTTTTCCTGTAAGACAGAGAGTGCGGTCACTGGGATTTTCCTAGTGAAAGCGTAGTGAACGGGGCGTGAAGCAATCACATTCTTTTTTTTTGTTGTTGTTTATGAACTTTATTGTGGTTGAGAAAAAAGGTCAGCATGTAAATCAGAACAGAAAGCCAATGCAAATTTTCTGTTACTTAAAAAAATTTATAAAACCATTTTTATTAATAAGGTACTATGGTTTAGAGTGTCACAAGTAGAGTTTCAGGCATACAATATTCCAATACTAATTCCACTATCAATTTAAAAACTTTTAAAAAATTTTATTGATTTACGTGAGATATAGTTACAAGCTTTCATGTCTGAGTTACAATCACACAATGATCAAACACCCATCCCACCACCAGTGCACACTCCCCACCACCAATATCCCCAGTACACTCCCACCTTTCCCACCCTCCCCCTGCTTCCATGGCAGACAATATTCCCCATACTCTCTCTCTACTTTTGGGCATTATGGTTTGCAATGCAGATACTGAGAGGTCATCATGTTTGGTCCTTTATGTACTTCAGCACACATCTCCCATCCCACTGATTCCACTAACCATCATTTTCTGAGTGGCCCCTTCTCTATTCCAGCTGTCCTCTCTGCCCCCTGCTCATGAGGCAGGCTTCCAGCTATGGAGCAATTTTCCTGACCCTTCTATCTGCTGTCCTTGGTTGTCGGTCTTGTATTATGCTATTTTATACTTCACAAATGAGTGCAGTCATTTTATGTCTGTCCCCCTCTTCCTGACACATTTCACATAGCATGATACTCTCCATGTCTATCCACTTATAAGCAAATTTCATGGCTTCATCGCTCCTACCAGCTCAATCACACATTCTTGCTCCCCACTCCAGTTGCTCCTGGTGCAGTGGCTCCGGGCAGCAATATGCGCAGTGCTTCACTCTTCACTTTCCTCATTGCTTCCAGTTCTTGTGATTGGATTTTTATGAACCAGGGCTGGAAATTTCAGAGGATGCAGATGAATACAGTCTTCATCTAACTGTGGAAAAGCTCGTGGTGTGCTCACAAGACTCTATAAGGTAAGACAAAAATCGTAATACTCTCAATCCACGGAGGTGAAAAACTAATGGACAAGGAGGTTGAATGACTTGGTAAAAGTCAAATCTGGACTTTTTGATTCCCCCCCTCCCTTTCTATCAATAGACAACCTCACCTATGAGTTTCCTATCTGAGTTTCTACAGCGAGCCTATTGCACCTTGGATAAAACTTGATGTCCACAAAATGTGTATTGCCAGGACATAATATCTTCTTTTGTCTAAGCATGATGTATTCGTGCAGCAAAGTAAAGCACCAACAGTCTTAGGATTCCATTAAAAAAAAAATACCCCATAGGAAAAACAGGATTCTGTTTTCAAAGTGAAGCAGAGTCTGAAATCTGCAGGCAACATGCTCTGTCCCCCAGAGACGCAACTGGAAGTTCTCACCAGTGTTCAAAACACCACAGGAGCCGGGGATCGGCAGCAGCAGCATGGGTCAGGCTGGGACCGAGGACACCCTGCCACGCTCATTCTGAAGGGGCCTCGGGAACCACACCTTTCGTTTCTAGTTCCCAAGTAGCATGCCAACCATTGCTCTGCATTTCCTGTCTTTCCAAAAGACTTCTCCAAGATTTTGTATTTTCCAGGGCACCCAGGCCCTGTCTGGCTTTCCATAAATATTCAGCAACAACAATAACACAGAAGTGACTGTTTATTCAGATGGAAATTAACATGGGTGAGATAACATTCTGGATTTCTGTTTCCCACCCCTAACATTGTAGGTTTAAGCAACAAGATAGAGAATGAGATTTGATATACATTGCAGAGCTGGATTGGCAACATTTAGCTTGGGATAGGTTCTTTATTGTTTTCAAAATGCTCCTTACATATCAGTCTCCTTAATTACCCAAACACCTACCAAGCACGTAGGGAAAATCTGTACCTTTTTAAACTGTAGCTCAAAGAGAGGAATTAATTTGTCCAAGGCTGTAATAATTGAGTTGATGCAAATTTGAACTTGGCTCTTAGCTCATTTTAAATTTGTTATTCCCTTAATGACACAGTCTGAGTCAGACTGTGGACATCACAATCTGTGGGCATCACACACTGTTCCCCGGAGTTGGAACTGTAGATTTTGCAGCGTGGTGCAGGGGCCCAGACTCCCAGGGTCTGATTCCAAATTCTGCCTGCTACCTGTCTGGGTCAAGTCATTTCATCTGGCTGTGTCAATTTCTGTCTTAGTTAAGACATTCGGTTATTAGTAAGAGAAATGCAATTTGAGTGAGCTTGGACTGGGAGGGTAACTCATTGAAATCACTGGGAGAAGAACGGCCAAACAGAAGGTAACAAAAATAACCTTGTTGCAAGTGGTTTTCCTGTCTCTGCTTCTGGTTTGAGTTGTTCCCATGCAACTCTGCCTCTCTATGCCACATCTCTTCTTGGGGGCTGATTTACCACCCCCCTCCAGGCAAGTGTACAACCTTCTGGTGAGAGGAAGGGAGTTTATACATTGGTTTACAATTCAGCAAACTAGATCAGAGTTTCATCTTTCTAGTCAGATCACGCTACAACCATGACTCCATATATAAGATAGCACAGTGAGTGCCCCAGCTGGGACACTGTCTTGGAAGGACACAGGCCACTATACTGGTCCCTGCTAAACCATATGGCTTGGTGAGGAAAGAGTGGTTTCTTAAAAGAGTGGGGAGGCCTTTGTTGGGTAAAAAGACAAGGAATTTGGGGCAAATAAAACCAGTAGATGTGTACTGTGGACGCCACATCTGCAAAGCAGGAGCAATAATTACTGCCCTTTCTAGGTTCTTCGTTCAGGATTATTGCCACGTGGAAAGCTACCAAATCTGTTACTTCCTACTGGAGACCTGACTGCTGTTCTAGCTTTCATAATCAATTTCTTATCACACAGGGCATCTGAAATCCAAGGATAAAACCCAAATCATTATCTCTCTCCTCAAACATCTTCCTTTTGATAGTTCGTGCTATCTGCATACCCCCGCCCCGAGCTCCCCAAACCAGACACAAGAGGGTCATCTTTAATGTCTCCATTCCCAGTTCTTTCCCATTCCTTTGTTACTAAGAATTGTTCTTTCTACTTTCATCATCTTGCAAATTTTTCTAATTCTCACTGTTTCCATTGCCACACAGGACCTCTGTTCCAGCCCTCACCTATCTCCCAGACTGCTCCTGCGAACACCCCCAACTCAGTTGCCTCTCTTTAATTTTGCTTCCCTCAAATGCAGTCTCTGTTCCACGTTGCTAAAATCTCCACCACCAGCCCTATTTAAAATTTATTCAGTGGACTTCCTTACTCTCCCCCCACCTCTGTAAATCAATGTCAAAAAAATTCATGTGGCATCAAGAGGTGCCTTCATAATTTGCCCTATGGCTTGTGCCTCACTCATCTCTTTCTATTAGCATTTGGAACTCTACGTTAAGATCTTACTCAACTATCTTGGGAACCAGGTGCTCTTACTTATCTCCAGAAGTTAAAACACACCTGCCAGGTCATCTGTTACTCTTGAATATATAATGAACTAGATGAACTAATTACCAATGAACTCATCAATGATTAATAGTACCAGGACCATGACAGGTGCTTACTACATGGATGTTATTATTTTCCATTTTGTTTGTAAACTGCCAACCCTATTATTATACTGATGCTCGTCCAGCCAAAGACCAGAAATGCTTATTTTCCAAAGTGGCAATCACCTTGGTGGTGTGTGGTTGGGATTGACATCTCTATGCTTACAGGGTGGCTTCTCCATGGGGTTCTTCAGTGTGGTTGTAATTTCTTGTCTGCCTCCAGAAACAGTCCTGTGTTACCCAGAAGAGAACAGACAGATGCTGATTAGGCAAGTTGCTTGTTACTTTGGTAGACAGACTAGTTAGCTCTGCAACTGAGGGAAGGAAACACAGCTTTATGCTGGAGAATAAAGTCAGTCATATCTAGCATGGCCTTATTAGCAGAATGCTGGCACAGAAGAATGATCTGGGAAGAGTGGGTGCAAGAAGACTGGGAGGACTATGAGAGGCTCTATCAGGGAGGCCAGATTGGGGAAGTCTGGGTTTGGCACCTGTTAAGTTGGTGGGGGGCTAAAGTGGCATAGTGGCCGATTTAGTGATGACTGTGAAAACTTTGGACAAAGAGATGTGTTCTAAGCTAGATCTACTGAAACTTAAAAGCTGTGTTCCTATAGTTGGCTCACATGTTTCTCTGAGCTTGCCCAGGGCACATGAGGCACATGAGGAAAATTGCTGTCTTAAATAGTTTCATTAGAGTACAACATTAATTTTTTTAAAGACCATACCTTATGGTGCTCAAAAGAACCCTGTGGTATTGGGGATTAGATCCTGGGCTCCCTCATACAAAGCATATAGTTCAGCACTTTGAGCCACCTGGCCCCTAAAATATGACTTTGAAGCTCTAACAGAAGTGTGTAGTTACCATATACAAATTAAAATGGTAATTACTGAGGTTTCTAGAGTTCATTCTTGTGGAACTTTATCTGATATATCTGCCACAGAGGAAACACAAGTGTTTGTAGTCTGAGATAAATCTAATTGTTATGTAAAAAGTGATTGGGGACGGGGAGGGAGGTCAGAGCAATAGTACAGCAGGTAGGGCGCTTGCCTTGCACATAGCCCACTCAGGCTCAATCCTGAAAACCCTGTATGGTCCCTGAGTGATCCCCAAGTGCAGAGCCGGAGTGAGGAGTAATCCCTGAGTTCCACCAGGTGTTGCCCCAAAGCAAACAAAACAAAGTGAAACAAATCTCCCAAACAGAAGAGTGATTTGGGCTTCAGAGATTGTTAAGGTGTTTGCTCGTATACAGCCAACCCAATTTGGTCCATCCCTGGCACTGTACATGGTCCCCCGAGCACCACCAGGGGCCACTGGAACACTAAGCCAAGATTATCCCCTGAACACCACCAGGGGTGATCCAACACCTTTGTTCCATCCCCAGCAAAGTGATTAAAAGTTGTTTGTCAAGACATTAGAATATTTTTCATGTCTAAATCCCATAATTTGTAAAGAAATTCAGTGAGCTTCATGTTTTTTTTTTTTTTCATTTCTTTTTATAGGAACGTTTTCAGTGATGCTCTGTCTGGAGAGACAGGGGGTCACATGCCAGTGCCCCTGGGTGGTGATTATACATTTCTAATTTCTTAAAAGACTTTAAAAAATTATATGCATCACAAGTATTTTATAGCCTAAGTATAACAAGCTTTGGGGTCTAATCCTACACTTTTAAATGTTTTTAGAAACTCCTTAAAAAGTAACACCAAAAATTAAGGTTCATTGCTTATCATTTCTTACAGGATTGAATTTTTTTAGTCAAAGAAGAAGTGAATTGATGAAAGCACAGATGTTTTCTTAGAAAGAAAAAGAGACAAGACTATCCCTCTAAGAGAACAAACTCACATCTAAATTTAATTTGTATCTCCGATTGGCAAAGTACGAGTGAAATCTCCACAAGATCCAGTTACAGCAAGTTCTTGGATACATGCTTATCTCTAATTAATAATGTTTTCATCCACACTTACAATGTGGTTTTATGACATAGCTTTGCAAATTGTGTCATGCCCTGGTAAAAATGAGCTGATTTAATACAGTGATTTCCCCAGCGAATTTGAGGATAGTCCCAAAGACAGAATCCAGAAAGTTAGCTGATCTTATTGGGGAGTTTTCTTTTTTTTTTTAATGCCCCTTCCAGAAACATGTCATCAGATTTCTTGCATGGATCTGTCTCTGGGCAATGGAAACCAACCCCTTTCTGTGATTAACCTTTGGCTCCAGTTTTGTGTCTGTTAGGACAAAAGCACAGGGTGAGGTGTCAGAATCCCTGCAGCCACCCTCTTCTCTGAGGCTCCCTCAGGGCCCAACAGGACGAAGTAGCTAAGTTTGCACTTCAGGTTTAGTTGTTTTTCCCTTCTTGAGTTGCTGTTTTAGTGGAAGAGGTTACTTTCTTTTTTTTAATTTTTGGGTCACACCCAGCAATGCACAGGGGTTACTCCTGGCTCTGCACTCAGGAATTACCCCTGGCGGTGCGCAGGGAACCATATGGGATGTTGGGAATCAAACCCAGGTCTGCCGCCTGCAAGGCAAACGCCCTACCCGCTGTGCTATCGCTCTGGCCCCAGAAGAAGTTACTTTTTGTCCTCTAATCATGGATTTGCACTTGTCACCTGTGCGCTGCCAGGCCGGTTGGACCCCTTGCATGGCAGTCTGTGGGCACTCAGTTTCTGAGGCCTGGATCCCCCTCTGCTCTCTCTCAGTATGCCCAGAACCTCGAGAGACATACCTGAGTCTTCCGGGCTGGGAAATGTTTTGTACAAAAAGCATGCCTGGCGAGTAGCTCACTAAAAATTCCTGGGCAGTATGTAATCTTTTACTGGCTCTGCAGAGGATCAGAGGCCAAGGAAAAGAAAGCTAAGACTGTGGCTCCTTCCCAGTATGGACCTCTGAGCCTGCACTCTTGACCTTGGTCTCTGCTTCTCTACTCAGTCTAGGAGGAAGGGAAAAGTTCTCCATTTCCACCTTATGTTCACCCCATTCCCCGGACCCTGCACTCCTAGGTATTAAAATAGAGTGAGATTTCAAGTCATTTGTTTTATGTTCGCAGCCAAGTTATGTAGAGGTGTTTGTTCCCAAATGAGTAGTAAGATCAAGTCAATTTTATGTTCATTTTCAAGATCTGGTATCACCATATCACTGTATCACTGTCATCTCGTCATTCATCGATTTTCTTGAGCGGGCGCCAGTAACATCTCCATTCATCCCAGCCCTGAGATTTTAGCAGCCTCTCGTTACTTGTCCTTCCCAATGGCGCCATATTGGAGGCTCTTTTATGGTCAGGGGAATGAGAGCCATTGTTATTACTGTTTTTGGCATATCAAATACGCCACGGGGAGCTAGTCAGGATTCAGGTATGGAAATTTAATGTGTGAGATTAAGTGATTAAATTGTGCAATCATATATTATTTATTGCATTTTAAAAATTGTAATTTAGGTAACATGCTTACAATAGTGTTAATGTTTATAGTATTGATATATACAGTTACTGCATCTCAAAGTGTCCCAGACCGTGCATCACTGTCCTATGTCACCTCTATTTCGCCTCTTCCTCCCCCTCCTCACATGCTTTTCCCCCACTGCTTGTTCTTTTCAGTTTTGTAAGCCAAGGCCAAGGCTTTGTCATCAGATCTTATTTAAAAAAGAAAAATAATGATGAAAAGAAACCCCCAATGGTACCTTATAGTTGGACTAGAATATTCCTTGATATCTGTCAAGAAGTTGTACTTATAATTTTCAAAAAAATCCCCCTTTGCACATAATAGGTTTTATTTAAACTTTTTTTTAGACTTAGATGCTAACTATACCAACAGCACATTATGTTCAGAAATCTGTTTCAGTACAATCGTTTGCATGCTTCTCATTTGAAATCTAAAAGATCTGAAGTGAGATCATTTTCGATCTTTCTTATTATGGAGTCACCTTTAAAAATATGAAACAATGTCTGCCTCCCAGTACCGTCTTTGTTGAGGAAATCACCAAGGAAGCCCTCCCAAGCTTGGTATGGCGCTGCACTGAAATCCTTCCGTTCCTTCAGGCATGCATGACCCCTGGGGGAACCCCTGGAGACCTACTTGGTGCCTCCTTAGCTGGATGACACATTCCTCTGGCGGCGGATGGGGGTGGGACGGGAGTGTTCCTCCTGGACCGCGTGTGCATCTTGCGTGGTGCCAGGACTCCTAAGGGTTTTCCTTTCCAAGGCAGACACATAACTCAGCTCTGCAGACCTCGGAGGAGCAGGAGAAAGTCGCACAAGACTCAAAGGAAAAGCAGAACGTTTAAGAAGGCCAGAACTCCTCCTCTTCCTCTTATCCTTTTATCTCATTCCAGAACTGTAAATCTTTTCTCCATCGTGGATTGCCTCATTCTGTACCAACATGTGGTAGAAATTTGGGGCCAAAGTACTGATTAAAGCCCAGAACTCCTTGGGGAAAACATAGTCTTGAGTCTCCCTCTAGTGTCCAGTTGCAGTACTCCACCTACAACTGCACAAGGAAAGGATGAATTTCAGAAATAAGACTGTGTTTGTATGTGTGTATATATACATATTATATGCGCAGATGTATATGTTAAATTTATTTAAAATTTTTATTAATTAACATTTACTTATAACATTATAGTGATCTTAGGTGAACAGCCTTATACATCAATCTATATTCATCCCCCAAAGTCTAATTTTCATCTTTCATAAAAACAATGACTTTATCATTTTGTTTTATTATTCTCTTTTCCTTCTACTCTGTGGATTTAATATACATCTTCTTTTAGTCTTTTAGTAGTTTCCTTTAAAAATTTACCCACAGAGGGGGCTGGAGCAATAGTACAGCAGGTAAGGCATTTGCCTTGCACGCAGCTGAGCCGGGTTTGATTCCCAGCATCCCATATGGTCCTCTGAGCACCGCCAGGGGTGATTTCTGAGTGAAGAGCCAGGAGTAATCCCTGTGCATTTCCAGGAGTGACCCAAAAAAAATTACCCACAGAGACTCTTTTTCTTTTTTGCTCTTGGGTCACACCCACCTATGCTTAGGGGTTACCACTCGCTCGGTGCTGAGGGTTGTTGGGACATTGCTTAGGGAACCACGCGGTGCTGGGAATCGATCCTGGGCTTTCTATAATCAAAACATGCATTCAGACTGCTGGATCATCTCTCAGGTCTCCTTAGAGACTAAATTTTTTATAGTAAAAATATTTTAAGATATCATCACAGTGAGTTCTAGTTTTCTATGTAACAGCTGTAATCCTGTACATCATCTGCAATCTTCTGTTTCATTCCTAACATTTACCCTCACTTTGAAAACCCAAGCCTGAAGTGTTATCTTTACTCGTGTCCTTGCAAGCAGTAGGTAGCTGATCCATTATTGCCACTTCCTGGTGAAGACTCTTTGAAGAAAGATTGCCTTTCTATCATTTATAAATAAGCGCTCAGCAGGGTTTCGTGGGAAATAACCCGCACTCACTCTGTCACTGAGCCTAGAAGTTCAACTTGGATGCCCAGCTCAGGGTGTCGTCTAAGGAGCCTCAATCCATGGACTTCTTTGGGGTTTGTTCCCTCATCTCGTGGAGACTTTACCTGGGCTCTGACCCCCCCACCTGTGGCTCCCTGGTCTCCCTCTTCCAAGTGAGCATGGAGGAAGGAATCTCTCTGTTTTGGTCAGTCCTGACTGTTCTTTTGGCCTTCTAAGAATCGTATCTCCCTAGTTCAGACTGCTGTGTGTTCTGGAGGCTGGACTGGAGCGGTGCCCCCTACTTTATTCCTGTTATGGGATTCCCAGGCTGGTGCTTATTTTGTATCCAACTGGTTTTGCTCTTTTGACACACATGAGATAAACTATAGTTCTATGATGTTCTTTGTCTTCAGCATGTCATCTCTATTGTCTATAGTAGTAACGCTCTCACCTGGAATATATGTAGTTTAAGTAAATTACCTTTCTTAGGATACTTAGCTTTCAGACTGGAATCTGATGCCAGCTTTTAATTTAGTTTGATTTTAAGATGAACAGACTGCAAGTCTGACATTTTTTTCAAAAAGTATTCAGTTCCGGGTGCTTGAACGTACGTATGTACATTTACTTAACAGGTTTTTTGCAACCTGGGTGCAGAACCATTATATGAACCAAATGGTCTCTAATGCTGTCCCTCTGCTGTCATAGACTTTTCTGCCCTTTACTGTGGCAAGTGCTGAGACCCATGGTTTGGCTTTTTTCACAATAATATGTACATGGATGCATGTATTATGTGACACTTTGAGACTGGCTTCTTTTCCATCTGCCTTTTCCTATTCCAGGTAGGAAAACATTGAAGTCATATAGTATGTGATTGGTGTACTTCTCTAAGCATAAAGTTTTTAAGGTTTGTATTTACTATAATATGTATGAGAATCCCTCGCTGGTTTTGGACAGATAATACTCCACGGAATATACATTTTTGCTTATTCATTTATTTGTTGGCCATGTAAACTGTTCTTCCCTTTAGGCACTATTTCCCCTGCTATATATTTCGGAGTGGAATTGCTGGGACACAGAGTAATTCTATTATATTTAACTTTTTGAAGAGCATCAGAGGAAAGCTATTTTTCCTTTTTAAAATTTTGGTGTTCAATTTATTATTAGTAGTAGTAGTATTAGTGTTAGTATTATTATTTTGCTTTTGGGGCTGCACCCAGATTTTCTCAGGGTTTACTCCTGGCTCTGTGCTCAGGGATCACTCGGGGCAGTGCTCAGGGAACCAGTGGGGCGCTGGGAATCCATTTCTGCATGCAAGACAAGTGCCTTGCCCACTGTGCTATCTCTTTGCCTCTTAATCTATTAATTTTTTAAAAAAAACTGAATTGTACTGTCATGTTTAAAAACTCTGTATTTGAGATCATGAAGATTTCCTCCTACATTTAATTCTAAACATTTAACATTCTATTTTCACCTAAATCTATCATCTGTTTTCTTGTGTATGTAAAGTATGGAGTTATGTTAACATTTCTGCATGTAGATGTAAAGTCTTCCACCAGCATTTTGACAAACCACTACTTGTGGACAAGACTTGATTTTTTTAAAGTTAAACTTCCAGTTTGTTCAGATAATAAATTTACATGACGTCATATGCTTTAGGAGTACAATTGTATACTTCTTTAAAATATATTTTCCCACTACCATCAAAGTATCGATACCTCTCTCCAAAGCTCACTGCACCCTTCCCTACTACCATCTTCTTCCTTCATTCTCTTTCCTGTAGCATTAGCTCCAATGGCTGAGTCCATGGGTTATGTATCTATTTGCTTGCACTGGGGACAGGCTATATCCTTGTCTTGGTTTCTGCAATCTTGTAATAAACATAATTATGCATATCCATAGGTTGTGGAGTCGATGTGGCTTGCTTTCATTAGGTTTTTGTCTGTTTCTGAGTTTTGTTTCTGTATATGTCATATGAAGATGACATTATTTTTTGTATTTCTCCTTCTGGCTCATTTCACTCTAGTTTCATTCCTTGTTGTGAAAGGCAAGACTTCATAATGTTAGGAGTATTCCATTGTATATACATACATTTCACTTTTTTAACATGTATATTTCTCTATATATTTCATTTATATATCTGTTTGCATTGGGGACAGACTATATCATAAACTTGGTTTCTGAAGTCCTGTAATTAACATAGTGATGCATATAATTTTTCAGATCAGTTTTTGTGTTCTTCAGACAGATGCCTAGGAGTGGGATTATTGTATGGTAGATCTATTCTTAATAGTTTGAGAGGTCTCCAGACTGTTTTTCCATGGAGGCTAACCCAGTTTGCAGCCTTGGATAAGGTTCCATTTTTCTTACCTACCTCTTCTCTACTTTTTATTTTTGTTCTTTTTGATATAGGTCATATTCACAGGTGTGAAATGATACTTTATTGTCACTTTTATCTGCATTTCCTTCATAATCAGTGATAATGAGCATTTCCTCATGTGCCTTTTGGTATCCATATATCTTTTTTTGGTAAAATATCTATTCAGCTCCTCTCATAATTTTTTTGTTTCCTGGTGATTTTTTTTTGCCAACTCAGACTGGTTATTCAATGCAAGGGCCACAAATGCATTGTTGGACACACCAATCAGTATTCAGAGGCTCGGGGACCACCAAGCTGCACCTGGCAATGCTCCAGATGTCCCAGAAATCAGGTGGTGTTGGAAATCAAACCAGATAAATGCAAGATAAATGCCTTAACTTCTTTACTATCACTCTGGGCTTCCTCTCCTTTTTTTTTTTTTTGGAGTTGTTGATTTGGGGGTTTGTGTGATTCAGGTTAATGATAGGTAAGAATCGTAATCTTTAACTTCATTCCAAAAGGTAACCTCCTAATTAGTGTTTGTTATGCTTTTGAATAGAATATAATAGCAAGCACGACATTAATTTACTTTTCTTTTTCTTTTTTGGTTGTTATTTTTGTTTATGTTTTGGGGACATACTCAGCTGAGCTCAGGGTTTACTTCTGACTTTGTGCTCAGGGATTACTCCTGGTGGTGTTCAGAGAACCATATTGCGTGTCAGGTACTGAACTGGGTTGGCCTCATGCAAGTCAAGCACTTTAATCCCTGTACTATTTCTCCAGCACAATATCTTGAGTTGATGTTAAGACTCTTTCAGGCTTGGGGCTGGAGCGATAGCACATCGGGTAGGGCGTTTGCCTTGCACGCAGCCGACCCGGGTTTGATCCCCGGCATCCCATATGGTCCCCCAAGCACTGCCAGGAGTAATTCCTGAGTGCAAAACCAGGAGTAACCCCTGATATCGCTGGGTGTGACCCAAAAATTAAAAAAAAAACTGGGGTGAACCCGAGTTGTGCCAGGAGCCCAGAGGCCATTCCTGGTGACACATGGCCTGGTAGCAAAGGTTGATGAGCCGGTGCTCAGGAAAACATTGGATAGCATGGATTGAACTGAGGGCCTTATGCATGTCCATATGTGTTTTACCCTTTTGAACCACATTCCTGGCCCTCAAGGATATATTCTAGGTGTTTCACCCTTTATGATAGCTTAAATAATGAGCATTTAGTTTTGATTTGATTTTAATTTAATATGCGCATTTCTCATGAGTAATGTTTTAAAAATCTTTGTACTGGAGAAGTTAGTCTGCATTGATTCTTGGCAGTGAGCATTCCAGCTTGATTTCTGAAGCTCCAAAACTAAACCTGAGAACAGCTAGCTGGAACTGGAACTCTTAGAAAGGTACAGTCACCAACCCAGGAAAGGGTCTCATGACTTTATTTTACTTCCCCAGCTTCATTTACCGTGAAGGAAGGGAGAACCAGTTTCCCATGGCTTGGAGTCTGATGCGAAACTTCTTCCCAATTTAAAGGAGCACGCCCTGGTGAGCTTTACACATTTTGGGGGGTTGTTGTTGTTAGTAATTTACTGCTTCCTTCTCCTGCAAGTCTAGTAAACCAAATAACAATGGAGTGGGAGGTGGGTGAGAAGGAATTGTTCTCATCTTTAAAATAAGAAACAGCGTGCTTTGGCCTACATGGTGTTGACCGGCTACTATAAACATCAGCAGGCCTGTCACACCCGGTGTTGGCCGAGGGCGCCCCCCACCCAGGGAAATATGCGCACAGTGGAGATATACACACTGGTCCCGGGGCGGCAACAATGGAGAATAGGACTTGAGGACTTTTCCCAGGTTTTATCTTTAGCAGGCATCAATGCAGCAAGTCAGCGACTAAGTTCTCCCAGAAAGAATCTGGCTTCCTCTGTTTGTATGGAATTTCCTCCAAGTGTGTGGCCAGAGAGACCCAAGTTTATAAAGAACAACAGTGGGGGACAGGATTAATGTCACCTGTCTTTCCTTGTCTGTTCCGTGCTTGTCTGGGGGAATAACACCCTTCAAGCCACACAGAACATTTCTAAACAGTGTGAGAGCCACCGTTTTTAATTCCTATTGATTGTACATTCCATGGTCTACTTATGGATAAACAAAAAGTGACAGAGAAAAGGTACACTTTTCACCAGTGCCCTCAGAGCACCGTCGCTGCCTCAAGTGAAGAAATTGTGTGGAATGTTGTTAAAAACCCAATGTTTCAAGACGTCAGTAATTAATATTGTTTGCGGAGGCTGAGCATAGACATGGGGCTTTTGGAGACTGACAAAAATGAGAAAACAGCTTGGATTCAGAAACTTTTTACTTGAAAATAGTACTTGAGTTTTATGGAAATGTAGATTCACAGCTTTAGACTGCATAGGCTTTTGAGATCACAATCCAGTGTTTCTAACTGTCGCCGCAGCACAGGAGAATTGCTTGGAGGTCTGTGGAGCCCCGATTGTGGGATCCACCCTTGGATTTTCTCAAGCAGCGGCTTCCTGATGAAGCCAGGAATCTTTATATCTAGCAAATTATCAGGTGGTGTTTGTGCCGTAGGTCTGGAGAACTCACTTAAGGAATTTGCTCCAGTTCATTCTCATTTTACAGCTGAGGCAACGGAGGCCAAAAGAAGTCAGTTTTTTTAAAAGAAGTGTCTTGGGGCCGGAGCGATAGCACAGCGGGTAGGGCGTTTGCCTTGCACGCGGCCGACCCGGGTTCGATCCCTGGCATCCCATATGGTCCCCCAAGCACTGCCAGGAGTAATTCCTGAGTGCAAAGCCAGGAGTAACCCCTGAGCATCGCTGGGTGTGACCCAAAAAGCAAAAAAAAAAAAAAAAAAAAAAAAGAAGTGTCTTGTTAGGCCTGGTCCTAATTAAGGGCAAGCTCGTCCACTTGAGCACAAGCTATATTCCTGTCCTTTAAGGGCACTGATGCCTGTCTCTCTTGCTAATACTCTTTAGTTAATGTTGTAAGTCAGTAGACAAAGATTTGGTGATAGACTTTGCCTTAAAAAGACAGTTTCCTTCTTGAGTGGAAGGGAGAAGGCAGATGGAATAGAGAAGGGATCACTTAGAAAATGATGGCTGGAGGAACCAGTTGGGATGGGAGATGTGTGCCGAAAGTAAATAATGGACCAAACATGATGACCTCTCAGTGTTTGTGTTGCAAGCCATAATGCCCAAAAGTAGAGAGAGAGTATGGGGAATATTGTCTGCCATGGAGGCAGGGGAAGGGTGGAAAAGGGAGGGTATACCGGGGATATTAATGGTGGGGAATGTGCACTGGTGGAGGGATGGGTGTTTGATCATTGTGTGATGTAACCCAAACATGAAAGCTTGTAACTATATCACTGTGATTCAATTAAAAAAAAAAGACAGTTTCCTAGACTTATCCTACTCAAGTTGCAGCCGAAGAACTATCTCAGAAGGGCTATTTATAGTCATTTAATTGTTTCTTTTCCTTCCATTTACTCTTGAACTCACTCTAATCAGCCTGTCTTATAGGATTGTTGTCCTAAAAGTTGGTATTTGGGCACCAGTGATATACACATTGCCATTTACAGTGGTAAAGTCGAAGGCCACCTTCTCACTTATGTAACCACTAGTGGACCTGATCATAATTTCTAAGAAAACCGCTCCTCTCCATTATTTCTACTCATGGGCGCTCCCAGGGACCCAGTTCTTAGACATTTCCTTTTCCTACTTTCACCCTCAAGATGGTCTCATCCTAGAATGTATAGAGTGGTAATTAAAAAATTTGTTTTTAACCTGAGCCTCTTAGAAACAGCATCCCCTTCCCAATTCTACTTCTAGGCAATCCTAGAGTAGCAGCGCAGCAGTGTGGGAGCAAAGACAAGGGGGACTGTAAAAGTGACAATGCATGCTGAAATTGTGCAAAATGTTCTGAACTGCAAATTCAGAGAAGATTCTCCATTGTTCTGGAAAGTTTAAATTTTGTCAAAATAATAAAAACACTCAGTTGTGTAGGTGATATAGGTAAATATTTATATGCATAGTTTAGCACATAATGTAAAACATTATAATTGCCAAGAATTATTCTTTTATTTTCTTGTAAACCAATTATTAAGGGTGGTTTGAACCATCCTAGCTTACTTGTCTAATATTATGTGAAGTGAGCATCTTTTCTAGGTTGTGGCAATAATCATAATCTTTTCTAAGTTTGAATTTATTTTCAACATTTCAACCTTGTGTTTTTACAATGGTGTGAAATACCCCCTATAAAAGTTTCTCTGATGCTTTTTGCTTTGTTTATGTTTTGGGGAGGTGCATACTACCTCTATCTCAATCCTTTTTGTTACAACAGTTTTATTCTTTGTAGTGACACATTTGCCCTCACTAGGCACCATTCCCAGGCCAGCTTCCATAACTTCATTTATGTTTTGCTCAATTTTTTATTTTCACTACTGTTATTTTGTCTGCTATGATTTTATCTTTGCCAGTGTCTTCTTCTGAGCATCCAGTTTGACAGAGTTTCACATGGGTTTACCATAAAGAGACAAGGGACAATACAAGGATATACTTTTCAGTCTGTGTGGGAAGAGATTAAGACCTGCTTAGTGACTAATCACAGAGGATTCTAAAAAAGTGATGTAATTATTCATTGTGGTGATCTGCATCTGTTCTAGCCATGGTGTATGGACTGAAGAAGCAGAAAGTTGTAGTTTCTTCAGTTTAAAGAGTTAATAAATATACTGTGGAACTGGAATTTAAGCCATTTTGTTGGAGGACTGTTATTATTTAATGAAATCATGGTAACTGAAATTTCTGCATAATTTCAGAGTTATGGATATATACATATATATATATAGAGAGAGAGAATTTGTATATCTGTATCCAATCATCCTGTTGTCATTTCCAGTTGCTTGATGTTACCTAAAATACCCTAAACTGACATCTTTTGAATTTTTAAATCTTATTTAATTTTGTTGCAGTAAGAAATCAAATAAAATTTAAATCTGCCCTTGACAATTTAAAAATGTACAATTAAGTATTGTTGACTAGAAGGATGAGATTGTAAAAAATATCTGCAGTACTTACACATCTTACTTCATTAAAACTATTTTTTTTAGGAAAGTTAATTTTTTTTAAATTTTATTTTATTTTTCATAAAGTTACTCACAATGATATATTACATTTAATATTTGAGCACCAATCCTATCACTATTACACCTATCCACCACCATATTTCAAATGTTTCCACCCGAACCTCAAACCTGCCCCCAAACAGAATTGAAATAATTTATTTTGTATTGCTTGTTATGAAAAATCTGCTAAAAATGATCCAAAAATTTTTTCCTTAGAGAAAAGTGTGTGAAGATTGTTGTGTTTCACCCTGGAACCATTGAGCCCTTATATGAGATTATTAACATGTCATTATATATTTTCCCCCTGAGATTGGTTGCTTTCTACTTTCAATCCCATCAAATGTGGTGTGCTACTCTTGGTACATCAGTGATGTAAAGTATGACTCGCAGCTCCACGCTCCAGGAATTCTAAAATTCAAATACAGTTATACAACAGATTCCATAGATGAGGCTCGTTTGAGCCTGTGGAAAGAAGCCATGAGCATGGCAGTGATTGAGTTCTGGAGATTTTCAGTGGCAGGGGCTCTATTGGTGCAGAGAGAGGAACTCACCCACCCCCTCAGGGTTGCTCCTGATTTGACAGCCTGGCAAGGGGTCTGGAGACATCTCTGTGGCATGTTCTACATTGCTCTTTTGAGAGCTTAATTTCTGAGTCTGTAGACTGATATTTAAATTTCCTCCCATTCTAAGCTGGCGATCCTCCTTGTTTTGTTAAATGACCACTTTACTATAGCTATTCAGGTCAAACCTTGGAGCCAATTTTGATTCTTCACTTTCTCATGCTATCAACTAATCCTTTCAACTACATGTTCAAAATACAATTAGAATTCTCTAAATTTAGATTAGAGAAGTCCCACTGCTACAATTCTTATCTGGGCCAGCCTCAGCGGTCACCTAAATTCCTAATTTCATTGCATCTGCACCAGCATTCTGACATTTATTATTCACAGGAATTAAAATTATCTTCCTGTCTGTCTGTCTGTCTATCTATGATGGCCATGTGACTCCTGTGCTTAATGAATTTGTGTTTCAATCTGAATAAAAATCCTAGTTGTATAGTAGTCTCCAAGACCACATTTCATCTCCCATATACCAGGGCTCCCTCTCTGGCCCTCCCCTGTCCCCCATCATTCAGATGCAGTACACTGACCTCTCGGCACTTTCCTGGACAGACTGGCCATACTGTGCCTAGAGGTCTGGCACTTATTTTACTATTCATCTGATGTGATTCTCTCTGCTCCCTGTGTTACCATGGCTATTTCTCTTTTTATTTCATGCCTCCGTGCAAATACTGCATTTTATACTGTTTTACAAAATTTTTCTATATATTAAAATAGATTAAATATATAAATACATGATATATGATATAATATATAGTAAATATGTATATTATATAGCACAGCACAGTCATCCAGTTGTTCATCGATTTGCTCATGTGGGCACCAGTAACGTCTCACAACAGAGTTGTGAGACTTCTTGTCACTGTTTTTGGCATATCGAATATACCACAGGTAGCTTGCCAGGTCCTGCCATAGTGGGTGAGATACTCTCGGTAGCCTGCCAGGCTTTCCAAGAGGGGTGGAGGAATCGAACCTGGGTTGGCTGCATGCAAGGCAAATGCCCTACCCACTGTGCCATCGCTCCAGCCCGTATATTATATAATATATATATAAAATATATATTATTTTGTTGTCCAAAATAATAGTATCCAAATTCTTCCAGGAGTCCATTGTGGTTTCCTTTTTCAGTTCTATCACCAACATATTACATATTTATTTATTTCCCCTGTGATGAGATTGTAAATTTTTGAGTGCCCTCTCTAAAATGTTCCCCTTGAGCTTAGAACAGTACCTGGATCATAGTAGGTCTAACAGTTCCTTACTGAACAAACAATGATAAATGTAGTTGCTTCACTTCATGACAGTTGTAGATCCATGCTCTTAATGATGGTTTTTGCCAGGCAGGCAGGTCTCAGTGGATGAGCAGGGCAGCAACTTGAGGGACTGATTTGCATAGTAGAGACAGAGCTGTCCTGACTGCCACTGTCACTCTCACTGTCACTGTCATCCCGTTGCTCATCGATTTGCTCAAGCGGGCACCAGTAACATCTCCATCTTGAGACTTGTTGTTACTGTTTCTTGGCATATCAAATACGCCACAGGTAGCTTGCCAGGCTCTGCCATGCGGGCAAGATACTCTCGGTAGCTTGCTGGGCTCTCTGAGAGGAGTGGAGGAATCGAACCCAAGTCAGCCATGTTCAAGGCAAATGCCCTACCGCTGTGCTATTGCTCCAGCCCCCCTGACTGCCAGGAAAATACATTTTTGGTGTAAAAATTTATTGAAAAATTTCATGTGTTAGTTTTAACCTGTAGGGTATAAAACAAAAAGGTTTCTTTGGAAATGCCTTCTGGTAGTACCTTCGCCATCAAATAAACCTTATTACACCACTCAGATTTTTAGAAAATTAATGAGCGTGAAATAAAGTCATTATCTATTATTTGTCTGCTTTGCTTTATTTTTCTTTTTAGAATGATAGGGAAAATGGAAAGAGGGAAAAAGAATAGTTAAAACCCTTGGAGTTAATCACATGTACAGGAACCAGTCTACAAAGTTCTGTAGAAAAAAATCAGATAGAAATGTGGAAATGTTGCTGGTCTGAATTTATGTCAGAGAGATTGGGAGGTAGTACAGTAGTTATCCTGGCACATGCCAGCACGTCCAGGCAGCCCAGGAAGCACTTCTCTACTCATACTAAGTGGGTTGCCTACAGAACCCATTGGAACATTCTGGAACATCTACAAACATAGGGATGTGAAGTAACCTTTGATTACTGGAGAATAGGACTTCGTAGAAATATCCTGTGTTTCATCTCTTAAGTGAAGAATTCTGTGATGTATTAGATGTAGTCTTCATGTTTCTTCTAGAGAGTTCCAGAGAACTATACCTCAATTACCCAATTAGTGGTGAGGATGGTCTCATTGACTTTTCATCTTCTCTCTTGTATTATCCCATTTCTCCCTTTAGATTTTTGGACTCACACCCCAAAATAAAGTACCTGTACACTAGACTTTATCTTAGGCTCTTATCTGGAACATGTCAAGCAAAAAGCCTTTTTTGAACTTCTGTTCCAATTACTAAGGCGAGCACAACTATCGATAAACACACTTGCCTGTACGTTGGTCCCTCTTCACTCAAAGCTCTCAGATAATTCTCTTGGCCTGTATAATAAATATGCAGATATTATAATAAAAATTGAAGCAAGGTGCATTACTGTCTCATTTTACCTACTTGTTGAACAACTGTAGATGGGTTGTCTTATTTTTCAAAAAATGCCATCTAATTTTTTTTTGCCTTTGTGCTTATGTGCTTGTACTTGTATGTGTTTTCTAGAGTCATTACCCACTACTTGTCTTACAACAAATTTGACTCCTGTGCAAATTTGCCTCTCATGGGACTTTTTGGTGGATCACCCATGTAGTACTTATGCCATACTGCCTCAAATTATTATTTATCTTTTTATTTATTTGCTCTAGTACAACTTTATTATAATCATCTGTGGGAATAGATCATATCTTATAATCCAAGAGCTCCAGCAGTACCTCATACAATGTCCCAAACAATAATACTACTGATGCAGAGATTGACATAGCGATGACATGATAGGAATCAGTGTTTATCAAATCCATTCATGGGTATTAATAAGCATTAAGGCTCTGTTCTGTGTTCAATTAACTTGGGAAAATCTAGAGGACTTCTCTGAGTCTTTAAATTAGCCAACATTAGTCACAAATATTTTAGAGGAAATTACAGATTGTAGTCTCCCCAAAGTTATATGGTCAAAGATTTTTTTTCTACAAGACATTAACTTAGGTTAGTCTTTTGAAACACATGTTTAAATTATTTCTAAATTCATAGGATATTTAGGAATCTGTGCCAGAGTTAGCTGTTGAGGATGGATATAGGGCAGAGAAGGAAATATTATATAGTACAAGACATGATTGTAATATATGTAAAAAAGCAAAATATTGACATCCCGAACATCACCAATGAGCGCAGATTAAGTTTTAACAACTGTGCATGTTGAGTCTATGTGAGCTGCTGGGGCACTAGAAGAGGCTCATTCAAGTTTGGATGGAATCAATGTGGTCCCCAGTAGGTAAATGTGACTATGTAGTTCTCTTGGAAATAAAGGGCTCCTGAAAGATTGCTTTAGTATATAAAAGTGAGAACATAGACTAGATCTTGGATTCTTAATGGATAGATATTTATAATGAGGGATTGACTTATACAGTTATTGATGCTTCAAGATCCCTTAATCTGATATTTATAAGTTGGAGGTATCCCAAGATAGGTGGCATAGTCAATTACAAACTTAAAAAAAGGAAGTAAAAAAAGTATGTATAGTTCCATTGTCTTTTAAAAAATTCTGGTTGTCAGGAATAAATAGAATTCTCTGTTGGAGAATAATGGTGAGGATCATAATGTACAGTGGCCTCTTTGAGAAGGTGAAATCTAATATGTCACCTGTAAGATGGGAAGAAGTGAACTATAAAAAGGTTAATGAAAAGAGGAGTGTTGTGGAATCTTTATTATTTTTGACTAAAAATTCTTGCATGCATTTAAATTTACTTTTAGACTCTCAGTATAGTATGTAGTATTGAAAATATTTAGTAAATTATCCAAGTGTATGAGCAATGTATATAAATATGTATGTATATAAATATATAATAAATATATATGTACATACTGTGATGTATTCCGGTCCCTGATGGAAAACAGAGTTCCCTGGGTTTTCGTAGTAGGTAGAAATAGATCATGGGAATGGTAACTTAAAAATTCAAATCATCACTTATTACCAGAGAAATCATCACTTATTAATTACCAGAGAAATGCAAATGACAGTGCAATATCACCTGTCATGTAAGAAAATGGCTTATATCACCAAGACCAGAAATAATAAGTGTTAGCAGGGATGTGGAGTTAAAAGAACCCTAGTTTGTTGTTAGTGTGAATGGAAACTGGTCCAGTTACTTTAGAAATTAGCATAGAGATTTCTCAAAATAATAAAAAAAACTTATCGTATGGCCTAACAAATCCACATCTGGATACAAATTCAATGGCATACATAAGTCCAATGTGTTTATAAACAAATACACTAATTTAAACAGATACTTACTATGTTTTCTCTGCAACACTATTTAAAAAGGCAATATATGGAAACAGACCAAGTGCTCAAAGACAGATGATTGGATAAAGATGTTCAACAAAATATGGATGAAAAAGCTTTCCTCAAGATAGTAATAGCTACAAATCCATAGCCAGTCTCATTTTCAGTTGTGAAAAACTGAAAGCATTTCCTCTGATATGAGGTACAAGGCAAGAATGTCCACTGTTTCCACTGTTATTCAATATAATATTATATACGTTATATTTATGTTAGCTACAGCAATTAGTAAAGAAAAAGAAATCAAAGGTATCCAAATTTGAAAGAAAGTCACATTATCACCATTTCCACAATGGTATACATAGAAGCTTCTAAAGAGTCCACAAAGAAACTCCTAGAAACAATAAACCAATATAGTCAAATGACCATCTGCAAAGTCAACATGTCAATGTTGTATTCCTATATGCAAATAATGAACTAGAAGAGAAAATTATTAAAGAGTCTATCTCATTCAAAATACTGTCCCAAAATATCAAGAGGTACTTGATATCAAGGAATCAACCTAACAAATTAGGTGGGAGATCTATACCATAAAAACTTAAATTTACTTAAGAAGGAGATAGAAGGGCTGGAGCAGTAGCAAAGCACATAGGGTGATTGCCTTGCATGCGGCCAACCTGGGTTCGATGCCTAGCATTCCATATGGTCCCCTGAGCACTGCCAGGGGTGGTTCCTGAGTGCAGAGCCAGGAGTAACCCCTGAGCATTGCCGAGTGTGACCCAAAAAGCAAAAAAAAAAAAGGTCTGGGTACATGAAATGAAATAAAGATAGCCTCTTCAACAAACGGTGTCGGGAAACTGAATAACCACATTATGAAAATAAAGCTGGATTCACACCTCTCACCTTCCACAGACTTCCATTCCAAGTGGATCAAAGATTTGATCTAAGACCAGAATTTACAAAATGCACTGAGAAAAATACAGAATGCTCCAAGATTTGGACCACCATGTTTTTCAATGATATGATTCCACTGGCAAAGGCAACAGAATAAAAGAAATTAACAAATGGAGCTACATTAAATTAAAGGGTTTCTGCAAGGCAAAAGAAATACATGTTTAGACTGAAAGACACCCAACTGAATGGGAGAAAATATTTATACTTTGTACAAAATTAAACAAAAACAAAAAATCCAAAATCCCTGTCATAAGAGGAACTGAACAGACACTTCTCTGAAGAAGACAGATGGATGGACAAATGGTACATGAAAAAGTGCTCAGCATCACTTGATATAGGGGAAATCCAAATCAAGACCACAATGAGATATTATCTCACACCAGTGATAATGGCTCATAAAAAACAACAACAACAACAACAACAACTGGAAACAGTCTCTGTTGACAGGGATGTTGTGAAAAAGAAACTCATCCACTCCTAGTGGGAGTATTTTCTGGCTCAACCTCTATAGAAAACAATATGAGGATTTGTCACTAAACTAAGAATTGAGCTACCATATAACTCAGCAATCCCACCTCTGGGTATCTTCCCACAGAACACAAAAACATTCATTTAGAAGGACATACACACACCTTACACAAATTCATTGCAGCAGTTAGTACAGTAGCTAGACTATGGAATATATCAAGGTAAGTGGATTAGGAAGGTGCAGTATAAATATGCCTGGAATACTATACAACTGAGAGGAATGATGAAATCATGCAAAATTCTCCTTTTATACTTTTTGAAGTTTCCTATTTATGAGATGTCACAAATTATATAAGGAATGACATTATACAGGTAAGTTCAGTGTATTATACAAGTAGGTTCATCAGCGTATTAAAGATTATTTTTTCAAAATAAGTTTTACAGCCAGGTGTCTGCAAGTACCCCACCTAAAGTATAGAATCCCCAGTGAATACTGAAACTTAAAAAAAAAGATGCAAGCATGGTCTTTAGGACTGATTGGCACCTCTGGTGTATGAACACTGCAGCTATCTTGGTGAGCATTTGCAGAGTATTGCATGAACACAGTTAAAGACATGTGGCCCCTGGCATGCAGGTGTGTGAGCATCACAACTGAAAGAAGCCCAATATAGGACCCTGCCCAAGATAAACACCTCAACCAAGTGAGTGAGCATCACGACTTGATGTGTGACCCCTGGTGCACAACACAATGAAAGTGTGTGCATCCTCTTGCCAGTGCAAATACATTGTTAACAGAGGGAAGGGAAGGAGGGAATGTGCACACATAAAAGAAACCAAAGCCAAATCATGGATGTGATGTCCCTGGAAATAGAAACAGGTTCCCTGAGTTCTTAGCAAAGTCTTTGTCTGGGATACTAGAATGGCTCCCAAAGCTCCAGGGAACTTGGGACTGAGATGCCCACTAGGTTTCTTGGCTCTTGATTCCCATCCTTTTCTTTCAGTGGTTCAGGTAGATGAATCTGTGTTTCGGTGCTTTCAGATCATCCAGTTTATTCTTGGGTTCATCTGACGATAAAAGCATTCTTACTTAATTGATCTAAGACCACACACTTTCTCATCTGCTGGTAGGAGAAAACTTGGGTTTTAAGTATAGAAGTCATTGACTTTTCTTTTACTCATTTCTCCTCTTGTAGTTTGAGGGAAACAAGTTTTTCTTGCTGCTGGCTGTTAGTTCTGCAGTTCTTAGAGTACTCATGGTATTAGGGATAGTATTTCCAAAGAGTTAGAAAAATCTCAAGCAAAATTTGAGGACATACAGACTCCAGGCTTACCTGTATGCCCATTGCCCACCCTGGGTAGGGGCTATGAGAAAAAGTAGAGCAGGGTATCCTGGTGTTTCTTCTATTGAATGCATCACACCGGAAAGGTAAGAATTAAAGAGACATGGTTTAGTCAAATAAATTGCCCATTTAGTTTAATATGAAAAGTGTCTGTCTTTTTAGGTTTTTAAATTCCTTACTCCTCTGACACAGTCCTTAGATTTGCATTTAGGGATCCTGAGTTTGGTTTGTTCTCAGCACATCATTTTCCCAAAAGGCCCAAGTATGGTATTATTTCACCCTCCAGGGTCTGGGCAATGTTCTTGGAAACAGGATGATCTCACCTAGTTGGAAAAAGGGTCGCATAATAAAATAAAGGCCCTTCTCTCTCAGGCCACTGCACATTGCTGAATTATATTGCTTCTTGACCTTTTGGCTCAGATTCCATGTAGAAGAACTAAAATATTAGCTTCCTGTCAGCTTTACCACACTCGTGGCTATAATTTCTGACAGCTGTAAGAGATCTTATGCTTTGTGGGGACCCAGATTAGCCCCTTTGTGATAGCAGAGTTTGTCCAAAAGGCTGGATCATAGATGCTCCGGTCCAATATCCACGTAATGCTCCAGTTTTCACAGAAATGTTTGCTCATTTTCCTTGGCTGGACTGTCCAATCTGTGCTTGAATACCACCAAGGAAGGGCAGAGGACCCTAAAGCAGCCCATTCTGTCTTTGCCTTACTCTTTGGCTCCCCACAAAATTGTTCTTTCTTCTCTTGAGCTGAAATCCACCTTCATAAAGCTTCCTCATGAATCTTTCTTCCTTATAAGTCTATGCACAGAAAGTTGAATCTCTTCTTCCTTCCTTCCTCCCTCCCTCCCTCCCTCCCTCCCTCCCTCCCTCCCTCCCTCCTTCCTTCCTTCCTTCCTTCCTTCCTTCCTTCCTTCCTTCCTTCCTTCCTTCCTTCCTTCCTTCCTTCCTTCCTTCCTTCCATCCTTCCTTCCTTCCTCGCTCCCTCCCTTCCTCCCTCCCTCCCTCCTTCCTTCCCTTCCCTTCCTTCCTTCCTTCCTTCCTTCCTTCCTTCCTTCCTTCCTTCCTTCCTTCCTTCCTTCCTTCCTTCCTTCCTTCCTTCCTTCCTTCCTTCCTTCCTTCCTTCCTTCCTTCCTTCCTTCCTTTAAATAATGAATCTGAGAAAACCTGAAGATTTCAGTTAAAAAACCTGCATACCTGAATTTTCAGCAGATTATTATCTTGGTGAGATCCATTCCCAAGATGTTGGAGTCTGGCCAGGGGCATGGCTGTGATTTTGGATTGTGGGAGCAAGTAGCTGTCAGAAGCTCTATTTGGATGGGCACCAGGTAGTCCTGCCTCCCTCTGATCGTCCCCAGTCTGTTCAGTCTTGTGCAGGTCTGAGATTAATTGCAGCCTTTGATTTCTTTCAAGATTCATTATTTAAATCTTGATTTATTATTTAAATCTCTGAAGCGAGGCCAGTAGACAAGTGTATATAATGGCTCTAGAGCTGGTTCATGGGGGTGACTACTGGTGCTTCCAGAAGTATAGGGAAGTGAAGGGAGGTAGCCCTCCCAACTTCGAGACAACCTGGAGATTTCAGTCAAACAACCCACATGCCCTCATTTTCAGCAGATTAATATCTGGGTGAGGTCCATCTCAAGACAATGGAGACCAGCTAGGGACCTGGCAACGATTTGGATTATGGTAGCAAGCAGCTGCCAGATGCTCTGCTTGGGTGGGCACAGACCAGACAAACTTGTGCCCATATTCCCCACCCCCCAACCCCCATCTATTCTGGTCTGTTCAGCCTTGCACAGGTCCAAGATTAACTGTGCTTTTGATCTGTTTTGAGATTTATTTGTGGGTCTCTGGAGCAAGGTTGATATCAACTTGTATGGCTGAGCTGGAGGTGGTTTGTGGGTGTGGCTCTTACATACCTAACTTTGGCAGCTTAATTTATCGGAAAACAGTCCTGAGTCATTGGCATAGTGGCATTTTTGGGTGTCAGGAAGTTCGAGGGCACCATCAGGTTACTGATGCCTTCAACCTCATGTCCAGGTTGACCCACTGGTGGCACTGCGCCTTCTGGATCCCAGTGGCGGCAGCAGCTGCAGTGGCAGCAGGGACAAGGAGGACAGCAGGGACCAGCCTGTTGCAACCAGGTCAGGGCTGCAACAATTTTCAGCACAGGTGCTTTGGGTGGGCCATAGCTACCAGTCTGGCAGCAGAACCCGCTCAAGAGGCACACGCCCCCATGCTTGGTCTCTAGACAATTGGCGCTCAGGGAGGTTTTCCTTCATAATAAGCCGCGATGTGGTAGTGGTGTGGGCCTATCTGGGGAAGGTGGAGAAACCCTGCCAATGGCAAGTTACCTGGACTGGACTCCCGTGCTGGCAACCCATGTGCCCCCTCAGTCCTGGGACCTGCGCTCCACAGTAGTGCCGAGTTGGACCCAAAGAGCCGTATTCATTCATGCTGAACTTCTACCGCTATGGCGGCTGGCTACCCATAGCACCAGGAGCTGCAGTGGCTCTGTCGGCTTTGGAGCCGGCATGTGCACTGCCACCAGCTCCAACAGTCCCACTCTGGCTCGCGCTACGTCATAGGAACCAGTTTGGTTCACTTAAAGCCACTCTTTTTGAGTGAAAATATTTAAAGGCTACTTACAGGCAAGCTACTGAGAGTATCAAGTCCACGCGGCAGAGCCTGGCAAGCTACCCGTGGGTATTGGACATGCCAAAAACAGTAACAATAAGTCTCTCAATGAGAGACGTTACTGGTGCCCGCTCGAACAAATTGATGAGCAACGGGATGACAGTGACAGTGACTTACAGTCATTCATGCAAAAATTTTATGATTCCATTGACCCCGATGCTCAGAGTGCTGAGAACTGCTGTCACTTTGCCAGCTCTCAAGCCTGCTGCTGTGCCACAGCCCTCTTCTCTCCCCATCTCTGAATCTCTTTCCCACTATTTAAAGATGGCAACTGTTTGTTATCCAAATCTTGTTCAGTTGAATAACCGAACACCCTGAAGTTTTCTTTTTTTAGTTTTTTTTTTGGGGGGGGGGTTACACCTGGCGATGCACAGGGATTACTCCTGGCTCTGCACTCAGGAATTACTCCTGGCGGTGCTCAGAAGACTATATGGGATGCTGGAAATTGAACTTGGATCGGCTGCATGCAAGGCAAACGCCCTACCCGCTGTGCTATCACTCCAGCACCACACCCTGAAATTTTCTTACAATCTATTCTAGCAATGTTGTCTCAGACATACTCCAGTATTCTCTAGAGCTGAGTTCAGTACTGACTTAATCTACTCTGTCATTTTCAATATTATATATTTATTAGAGCACTATAAAGTGCCAATCTATTTCTTCTGGAACCCTATAATACTTGAGACATAGTGAGCTATTACTCAAGTACCTGGATCTTGTATATATTTGCACTAAACTTGCACAGTTGATGTTTTCCCGTGGTGGGGTTGAGATGGTAGTATGTGGGGAATTCTTCCAGTGATTTTTGGCCAGTGAGGCTAGCAGCTCATGTAAAGGCCAGATGGTGCGATAGTACTCAGCCTTACAGTGCCAGGGATTACCCTGGCCACCCTGAATGTTCTTAGGAGCTTCCAGGGCCATATCTAATGATATAAAGAGACTATAAGGTACTGGGGCTTGAACTATGTTCAGCTACATGCAAGGTATGGGCCTTAACCCCGTACTATCTCTAGTTAAACACAGCTGATTTTTGAATCTGTTTCTTGTTATGGTCTTGTTATTTATTCTGATTTTATTTGGTTCCATTGTTTCGGCCTCTCATGCTTTTTCTAAACTGATTATCCAACATTTTTTCTTGTATTTCCTGACTTTTTATTGTCTTCAAACTTACATTTTGTTCATTGATCTGAGAATGATACAGGTCATGGCAAAGAAGAAATGAAAAGGGATATTTCAGTGTAATAATAGAGTTAGAATGCTATTTAGAACTAGAACCAAAAGATTCTAGTTCTAACTAGTTGAACACTTGATGTAGTGTATCTCCATGTCAGGAAAGTGCTATAAGATCTCAAAAACCTGCACTCCTTATGATATGGCTTCTAACTTTATGAAAGAACTGAGATAGTAATGACAGCTATTAAAGCAAAAGTAAAAGCTTCCACTGGAATCTAAAAGTTAGAAAATTCTAACCCAAGATAATATTTAGGGTTTGGTCTCTTCTCAAATTATTTTATTTCAAGAACCTATTGCAGAGTAGAGTAGACTTAACGTCCAGATCATTTGGTTCAGTTAATTAATGGCTAAAGATGTGGTTTTGTTTAAAGTATTTATGTAGACTTTCAGCCCAGGCTTTTAAAATAAATTTTTGTAATTCTTGACCATGACAGAAGTACATATGTGAATTATGTAAAGGATCTCTATTTCGATATAGTTTGCATGGAAAAAGAATGGTCTTCAGAAGATAGACTTGGAGGATAAATTGAGTCTTCCAGTTATGCATGGTTATAGCATGCCTCTTAATGCAAAGATATCCAGGTAAGTTTAAGAGGAAAAAATATAGAGTTGAGTTTCATAGGAAAGTCATAATTCCATTTCTGATTAATGATTGTCCATAGGCAGTTCTTCTGGGAGAGATAAATTGCAGCACTACATTCCAGCCTAAAAATAAAAAAATAAATAAAACAAACCCAAACCCTCCTTTCATCAGTTAGATACTTAAAACCACTTTAACTCAGCCTAATTAATGAGATGCATGCCAGTATGAATGTGCAGTAATGGGATCATTGTACTTTATTTTCCTTTTGTTTATGCAGTGTCATAGCTACATTTTTGGCTGTGTTTTATGATGTTATGACCTGGACTGCAAACAAATCTCTTATCCAACTGTTGCAAGTTTGTTTGTAAAAAATAATTTTAGAGTCTAGTTTGTTTTACTTTCCAATCTTTCTCTGTTCCATGTACACACACATCATCATCATCACCATCATCATCATCATTTATCTCCCTCAAATAGTCACAATTTTTTGTCTAGAACAAACTATGATTGTAATTTATTTATAGCTGAACATTGGTTTTGTAAAGTATCATCTATCCATGATGATTTTTTTGCTCTTAAGGCATGGAATTCAGTTTGATATGGAGATGAATCAAAATAGTCCTTGTTTGGATGCCAGAGAGTACAGTGGGTAAGGCTGTGCACCTGAGTACCATTCCTGACACCACATATGGTCTCCTAGGAATAAATCCTGCTGGGAGTAACTTCTGAGCACAGATCCAGGAGAAAGTCTTGAGTAGTACTGGGTGTGGTCCCAAAACAAAACAAACAAAAAGTCCCTGCTTCTGAATACATGCTCTTCTTGAACCACAGAAAATTCTTTGCATATCTACAAATATAATATGATTTATCTTCCTTCGAAAGTTTGCATCTGCCCCTCCCTTTTGTCTACTCTATCTGACTGAATAATTCTTACTTGCCATTCAAAATAAGGCTGGATGCCTTGCAGGAAGATTCCACTGGTTCTTAGCATTTATTTATATACCCTTGCATTTATCTTTTACATATCAGGCATCACTCTGTACTATTTACTATAAATGTTTCACTTCATTCCATGTCTTTTATATAACATTGTACCTGTATATTATGTCATCTTTGGTAGGCGCAGCTACTATTTGACAGTAATATTTGCTCAACAAACAGAATAAATATTTTTCAAAAGTAAGATCCTTTCTCTGGTCCATCCTAGAATTAGTGCTTGAACCATCAATTCTAACTGTGTTAACTTACTTTGTATTAACTTTTATCTTCTCTATTTGTAATTTATAATTGCTCTGTTTGTATAACTATTTTCTATTGTTCCTCTCCTGGATTAATAGCTCCATGACAGTAGGCACATGTCTTTTTCCATTGTCATATTTTTGATCCTTTCACAGTTCCCAGTGCAGATATTTAGCAAGTGGATGGCCAATTAAATGAATTAATCTCTTTGAGAGAAACTGGTGAGCAAAGTGTTTCCCTGAGGTTTAAGTTAATATCAGGGTTGCAAAGGGGGAGTTCTTCTAGGAAAAGAGTAAGAACCTTAAAAATATTTCTTAAAAATGAACAGTTATGCTAAGGGATAGGGTTATAAAAGGTGGCAGAGTGAGGATAGAGAAGGGAAAGAGAAAGCCCCAGAGAGAGGAGAACTGTAAGGAGGAAAGAGGTTGTACAAATAGTTGTGTCTGTGGGCTGCTATTCTGAAGTCTAGTTGGCTGTGATCGGGGATGAACTAAAGACATTTTTTAAATGGTCTCAACAGCTTCCTTTCCAAGGGCAACGTGGCCCTGTAGAGAGTTTTGACTTGCTATCAGATAAAACTGTTAGCAAAATGACTTGTAGCAGTAAGTAGCTAGATAGATGGTTTGGGGTAAGATATTTTGGTATCTTCAAATCTCAGTTTTCTGTTTTGTTCAAAGGGAGTGATTTTATTTACCAGAACATTAAAGAATTTTGTTCAATGAAATGAAATAATGTTCATGATGCATCTAAGTTGGTTCCTGGCTCAGATCATTACTGAACAACTGGTAAAACTTGTTCATGTCAAATAAAATGAATCTTCACAGAACATTTAAATGGTTCTGTTTTAAGCCCCAAATGATTCCATCTTTTGAATCATCCTTATCAAACCTTGACAAAGGTTAAAGCATCCTTGTCAAATTTCTAGATGATACAAAACTGAGAAAAACAGCTTATACATTTCCTGACAGGCTAAGGAGTCACATTTACCACTGAGATGGATACATTGAAACCAATTTGATAAAGTTAATAGGAATATATTTAGACTTGTGCCTTTTTTTTGTTTAAAGAATCAGCTGAAACTAGAACAAGTGAGCTCAATCTCATTTAGGGGTTTATAAGAGAAAGGCCGCAGGGTTTTAGCCTAACATAAGCCAAAAAGAAGACTGCCAGAAAGCTAATGTGATGTGAACCCATGTGATGGAAATAGAGCATCCAGAAAAACGAGGTCATCAACCAAGTGTCCTCACACTGGGCAGACAACATCAAGGGCTTGTGCTCAATTTTTGGCCCGCACTTTCAAAGAGACAGAGTCTGAAGGAGGTTAACAAGAGGGTCAGAGTTCTGGAAATCATGTCTTATGTGCAATGGTCAAAGGAACTGGGGATGTTTAGTCTGGAAAAGAGCAAATGGGTATGGGGCAGGCTTGCGGGTGGGGATTTGGTGGCTTGGAAGGTGACACAGTCTTAAGATATTTGAAGAGAGAGGAATAGATTTACTACCTGGTGTTTCAAGAGTGGTAGAAAAATTTGGATGTATATCAATATATTTTTGTCAATACATGTTGACAAAACTGTATTTGCTAACATTTATAAACCCTTACCCTATAGGCAACACACTCTATTAAATTCTTATTTATGCATTGTTTTTCTATTTTATTACTTACTTAATTCTTATATCAACTATGTAAGGTTTTATTATCCCCATTATACAGATGAAGAAGCTGAGGCTAAAATTAAGAATTGATTTGTCTAAAGCTAAATAATACATTAAACTATAAAAGCTGGGTCAGGGCACTGATAACTACAAAGTCTATAAATGTTTTATAGCAATTTGATGTATTTTGTCTAGAGTTTCCTGGAACACAGGATTTTCAATGCTGAAATCAGGAGAGTATTAGATAAACAAGAATGAATGTCACTCTAATTTCATAGCGTATTTCCCTGTACCCCAAAGATGGAGGAAACTTTGCTTCCTAGAAAACTAGAAATATAGTTCAGTGGCTGGCTTTGGCTCAAGTTTCAAAAGCACTTCCAGAAAATTTTCACTGTTCAAATATTAATGAGGTCTGCCCTAAGTGACAATGAATATCCAATTCCTGGATGCAATCAAACAGAGTCAGATGCCCCTGTCAGAGTTGTTGAGGATGAAAATCTCTCTTGGGCTGTTTGTCAGTTAAGACTACTCTTGTAATCCTTCCCCTCTCTGTCCCTGTGTCTTTTTTTTCAGACATAAAATCTTTCTTGGATCCTGAGGTGATTCATACAGGCTTGTTTTCCAGAGGTAGGAGCTCAATTGTGGGATTTGTTTGAGATGATCTCTCAAGACTCTAATCTCCCTTCTGGTGTCAATGTCCTCTACTAAATGTGGCCAAAAGCATGTGTACACATATTCTGAGATCTTTGCCCTCAGAGCACAAATGCTTTGAATCTTCAACCCAAGGTTCTTCCAAGAATTCAGACACCAATTCATTATGTAGAGGCCATTAATGTGTTTATTCATTTAAAAATCATTTTTAAAAAGGAGAAACAAAACAGGTCTCAGTCTTTCCTGTGGAATGCACTCTTCAGTGAAATTTTCCTTCATCATTAGTCTTTGAAGGTCTCATGGATGAGTGTCTGGGAGTCGATTAGTATTCTGAGAAAGATTTTAAAAACTGTTCGAGAGCTTGAAATTAGACCTATGCATGCCTGTGTAGCGTTGTCTGGGAAAGTTTAATCTTCCCCTTATAGTTTGCACTGAAGTAGAGCTGACATAGACTAAGCAAAGTGACCGTCTTCACACATTTATCATACTGCACCTAATTAGGACATCCTTAGTTATCCTCTCTGCTCCCTTGGAGAGCTCTGGGGGCAGTAGAAGGTGACTGCGTCTTCCATGGGGAGGCCTGTCACTGGCGATTCTCTCTTTTGATGCAAGGCACAGGAAGTTTGCATGATGGTAAAGGGAAGTGGACACTCTGGTGGAGGATGTGGTGCTAGAAGTTTTATGTATAAAACTATTACAATAGTAGTTTTATAAACCACGGTGTTTAAAATAAAATAATACCAACAAAAATACACTGGGTTACTTTGCTACCAAGAAAGATCCTTCAGATAAACATAAGTTCTGATATCCCCTATTCTTTCCTCAGATTGGATGATGATGGTGGCAAACTCTGAGAAGCTAAGGTCACATGGAGTTTACCTCAGTAATCATCTTGGACCTTGGGAGGAGACCATTGTTTAAAAGATCAGCTTCCTGCCACATCTTGTTGGCTTGGTGTTGCAGTGTTGTAAACTAAATATCCATTCCTCCATTTCCTTATTTGTTTGGCCCTGCTATCAATATAATATTGAATGTCTTGTTTTGTATTTTTTGGTATTTTACATTAACTTTAACTTTAACATTACTTCATTGTAACTATTACTGATATTATATTCAATTTAAGGTATCTCTAAAGAACTTTTTACCTGTCTATCCATACATTTTTATTTAATTTTAGATCATGTGATTTACAAGCTCTCTAATTCAGGCCTCTTTATATGGGCTTATTTGGATATTTAGGCACAGCAAGCAAAAAGAGGGAGGGGTCCTGAAAACTTCTTTCCTTTATGGAGTTCCCATTCTTCCCTTGAATAGCTTCAGTGACATATGTCAGTGACACAGGGGCAGTCAAATGGGTAGAGTTCAGTATTAATGTGAACAAGACATTTGAGTCAAATTTCATTGCATTTTTAGCGAAGATTTGTGCTAATATTTTATTAAGGAAGAATAAGCAGAAGTCTTTCTGTCAGTTTATATCTATCATCAGAAAGCCTGTTATTACACTCATGGATTAGGCACGTGTTGCACTGAGCAAGTTTCTTGGTGTCCCACCCCTCGGTAGTAACAGGGAGGCTATAGACATGTCAAGAGGCAATTGTCAGGTCTGAAATTTGATACACATGATTACAGTGGTTGAGTCAAACCCATTCAATCAGTCTCACACAACATTTGATCAAGACCACTATCAACCAAAGCACAAAAATTAAGATAGGATCATCCTGAAACAGAGACTCCCCATGCCATGTGCCTAGAGCCCTGGACTCAGCTAGCTGAACATGGTGGGCCTACAAACCATCACGTTGTGCCTCAGAAGAATGGGACACTGTGTCCTGAAGTCCCTTCAGCTTATATTTACACTTGGCACAGGCATTAATCCAGATGCAGCAGCATGCGTTTGTGTTACACAGACAAGGAGGAAGTCAAGTTCCATTCTCCCTTCAGTAACAGCTTTGGCCAGTGGGTTTGTGACTGACTTGGATACTTTTAAGTCTCAAAGTGGTATCAAGTGATCTTTTCAGATTAAGCCAGGGACAATATTTTTGTCATCTTTTCTACTTGGATAACTTCTAGAATTATTTTTCTCCATCTTTATAATTGCTCTCCATAGTTGGAGAAACACCCATTGTACATGAATAAATGCATCAGTGATTCCTCTGGAGACTTTCCTCAGGTAACTAAGGGTCGTTGTGTTTGAGAGAGAGATCTATGATTATCTGATCACCTAGATGTATGATGTCTGCATCATTTATCATAAAGGTGTTTCCTCAAATCCTTGAAGGTACTTGTAAACAACCCTAGGATGATAGACTGCTGTGGTTTTGGGATACAGACAGGTTGATATCTGGTGTCCAGTAGTCCTGAGGACATACATAGTACCTTTGGGAAGAAGATATTGTTTATAACTATTGTCATCTCCCAAGGTGGGATAAACATTAGCTGGAGACACAGACTGATAACACCTTCAACATGGCATCTTAGCATACTGGTAAGCCTCACAGTGTTAAAATAGATCAGGAGGGTAATCTATAGTCAGTAGGTCTGACCTATTCAATCTTTACAAACCACCAATTGGGTGATGTGTCTGTCCCATGGAATAATTGAGTGTTGTAGAGAAATGCCTTTTAAATAGCCAGAAAATGGGAGGAAAAAAAAATGGGAGGAATCAACTTCCCCAATTTCCAACTCTACTACAAAGCGGTAGTCATTAAAACAGCATGGTACTGGAACAGAGGCAGAGCTTCAGACCAATGGAACAGGGTTGAATACTCTGACACCCCCCCCCCAAATATATGATCATCTAACCTTTGATAAGGGAGCAAGAAATGTGAAGTGGAACAAGGAAAGCATGTTTAACAAATTGTGCTGGCAAAACTGGACAGCTACATGCAAAAAAATGGGCTTAGACTTCCACGTATCACCCTGTACAAAAGTCAGATCAAAATGGATTAAAGACCTCAACATCAGACCAGAAACCCTAAGGTACATTGAAGACAAGGTTGGCAAAACCCTCCACGACATTGAAGCCAAAGGTATCTTCAAAGCTGACATGCCACTGGCCAAGCAAGTGAAAACAGAGATAAATAAATGGGACTATCTCAAACTAAGAAGCTTCTGCACCTCAAAAGAAACAGTGACCAAAATACAAAGACAATCTACAGAATGGGAAAGGATATTTACGCAGTACCCATCTGATAAAGGGTTGATAACAAGGATATACAATGCACTGGTTGAACTCCACAAGAAGAAAACTGCCAACCCGATCAAAAAATGGGCTGATGAAATGAACAGAAAGTTTTCCAAAGAAGAAATCCGACTGGCTGAGAGGCACATGAGAAAATGTTCCACATCACTAATCATCAGGGAGATGCAGATCAAAACAACAATGAGATATCTCACACCACAGAGACTGGCCCACATCCCCAAAAAACAAAAGCAACTGGTGTTGGAGTGGATGTGAGGAGAAAGGGACCCTCCTTCACTGCTGGTATGAATGCCGACTGGTTCAGCCCTTTTGGAAAACAATATGGACGATTCTCAAAAAGTTAGAAATTGAGCTTCCATTTGACCCAGCAATACCACTCCTGGGAATATATCCCAGAGAGGCAAAAAGGTATGTAGAGACGACATCTGCATTTCTATGTTCATTGCTGCACTGTTTACAATAGTCACAATATGGAAAAAACCAGAGTGCCCAAAAACAGATGACTGGTTAAAGAAACTCTGGTATATCCACACAATGGAATACTACGTAGCTGTCAGAAAACATGAAGTCATGAAATTTGCATATAATTGGATCAACATGGAAAGTATCATGCTGAGTGAAATGAGTCAGAAAGAAAGAGACAGACATAGAAAGATTGCACTCATATGTGGAATATAAAGTAGCTGAGAGGTACAATCTTACAATGATGCAATTTCTGGCAGATATTTTTCTGGACTTAGTTACTAAAGTACTAAAATACAGAAATCCAAACCCATGCGGCTGCTAGTGTGGCTTCTCGACCTCTTATCTCTTCATTCTCAGCAATGGAAAACAAATTACCAAATGCTTTCTTTTCAGCAGGTCGACTTTAGGGGGGAGAAACTCCAAATCAATAATAGTGAGTTTTTTGTTGAAATATTGAATGTAATCAAAGTAAAGTGAAAGTAAAGTGAGATTTACCAGTTACACATGTGGGGTGGGGGGTTGGGGAGTTGGGGGGGAGGGGGGAGGTATACTGTGATTCTTGGTGGTGGAATATGTGCACTGGTGAAGGGATGGGTGCTCGAGCATTGTATAACTGAGACTTAAACCTGAAAGCTTTGTAACTTTCCACATGGTGCTTCAATAAAAGAATAAATTAAAAAAAAATAAAAGGCATTGTAGAGAGCTATGAAAATGAAATTATGATTAAATTTGTGTGGTAGAAGATACTAGGACAGCACATATTTAAGATAAATTTGATTTTAAGACTCATAATGGTTTAACTTGAAGTTAAATCTAAAATTCTGACAATGGTGGGGAGAGCAGGACCAGAAATTTCTCTCTCTTTTTTGGAGGAGGGTCAATGGCACTCCCAGTATGTTCAGGGTTTTCTCCTGGTTCTGGGCTAAGGAATTACTCCTGGCAGTACTCAGGGGACCATATGGGATGCCAGGAATTGACCCAGGTTGACCACATGCAAGGCAAACATCATACCCACTGTATTATCACTCCAGACCCGAGTGCGTTGTTTTTACTCCCAGGGTGTACTTTTAGGCCACTGTAGAGGAACTTGGTGAATAGTATATTAAGGCAAGTGGTCACCCTATATTCAACCTGCATCTTCTTGGTTCAGAATGATAGCAATCATTAAAGAGGATTAGTGGGGCTGGAGCAATAGTACAGCGGCTAGGGTGTTTGCCTTGCGTGCAGCAAACCTGGGTTTGATTCCCAGCATCTCATCTGGTGCCCTGAGCACTTCCAGGACTAATTCCTGAGTGCAGAGCCAGGAGTAACCCATGAGCATCACCGGATTTGACCGAAAAAGAAGATTGGAGAATTAGAATCAGATTTGGGTTTGAATCCTGATAGATTCCCGTCTTATCCAGGTCACACCCAGAAGGTATATTTAACAGACTGGCTTTTTTTTTAAATTTTAAATTTTTTAAATTTCATTGAATCACTGTGAGATAGTTACGAGCTTTCACGTTTGGGTTACAATCACACATTGATCAAACACCCATCCCTCCACCAGTGCACATTCTCCACCACCAATATCTCCAGTATACCTCCCGTTCCCCACCCTCTCCCTGCCTCCATGGCAGACAATATTCCCCATACTCTCTCTCTACTTTTGGGCATTATGGCTTGCAACACAGACACTGAGAGGTCATCATGTTTGGTCCGTTATCTACTTTCAGCACATATCTCCCATTCCGACTGATTCTTCCAGCCATCATTTTCTAATTATTTATTTATTTATTTTTTAAATTTTATGCTTTTTAATTGAGACACCATGAGAACAGTTACAGGGCTTTCAGGATCAAGTCTCAGTCATACAATGATCAAACACCCATCCCTTCACCAGTGCACATGATCCACCACCAAGAACCCCAGACACCTTCCCTCTATTTCCCCTTCTGCCTGTGTGGCAGATGATTTTCAATTAGCTCTCTCATTTCTATGATAACATTCAATTTTTGATCAAAAATTCACTATCATTATTTGGAGTTTTCCCCCCAACAGTCAGACCTATCAGAATGGCATCATTAGATCGTATGTCTTCTATTGTTGATAACAATGAGCATACAATGTTGCACAGTCATGAAATTGGCTGCCCAGTTTTGGAATTCTGGTATAAGACCAGAGGTATTTCTGCCAGCAGCCACTGCATTCCGAGATTGAATTGTGCCTCTGGGATCATGGCTGTTCAGAAGCGGGGGAGCTGTTTGTGGGAAGCCGCTGGGGTCTCATTAGGGCAGGAAGCAGGGCTGGTTCTGCCCCCCAACCCCATTGCGAGATTCCCCATGCGTCCCATCATTGCAAGCTCCTACCTCTCTATCCAATTGGCACTAAATGGTGGTGGTCGCCATGCTGCTGAAAGGGGAAAAGAATGAGGACAAAACCCTTTCTCTCCCAGGGCTGCATGGGACCGTAGTTTAGTTCAAAGTCCATGAATGGAGCTTCCAGCAGCCTCTGGGTTTCTGTGTCTCTGGTATAATGGCCGCTCAGGGGTGGCGGAGCCATTCCTGAGTGTTTTATTTGGATATCTGGAAAGGTCGCGCGACTGCGTGAGCAGCCTCGCGGTTTGGAGAGATTTGACTTAGAGAGGTGTCCCAGTCCCACAAACCGGAGCCATGTTAGTAGAAGCTCAGTGTCGCCGGGACTCCATCTGGAGAAGGCAGGGACTCTGCACCTTCTCTGTCCGGCGCCCTGGTATTGTTGGCCCAGTCTGAGGTCCGGAGCATTCTCCGGCTTGCGGTGCTGCTGGCCTGGGTTCTTGAGCTGACTGTTGTGGCAAAATGGCGCCGAGGGCGGGTTGAGGGCGTGACTGCTGGCAGCAGGGGCGGGCTGGAGACTGGGCTGGCGCTGCCCTGTTCCAGTGCCCTCACGCATTTTGGAGAGATGTCCCAGTCCCACATACTGGAGCTGTGTTAATAGAAGCTCAGTGTCGCTGGAGTTCCATCTGGAGAAGGCATGCTGGCTGTACCTTCTCTGTCTCAGCCATCATTTTCTTAGTGATCCCTTCTCTATTCCATCTGCCTTCTCCCCTCTGCTCATGAAGCAGGCTTCTAGCTTTTGGCCTTTGTATCTACTGTCCTTGGGTGTCAGCCTCATGTAATGTTATTCTATACACCACAAATGAGTGCAGTCCTTCTCTGTCTGTCCCTCTCTTTCTGACTCATTTCACTTAGCATGATAATCTCCAGGTCTATCCATTTATAAGCAAATTTCATGACTTCATCTCTCCTAACAGCTGTATAGTATTCCATTGTGTAGATGTACCAAAATTTCTTTAACCAGTCATCTGTTCTAGGTCACTTGGGTTGTTTCCAGATTTTGGCTATTGTGAACAGTGCTGCAATGAACATACAGGTACAGATGTCATTTCTACTGTGCTTTTTTGCATCCTTGGGATATATTCCCAGAAGTGGTATTGCGGGATCATATGGAAGAAGCTCAATTTCTAGTTTTCGAAGAACTGTCCATATTGTTTTCCAGAAAGGCTGGACCAGACTGGCTGGTTTTTGTTGGAGAGAGGGAAGAAATTTTATGCCCCATAGTTGTCTGGAAAGAAATACACATTTTCACTGTAGCACAGCGGGTATGGAGCAGTAGCACAGAAGGTAGGGCGTCTGCCTTGCATGCAGCTGACCCGGGTTTGATTCCTCTGTCCTTCTCAGAGAGCCCAGAAAGCTACCAAGAGTATCTCACTGCATGGTAGAGCCTGGCAAGCTACCCGGGGCATGTTTGATATGCCAAAAACAGTAATAACAAGTCTCACAATGGAGACGTTACTGGTGCCCCCTCGAGCAAATCAATGAGCAACAGGATAACAGTGACAGTGATACAGTGATTTAATAACATATCTGTTCCTTTGCCTCCTGGTAATTAACCAGAGGCTTGGTGAAAGGAAATAAGTTGTTTTGTTTGGAAAGAGATAAGGGGGAGAGGTAAGAGGATGTAGTCAGAAATCACTTGTGGTTGATTTTCTAGAAGTCAAATTAATCTTTCAATGATGAAAAGGGGTTTGAAATATCCATTGAATACCTTAAATTGTCCCATTGCTGGGTGGCTTTGTGCCAAAAGGAACACCATTGTCAGATTATAAACAGTCCAGATAGCCCGCATCACAGCATGGTTTAGTGCAAAGGCCTTACTGGTGTGACTGGGATTAGTTTATTGAAACAGATTTTACCTTTATGTTTTATTTTATTTTATTTCTGTTTTGTTGGGTCACACCCAGCAATGCTCAGGAGTTACTCCTGACTTGGCGCTCAGGAATTACTCGTGGTAGTGCTGGGGGACCATATAGGATGCTGGGGATTGAATCTGGGTCAGCCCCATACAAGTCAAACACCCGACCCTCTGTACTATTGTTCCCGCCCAAATTTTACCTTAAAAAGACATCCACAATGGGACACAGCAAAAGCTGTGTTAATAGGAAAGTTTATAGCTCTACAAGCATTCCTCAGGAAGCAGGAGCGGGAGCGAGCCCACATAAGTAACCTAATCTCATAGCTTAAGAGCTTGGAGAATGACCAACAAAAGGAGCCCAATCCGAACAGGAGGAAGGAAATAATAAAACTCAGAGCAGAAATTAATGAGATGAAAACCCAATAAAACAATCTGAAAGATCAATGAAACCAAGAGCTGGTTCTTTGAGAAAATAAATAAGATCGATAAACCTCTAGCAAGACTCACAAAAAAGGGGAGAGAAAACCCTAACAAACCGAATCAGAAATAAAAAGGGGAACATTACAACAGAAACTACAGAAATTCAAAGGATCCTCAGAGATTACTTGAGAATCTTTATGCCACGAAACATGAAAACCTCAAGGAAATGGATAAATTCCTAGATTCCTATAGCCTCCCAAGGCTGAGCCAGGAAGACCTGGAATACCTGAACAGACCTATCACCATGAAGGAAATTGAAATAGTAATGAAAAAATGTCCCCAAGCATAAAAGTCTTGGCCCAGATGGATTCACTAGTGAATTCTTCCAAACCTTTAAAGAGGTCTTACTCCCAATCCTCTAAGCTTTTCCAGGAAATTGAAGTATCAAAAACATTTCCAAACAGTTTCTATGAAGCAAATATCACCCTGATACCAAAAGCAGACAGAGAGACCACAAAGAAAAAGAATTACAGACTGAAATTCCTGATGAACACAGATACAAAGATCTTCAATAAAATATTAGCTAATAGAATCCAATGACTTATTAAAAAGATCATACACCATGACTAAGTAGGATTCATCCCAGGGATGCAAGGATGGTTTAACATTCACAAATCAATATAATTCATCATATCAATGAAAGAAATAATAAAAATCATATGATCATATTAATAGATGCAGAAAAAGCAGTTGACAAGATCCAGCACTTGTTTATAATGAAAACTCTCAGCAAAATGGGCATCAAAGGAACTTTCCTCAATATAGTCAAAGCCATCTACCACAAGCCCATGGCAAGTATCATTCTCATTGGGGAAAAACTAAAAGCCTTCCCTCTAAGATCCAGCACAAGACAAGGTTGTCTGCTTTCGCCACTCCTATTCAATATAGTATTGGAAGTCCTGGCCATAGCAGTTAGACAAGAAAAAGATATCAAGGGCATATAGATAGGAAAGGAAGAGATCAAGTTATCACTATTTGCAGACAATATGATACTATACTTAGAAAAACCTAAAGACTCTACAGAAAAGCTCCTAGAAACAATTGATTGATAAAGTAAAGTGGCAGGCTACAAAATCAACACCCCAAAGTCCATGGCTTTCTTATATACAAGTAATGAAAGAGAAGAAAGAGACATTAAAAAAACCCATTCACAATAGTACCTCATAAAATCAAGTACCTTGGAATCAGCTTAACCAAAGAGATGAAGGACCTATACAAAGAAAATTACAAGATACTACTTCAAGAAATAAAAGAGGACACTAGGTAATGGAGACACATCCCCTGCTCATGGATAGGGAGAATTAATATTATCAAAATGGCAATACTACCCAAAACACTATACAAATTTAATGTGGTCCCTTTCAGGATACCCATGACATTTTTCAAAGAAATAGACAAAACACTCCTGACATTCACAAGGAACAATAAACCCCCATGAATAGCTAAAGCAACCCTTGGGAAAAAGAAGATGGGTGGCATCATCTTCCCCAGCTTCAAATTCTACTACAAAGCAGTAGTAATTAAAACAGCTTGGTATTGTGATAAAAATAGACCTGCAGACCAATGGAACAGAGTGGAATATCCTGTCACAGACCTCCAAATATATGGCCACTTAATCTTTGACGAAGGAGCAAGAAATGTAAAGTGGAACAAGGAAAGCCTCTTCAATAAGTGGTGCTGGGAAAACTGGATAGCTACCTGCAAAAAATGAACTCTGACCTCTGTCTAATGCCAGGCACAAAAGTCAGATCAAAGAGGATTAAAGATCTCAATATCAAACATGAATCTATAAGGTACATAGAGGAAAATGTAGGCAGAACTCTCCATGACATTGAAGGTAAAAGCATCTTTTAAGGATGAAACAGCTCTGACCATGCAAGTGGAAGCAAACATAAACAAATGGGACTACATCAAACTAAGAAGCTTCTGAACTTCAAAAGAAACAGTGACCAAAATACAGAAAGAGCCCACAAAATGGGAAAGAATATTTACCCAATACCCATCTGATAAGGGATTAATATCCAGGATATACAAGACACTAGTAGAACTGTATTAAAAAAAACCTTACAACCCCATCAAAAAATGGGGAGAAGAAATGAACAGAAGTTTTCTCTAAAAAGAAATACAAATGGCCAAAAGGCACATGAAAAAATGCTCCACATCGCTAGCTATCAGGGAGATGCAAATCAAAACAACAATGAGATATCATCTCACACCACAGAGACTGGCACACATTCAAAAGAACAATAGCAACCAATGCTGGTGTGGATGTGGGGAAAAAGGGACGTTCTTTCACTGTTGGTGGGAATACCGACTGGTCTATCCTTTCTGGAAAACAATATGGACAATCCTTCAAATCTAGAAATTGAGCTCTTACATGACCCCACAACACCACTTCTGGGAATATATCCCCAGGATGCAAAAAAGCACAGTAGAAATGACAGCTGTACCTGTATGTTCATTGCAGCACTGTTCACAATAGCCAAAATATGGAAACAACCTGAGTGCCCTAAAAGAGATGACTGGCCAAAGAAACTTTGGTACATCTACACAGTGGACTACTATGCAGATGTTAGGAGAGATGAAGTCATGAAATTTGCTTATAAATGGATAGACCTGGAGAGTATCATGCTAAGTGAAATGAGTCAGAAAGAGAGGGATAGACATAGAAGGACTGCACTCATTTGTGGAGTATAGAATAACATTACATGAGGTTGACACCCAAGGACAATAGATACAAAGGCCAGGATAATTGCGCCATAGCTGGAAGCCTGCTTCATGAAAGCTGAGGAGAAGGCAGATGGAATAGATTAGGTATCACTGAGAAAATGATGGCTGGAGGAATCAGTCGGGATGGGAGGTGTGTGCCGAAAGTAGATAACGAACCAAACATTATGACCTCTCAATGTGTTGCAAGCCATAATGCCTAAAAGTAGAGAGAGAGTATGGGGAATATTGTCTGCCATGGAGGCAGGGGGAGGGTGGGAAAGGGAGGTATACCAGGGATATTGGTGGTGGGGAATGTGCACTGTTGGAGGGATGGGTGTTTGATCAATGTGTGATTGTAACCCAAACATGAAAGCTTGTAACTATCTCACAGTGATTCAATAAAATTTAAAAAAAAAGAAAGAAAATAATCATGAAGACAACAATAAGTAAACAAATAAATAAATAAAAAGACATCAACAATTATGGCATTCCAATGGTAGCATAAGAGGGGTGTCAAAAGGCTGATAGATATAATTTGCCAGTAATGAATGTGAGCAATAACTCCAATAAGTGGCCTTTGTCAACACAAAATAAATGGGACAAATTTTGGTATGAGTTGCAAGTCTGATATGCACAGAAAACATCTGTACCTGAAGTTTTTCCTTGACCCAGTTTATGATATGTGATGCAATGCCATGCTTAGGTGGCAATGGTGTACACCCCTGCATGGTACAGACTTGATTCTAGATATCCTTCCAGAGAATATGCCTTTATGATGGGGATTAAGATGAGCGAACTGGTGTCTTGGATGAGCTGCCATGACTTCTTTTCTTTTTCTCGAAAATTACAGTCCCAAAGAATAGTGTCTTTACTGGTTAAAGAAACTGTGGTACATCTATACAATGGAATACTATGCAGCTGTTAGAAAAAATCAAGTTATGAACTTTGTATTTAAGTGGATCAACATGGAAAGTATCATGCTAAGTGAAATGAGTGAAAAAGAGAGAGACAGACATAGAAAGATTGCGCTCATCTGTGGAATATAAAATAACAGAGTAGGAGACTAACACCCAAGAATAGTAGAAATAAGTACCAGGAGATTGTCTCCATGGCTTGGAAGCCGGCCTCACATGCTGGGGAAAAAGGCAGTTCAGATAGAGAAGGGAACACCAAGTAAAACGTGGTTAGAGGACCTGCTCGGGAAGAGAGATGCATGCTGAAAGTAGACTATGGATTGAACATGATGGCCACTCATTACCCCTATTGTGAATCTCAACACCCAAAAGGAGAGAGAGAGAACAAAAGGGAATGCCCTGCCACAGAGGCGGGGTGGGGTGGGGAGGGGGGATGGGGTTGAGGGGTGGGAGGGATACTGGGTTCATTGGTGGTGGAGAATGGACACTGGTGGAGGGATGGGTGCTCGAACATTGTATGAGGGAAACACAAGCACGAAAATGTGTAAATCTGTAACTATACCCTCACGGTGATTCACTAATTAAAAAATAAATAAATTTATTTAAAAAAAAGAATAAATGAAAGAAAAAAGGGGAAAAAAGAATAGTATCTTTAACTTCCATTCTGTGGCCTTTCTTCTAATTGAAAAATCAAGCAATGGGTCCTTGTCCACAATCTGAGAATTAGTAAAATATAACAAACTTGACCTTCAGAGTATAGTCTAAGCAAAGGCTTATGGTTTTGGATGGAGTCCATTGTGGAAGTTGGCTCTTGCCTCTGTCGTCTTCCAATTGACACTGGACCTGGAAAACAGCTACTGCCCAGATAATCTTTCAAATTATCTGGCAGCAGAGCAGCCCGAGGCATTTGGGAAAGCCTCCTGTCAGATTGTGCTCACCATGACTACTTTGCCGTAAATGCCTATGCGACTGTCTTCAGAAACTTCTGGGTTATCACGAAGTAAATAAATCTTAAAACCTGGTACATTCAGCAAGAATATATAGGAGCGCTCAATGCCAGTGATGGAGTGGACATGTATCATAGGCATTTTCAGACTGACTATACCAGATGAAGCTGATCTGCGTTTACAGAGTTGGTTTCTATGGTATTTGTGTAGTACTATCACAATGGATGGCAATCTTTTTCTTTTATTATTTAACTCATTATAATTGTTCCAGGAGCATCTGTCATTGCTTTTGTACATGTGCTTAGAGGAAGGATCCCATGTGCTTTGAGGAAATTTCAGCTTATTATTCACTGGATAACCCTACATGATTCCAATAAAAATTCCTCTCTTAAATAAAGCATCATCTCTTTAATCATTAAAATCAGTGCAACACTTTAAGACCAAAGGTAATTTGCTAATATGAAAACTCTAATTTCAACTTGGAGAAAAGCTACATATCATAAATAGTAGCAGTTGACTATCTTGTAATTTCACATAGTGGATGTTAAATATATTAGTTAAAAATGTCCTTGCCACTTTGCATAGGAAGAATTTAAGGATAGGACTCTTATTAGAATGAGCATGAAAGTATATCTTTCAGTTTAGAAAAATTGAGCATACAAAGCCCAGACACTTAAAAAGCATTGCAGTTGCCATGGAGGGTGTTAGGTTCTGAGAGGGCTGAGCTTATAGGTGAAGCAGGTAGCCAGTATTATTTAGCTACTCGGCATGTTCCCTTCTGTCAGATAACTCAAAGCAGTTAATTTCAGTGTCTGAAAATAAACATCAGTGTTTTGGTCTCTTTGTGTGTGTTACTTTTTAAACTATCAGTATCCTCAGAGAGATAACAAGCTACCAATCAACCCACCCCTTCCTGAAATGCTGAATATAATGAAGGAGAACAGAGCCTGTGATTGTACTGGGGCACTGATTTACCTTGGGACACACTAAAATTAAAATGGTAATATTTTATTAATGCTTTTAGCTTAGTTCAGTCTCTCAAAAGATTTGGGGAGAGGTATTTTTCATAAATTGGAGCATATATTTTTTATTTTAATTTATTTTAATTATTTTTTACTGAGATTCATTGGTTTACAATGTTATTATTAATGGTGTCTTATGCACTTAATTTCAACACCTCCCTCATCACCAGTGTACCGTCTCCTTTCCAAAGGACCTCAGTACCCCTCCCAATTGACCCCAACTCAATTGTGTGGACCTATTCTCCCATTATGTTGTCTTTGGGACTTTGTTGCTACTTTGCTGTGTGTCTTTAAGTGAGAGAGATGAGAGAGATCACATATGAGAGAGATCACCCCCTTTTCTTCTGACTGACTTAGCACAGCATGATATCCTCTAGTTCCATCGATGTTGCTGCAAATCATATGATTTTGTTCTTTCTTTGAGCTGCATAGTATTTCATTGTGTATATATATATGTGTGTATATATATATACCATAACTATATATATGTATATGTGCAAATACATGTACATGTATTTATATATTTGGTTTGGGGGGCACTCTTGGTGCTGCTTAGGGATAACTCCTTGCTCTGCACTCAGTAATTTGGCAGGCCTCAGGGGACCATATGGGATGCCAGAAATCAAACCTAGTTTACTGTATGCAAGACAAGTTCCCTACCTGCTGAACTATCTCTCTAGCCACATCACAAAACTTTTTGATCCATTCATCTGCTGGTGAACATTTGGGTTACTTCCATATCTTGGCAATTGTACTAAGGACAGCAATGAACATAGGTGTGCATATGTTCTTTCAAATTATTGTTTCTGTGTTTGGATGATAGACACCAAAAAGTGGTATCGCTGGGTCATATAGTAGTTCTATTCCTATTTTTTTTGAGTGACCCCATATTACTTTCCATAAATCTGAATGAGACAACATTCCCATGAATAGTGGTGGGTGAGGGTTCCTTTCTTACCACAACACTGGCTGTTTCCAGACATTAGGATATCTGCCATTCTCATCTCTAACAGAGATGATATCTTTTTATTACTTGGGTTTGCATTTCCTAATCATGAATGATGATGAGCACTTTTTCATATGCCTGTTGGCCACCCATAGGTAAAGAGTTCTTTTTATGTTAAACTAGATAGTATGCTCATAGTTTTAACAAGTTACAAAAGTGTATATAAAATAAAATATTTCCAACTCCTGTTAATTATTCCTCCACTTTTCTTCCCCAAAGGCAGTTTTTACGATTCATCTCCTTAAGTAGTGTTTTTCCCCTCCAACACTATATTTTTACACAAATTGTAGCATATGACACAAACTATATTTTGCACTTTTCTTTAGTTTAACCCAACTTTATGTTTGGAAAATTGTTCTGATTTGTGCATTTTTTAAATGTTTTTAAACAGCTGCAAAATTTTTCATAGTCTAGATATATTAAGCCAGTTCTCCATTGATGTTTATTAACTTGTTTCCGATTTTCCACTATAATAATATCACAACAAATATTGTTAAGCAATAGCATAAAAACTTAGAACACCCTGAAATCTGTACTAAAGCATGTATATGTTCTCCCAGACATCACCGCATGACATGCTAGAGGTCTTGTAATGTGATCCCCATAATCCTGAACTTCTATTATTCATGTCTTACTATGACACCTTCCCCTTGAATGTTGGCAGTAATAGTGACTATCTTTTAATCAATAGAATGTGGCAATGTTGGTCAGTTGTTTACTTGTGGGGATATATTACACAAGAGTTGACTGCCTTGCTAGCAGATTCTTCCTCATGAGCTGTGAAGAAGCAAATTGTCAACAAATCATGAGAAATTGAGTGACCAACAGCTGTAAGCTAAGAAGCACCTTCTTTCCTAGTTGAACCTCTGGGTGAGAACTCACCTCTATTTAATACCTTGACTATAGCTCTGTGAGACTCAGCATAGGAGGCTATACCTCGTTTGTACAGAAACTGAGATGATGCATGTATACTGTTTAATGTGCTACAATTGTGGTCATTTGTTATACAGTAATAGAAAACGTACACCCTGACAGTAGTCTAGGTGTAGCTATCATATCAGGAGGTTCCTGATCTTCTGCCTCCTCAAATATTTGTGAATGTGTTAGAAGGGGTCAGGGATTACTTAGGTAAATTGGGTGGTGCTATAGCAAGATAACATATTACTTTACCGATGCCAATTGGAAACTTTGCATGTGGACACAGGCTTCTGTTGAAGGTTTTAAATCCTAGTTGAATTTTTTAACCACTAGACTACCTGAAATAAAACCACCAGAGCCATTTAATACACAGACAATAGAAAAATATTGTCTTTGCACAATTATTTTATAAGAAGCTCTTTGCACATATGTGGGATTATCCATATATGATAACATCCTGGTAAAATTTGGGTCTAGGTATATAGACTTATAATTTGTAGGACATTGTCATTTCAAAAAGCTTTTATCAGTTTGTATTACTACCAACTGTACATAAGAGTACTGCATATTTTATGAATGAGAGTTGCTTATTTCCTACAATCCTTTTAAAATGTTTGGTTTTTGAAATAGACAGAGAATAATATTTAAGTAGTATGACATAAATTTTTATTATTCATCAATTTTACTTCCTCCTTTTACTTTCTTTCCAGCTATAATGCCTGGGTTTTGATATTTACACACTTAGGATGCAGTGCTCACATACTTGGGGTTGTGGTGCTTACCAGATACCGCACATTTTGTTGTGACCTGAGAGTGTGGGTCACAAGTGGCAGTGCCACTGGGATGCTGCTAGGATTGAACTCATAGCAGGCATTCTACTATCAACCTCTCCTCAGAACCTACATTAAAATTATTTTATTCTGATTAAAGCTAATGTCTTTCACTTACTTAAAAGTCATTTATGTAGTTTTAAATTTATAAGCACCATTTATAACTTTTGTTCATCTTGTTACTTGTTTATTTTCTTCTTTAGTTGATACAGAATTTAGTTGGTACAGAACCTCTTTAGTTGGTAGAGAATTCTTTTTTCTTTTGTTTTGTTTTGGGTCACACCTGGCAACGCACAGGGGTTATTCCTGTTTCTGCACTCAGGAATTACCTCTGGTGATGCTCAGGGGACCATATGGGATGCTGGGAATCGAACCCAGGTCTGCTGCGTGCAAGGCAAATGCCCTACCCCCTGTGCTATTGCTCCAGCCCCCAGAATTCTTTATTAACTTATTTTTCTCTCATTTACATTGCAATTATTTTCAAAAGACTTGCATTGTCATTTGACATTTTTGCCTGTCTTATTCAGACTTTAAAGTATGATGGGGGCTTAATGGGTCTTCCTGCTTTTATCTTTATTCCAACTCATCTCACATATTGCAACCAGATCATCTGCTTTCATCCTATCACTTTCTTACAAAATCCTTGAATTTGCTCTCTTTTGATTGCGGGACACAGTCCAAATTTCTAAGCCTAGCATTCAAAGTACTTTGCTTGACCCTGTGGCAGTTATTAAGGTTATTAAACTCTTTTCTCTCAGTCCATCCCACCCTGTAAGGCTGGACAGCTCTGCAGGTGACATTGCTGCTTTCTCAGCTGGGTCTCTGCTGTTTCTATCAATAAAGGGTCCAAGGTCTGAGAGGGAAACCCACTTGCCCATGATTCTGGTGCCTCTTTGCCACTCAGAGCCTGACAGCTGCATTGCCTTCTAGTTGCAGCTGCTGAATCTGGTTTTCCCTTTCTTCCCACATCTAAAGAACTCCAACCCTAGCCTCTTCTCCGAGGGGAGGGCCCCATGCACAAAGGCACCTCCTCAAAGTCTGTTTTAATCATACCACTTCCCGTTGGTTCCTGGTCTTAGGGGTGATAGCAGCTTCCTGCATTGCTACCTCCAGGACACCTCAGAATTCTCCCTTGGCCCTTCCAGGTACTGAATTAACAACTTTATACTGAGCGAACAGATCTTTTCTCTTTATACTGAGTGATGTTCAATTTCTCTCTTGAAATAGATGCTGTGATGTCTGCCTCCTTTACAAGTAGAGACTCTACAGGACTGCCATAACTGTTTCAGTTTATTGCCCCAACTAGACCCTCTGCCCCAATAAGAGTATCTGTTCCTTCTATGGACCCCTGGTGGAGTTTGTCTTTCTCAGCTTCCTATCGTTGCAACATACTTGCAAAAAGCTGATTTAGGTCTGTAAATAGGAATCCCATTTTCTAGAGCCCTGAGAAAAGGCCACAGATTTTTTTCCTTGAAACAGTCACAGACCACTCCAGGCCCCGCTTCTCTCTACCTTACACAGATGACACGTTGGATCCTGGAACACTCATTCTCACTTTAATACTCCCCACCCCTTCATTAATTGGTAGGTATGCAAGTCAGCTGCAGAACTCTGAGAACTTTCCAGAGCAATGGCAGTATAGGTAGAATTTAGGCCATACTGAAATGGTACAGAGATTTTCAGGCAGCTCTATACAATCCTGTCTAACAGTAGAACTGCGACACAAAGATTCAGAACTAGAACCAAGTAATCATAAGTAACCTCATTTTGGGAGAAAAGATAGACTTGGTGTCTGTCTGAGAATAGCACTTCCTTGATACTGGAGTTGCGGCTTTGAGTGTTTTCTCCAAATTCTTCTTGGTGAGGAACAACTAAATGTCCTGGTGGTAGTGACGTTTTTCTCTACTCAGGGGCTGCTTCGATGTTGGGTCTGTTGTGTGGGGGCCATTATTACAGGAACTACTTGGACTAGGGTCAACTCCTTTCTGTGTGATATTCTTTCCACCTAAGTCTTCTGGATGGGGTGGGCTTCATCTTGTCTCTCTGCTCTGAAGCAGTGCTTAACACAGCATCTTGGGAATAGTAGGTCTTGTTTCCCCAAACTATGCCTCCTAGTATTGCATAGGTATTCTTTTTAACATATAGTTTATATTATCTATCCACTTAAAACAATTCCTCCATCATTTTCATTTTGTTTACCTTAGGGATATAGAAGTAGTGGTATCTGAAAAGGAGGGTGCATCCTATGCTGAAGAAAGGTAAGATCTACTGGACCCATTACCCATTTGTGTCCGATCCATTTTTTATACAAGTAGGATAGCTATAACTGGGGCTTGAATGGTCACAGAAAAAAATTACGAAGAAACATAAAGTCCCTAAGTGGAAGAGGGAAAGAGATGCCTGAAGTTTCCCTCAGCTAGAATATTCTTTGAAGAATATGATCCCTAATGATAGACTCCATTGTAAAAGGGGTTTACATACTCATTGGACCAAAAGTGCTCTTTCCAGAAAAAAAAGTTACTTGGCAACCCTGCAACCCCATTGGAATTTACCTTCTTCAAGTGAACAAACAAAAAGTGCCCACCTCCCCCCAATTGCACTGCAGTAGAGGTTACACTGGAGCTTTAAATGTCCAGCATTCAGGCATTTTAGCAAAACATGTTCAAAATGTTCATCATCACAATTTGTCTCTGGAGACCTTCTTTGGGTACCTTCTGCTGAACTGTTCCAGGATGTATTAATAAATATTGCCAAGTTTATAATACCGGAAAAGAAAGAAGCAGGATGAAGCCTCAGGAGAAATTCTGAAGTCTGTGAAGTCTTAATCTTGGGGGAGTGGTATTACTTTGTATGCAACATTATTGGTACAGTGACACACTGGATATCCTGGCCTTCTTTCTAGGGAATAAGCTAAAAGAAATATGCAGTGTTGCAATAGGCTTTGGATTTGTCAAAATGTGACCTATGTTTTGGGAAATATGTGACTTGTTGAATAATTTGAATTTCCGAGAAGGTGATGAACTTGAGCAGCGAGGGATTAAGATTATTCAAATCACCAGACTCAGAGAAACTCAAGTTTCTTAATATAAACGATGCAGGGAATAGTCATTTTCTGTAAACGCATTTTTCTTGTCTCCTCTGTTTGTATCTATTACTTGAGCTTATATTTTTAAAATTTGTTTCACTGTGGATGCAATTACTCGTGGAAGCATTTTATGGTGGATGCTTTACAATCCTTACCATGTACCTCCAATGCTTGTGTCATCTCAGTCCCAGCCTCTGTTAGTTTGTCATTTTTCATTCAAGTGGAGATTCTCCTGGTTCTTGGAATTTTAATTTTCTTCTTAGACATTTTGGGTGTTGTATTATGAAACTCTGGGTTTTATTAACCTTCTCTCTTAGCAGATCTCCTCTGAGGGGAAGGGAGTCCTTGTTACTACTAAGTGAGGACCTAGCTCCCTCTCACTCTCCCTTAACAATGTGTGTGTGTGTGTGTGTGTGACTGTCACTGTCACTGTCATCCTGTTGCTCACCAATTTGCTCGAGTGGGCACCAGTAACGTCTCCATTGTGAGACTTATTGTTACTGTTTTTGGCACATCAAATATGCCACAGGTAGCTTTCGAGGCTCTGCCGTGCATGTGTGTGTGTGTGTGTGTGTGTGTGTGTGTGTGTGTGTGTGTGTGTGTGTGTGTGTGTTACTGATAATTATGGGAGGAGTCAGTCTTCTTCCTGGACCTCTGTTGACATTCCCCTGATAGTGGAGGCAGAGAGAGCTTCTAGTTCCTACTCTGTTCATGCTCTCCACCAATGTTGCAGGGTGAGTGGGCTCACTCTTCCGGCCTTCTTACTCAGCTACTTCTGATTCCACTCTAGAAGGTGATTTGACCATTATGGGAAGGGCATACTGCCATCATAAAACTTTTTTTTAACTTTAAAAGCATTTGATACACACAGGTAGAGAGATGAGTATAGCAAGCTCCATATATCCATAATTTTAATTAGGCAAATATTACCATTCTACTTTTATCTGTCTCCTCAAGTGTTTTTTCAACGCATGTACTTTGCAATCAATCCAAGATACTATTTTATTCATACTTCATGGGGAATTAAAAAGCCAGGAGAAAGCTCTTATCACCTCAGCTCCATTCTTATTCTTAGCAAAATCAATAAAAATTTCTCAATATAATTTCACGTTCGTCCTTACTTGAATGTTTATAATAATGTGAAAAAGGGCTTTTTCCCATTAGGACTTTGTTTTGATTTTGGTTTGGGCCACAGCCAGGAGTGCTCCTGACTCTGTGCTCAGGGATCGCTCCTGGTGGGGACTGGGGAGCCATATCGGGTGCTGAGGATTAAATCCAGGTTGTTTGTGTGCAAGGCAAATGCCTTACCCGCTGTACCAACTCTCTGGCCCCACTCTCAGTGTATTTTCAATTGCAGGTCTGGTTTTCAAAACAAACAAGTACCTCGTGGTACTGGCTACCTATCTTTCTACTCACGTTTATGACCAAATTCTGTAAAGGAGATATTAAACTTACTGTTTTATTTCTCAATCTCCAATTGTTTACAACTTACTTTGCTTTTAATTTTTATTTCTTTTATTTTGATGAAACTTTTTCCTTCCCTTATCCTCACTACTATTCTTTTTTTTTTTTTTGGCTTTTTGGGTCACACCTGACGATGCACAGGGGTCACTCTTGGCTCTGCACTTAGGAATGACCCCGATGGTGCTCAGGGGACCATATGGGATGCTGGGAATCGAACCTGGGTTGGCCGCATGCAAGGTAAACACCCTACCCACTGTGCTATCGCTTCAGCCTCAGTCACAACTATTCTTGATGTGATATCTGGGGTGGAACGTTGGCTGAATTGCTTGCACATACTTAGGTGTGCTGTGCTTGAGCTTGAAACTGTAGTGCCAGAGATCAGACCAGCAGTGCCAGGGTTTGCATTTACCAATGTGGGGCCAGACTGGTAAGCAAACTCACAGGTTTCATACATAGGGCAAGTGCTCTACTACTGCACTGTATTTCTAGATCCTTCAATTTGATTTGTCACTACAAATCGATTAGCAGTTGCATAGTAGTGCTGGAGTTAAGCACTTGCCTTGCATGTGATCAGCCCTGGTTTATTCCTGGAATCTCATATGGTTCCTTAAAGCACCCCCAGAACTGAGCTCTCAGCACTGAGCCAGGAAAAAGCTCTTAGCACCACCAGGTATGTATTTGGGCCGCCCACTGCCCAAATACATCTATGGAACCAGCCAAGACACCAGTGGTGCCCATGTTGTTTAATCTAAAGCTTCTTTTTCTCACTTACTACTATATTATCAAGTTGAGAATACATAAGCACTAAAGTGACTATAACTATAATATTTATTAATGATATTTAATTAATATCTAAATATGTGTAAATTATTACATTAAATCATAAATAGTGAGAGGGAGAGGGACATTAAAATGAAGAACTTTGAAAAAAATAAAGCTTCTTTATCAATATTTACTCACCAAACAAACAGCAGAAGGTCATATATTTGTTTTTCTAGAACATCTTCTCCACTTTATACTTACTTTCATTTTAAAATGTACTAGCTTCTATGCTGCTCTTGATCTCTATTTTTGGATTACTTTAAGAAATGCTATATTGGGGCTGGAGCGATAGCACAGCGGGTAGGGCGTTTGCCTTGCATGCAGCCGACCCGGGTTCAAATCCCAGCATCCCATATGGTCTCCTGAGTGCAGAGCCAGGAATTACCCCTGTGCATCGCCGAGTGTGACCCAAAAAGCAAAAAAAAAAAAAAAAAAAAGCTATATTTTCTTCGCTGAGTTTTATGCATAATTTCCTTGAGCTGTATTCAAAATTTCTATGCTTATTCCCAAACTTTCCCTTGACACACAATTATATGTTAAATTAGTTGAATGTGTACCTTCTCCTAGATGCTAAATGGAGGTCTGAAGCTTTAAAATATCCAAATAATAATGGTGATTCACTAATTAAAAAAAATTCAAGTAAGATGGTACTTTCTCCCCAAATTGCCCTCATTTCAGTAAATGGCACATTTTAAAAGTAAAAGTAAAGTAATAACGGGTCAATATAATGCTTTAAAGTTGTGTGGGAAGGTCTCTTTGAAGAGATGATTGGAGTAGAAGTTAAAATAATGGGAATATTCATTTGGGAGTCAAGTCAGTGTAAGAAGCAAGAGAGGGAGAGCAGGAGAGAGACATAAGGGTAGGGAGAGAGAAGGAGAGAACAGTGATGGGGGATGGATCTATCTATGTATATTTATAAGTCCATATATGTATATATAGGAATTATTATTTACGTTCTTATTGCCATATCCATGTATATAAAATAAAAGTTTTTGATTCTACCTTCAAAACAAATCTGGAATTTGACCAGATTCCATTTATTGCTTCCATGACTGCTATCTTTCTCCAATTCCCCATCATCTTTCAGTGGCTACTATAATAGCTTCTAAGTGGTCTTTCAATGAAACTGTACACATATGTGTGTGTGTGTGTGTTTATTCACTGAGGCACCCCAGCACTGCACCCTTGCATGTAAGACTGGTGGCTATTGATTCTTATTTAACTATTACTGAATGAATTACTTGCATCACTGTCACTGTATCATTATCATCCCATTGTTCGTTGATTTGCTCAAGCGGGTACCAGTAATGTCTTCATTGTGGGACTTGTTATTGTTTTTGGCATATTGAATATGCCACAGGTAGCTTGCCAGGCTCTGCCGTGTGGGTGAGATACTCTTGGTAGCTTGCCGGGTTCTCTGAGAGGGACAAAGGAATCGAACCCAGGTAGGCTGCATGCAAGGCAAACACCCTACCTGCTGTACTATCACTCCAGTCCGCCTTGCATTAACCTACTTACATCAAGCTACTTGCATCAATCAAGGTAATTATTCAATCTTTTAGTAAAGTTCAAGTCATTTCTCAGCTCAGTATTACGCAACTTTTTTAAAGTCACAAATTAAATTTAAATTTTGAATGAACATGAATTGGCCCCTGCTTATCATCATCTTCATTCATCTCCATTTATCCTTCCTTTTGCTTCCTCTATTGCAGCCACAGCAGTTCCCTCGATGTACCTCATATGTACCAAGCTCCTGTGTTACGGAGCAATGATGCTTGCTCTTGCCTACGAGATCATTTCCCCAGCTATTCACCTCACAGACTCCTTCTCATCCTATCAGTTTCTGCTCACATATCTCTAGCACAGCCTTGCATGACAGCCTTCTTTAAGTGCTGACAACCTTACTTAAGTACTTATTTCACTATGCTCTTTCACCATGATTTCAAAAATATTCATAACCTTTATCCACTGAAAAGAGTTTATCAGTTTACTTCATTACTGTCTATCATATTCACTAGACTGTAATATCCACAAAGCATCCATTTTTGTAACTATAGCTCAATAAATGTTGCCGAATGAAGAAATGAGTTCATGCAGAAAGAGAACCTTCCTGCTTTCCAAGTAAGCACACTGAGGATCAGAGAGAGGTGGGGCTACTTGCCACAGGCTTCAATTTGTGAAACTGGTGGTTGAGTGGGGACTCCACTGCTATCTTTTAGTGTTCCAGTGCAGGGCATGAAATAATAAGACCCCGAGAATTTTATTAACCCCGTTGCCTGCTTGATATAAATACGGGGCTTGCTGCATATTATTTCTCCTTTTTATCAATAATGTAAGCTGGCTGGCACTTCCCAGGATTTCCCAAAGGGAGAGGAGGAGCAGAAACACCTCTGCTGGTTTCTCCCTTGAAATAGAGACTTTGCAACGTCAGCCGCCGTGCCATTGTTGGACAACAATATGTGTCTCAGAGGCAAGGAAAAGTTCCCACACTTTGTGCTCCAGACGCCTGGCTGGTGAGCCCTGCTCTCCCCATTACTCCTGGGTTCCTTGTTTCTTTTTCCTCTCTCTTTGTTATGTCATCTATTCATGACTAGGGCAAGATGCCATGCTATTCTTTCTCAATTCTGGATCAGTCTGTTATTAGCTGTTTTCCTTGGGTGCCCTATTCATGAAAACCCAGCCACCCCCAGTTGCAGTAAGTTGAAACCCATGCAAAGTGAGAGGCACATTTTTCCTGCTTGGTTTGTGCTTTTCCTGTGATTCAGCAATCTTTAGAGGGAGCTCTTCATCATAATGCACCACCATGGTCTATGTCGGTAGGTCCAAGGGAGCTAAGTTTAGTCGACATTCTGTGGACATTCTCAGGGAAATTCTAAAACTAAGTTACATCAATGTGAGTTTGGTAGGTTTGCCTTTTTAATCTGTGGTTTTAAGAGACCCAGTTAACTTCTCATTTTCAAAGGGGGGACTTAGTGGGGCCTTCGTTTGGGCCACACCCAGACTGTTCAGACTGTTCCTGGCTCTGTGCTTAGGAGAGACCTTTGCCAGTGTTTGGGAAATCATATGTGATACCAGGGATCAAAGCTGGATCAACTACATGCAAAGCAACTACCTTAATCCATCTACTCCCCCCCCCCCACACCCAACCCCAGGCCTAAAAATGAAGTGTTTTTATGGTAAGAAGTTGGTAGAGAAGGTTATATATGTAATGTTCAGCTCACTTTAGATTACACTTTAATTGCACTCCATGTATACTTCCTGTCTCCCATTCCCGCCCCTCCCCCAACACACACTGAGGTTTAACATTTTCCTAAAATACCTTAGTTTCTGGACACCCTTTTCTCTACTCAATACGTGGTAAGAGTAACAACCAACCTGATGAAAATCTGGTGTTTTGTATTATGCTATTAGTGATTTTCAGAAGGAAGCTGAATCCAGCAAAAGCATCCTTTCATCTGCAGAGCATAAGTGCAGGATGTTGGGAAGTGGAGTTTCAATTCATGTAACATGTGCTTGATCCTTTTGTCTGTGAGGTTCAGTTCAGTATTTGTGTACACACATGAAAATACACTCTGTGTGTGTATTGTATAAGTAAATGAAACAACTGGTTCTGAAGTCAAGTGGAAAAGCACAATTATGTGATTAAGAGCTCACAATCTGGAATTTGGAATCTGGACTCAAACTCGCATGGTACATTGTAAATGCCTTTTGATTTGTAAGAAGTTAATTTTCCTTTTGCAATTTTGGTTTTCTTATTTGCAAAATAGTTATTAATAATAGAAAATTTTTATGATCAGCATGAGGTTAAATAATTCACACATATATGGAGACATATAGAATGCTTAGTATTTTGATATATGGGCATTTAATATTTTAGGCTATGGTAATTAATAAACTGCATCATGCATAGAATAAGGATTAATAGAATGGATTTTTTTTGCAGGAGGCACACCTGGCTATGCTTAGGCTCTGTGCTCATGGGTTACTCCTTCTCAGGTGACCATACATGGTACCTGAAATTGAACCAGGGCCAGCCAACTTCATGCAAGCCAAGTGCCTTAACCCCTGCACTATCTCTCTGGCTTCAGAGTGAATCAAATGCATTCTCTTCCTCTTAGAATTGATGTTTCCTACCACTGCCTAATTTCATACCTTCTCTTAAACAATCCTCTCCAGTTTTATAGTATCTTCACCATGTCTCTTTAGAGGGTATCTTTCCATTGCTTGTAGTCTCTTACTCTAAAAGACCACGTGCTCACATACTTCCTCTCTAAGTCTAAGATACTTTATCAGATATAGGAAGGACATGAATCACTGTGTGAGGTTTACTGTCCACAGTTCTCCTTGTAACTATATAAAGACAACTTAAAACACTCATGATTGGCATTGGGGAGAGAAAAAGAATCATGAAAAAGAGTGGGAAGGAAATGGCAATTTGATGGTGAGAACTGAATTTGGCCACCTGTAACAAATTCCCAGTAACAGTCGACTTTTCTGTGACTGGATTTTTGCATCTTCCTGTCATCCTTGATGGGTAAGATTTGGCCCTGGGACATAAAATAAAATAAATGTGATATAAGGTGCCCAGTTAAACTTGAATTTCAGATAAACAAACTTAATTTTTTAATATTAATACATTCTGAACTGCATAGGGCACACTTATACTAAAAACTATTTGTGATTTCTGTGAAATTTAAATATAACTACACCTGCTGTGTTTTATTTGCTAAATATGTAAGCCAGACACATTTTTGATAGAAAACAGGAAAGAGGGAGGACAGAAACTTTTAGGCTTATCCTTCCCAGTTTGGTTAGCTATTTTATATAAAACTCATAGCTCTCACTGTCACCCCCTCACTCCCGGCAAGAATGAATAGACTCTAGAAAAAAAGTGATTTTCTACTCATCAGGAAGAAGAAAATGTATATTGGGTGGACAACCAGAATATTCTTCCACCAGTGAAAATTTATTCCAATGCTTTTGGGAAACTGGTAGGAATTAGATTTTCACAGGATAGAATTTTCCTTACGTATTTCCATAAGAATAGCAGTATTTGAGGATCTCTAGGAGGGGTTGAAGGTCAATACAATCTTTCCAGATCACTACTGTGGATCTTTTTCCTAGAGGGATATATGTGAGAAGATTGTTCTCGGAATTTTCTCTAACCTTGGGGACTGGAGAGGATGTGTTTGGACATTTGATTGTAGGCCCTGTGTTAAGTACTGATCAATTCTAGATAGTTTAATCTTCACTGTAATTTCTGCAATATATGAATGTGAAACAAAAGCAACCAAACAATTTAGTTGGCCTCCACCCAATCATAAACAAATATTTGACTTTTCAGTATACCATATTTCATATTCTATTGGCATTCAGGATATATCAATTTTTGCTAAATTTTTTTTGTAATGAGATTTAATATATTGCTTAGAAGTAGAGGGCCTTTTTATGTACCACAGGAGAAGAACATTCAATGTAGTCAAAGACAACATGAGTCAGAAAATAAGAAAATAAATAAGCTCTTAATCATGATTATTCTGTAGTTTGGTGGTGCAAAAAGCACATAATTGCTTTGGAGTTGGATTGTGTCACACATTAGCTAGGACTAGGAATTGGTAGCTGCATAAGCACTTCATCACTTAAGTGGGACCAAGGAAAAGAAAAAAAGAACAAGGAAATTGGGCCTGGGTGAAGGAGGTTGTGTAGAGTTGAATCATGAAAGATAGTGGTGAACCCAAGCAGACAGAAGCACTGTTCTAAGGCATCTGGCCAACAAATATATTCAGGTTACCCAGATAACTGAGCTTGCAGGATGGAATGAAAGTGAGATGATGAACTCTTCAGGAATCACAGCACAGTGACAAGGACGTTTTATGTGTGCATTTAGCCTTTCTTATTAATGGGAAGATACAGTTGAGAACAGAGCTAGTGTGGACAGGGGTCAAGGAGAAGCAACATGGTGATAGGAAGTAGAGTGATTTCCATTTGTTGTTCTGATTTTGGTTCTGGACCACACCAGCAGTGTTTGGGAGCTACTCTTAGTTTAGCACTTGGGAACTCTCTGAACAGTACTTGGGAACCATACAGTGCCAAGAATGTAGCCTGGGGTCTACTACTAATTCATATATACCTAGTCCTACTGATTTTCATGGCATGATATTCGATTCTAGAACACAGCATTCTCAGCACAAAAATAGGACAGTATAGTAACCGTTTATTTATTTATTTATTTTTATTGAATCATTGTGAGATACAGTTACAAAATTTCATGTTTGAGTTTCAATCATACAATGATCAAACACCCATCCCTCTATACCAGTGCACATTCTTTACCACCAATGTCCCCAGTATACCCCCTTTCCCAACACTTCCCCTGCCTCCATGGCAGACAATTTCCCCCATACTCTCTCTCTACTTTTGGGCATCATGGTTTCCAATACAGATACTGAGAGATTATAGTGTTTGGTCCTTTATCTACTTTCAGCACACATCTTTTATCCCGAATGATTCCTCCAACCATCATTGTCTTAGTGATTCCTTCTCTATTCCAGCTGCTTTCTCCCTTAGCTCATGAGGCAGGCTTCCAACTATGGTTCTATATTCATGATCCTTGTGTCTACTGTCCTTGGGTGTCAGTCTCATATTGTGTTATTTTATATCCCTTTAAAGAAAGAAGGCGTTTGAAATTACAGAGAGACTTTCGGGTCCAGGAAGTCTATAGAGTAAAGAATCACCAATGATCTGAGTTGAAGGAAATCTGGAATTTTAAGTCAATTTATATCTCTCTATATTACCCTCAACTGGAAGTATTTTCCTGAAAATATCTGTGTGGATTGGTTTTTTAGCTGTGATAGAGTTTCAGGAGAATTTTAAAAGTAGAAGTTTGAAGGAAAGCAGTCTCTCTCTCTCTCTCTCTCTTTCTCTCTCTCCCTCCTCTCTCTGTCTCTGTCTCTGTCTCTTTGTCCCTTTCCTTACTATATCTTTAATTACTTAATAGTGCCATCTAGCCCCTGAAAAAAGTTTTGTTTTAAACTGAACACTCACAGTTACAGAATACAAAAGAATACATACCTCTGATTCAAGACACCATTTTAAGCCATCCAGAGTTTAACTAGCATATGAAGCAGTACTTGAGCTTATTCTGCTAATGTCAATTTTTTTCTTAATTTTGAGGCCCAAGCACTTGCTCACCATTTTTATCTTTCGGGCAGTTTCCTTCCTTCTCTTTCTCTCTCTTTCTCTCCTTTTTCTTGATCTATCAGAAACAAAAATCCATTGTGTACATTTTAATTCTGGAATAATTTACCATCCTACTCATTATATTACAATTACTTAAATACCAACATCATGGTATTTAACAGAGATGCATGGGAACAGAGATGCATGGGAAGATGACATGATTCTTGCCAGAAGATCTGGTTTGAGACCCAGCTCTATCAGGGACAAATTCTTTAATCTTTCCACAAGAGGAGCCTCAGCAAATCATGTGACCTATTCAAATCTAGTGAAGCTTTGCAATGACCTGGACTCCATTGCCCAACAATCCAAGTCTCAGCTCCCATTTCTTAGGCTTCTTGGCCCTTAAAACCATAATTCCTTAAGGGGTGTAGGCTAACATGATGTTCATGCTAAAACAGAGGGGGTCCTACTGATACTCTTCAGGATTTCATGACACCAAAGATTTTAAAGAGACCCATATTTGATTATATATCTTTTAAGCTAAAAAAATATGCATATTGGTACTTTGCATGTGCAATCCAGTCTGTAATGTCTCAGCTTCCTCTAACTGCAGTCTCAAGACTGACACAGATGTTATTGCTCCCCAATTACAGTGTTTTCTGCTTAGAGGCATCTTGTCTTCTGTAATATATCATGAGCCAGAGTCCCAGTGCTAAACATTAGCTGGTAATTTATGATCCTACCTTCTGAGCACAGAGGACAGCGATAGCTCACTTTGGACTTGGAAAAGCACTCCAGGTTTTCCCTCGGCTCATTTTTTCTCTTTTCTTTTTTCTGCATTTGCTCATTACTGTATCTTTTCAATTTAGGGATGGCCTGGATCCTGCCATGTAAATCAAAGAAGAGAGGGCCTGACTTAGCGGCCTAGCCTGAGTCACCTGGAACCTATTATGATACAGGATCATAAACACCTCCATTTTCCCTTCAGAGAGAGACCAGGCTCACTGAAGTTAAGCTACCTGCAGAAGAGTTGAGTGCCATCAGCTGTACTTAATCTTTAAATGTCCAACCCACTGATAACCTTTGGTTTGCTTTGATAACCATGAAATAAATTCTCACTGCATCGGATACCGGCATTCTGGTTTCTATTCAAGGCAATGGTGCAAATATCTTGGAATCTTGGACTGTACAACAGTCCTTTGAGATATCTGGGGCCAGTTACTGGCTTTCAGGAACTTTATTTCTGAGCCTGCCTCTGCCAACTCTAAATTTCCTCAGGGAATGACCCGGCATTTGTGCATTACCAAGCTTAAGGAACTGGATGGGGGTGAAAACCATTTAGAGGTGAGAGAAAGAGGAGAAAAAGAAAGATACATCAAATTCAAAGCCGTCTGACATGGTGTCATAAAAAGAATTGATCTAAGTTGCAAGAATCTTGGGTCTGAGTCCTGTTTTGTGCTCCCAACTCTGAAATGTTAAGAAAAAGATGTTAACTCTTTTGGCCTTAGTTTTCTTCCTATGCGAAATAAAGGGAATGTTGGTACTTCTCAAACTTTCATGTATGTATAAATCACTTGGTATCAAATTGGTTTGTTGAGAGGAATATGTTGAGTATATACAAAGCTATGTTTAAAATTACTGACTCTCAACACTATACATATCAGGTTTTTTATTTAACATAATATAATGAGAATTTCCTCATCTCATTAGAAAACTTATTAGAAATACAACTTATATATAATTTGACATAACCTTATGTGATTAAACCCTTCTCATATTTTTGTCTATTATAATGTTGTTCTGAAAATATTTGCATATGATTTTTTGACCCATAGTTATGGACTTTACTGGTAATAGAAAGTAATTCTACTAGGTTTTACTGAGGTTTTTATTTTAAATTATTGGTTGTGACCAAATTAACTTTAGTTTCAAATTAATATACATGTACCACATCCTCCTAGGCATTAGTATTGGTATACTATAATATAGTAGCAAAAGTCTGACATTAAGAATGCAAAAGGGGGCTCAGGGATAGATCAATTGCAGAGTTTCTGCATTTTTGAAAGCTGTGAGTGTGATCCTCAAAAGTGTCATTTGGGATCCTTAGTACCACAACAATGTGTGTGATGACCAATGAATTACATTCAAATGTGCATGCAACAAAACCAAAGTGGTTTTGTTAAACTAATAGTTAGAACCAATTCTAACCCCTGGTTAGAATTGATACAGATACCAGTTTTATGTGATTAAATATGTTTTGTAGTCACTTACTCCAATAAATTTGAGAATTAAATTGATAGATATGTTTTAGTTAATATTCACCAAAATTAAGGGTGCAAGCACCAAAATCAGGTGACTTGTCCATTGCATCTGCACCAACAGTGACAATAGAGCAAGAAAAAGAGAACATACAATTTCAACAAGGCATGATAAGTGTTATGACAGGGAAAGTAGTGGGAACATAGAATAAAGGGCCTAATTAAAGAGAAAGTTCTGTCTGATGAGTCTGTGTGGATAAAAACAAGTTGTCTAGTGAAGGGGATAGGCCAAGGTCTGAAAGAATGGGCACAAGATAATTATTCAGTTTTCTCAGCTTCTTTTCTTCAGCCAGGGGCCACTGTCCTAGAGTCCGTTAGACTTTCAAAATTGGTTTGTGAGTCTATCAAAACAGCACTTGTTATTTCCTATTTTGATCCTCATTGAGCTAAAGTCAATGAGAGTTATATGTTTGTAATAGACTAAAAGTCCCTAAAGGTCAATAATAGGTCAGGCAGTTAAATAGGTTGGTATCAAATGTTAGATGGTCACTCTCTAATCATCAATGGCCATAATGAACACTAGTGGTACCATGTATGTCCCTTCAAAACTTTAAAAGATTTTTATAATTTCATTTTAAATGTAATTATGACAGAAAGGCCATGTATACATGTAGATAATGTATTTTAATTAAAATTTTTTATTGAGGTAGCCTTGGTTTAAAAGAATAAATATCTTTTAAGGGTACAGTTTCACACTTTAAATAATAACTTATTGAACTTTTGCCTTAAAAGTCAAGTTGCTGAGGGGGCCGGAGCGATAGCACAGCGCGTAGGGCGTTCACCTTGCACGCGGCTGACCCGGGTTCAATCCCCGGCATCCCATATGGTCCCCCAAGCACCGCCAGGAGTAATTCCTGAGTGTAGAGCCAGGAGTAACCCCTGAGCATCGCAGGGTGTGACCCAAAAAGCAAAAAAAAAAAAATCAAGTTGCTGAGCTAGACACTATTGAATTACATTTGATTGCAGTGCTGTCATTCACCCCAGTGATAGAGCACTGGGACTCTGAATCTCTTTAGGAACTCATTTTTAATTATTGGATTAAACCTCAATTATTGCAGATAATAATTTTATGTGATTAAATATGCTTCGTAGTCATTAATTCAATCAATTTGAGAATTAAATTGATAGATATGCTTTAGTTAATATTCACCAAAATTATAACAAAATTCTGATTCAAAGTTTTCATTGTATATGTGCACCTCTTCGATGATTTATTTATGAAATACAGTGGCTGGAGTGATAGTTCAAGGAGTAGAGGGTCTGCCCTGCACACTGCCCACCCAGGTTCAATTCCCAGTAACCCATATGGTCTCCTGAGCCTCCCAGGAGTTACCTTTGAGAGCAGAGCCAGGAATAAGCCCCCAGTATGGGTATGGCCCCAAGACAAATCAAATCAAAACAAAACAAAAAGATAAAATACAGGAATACGCAGTTATGATTTGCTGTTAATATTAGTCTCTGCTGGAAAAGGAAGTGGGTAGAAGAGACTGTTTTTGTTTTTTTATCTTATTGAAAATCATTTATTCATTCAACACAAATCAAGGATACTATGGGACACAATAAAAAACAGGAAACATAATCTTACTCTTAAGTTTTATCTTCATGTTGTAGGTATAAAGTTAGAGTAAAGTAAGACGGACAGGATTTGAGTAGGGATCATTGTTGGTTAGTGCCGGATATAAGTATGAGCTGAAGATAGTGGCTTTATCATTCATATCTAGCAAAATATCTAAACATATTTTATAGACTTCTGTGAACAAATTAATGTTAAATGCAATAATGAATCATTACAGCTACTTAGTATTGGCCTAAAAGAATTTTTTTGTCTATTTTTGTCATAATTATATAATTTTTTACTTTGGATTTATATAAACTTTGGAGGCATAGTGGAATAGCAAATGCCTAGATTTTGAAATGATGTAGACATTGATTCAGTTTCTGATTCCTTACTAATTATGTGATCTTAAGGTATGTAAAATTCCTGCTTATCAATGTACTCTTCTATAAAATAGATACTAATATATATATGAAATTAGGTAATAATGACTATGTGGAAAGTTATCCTTATAAGTCAGTAATTAATAATGAATTAATCAAATATATTAGAGCAATTAGGCTGTAGTCTATTATCTAAGACAAAATATTAATTTGAAATTAGAGAATTGGAGTTATAGTACAGCAGGTAGGGCACTTACCTTGCATGAGGCCAACCAGAGTTCATTTCCCAGCACCACATATAGTCCCCTATGGTTCTCCAGGAGGGATCCCTGAGCACAGAGCCAGGAGTAAGCCCTGAGCACTGCTGGGTGTGGCCCATCCCCAACCCCACATTAAAAAGGAAATTAGAGTGCTGAAATTGATAAGTTAAGAAAATGAATAGTGATGTGTTGAATAAATTTCAGATATGTGATAAAGCCAGACTAAACATAAACTATGCTATAATTGAATTTTACAGAAGAAGTATGAAACTAAATCTGTCTAGCTTTTTTTTTAGCATTTAAATATTAATTCTTAAGTTTTTTAGTATCTAAAAAGAGAGGAATTTCTTTCTCTGGATACGTACCTCTGTAACCAAAGCTCTGGACTCCAACTTATTCAATAAACTTTTTTATATTCCCAACATGATCCTTTCATAATCAAATCAGTCCTCTCTCTTTTTGGACCTGACCTTGCTCAGGCCCCAATTCCTGTAGCTCTCTGTTTTCAGGGAACTTACAACTTAGTGGAGAAGGACTTAAAACAAAGTAATTATTGTAAAGTGATATGAGTGTTCTATGAAATTTACAGGGTGCTACAACAATAGAGAGCAGGGGTCCTAATCTGGTATTTCTGAGAAATGCTATTTATTCACTCAACAAATGATGAATACTTAGTATGGGCCAGACATATATTAGGCCTGTGTGGATATTTAGAAGAAACGTAACAGACACACTCTGTAAAAATCATGTTTAGGCTAGAACCTGGAGAATGAATCAGAAATTACTATGTGACAAGAGAGGAAGACAATTTTTAGAGGCTAACTGGAGGAGTGATAGTTTAAAGTGAGCTGAGAACAAATGAATTGTTAAACCAGTCTCTCTCTCTCTCTCTCTCTCTCTCTCTCTCTCTCTCTTTTCTTTTTTCAATTGGGTAAGAAGATTGGGAGATGGGAATACCATCTTTAGTAAAAAGATGAATAGCAAGTTTGGGAATGAAGGGCTGGAGATTCATTCATTTATTTATTTTAATTAATTTTTTTGGCCACCCAGATGTTCGGGGGGGGCACTAACTACACAAAGTGAATCTATGTAGGTCATATTGTGCCATGGATAAATCCCAGGACCCCATGAATGCCAGGATTATGCTCCAACCTCTTCAGTTATCTCCCCAGCTTCATTTTATTTGCTTTAAAGTAACTTATTGACTGTATTCATGGGGTTTTTCTTAGTTTTTATTTTTTTAATTTTTAAAAATTTTATTTTTATAAAGTTATTTACAACAATTTGTTACATTTAATATTCCAACACCAATCCCACCATTACACATACTCACCACCATATTTAAATGTTTTCATTCTGACTCCCAGCCCCTGCCCCCAATACAGGACCTAAATAATTTATTTTGTATTGCTTGTTATAAATAATCTACTAAAAATGATTCAAAAAATCTTCCTTAGGGGAAAGTGTGTGAAAATTGTTGTATCTCATCCTGGAGCTATTAAACCCTTCTATAAGAAGGGTACACTCCAGAAATTCTAAAATTTTAAATTTGGTTATACAGCTGAGGTTAATTTAATTTTTTTTTACTGCATGGTAACTTTGGGGCCTAGGGACAATCTATATGGCACATCATTCTGTGTTGCTCTCTTCCAAGAGATTTATTTCTGAGTCTCTGGATGGATGTTAATGCGATTATATGGTTCCAGAGGCAGTTCCTGGGTGTGACTTCTAGGCTACCTGAAATACAGAAGATGGGGGGAGGTCACCCATTCTCAACTACTGGGCAAGCCTGGAGATTTCAATGACTGTACCTTTTGTGCAGGCCCTATTCTAGAGATATTAGGAACACCAATACAAAGAATAAAAATTTATAGCCGATAAGCTAGCATCACAGAAAAAGATAATAAAGTATCTCAGATGTTAAGTATTTGTAAGTGCTATAAAAGACAAAGAGGTTAAGGTAAGAGTATAAGAAATGTAAGGCTGACAGTCAGGTATGGGCCAGCAGTGATGATACACTCGGGCCTCACAGGATGGGGGTGGAGCTGGCCCTTGTCCTTCCCCACCCCAACTAGACCCCAAGTTACTACCCCAATGGTGCCTCCAGCTAGTGATCAAGCTGCTTAATGGCCATGATCCCAGAGACACACAAGCAAAACTCAAAACGCAGCAGCTTTTGGCAGAAATCCCTCCAGATATAATTATTAAAATTTCAGAATTCCAAAATCAAGCGGCTGCAATAGAGGCCACAGTCATCATATGCTATTAATAATAAGCAATAGAAAACAAACTGTCTAATGTTGCCTTTTCAGCAGGCCTGAGTGTTGGAGGAAAATCCCAAATAATAATGTTGGTCTGGTGTCAAAATATTGAATGTAATCAAAGTAGAGAGAGAATATGTGGAAATCATCTGCCACAGAGATGGGGAGATGGTGTAGGGTGGGGGGCACTCTGGGGATTTTTGGCAGTGGAAAATGTGCACTGGTGAAGGAACAGGTGTTTCATCATTGTATGACTGAGACTTAAACCCGAAAGCTTTGTAACTGACGTCACGGTGATTCAATAAATAAATTTATAAAAAACAAAAAAGAAAGAAATGTAAGACTGAAAGGTAGTTTGTGATTTCATCAGAATTTTGGGATATCTGATTTATCTGGGATCCTCTTACCAAGAGGTAGTAGTTCATTAAATAGTAGTTTGTTAAATGAAGGATATGCTTATGTTGGGAGGAAGAACTGACAGAGGAAAAGCAAACAACAAAAGTTCTGCAGGGGGAACATGTTTGGCCAATATGGCTCTGTGGCCTAAGTAAGGTGGAAAGTGCAGGAGAAAAGTTCAGAGAAGTGAAAGGGTGGACAAAAATTATATAGAACCCTAGGACCCGGCAGATCATAAAACCTTTGATACTAACATGGAGCAGGATGGGTAGATAGTAAAGGGGTTTTGTTTACTACAACCTCCAAAACAAAGAGAGAACAAAAGGGAATGCCCTGCTGCAGAGGTACGGTGGGGTGGTAGGGGATAGTGTGGGGGTGGTGAGAGGGATACTGGGGTCATTGGTAGAGGTGAATGGGCACTGGTGGAGGGATGGGTAAGCAGTCACTGTATGAGTGAAATGCAAACACAAAAGTTCATAAGTTTGTAGCTGTACATCACAGTGGTTCTCTAATAAAAAATTTTTTTAAAGGGGGTTTGTTTAGAAGGTGACATTTGATGTGTATTTAAAAAGTATTACTCTACCAAGTTCAGTCTGGGTTGTGTTGTGTTTGAGGACTCATGGTTCACTGATGAGTTATTCATAGAAAATGTGTCTTTGGGTCTGCAGAGAGACACATGTTAGGGTCAGCATTTTTGGGTGTAAATCTCAGTCATGATGATTGATGAAGACATCCAAGGGAGTATAAACTATAAGGTTCAGTGGTCCTGGAACAGTGCGTTTAGGGGTTTGGAAAAAGAGAAAAGCTTTTTACAGAGAGGGCAGAAGGTAGGAGAAAACTTGGGATTCAGTGGTCTTTAAGGCCAGGGAAGAGCCCTGAGAAAGATGGAGGCCAACAGTGCCTCAACACATGCCATGAGGTCACACTAGAACAGGAAAAGGTCCTCAGGATTAAGTGACATAGGGAATGTTGGTGATGTAGGTGAAAGTAACAAATGACATGGAGTAAGTATGACAGTAAGTAATGACATGAAGGAGTCATGTTAAATGAAATATGTCTGTAGGAGAGTGACAAAATCTGGATACTTTTTCTGATGTGTGATATAAAAAGAAATAAAGCAAAGGAATAGACAAAATCCAGTGAAAACAAACTCTTAGAATCCCTCATCCCACATTCCCTCCTTTTTTTTGCATGGATCACTGTTACACTGTTATACATTATAACATATAATAATATATTTTAACATAACTGTTATACATTATAACATCACCACAGACTAATTTGTTTAGTTTTGTTTTGTTTTTTGAACTATATCCTGTAGTGCTCACAGTTTATTCCTGCCTCTGGTTTACATTTTTTTCAAGAATTTCGTGTTCCAACACACAGTTGTAACCTTCCCTCCACTAATATCCCTAATTTCCCTCCCAATCCCAACTTGCCCCCTTAGGCACATAACACATTTACTTTATTTAGCTTATTCCAACAAAAGTTTAAGAACTGGCAAATAAAATGATCAGAAAATAAATCAGTAAGAGCCAATTCGTGATTACTATATCATTTTAACCTACATAAATAAGGAAATTAAAACATTTGATGCAATATAATAAAATGCCTATTCTCATTTATATATATATATATATATATAGTTTCAACTCTAGAATTGAAAATGTTACATTTTATTTTATACTTGGATATAGTTATGGTAATAATCATGTCTCACCTGTCATGAATAATGGAAGTTTACATTTTAAATGGAAGAGAGGGAGGAGGGGTTCTATTATGTGAGATTCTCAAGAAGGTAGATAAGAGATGAGAACTTGAGGTCCAGGACAGAGTGGAGGGGTTAGATTTAGATGGGAACAGTAAGACCCAAGAGACCAACAGGATCAGAAGAGTGGCTGCTACTCGGTGGGCAGAGAAGGCCTGGAAGGTATTCATAGACATAGACATACATAGTTATTTCAGGTAAAGGGATGACATAACTAATGGTGAATCAAACCTGGGAGTGGCAGACACTAAGGCCTCAGGATTGCCCCCGGATAGTAATTGCAATAACTTACTCATCTCCCAGGAGCCCAAGGGGATAGGATACTTAAATAAAATAATAATAATAATAAAAAAACTAAAGCAAAAAAACCCACCTTATATTGTCATTTTAATTGAGGTAACATGCTTTAGAACAGCATTTATGCTCTAGGCATACAATGTTACTGAGTCACACCCACCGCCAAAGCGCCAATCTCCCTCCACCACTGTCTCTAGATTCTTCCACGTCTGCTCCTTTTCTCCCCATTCCCCCTTGTTCCCCTATACCGCCAATCTTGGCGATGTCAATTCTGTTGTCAGAATCTAAGTTTGTTTTCTCTGGACATTGTCTATTTGTTTGCTTTGTTTCTTTATACATCACATATGAGTGAAAGTATCCCAATTTTTGTTCTCCTTTTGACATATTTCACATAATGACTCTCTAATTTCATACAGTTGTAGCAAAATGCAAGATTTAATGTTTTTCTTATAGCTGAACATTATTCCATTTTTGTATATATATATATATACATATATATCACAATTTATTTATCCACTCATCCATTGTTGGACAATTGGGTTGTTTCCAGATCTTGGCTACTGTAAATAGTGCTGCAATGAGCACAGGTTTCAAGTTCATTTCTTGTGTCCTTGGGATAAAAACCAAGGAGCAGAATCCCTGGATCATATGATTATTCTATTTTTAGAAGTCAAGTGCTCTATCCTTTGTGCCACAGAGCCTGATTATTCTATTTCTAAAGTTTGAGATATTTCCATATTGTTTTCCATAGAGTCTGAACCAGTCAACAACCCACCGACAGTGGATGTGGGTTCCTTTTTCACCACATTCCTACTAGCATTGGTTTGGGTTGTGGGTTTTTTTTAACCTTTTAAAATACACATCATTCTTGCTGGTGTGGAGTGATTTCACATTGTCATTTTACTTTGCATTTTTTGATAATCAGTGATGACGGGCACTTTCTCTAATGCTTGTTGGCCAAGGATTGGACTTCTTCCTAATTGTCTGTCCTTTTGGCTTTCAAAATCTTACTTGATCTGCTGATGAAATCTGGCCCAAGATCATGGAAGAAAATTCATTTCCATCTCATCATCTTGTACTATTATTTTAGTTCAATATATACTTTGCCTCAATGCTCTTGCAAGGATTTGTATTACATGTTTAAAAAAACTCTTGTGAAACAAAATACTTTAGTGGAATTTTTGCATTAACTTTTGAAACATGACTAATTTGTCAGTTTTATTTAAGATTCAGTCTGATAAAATTGTCCAAATTCTCTCTGAAACTCAGTAATAATTATTCATTAACAAAGGATAATATATTACCTCTCTTTTGTTTTAAGGTCTTCAAACAGTATAGGTAAGAGAAATAAAAGTGTTTACATTCAGTTAATTTAGAGTTTTATCAAATATTTTATTTATTATTGGATGCCTCCCTAGGTGAGCTCTGGGGGCCTGGCATCCAGTCTTGGCAATACCTAGAGGGCAGCGCTTGGCCCACTGCTGTGATCTGGTGATGCCACTGGTTGACCTGGAGGTGCTAGATGTGAGGGGTACCAGGGTACCACTGTAACACCTAGCAGTTGAGGATGAAATTTGGGGTCCTGATCATGGAGTGCATATGATTCAGCTGTTCAAGTAATTACCCACTTTTTACTTTAATTACTGGGTCTATTTCTTTTTGTTTGTTTTGGGGTCCTACCTGGCAGTCCTTCGGGCCTACTCCTATCCCTTTGCCCAGGGATCACTCCTAGCAGGTCTTGTGGTAATGAGATGCCAGGTTGGCTGCACAAAGCAAGTGCCCTACCCACTTACATCCCTGTTTTTTTTCTTTTTCCATCACTAATGTTGCTCTTAAAATGCATTTACTGAAGTCAAATTGTATCATGATGATTATTCTACATGGGAGAATTCCAAAGGATTTTTTCTATACATATTAATAAGGAAAACTGTGATATGAACCATATACCATCTAACTACTCTTTAAGATTCAACTTTGAATTTAATTTCAACAAAATCACTTTATTTTTTTCTTTTATTAATGAATCACCGTGGGGGTACAGACACAGGTTTACATGTTCTCGTGCTTGTGTATATGTGATAGATATACAGCTTGAGTATCTATCCCTCAACCAGTGCCTGTCCTCCGATGATGACCCCATCATCACTCCCACACACTCCCACCCCATCCCCCTCCCCACCCCGCCTCTTTGGCAGGGCATTCCCCTCTGTTCCCTCTCTCCCTTTGGGCATTGTGATTAGCAATGGAGGTCTTGGGTGGCCAATGTGTTCAGTCTATAGTCTGCTCTGAGCATGCAAAAATATGGTGGGAGGACCTGCTCAGGATGGGAGAGGCATGCTCAGAACAAAATCACTTTAGAAGTTGAAGAGAACAGCTCACACAGGTAAATTGGTTCTGTCAATGCTTAAATGAATGGTTAAAAATGGTTTCATTTTTAACATAGAGGAAAAGGTAAAGCTGAATATTTATATTTTAAAGTATGTTTTTTTCCCTCTCTCTAAAGTGGTGTTTGTTATTTCCTTTTGTCACTTCAATCACTTTGTACCAAGGAGACTGAAAACATTCTAATGTGGCTGGCTTTAAGATTTGATACTAAGAGGGAATACAGAAGACAGTCACTTGCAAATACCATCAAACCTTTCTCGTAAGGATCCTCTGTTTTTGGCTGCTCTGTCAGAAACTGCATGTACAACTCTATCATAGAAAGACATATGAGAATTATGGGGAAGTTCTAACTTATTGTGAGACCATCTTTATAGGATGTGTTTGGACCTCCCTATGAAAGAACTAGAAGGAAGTTAACTACTGAACTTTGCTTATGTAAGCAGGAAAACTCATATCACTCTCAGTGAGTTGTGTTTGGTTCAATCAAAGGAGACTGGAGGATCCAAAAATAGTTGACCCATGAAGTTAAGTCATTGCCTTTTTAAGTTTGAAGTCAGATACTTAATTGTATTAATTAGTGTATGGGGAAGTCTTTGCTTCTTAACATTTAAAAAATTACAGTCTTTATATTCCTGTTTATAGGATTCAAGACTCCTCCAAAGTGGAAATTTGAAAAAAAATTGCATTATAAATTATTTGGAAGTTTCTCTTTGTAGCACTAAGCAACATGTCAAACATTTAATATATTTTATGACTCAGGCACCTACTTAAAACTTTCTCCTCTTGCATTTAGTTATAAAAAATGCAGAGTCCTTGAATAAGAAAATTAAGAAGTTTATGGTTTTCCCTAGAGCTTTAATCAGTTGATATCCTACAGGTGCTTTTATTTTCCTGGCCTTGAAATCTTTTTGGATGGGATGTGACAGAAATATTTGCGAATGCCCTCTGGCCAGCAAATAAATCTTGGTTTTTTTCATTTTGTTTCTTCTCTGTCTTCTTAGCTCAGTTTCCTCCCATCAGTACACATTCTTGTGTGTGATTCCCAAGTTCTTGTTCCTTTTCCTCCACCAAGAGCAGAAAAAAGCCTTTAGAATGGGCTGACTGCTATACAGCTCTGCATCCTTGACACCTGACTGCCTCCAGTTATCATAGTCTCTGCATACAAAGGTGGCCATGTTCCAGGAACACCACCTTGGTTTACACTGGAGTCGGGAAACACCATGTTACAAAGCTCCCTGTGAGTGCCTGGCCCTTTCCAGGATTGTGTTGCATTTTACCAGGTTCTCTCAATCTCAAGTAGGAGTCCCTCACTTTAGTCCTCTGTAGAATTCGACTTTGGCACTTAATATTCTGAGGTATATGCTGACCAGTGCTCTGAGAATTCCTCTGCTATTCTTTTCTGCTGGCTGACCCTGCTTGTGTCTAGAGGTTGTCTATCAATTTTCTTTTGACTTTTCCCTTTAATCCCATCCCTCCAGAGCAGATCAAATAGTCTAATTAACATGATTGGGTGGAAACCAGATGTCTCCCACTCCCAGCTTCTGTACAGATCATAAAGATCATTTTCCCTTGATAGTTTAAAGCCAACGTCCTCAGGCAAAGTGAATTCATGTAAAAGATCAGGATCCCAGATGAGGTTTATATGGATTACAGTATTTTCTCAGCCGTCTGGGATACAACACTAATGGAAAGAAAGCAATATTTCTTGAGTAATTATTTTGTGCTTTTCATGGTGCTAGGTACTTACCTTTATTTGATTCTTAAAAACCTTTATATAATGATATTTATTACTGTTTCCAATTTAGAGGTGAGAAAACTGAAGCTCAGGGGGAATAAGATAGTCATTTAGGAAAAACTCCAGAGCCAAGGGGTGGGGGGTGGTGGAGACAGGACTGAGTTCTAGGAGTCAAGCTCAATTTGCTTCTCACTCTGGAAAATTAACTACTCTAAAAGAGGCATAAACAACTGTATTTTTCTGTAAGCCTAAACTTGATCAAAGTGAAGTCTATTAATTCAAAAAAGATAAAACTCTTGGCTGAACTGGATTAAGTGATGTGTTTATACACCATAATTTTGTTTATGCCTCATCGTCACTATTAGTTCAGTTATAAGTTCAATTAAATGACAGCTCCTATTAAGGTGCTTATAAGAACACTGGATTATTATGAGATTACAGTGGGAGAATGAGTAAGAAACCACCTCTGTGCATGGAATTTACATTATCCTAGTTCTGGTTAGTTGGTGGGATGTTTGTACAGATTCTTCACCTGCTAGATGAATAAACATAAACTCAGACTCTGCGGCTGCTGATCTGACACTTTGCACCAACATAAAACTGTCTTCAAAGATTCTTTCCAAGGAACTTAATATTTTGTAGAAGAGCTTTTGTTCTTGTTTGAGCGGCCAAAACCCTTGAGTTGCTGTCTTGTTGAATGAAATATAATCTGAGAGAGTTAATCTTGCAATAGTTTCTGTAACTGTGACTTGGGAAAAGGAAGGGAGTGGAGCTTCACAGACAACCCTGAACCACAGAGAATGTGTAGTGAAGGTGGGGGAGGGCAGCTGCAGAAGCTGAGGGAGCAGGAAGAGCTCTGGAAAGCTAGGGAGGAGCTGCTCTCCTGAGAACACATGCTGAGTCTGGGGCCCAATATTGCCATTTGGTTGCATCCTAAGTGACACCCGATTGAGAGGAAATTGTCTCACCTTTCCGGTGTGAAATACTCCACTTTCTAATTGAACTTCCTTTAGAATGAAGAGGGATGAGAGCTATCTTTACATCTCACAGCATCTGTGGGGCTTTATGAAGGTATGTCCTTTCAAATTCTCAAAATAAGGGAATGTATTGAATTGTTATTCATACTTCTTTTGGCAGACAGAAAATATGATTTAAAGAATAAGTGCCTCAGAGCTGATGATGGAGCCTAGGAATCTTGAAACTGAATATCTGCAACCTGTGACCCCGACTCTTTCAAAAATTTGGAAGCACTTCCTTACACTCTTGACTTCAACCAGAACTAAAACATCAAGTTGAATGTAATTGCAGTAAGTACTAATATTTTTCAGGAGGCTCTTTAAAAGCAATGGCTTAGAAGAAAAAATGAAACACCAAAAGATTAAAAATGGCACATTTTTCAATCTCTCAGTCTTCTACCTGAAGCAGGCCCGTGGATATCCTAAATTCTCCACTTGGATAGGACAACTCTGACACATTCCCTCCTTGGTTTCCCCAACATCTCTGGCTCCACTGGTGTCAAGGAGGATTTATGGCAAATGTAGATGCTGTTGTATGCTCTCAGTTCAAGTTTTACTGATTTAGTGCTGAGTGTAATAGTACTATGACAATTTCATGCTTTAATTTTTTTTATTGCTTTTGTGTCTGAGCAGACAAATAAACATACCTGGTTTGGGAATTTCCTGACTAAAAAGAAGTTTAGATGGTAGATAATCAATGGAAATTAGAATCGACGTTCAATCTGTAGCCTTTCCTTCTAGTGTAGAAAGACCAGTTTTTTGTTTGTTTGTTTGTTTGTTTGTTTGTTTGTTTTTTGCTTTTTGGGTCACACCCGGCAATGCACAGGGATTACTCCTCCTGGCTCTGCACTCAGGAACTACTCCTGGCGGTGCTCAGGGGACCATATGGGATGCTGGGATTCGAACCCGGGTTGGCCACGTGCAAGGCAAACGCCCTACCTGCTATGCTATCGCTCCAGCCCCGAAAGACCAGTTTTGATCACTAGTTTTGACATATCTACAAAGATGATACACAAAATTACTTTTAACATTGAATTTTTCTCTCTCACTAGTTAGAGAAATGTTGAATGCCCAACTAAGTAGCAATTCAAATGAATCCCACAAGAACAGGAAACCCAGTGGAAATCCTAATATAAGCTTTACTCTAAAGTAGCCATCAGTTATTCCTGAAGTGAAAACAATGAAATTAGAATACTGTTTGGGTTGCCCTCCCACCTGATAACTGAACAAGGAATCAGCCTATTTTCATCATTTCCAGTTCAAGAGCTAATGAGGTGGAGAAAGTCCAACAGAAACTGGGCAGTGACGGTTGCTCCTTTGTCAATGACAGAATCATGTAGCAATTTCCTGGCCTGCAAAAACATCCCAATAAATCTCCTCTGTATACCATTAGGAAGAAGTGTGCGAAGCTGGGTGTATTTCAGAAGGCTGCTAACCTTGGGCAGCTCTGCTCTTATCCTGTTCTTATTGCTCAATGGAAAATTCAGCAGAATTGCTAAGTAACAGGAGACTAAGTTCAGGGCTGTAAATCTCTGAGGTGCTCTCTAACATCCATGGCGCTCTGCAGAATGAATTTCTAAGGTCATTCTTGCTCAGCTTTTTTTGAGTTGGAGGGTATAGCTTACTGTCAAGATGCAGAGCCAGACTCAATCACTGAGGAAACCAGAGTGTGTGGAACAGAGGGAGCCACAAACTACAACTTCAGACCCAGTTCAGTGTCAGATGGAGATTAGAAAAAAGTCAAGTATAGAATGGTGGCTTCTCATGGAACTCCCCACCGTGATTGAGAGCCTTCTCTGCACCTGCTGCAGACTGGCATATAACCCAGTTCTTTAGCAACTTCCTGCCTTTTATTGAATCGCATATGAATTTCTGGCCACTGTCTTCAAAGTTTTTCCAGTTTATTTTCATAACTGTGTACAAGTATGAGTCATTTTTAGACCTAGGCAAAGTGATCTTCTAAAATATATATTTGGCTTTTTAAATTTTAATCCGTGAAGGTACTGGCAGAGGAACCCAGGTGTATGTAATCCCATCAACGGCCAACATCCAGAGAGACTTAAAAGCAAGCTCTCAGAAGAGAGTGATGCAGAGAGACTCTTGCCCGCACGCCTGACTGTCTTCCCCGGGGCCCCTCGGAGGGGATGGGCTCCAGCTTCCCTCCCCACACCGAGCAGACCTCCCAGTGGCCGAGGACCACCAGAACCTAGCTACAGCCATGCTGGAGGCCCCTCTCCACACGTTCAGACAGGCCTCACGCATGAAGGTACCGGCAGAGGAACCCAGGTGTGTGTAATCCCATCAACAACCAACATCCAGAGAGACTTAAAAGCAAGTTCTCAGAAGCACGCTCGGCCACCCGCGAAATATCTTTAGCCTGCTTCTCCCTTTGGGAGAAATTGGCAGTCTTCTGAGAGTTTCTTGCACCCATGGGACAGCCTTGCAAGCTTCCCATGGTGTATTAATATGCAAAATCCAGTAACAAGCTGGATCTCATTCCCGTGACCCTGAACAGCCTCCAGTGCAACATCGTTGGGAGGGCCAAGCCCAGATGGACTTCTAAGATCTCAGGGAAAGGACGAAATGAGATTTTACTGGGCCCGCCCAAGAAATCGGTGATTAACGGGCTATTGTGATCGTGAATTTTAATTCACACTCATCCACTGAAAGGATAAATGACAGTTATCTTCTCTTGAATTTGTTGTTGGTGATAAAATATTAAGGACAAAAATGAAGAACAGGGATCAAAGGTATACTGAATATACTTTTGTAGCAGCCTTGGGAAAGAAAATGATCATCAAACCAAGGCAAGGTTGGATTCACTGCCTAGAGAGGTAGGAAAGTGTCTTGAGGTATTCCATTTGCAATGACTACTGAATGTTTCAACTTCTACTTATTCTGCAAAGATTAGGTAATAAGAAAGCCTTAGGCTCCACTGTGTAATTTATAAAATTTTACCTGTAGGGACCAGAAAGATACCTCAGAGGGTTGGAGCATATGCCTTGCATGCACAAAATCCAAGTTCAACCCTCAGTATTACATGAATACCAACTACCATTGGGTGCGGGCCTGGTGGCCTACCCCACATAGCAATGCTGGGCCTAAGCATCAAACCATCAGCCACACACAACCAGACCCGTAGCATTGGAAGTATCCTTCAGGTGTCCATTCCCTTGTGTGTGTTGGCGGGGGGGCGCATCCCTTCCAAATGAAGTAAATATGTGTTATTTCATTTGTTCTTCACTGAACTGTCGAGAGAAACACAGTAGACAGAACAATTTGACTAACTCTGTCCTGAGGCTAAAAACACAGAAGAAAATATCAGATTAAAATTCTCTCTTTAAATGTTGTATAATTAGATTTATATGATGAAAATTAGACTTATTTATAGGCACTAAGAATATCAGACTCCTTTAACTCTAGACTTAACTCATTCACCATTACCCGCTGCTATTTCTGGAAGCTAGAATGTTTATCTTTCACTCCTCTTCCCTCCTCCCCGTCAATTTAATTTCTGGCCATCTTTAAGGCCCAACCCATTTTTTAATCTTTTTTGGATTTAATGTTATTGACTTATTGAAGCAACAAGCAACACTATTTGGGCCAGTGGAACTAAGGCCCAACTGTTAATGAGCCTTTGCCTCCTTCACAAAGCCTTTTCTCCTGTACTGCCTGCAGCTTCATCTAGCAGTTTACTCTCTGCTGTTTTACCATCTCTCTAGTTAATTATTTTTCATTATGTCTTGCTCTGCAATGGTCATTCTGCTACTTGCTATGTTATAAATCCTATTTTTATGCTAGTATTGTGTTAGACTCAGGGCTCAGCAAGCACCTGTTTATTGGGTTAAATCCATAAATATCACTATTTATTTATTTATATTTTTGAAATTCTGGAACTTAATTCTATTAACTTCTAAAATATTAGGTGCTAATATTTTATTTTTTTAAATTGAATTACTGTGAGATAGTTATGAAGTTTTCATGATTGAGCTTCAATCATATAATGTCCCAACACACCTCCCCCGCATCAATGTACATTTCCCACCACCAATATCCCTCATACCCTTCCTTCTACCTCCCTACCTACACCTATGATAGGCATTTCTCTCTCTCTCTCTCTCTCTCTCTCTCTCTCTCTCTCTCTCTCTCTCTCTCTCCCCTTTCTCTCTCAGTTTTATTTTAAATTTTATTTTATTGAATCACCATGTGGAAAATTACAATGCTTTCAGGCTTAAGTCTTAGTCATCCTTTCTCTCTCATTTTGGGCATTATGGTAAGCAGTACAGATACTGAGAGACCATCGTGTTTGGTCTTTTGCCCATTTTCAGCACACATCTTACATCCAGAGTGATCCCTTCCAACTGTCATTGTCATAATGATCCCTTCTCTATCTCACTTGCCCTCTCACCCAACTCTAAGGCAGGTTTCCAGCCTTGGACCATTCATCCTGACTCTTGTTTCCATTGTCCTTGGGTGTTAATCTCATACTACGTTTTATTTTTTATATCCCACAAGTGAATACAGTCATGGTGTATGTCTGTTCTTATCCCTCTGACTTATTTCACTTAGCATGATACTTTCCATGTCCATACATTTTTAAGTGAATTTCATGACTTAATTTTTTTCCCTAACAGCTGTACAGTATTCCCTTGTGTAGATGTATACAATCCCATAGTTTCTTAACAAGTCTGTTCTCAGGCACTCAGGTTGTTTCCAGATTCTGGCTATTGTTAACAGTGCTTCAATGAACATGCAAATCAGATGTCATTTCTGTTGTGTGCTTTGGTTCAACACTTGCAAGTCAATCAACATAATACCATATCTATGTAAAAAATACTATAAAAAAGTTTAAAACCATATGATCATATCATTAGATGCAGAGAAGGCATTTGGCAAGATCCAGCATCCATTTATGATAAAAACTCTCAACAAAATGGGAGTTGAAGAAACTTTCCTCAGTATAGTCCAAACCATCTACCACAAGCCCACAGCAAGCATTATTCTCAGTGGGGGAAAAACTAAAAGCCTTCCCTCTAAGATCAGGGACAAGAAAAGGTTGCCTGCTCTCACCACTTCTATTCAATATAGTATTAGAAGTACTTGCCATAGCAGTTAGGCAAGAAAAAGATATCAAGGTATCCAAATAGGAAATAAAGAAGTCAAAATATGACCTTTAAATCGTCTATAACATGGAGGTCCTCCTGTGTGATGGTTATTTTTTTCTTTGTTAATGTTAAAATGTCAGGTCCCTCCTAATCCCCCATTAGTGCTAAAACTTTGTTTGACTAGCTTTGAAGGGTTGTTACTATTTCTTTCTTTCTCAAAACGTGACATAAGTTCCCCCAAAGACAAGTTGGAAAATGTGAGTAATAGCACATGTGAAACAATCCCTTTCCATTGATTCACAGCTTGTCCACATTCAATTAATGTTCTTCAAGACTTCATGAGTGTAGAGCCAACACCAAAACATCAGATCATTATATATATTTTCATGTATCAAGTCACTGAAACATAAAAAATGCTTAATTATGGTTGAATGTAAGAATAAGTGAATGAATATTACTTTTTTTAGCAAGGTTGCCACAATTTCTTATTTATGTATTTTTTATTTTATTTTAGGCACTGTGATTTACAAAATTATTAATGGTAGCATTTCTCCTCAAAACTTTTCAGCATTATATGCTTCCTTCACCATTTTCCCATTATCTTCCTTCCCAAATATTCCCCTAGAGTAAGCTTCCTACTGAAGATCAGTTTCTTTTGTCTTTGGGCATTTATCATTCCTTTGTGTCTCTTTATATACCACACACCAGAGAGATATCCTATTCCTCTTTTTCAGACTAACTTACATCAGCATAATACTCTCCATACACATAGCAGCAAATTGTGATTTTATTTTTTCAATATTTCGTTGTGTGTTTGTACTTGTATCAAGTCATCTGTTCTTATACCTTTAGGTTATTTCCAGATTTAGGCTATTGTGAATAGTGCTGCAACGAACATAGGAGTACAGATATCTTTTCCCATTAGAGTTTTTTGGTAGATGTATAAAAGTAGAATTGTTGGGCCATATTGAAGCTCAATTCCTAGTTTTTTTGAAAAGTATCCATATTGTTTTCCAAAAAGACTGGACCAGTCAACATTCTAATCAGCAGTGAATGAATGTCTACTTTACCCCACATCCCTTCTAACTGGCTGTTTCTATTCTTTGTGTGTGCTCCAGTCTCACTGCTCTGAGGTGATATCTCATTGTTGTTGATTTGCATTTCTCTGATGATAAATTGTAGGATAACATGGGATTTGTCCTTTTAGCCTTGCCTTAGGGAACATAGATTATCTTAAAGCAATGTCTTTTCTGTATGGACACAGGAAGACAATATTGTGCTTGTAACTTGGGAGTTGATTGACTCCAATAATATTTACTCCTGGGCATCTGCTTTCTTAACTCAAGTTGCCCTCAGTTCCTAGCACCCCGAAAGCAGGATCCCGACGAAGGACAGGACGGATCCAGGGCAAGCGGTGAGTTATGTGCTACCCTGGCATCAAGATAGGCCAGGCCAAAGTGCCACAATACTCAACTATAAGTTGAGGGCATGATCATGGACAATGCTGTCATGATCCAAAAGTAGCGACAAGATTAGGATCCTGCTGGGGTTGGGAAGGTTAACCTGGCCTGAGGACTGTGGTCTGGAGATGTCCTCAGGGAAAACCAAACTTTATATCTCTTACTGTGCTCATACAGAATGACATTATTGCTAGAAATATTAGAAGTAGATTTACTATAACTTTTTAAGCAGATTACTAGCTCACACCCTGATACACCCTTGTTTGGAATCACACCCTTGAGTGGATCTCCTTAGATGAGATTTCCTTAGATGAGATTTTGTTAATCTCCTCGAGAAATGGTTTTACCCTTCTTTGTTGATTTGTTGATGTTAAACCCACCTTTGTGTCATCACCCTATGTAATTTGCTATATAAACTAAGACTGTGGGGCACTGAGGGGAGATAGAAGAGATGGGGAGAGAAAAGAAGACAAGGGAGAGAGGGGAAGAAGGAGACAGAAGAGGGAGACAGATGAAGAAGACAGAGAGATAGAAGACACAGAGAGGCAGACATGGAGAGGCAGACGCGGAGAGGCAGACATGGAGAGACAGACACAGAGAGACAGACAGAAGAGAGCACAGTGGCACACACATAAGCAGAGCACGAGGTGAAAGAAGTGAGAGCGAGTGGGACAGAAAGGGGGATAGAGGAAGATCCAGAGAGAGATCGAGGACGGAGAGAAGCAGAGAGAGAGAACGAAATAAACTGATCGAGCAACCAGTTTGGCCTTCTTCCTTCCTTCGCCTGCCTCATCATCGCCATCAACCTCCCCCGGGGTGGAGAAGCAGTTGGAGACTACCGAACGCCGGCAGCGGGAGAGATAGAGCCCTGGTGGGCCTCCTCTTCTCTTTTTGTGTTTTTACACAATAAATGATGCAGTGCATTTTTTCATATGCCCATTGGTCATCCGTATTTATTCTTTGAGGAAGTTTTTATTCATTTCTTGCCACCATTTTTTGTTTGCTTATTTTCTTGTAAGTTCTACCAGTGTTTTCTATATCTTGGATATCAACCTATATAAGATGAGAGGTGGGCAATTATTCTCTTTCAAACTGTGGGTAGCCTTTTTTATTTTAGTCATTTAATAAGCTTCTATGTTTGATGTGATCCCATTTGTTTATTCTTTCTTCCATTTCCTTGGCTAATGGCATTAAATCATCGTAAATTCAGATTCAATATCATGAAGTGTTCTACCTATGTTTTACTTAATATAGTCTATGGATCCAAATTTGATAGTGAAGTTTTTTTTGTGAAGTTTTTTTGATAGTGAAGTTTTAAATAAATTTTAACTCACTATTGTGCATGGTGTTAGAAAGAAATATGAATTAATTTTTCACATATTATTGGTCAATTTTTTCAGCAACAGTTGTTGAAGAGGCTTTAATATTGCTTACTTCTTTATCAAAGGAGTAAATGTCTTTATCAAAGATTAACTCTTCATATATCTAAAGATATGTCTTTGGACTCTCAATTTTGTTCCACTGGTCTAAGAATCTAACCTTAGTCAAGAATCATACTGTTTTGATTATGATAGCTTTATAATATAGTTTGAGGTTGGGAGAGAGAATCATCCTAGCTTCTTTTCCATTAGAACTGCTTTGGTTCTTTGGGCAGAGGTGGGGATTATTACTCTTGATAAATTTTAACAGCATTTGATCTTTTAAAAAGCATCATGAGTATTTTTGTAGTGACTACACTGAATCTGTATAATGCCTTGGGCAAAACTGTTATTTTGACCATTTTAATAATTATAATCCATGAACAAGGGATGTGTTTCCATTTCTTCATGCCTTGTTTAATTCTTGTTTTAGTTTTCTTTGTATAAGTCTTTCACCTGTTTTGTCAAGCTGATTCCTAGGTACTAGAATTTTTGAAATACAATTGTGAATGAGATTTTTTATTTTAGTTTTTCTCTTCTATTTCATCATTATCATATAAAAATCCATGGATTTCTGAATGTTGTTTTTTTGTAGCCTGCTATCTTATTGTACACGTCTATTATTTCTAGAAACTTCTTTTTGGTGGAGTCTATAGGATTTTCTAAGTATAATATTACCTTATCTGCAAATAGTGAGAATTTAACCTCCTCTTTTCTTATATGGATGCCCTTAATAATCTAGATATCCTTCCTGCCTAGTTTCTATGGAAAGGGCCTCCAATTTTATATTGAAGAGTAGCAGTGAGAGTGTATACCTTGTCTTGCTTCTGATCTTAGAGAGAAGGCTTTCTGTTTTACACCATGTAATATGATGTTTTGTGGTGGGCTATAATAAATGGCTTTATCTATGTTGAGTAAAGTTCCTTCAACTGAGTGAGATATGAGAGGTGGGCAATTGTTCTCTTTCAATCTGTGGGTTGTCATTTTATTTTATCGTTTAGTAGTGCAGAAGATTCTTTGATTTCCTCATGAATGAGTGTTGGATCTTGTTAAATGTTTTCTCTGCATCTATTGATGCAATTATATGATATTTTATTTTCCCACCAACAGTTACATGTTACTCTCTTGCTTCTCTGATGGAGTTGTACTAATAAATTTTGTTGTTTCTAGCAAGTTGTTTGGAGTTTCATGTGGGTCCAGGAAGACTTTCAATGTTATTGGTCTCTCTCTTGACTATAATTTAGGCTTCTAAGATTTCTTACTACAATGGCTTCCATTATAAATCTTTGGTGACAGGAATAGGTAACTGGAGCTAAGATTTAGTTAATTTTATTATGATGTATTGGGAGGGCAGCTAAGCCACTCCGGAGTCTGAGTTCATTGCAAGAGTCCAACATATGTTCCCCATGAGATGTGAAGGAGGAAATTATCACACAACTTCTGATGTAGTATGCTTCTGTGAAACCCAAAAGACAATGCTCTTGATCTGGAGGTGAGACAAGAGGGTGGGTCCCATTGTCAGATTTCTTTTTTTTTTAATTTTTATTGAATCACCATGTGGAAAGTTACAAAGTTCTCAGGTTTATGTCTCAGTTATACAATATTCAAACACCCATCCCTTCACCAGTGCCCATATTCCACCACCAAAAACCCCAGTATACCCCCGCCCCCGCTCCCTCACCCCCAACTGTATAACTGATGAATTTCACTTCATTTTCTCTTTACCTTGATTACGTTCCATATTTCAACACAAAACTCACTATTGTTGTTGGAGTTTCCCCCCAAGAAAGACAGCCCTACTACCAAGGAAGCATTTGATAATTAGTTTTCCATTGCTGAGAATGAAGAGATATGTAGCCCCACTGCTCCAAGTACATAACTCTTTTTTTTTCCTTTTCCTTTTTTTTTTCTTCCCCTCATCCCCCTTCCCGCTCCTCATAGTATGGTGGATGCCATGCCGCGTTTCTCCCTGAAAATGGGAAACAACCAGGAAAGAGGGATATTTCCTCTTCTCGGCCGGCGTGGGGCTGTTGCTTAGTTCACAGTCCAGAGAAGTGGCTGCTACTTTAATAACCTTCAATATTTCAACAAAAACTCACTGTTATTATTTGGAGATTCCCCCCAAAGTCAGACCTGTTCAAAAGGAACCGTTTCGCTTTGCTGACAATTATAGATGTTAAGTCGCGCGGATGCTGGATTTCTGTATAAAGTCCAGGGAAAATTCTGCCAGAAATTGCATAGCCCATCTCACAGTCCCAGTGCACTGCTGTAAGAAGTCTCTGGAATCAAAGTCTTTAGGCGCAGAGGGTCCGTTTCACTCTCAGCAGCTCCGAATTTATCTGGGCCAAGGGTGTGCCGGTTACACCCACTTCCCATGATTCCCTAGGAGCCCCAAGTGTAAAAGTCGTATACTTCTGGGTTAGGAGTCTTAGAAGATGGCTCCTGCCATGTGGATGCTGCTGCTGCTGCCGCCATTTTCCATGTAGGAAGACAGGATGGGGAGGAAAGATCCACCCCCGGGCAGTACGGAGTTGTAGCCCAGTTCACAGTCCCAGTGCATTGCTATTAGAAGCTGCGCTGGATGCCCGAATGTGTTAGGTCTCTGGAATCAAAGCCTTTAGGCGCAGAGGGTCCGTTTCACTCTCAGCAGCTCCCCATTGTCAGATTTCTTATGCAGTCCTCCTAATACTCTAGTGAGGGCAAAAGAAAATAGGGGGCCTGTATGTCATGAATATTATCTTGAATAAGGTTTGGTTAAAACTTTGTTCTGTAATAAGGGGGTTTATGGTTAATAGACAATGTGGGGGTGAAAACAACCCTGTGATATGGTCAAAAGAATTATGATCTGAGGGCTTAGGGAAAAAGACCCTGGTATATATACCAAAGTTTCTTTAACCAGTTATCAGTTCTCAGGCACTTCTTTGTTTCCAAATAAATTCTGACTATTGTAAATAGTGCTGCAATAAACATACAAGTGCAGATGTTATTTCTACTGTATTTTTTTTTCATCTCTGGGATATATTCCCAGAAGTGGTATTGCTAAGTCAAGTGGGAGCTTAATTTCTAGTTTTTTGAGAAAAGTCTATATTGTTTTCAAAAAAGGCTAAACCAGTCAGCATTCCTACCAGCAGTAAAGGAGAATCCCCTTTTCCCCACAACCACGCCAACACTGGTTGCTTTTGTTCTTTTGGATGTGTGACAGTCTCTGTGGTGTGAGATGATATCTCGTTGTTATTTTGATCTGCATCTCCCTGATAATTTGTGATGAAGAGCATTGCACTGGTGGAGGGATGGGTACCCAATCATTGTATGACTGAAATGTAATTACAAAAGTTTGTAAGTCTGTAACTGTATCTCATGGTGATTCATTAAAAAATATACATACATATATCCATATATATACACATATATACATACATACATATAATGTGTGTATACTTATTTATATATTAAGAGACCCTGGGACAAACGTCATGAGAATGAGATTTTGGCATGGTAGTGGGTGGTCATAGTGTAGCAACACTTTAAGTATAAAACAGTAATATCAGTACTACTGTACACTATGGTACCTCAATAAAAACTGATTAAAAATAAAATCTTGAGATTTTGTTAAAAAGTAAAAGGACTGAGAAGTGGTTTTGATTTAAAAAGTGAGTATGTCAGCCCGTTGAGAACCCTAACAAACCACAGTAAGTAGATTGTTCCTTGTCCAATTTCAGTTTATCAAGTACCTATAGATCAGATCACAGATTAATTAATCACAGATTAATTGGAAGATTAATTTGTCATTGCCTTTTGCTTGTTTATTTGTTTTTGGAGAACACCTGGCTTTGCTAAGGACTTATTTCTGGCTCTGTGCTCAGGAGTGATTCTTGACAGGGTTTAAGGGACCCTTTGTGATACCAGTATCCAGCCTGTGTGGACCACATGCAAAGCAAACACCTTACCCACCGTACTATTTCCCCAGTAACATTTGCTAGTTTGATTTTTAAGATGAAAAATTGACTTAAAAATCTGAACGGTATGACTATAGTTTCTTGATTGTCTGGAAAATAAACTTCATGTCCCATATTAATTCTTTAGTGAAAACATTTCTCTTTTTGGGGTATCATGTAATAATAGATTAAAGAAAAGAGTCATTTGTACAGTATTTATTTAATTGGCTCTTAGGCATACTTGCCACAAGGTGGCAATATAGCAGCCCACACATGCTTATTTGGGTTCTAGATATCTTCTAAATGAAGGGAGTGGACATATATACATATGTATATGTATATATGTCTCTCTATATATACACATACATATATATGTATATGTACATAAACATATACATATATGTATATTTTCCCTTACATTTAAAATCATGTTCATATGATTAATTAATATTAGGTAAATTTTATAGTTAAACACATACACATTATGTGTCCACATTCTTTTATACTCATAAATATTTTCATATATATTCTGTCCTATATAAAATGATGAATATTCTGTCCAGCACTTAGCAATATGTTGATCAGATGTTTCATAATTAGCCTCGTGTAAGTAGGAGCAATAAAAAAATTGATTAGTGTAATTTTTAAGTCAGTATGTAAAACTAACCCATATTAGGAGTGGTATTATTACTAACAAAATGCCTCAGTAGTTCTAGGCTGAAATGGGCAGAGAATCTATAGATTAAGGCCTAGATGAAGCCAGAGGGGAGAGTTGCTTAGCTATGTTATCATCATTTTTAAGATACAATATTACTGAGCACAAATTTTCTATTATTTTATGTCCAAAATCTGTCCCTTACCTTTGAAGAGCTAAAGTTATAAACAACAGAGCAAAAAAAAATACATAAAACATGTGAATAGACCATGACCATTATTTAAGAGGAAAGAGAGAGACAAAAGGGAAAGAAATAGGGATTTTATGGGTTTTTTGTTTGTCTAGTGGATGAGGGGAAACAGAACAAGCAAGCAGAATCAAATGGTCAAAAGATCCTGGGAATAAGAATAAAGTTCTTGTCTCAACTTTGCCCTTTCCCATTCTAGAGCATCTCAGCATCCTCATGTATAGAACTAAATACTTGTGAGGATCTCGGTGTTAGAAACAATAACAGAAAGGTATTTTTTCTTTTTTTTTTGTTTTTGGGCCACATCCGGTGTTCTCAGGGGTTACTCTTGGCTCTGAGCTGTCAGGTCACTCCTGGTGGTCCTCGAATCCTCTGGAATGCTGGTGATAGAACCCTGGTTGGCCTCTGACTGACTATGTGCAAGGCAAGTACTTATCCATGTAACTCTCTCTCCAGACCCCAAAGATGTAATTTTTCTTGTTAGTTGTTGATGTTTGGCCAGTGGTCTTTGGCCACCAGGACCTCTCCTCGGGGCAAGGAGGGAAGCTGGAGCCCATCCCCTCCGAGGGGCCCCAGGGAAGACAGCCAGGCATGCGGCCCAAGACCACCCGAACCTAGCCACAGCTATGCTCAAGGCCCCTCTCCACACATTCGGACAGGCCTCACGCATGAAGGTACCGGCAGAGGAACCCAGGTTTGTGTAATCCCATCAACGGCCAACATCCAGAGACTTAAAAGCAAGCTCCCAGAAGCTTGCTTCTATAACCTACTTTTCCCTCTGGGAGAAACTCACAAGCTACTGAGAGCTTCCTGCCCACATGGGACAGCCTCGAAAGCGTCCCATGGTGTATCTATATGCCAAAGCCAGTAACCAGCTGAATCTTGTTCCCCTGACCCTGACAGAGCCTCCAATGTGGCATCATTGGGAAGGTCTAGAAGAAAGAAGCTTCTAAAATCTCAGGGATAGGACGAATGGAGAGGTTACTGAGACCGCTTGAGCCACTCGACAAACAACGGGATTTCGTGATATAACTATATATATATATATATATATATGTATATATATATATATAGTGATATCGTGAATTGTTGATATTAATCGTGCTCTTCAAAACTATTTGTGTTGAAATAACTTTGAGAAAACCAAATTACTATATTGTTTTGCATCTCTTCTCCTCCTCAGAATCACAGTACATTAAAGAACCTGAATGAGAAACCTGGTATAACTTTGTTTAACCTGATAATTTAATCATTGAACACAATTCCTCACTCTACTCCGTTAGTTAGCTAGTAAGCATCAGTTAACATTATGTAAAATATTGATGCTCTTAGTAAATAATTTGGAAATCAGTGCATTAAGAAATCTTTAAAGTCTGTTCTGGTTCTAGGAACCTGACCAGAAGCTCCAGGAAGGCAAGAAATAATGCCTGAGTTATTTAATTCTAACCTTAAGTCTTTGACATAGAGTAATTGATCTATAATATTTGTAAAATCGATGAATTAACTCTTACAGTGCAGATTTCTCATCTCCAGCTTGGAAGCATGGATGTGTCTACCCCTGTCTGTACTGAAGTTATGTGCAAACCGGAATAAAGAAACTGCTGCTAGAGGAAAAGAGACAAGACTATTTTTTTTCGGTTTAAAAACATAGTAAAATTATGTTGTCTTTTTTTTTTTTTTTGCCTTTTTGGGTCACACCTGATGATGCTCAGAGGTTACTTCTGGCTCTGTACTCAGGAGTTACTCCTGGCGGTGCTCAGGGGACCATACAGGATGCTGGGAATCGAACCTGGGTCGGCCACGTGCAAGGCAAACGCCCTACCTGCTGTGCTGTTGCTCCAGCCCCTATGCTGAGTCTTGTGAATGAAAAAGTTTCGTTGTCTTGAAGACGTTTGACTGTCATAGGTTGGTTTCTATTTATTTCTTCCTCTGTTTTCATGAGAGGAAATCTTATCTAGATACATCTAGGAAAATAAAACACAATCAAATAGAAGGAAATGACTGACAGTCCCATTCTGGATAAAAGAGGAAAAGAATCCCAGAAAAGGGAGAAAAATTGGAGGATTTTAAGAGACTAAATGGTAGTAGGGGAAAGAGAAGATAGAGAGAGAGATAAAGAGAGAGAAAAAAGGAAGTTTCCTGAAAGATCAAAATGGTGAGCAAGTGGTGGGCCTCTAAAATTAAGAAAAAAGTTGACAACTAGCTGAATGAGCTGAAGTACTACTTCATGTGCTAGTTAAACTCTGGATGACTTAAAATGGTGTCTTGAATTAGAAATGTGTATTCCTTTGTATTCTGTAACAGTGAGTGTTCATTTAAAGCAGAACTTTTCTCAGGGACTAGATGGCACCATTAAGTTATTAAAGACATAATAAGGAAAGGGACAAAGTGCTAAAAAGTTAACTCTACTGATAGTGTAAGTACTAGAGCATCAAGTTTCAGGCTCTACCAACCCAAAAATAACTGCTGCTTTTGAAGAACTTCTGTTGCTAAGATACATTTTAGAAATGTCTCTGAAAATACAATTATATGACTCAATAGTAGCCCTATCCCTGTTGCAGGGACTGGAGCGATAACACAGTGGGTGGGACGTTTGCCTTGCATGTAGCCGACCCGGGTTCGATTCCTCCGCCCCTCTCGGAGAGCCCAGCAAGCTACCAAGAGTATCACACCTGCATGGCAGAGCCTCGCAAGTTCCCTGTGGCGTATTCGATATGCCAAAAACAGTAACAAGTCTCACAATGGAGATATTACTGGTGCCTGCTGGAGCAAATCAATGAACAACGAGAAGACAGTGATACAGTGATCCCTATGGGAGAGAGCAGAATTATAGGAAGTGGAATGTAGACAGGTAACTTTTTTTTTATTTTTAAAAGAGAAGTTGTGAATTGTGAGGCAATATTTCAGGGGTATACTGTAGCAATCCAAGAGTCAGGAGAAGGACTCTCAGTACCAAAGGCTGGAAAAAGACCCCAAATATAAGATGTGGGTGACATCAAAAATGTATTTGATCTGTTTTACAGTTTTATTCAAAGAAGACCTAAAAAGAGATAATGTCAGATCAAAACAAAAGGAAGCTGGGTTTTCCCATTTCTGCCTATCAACTGTTGTGATCTTATTAAGTAATTTGTGTTTAATAATAAAACACCAATATTTAAAATTATTAAAACTAACAAATTTAATGTAAATTATTTTAAATTAAAAATATGTAAGTAAGCACCCACATCATGCGTGGTATATAGTAGTTTCATTTAAAGAAAAAAAAATTGGGTTGGAACGCTAATACAGTGGGTAGGGCATTTTTTTATGGTAGACCTGGCATCTCATATAGTCTCCCAAAACACTGTCTGGAGTAATTCCTAAGTGCAGAACCAGGAGTAACCACTTCGCATTACAGGGTGTGACCAAAAAAAAAAAAAAGCCAACAAAAAAAGAAAGAAAAATAATTAACAGATTTCAAAGAAGAAAAGAGAATATCAACAAATCTATCTTATTAATGTCACTATGAAGTGTTAATTTTTATCCAGCAGGAAACGACTTGACTCAAATATTTATTTCACTTACTTATTACAGTTTACTTTTAGACAAAAAACTATTAGTTTGAGTGAAAAGACATGATTTACACTACTGTCCTTGGCTACCCTGAAGATTTAAATGTTATGTCAACTTTCAAAATTCAAAGCAGAAAGAGATTCAAGCATAAAATTAATTACATTAAGCAGAATTAATGTCACCATTCTCCTTAGGAAAACAACCAGAAAGCAAGAAGTACCCATGTGTTGACTTGTTGAAATGTTACTACCATGTTTTTGGCATTCCAGGTGATTAATATGTACCATTTCATACAAAGAAATGTTGCTCAGTTTAGAAGTTTCAGGTTTCAGTAGATGTCTCCAAGAGATTTTATGTGATTTATACTGACAGATAAGAATCTTGTACAAACCATGTAAAAGGACAGAAGGGGGGTAGGTGGAAACAATGACAGACCCACTGTATACGGGTATTACACAAGAAATAGTTCCCAAGGATGTTCTTGTTCTAATCCTCAAACCTGTGGATATGTTACCACACAGGGAAAAAAAGGGCAAATGAGATTAAATTAAGATGGGCAGATTATCATGGTAGGGCCCATGCAATCACAAAGGTCCTTTAAAGTAGGTAAAAGTACCAATACCAAACATAAAACATGAAAGAAGACAGACTGGAGTAGTGCTCTTTGAAAATATAAGAAAGAGTGGTGAGGAAGGGCATATGGGTGACTTTTAAAACTGATTAAGGAAGGAAATCTCTCTCACCTTGAGCCTTCAGATGACAGGTCCTACTGACACTTTGCATTTTGTCCAGTGAGACCTATTCCAGACTTTCCTGACTCTGAGAGAGTTTTTGTACACATGTGTTGTTTAAAACCACAGTGGTGACTTGTCACAGCTCCAGTAGGACACGAATATTGATGAGACCTTAAATTCCCTTTTTCTTAAAAGAAAACTTCTGGAAAGTAACATGATGAAATAGAAAGACAAGTTAGAGTTAGAAGATTGTTCAAACCCTGATTTCCCGCCCCCCACCCCGTTCCTGTTTGTGTGACTTTAAATCAGTTGGGAACTTCCCTATTTCTCAAGTCTTTCATCAGGGAAAGAGTTTAAATGAAACGAGTATACTAAGACATGTAAAATACTTAAAATAATGTCTAGATAATTCCTTCAAGATAGATCGCCAAGAAATGTTACCTCACTCTTCACAGACTGTTGAAGATTTGTTGCACAAAAATACTCTATCTGGCAATTTACACATTGTGTTTGGAGTGACCACAGACCCAGGAAGATACCAGTCCTTACTTTTCAGTAAAAACCAAGGGAGAATGGCAACCTTAGAGATTGTGTCTAAACCCAAAAGCTTAGAAGGGTTGATGTGCAGCCTGAGCTGAAGGTTTGGCATTCCTTGTAAACATTTTTTTTTCTTTTGGTCACATCCAGCTGTGCTTAGGACTTACACCTGGCTCTGCACTCGGGGATCACTACTGACAGGGCTCACGAGCCCACACGGGGTGCCACTGATCAAATCCAGGTTGGCCTCTTGCAAGGTAAGTACCCTAACCATTGTACTATCTCTCCAGCCCCAGTCCCCCCCCCCCCTTTGTAAACTGTTCACCTTCCCTGTCTCACTTTGTCTGTCTTTGACCCAGGCACAGCACTGTCTCACCCACAGTGGCACCGTGCTGATTTACCAAGAGCCTGTGAACAAGCCTGTATGTTCACAGATGGGGCATGATTACACTCACCTGCAGCTGCCTGAGTTAAAAATTTAATCCTGGGCTTGTAAGCTTGTGACTCAGACAGTGCAAGTCATTGCCTGTTTGCAAGTCCATGCTGCTTGGCACGTTCAGTTTGAGTGAATTGGGTGCCCACATTTTCAGTCATGGCAACTTAATATTTCCGTTAGAGAATATTGAACAATCCCTAGAAGGCAATATTTAGTTGTAAATAAACAAATGTGAGGATAACACATCAAAAATAAGGAGAGTTCTTTTCTCATAAATGAAATTTTAAAAAAAGAAATTCATAATCCAAGGTGAAATACATCTTTGCTGCTAAATGACTTGAGGAGCAACATTAAAGTTTATCACTTTCTGGTGTGTAAATAAATTAATATAATTTACTACATCAACACAAGGAAAGATAAAAATAATAGGATTATCCAATATGTGCAGAAAATGCTTTTGACATGATTTCTACATCTGTTTATGATACAAAAAATTTCTCAACAAAATGGGTATAGAATGAAGAAACATTCCTGAACATAATAAAAGTCAAATAAGAGGAACCCACATCTGGGACCTGAGAGATAGTACAGTGAGTAAGGTGCTTGCTTTGCATATGGCCGACTTGGATTTGATCCCCAGCACCACATGTGGTCCCTTGAACATTGCTAGGAATAATTCCAGAGCATAAAACCAGGAGTAAGCTCAGAGCACAGCAGAGTGTGGCCCAAAAGCAAAAAGAGAGAAAAAGCAAAGAAAGCTTGTACACTGTTGGTGGAAATATAAATTCATCAAGCCTCTATGACAGAGTATAGAGATTTCTCAAAATCTAAAAATACGTCTACTGTGTGATCCAGCAATTGCACTCATTCCTAGATATCTTTTCAAAGAACACAAATATATCCACATACTGCATCACACATGAGATATGAAAACAAACCAAGTATTTATTAATGGATGAAGATAAAGATGCGGTTTATACAAAAGAAGTAGAACTTCTACTCACCTATGAGAAGAGATGAAACCTTGCCTTCTGCAACGACACAAATGAAACTGAAGGGGGTCATACTTAGCAAAATATGTCAGAAAGAGCAAGACAAATATAAGAAGAATCTACACATATATGGGGCATAAATAAAAAAGCAAAAGAACATACAAAACCAAATGAAAACAAGGCCTTATAGTCTAACAGTAGAACTGAGATTACTAGAGGGGGCGATGGTGACTGAAGGTAGGAGGAGTCCAGTAAACTATAGTGGGAGAATATTGGAACTTTGATACAGGATAAGATGAGGTGCCACCACTTTTTGAAAAGGATTAAAATTGTACTCTTTATGATGGTTGGAAGAATCATTTCAGATGGGAGATGTGTGCTGAAAGTAGATAAAGGACCAAACATGATGACCTCTCAGTATCTGTATTGCACACCGTAGTGTCCCAAATTAGAGAGAGAGTATGGGGGAAACTGCCATGGAGGCAGGGGGAGGGTTGTAAAGGGGGCTATACTGGGGACATTGGTGGTGGAGTATGTGCACTGGTGGAGGGATGGGTGATCATTGCATGATAGAAACTCAAACATGAAAGCTTATAACTGTATCGCATGGTGATTCAGTAATACATTTTTTTAAAGTATATATTCTGTCACACAAAATGAAATCATTCTATTTATGTTCTTCTCATTCTGACTCTTTTCACTCAGTATGTTATTGTCCATGTTCATCCGCTTATAAACAAATTTCATGATTTCATTTTTCCCGGTGGCTGCGCGGTATGCCATTGTGTAAATGTACCATAGTTTCTTTAACCAGAACAGTGCCTTTTCTTGGGACTCAGGTTGTTTCCAGATTCTGGCTATTGTGAATAGTGCTGCAATAAACATAGAAGTTCAGGGATATTTTAAAAAACAACAGCATAGTATTAGACTAGTAACTGTGGATAGTAGGAACATAGGCCAGGAGAATTGTCCATGGTTGGAAGCTTGTCTCAAGAGGTGGAAGTGGTGGGGGCAGAAGGCAGTTGGGATAGAGATGGAACCACTATGCCAAAAATAGTTGAAAACGATCACTCTGGATAAGAAATGTGTGCTGAAAGGAGGTAAAGGAACAAGCAGATGACCTCTCAGTAGCTGAATTGCAAACCATAATCACCAAAAGGAGAGAGAGAGAAAGAAGAAAAGTGCAAACCATAGAAAAGTGTAAACCATCGGAGGGGTGGCAGGAGGAGAAATGGGGACATTGATGGTGGAAAATGTACACTGGTGGAGGGATGGGTGTTGGAATATTGTATGGTTGAAACCCAACCATACAATATGGTTGTATGAACAGCTTTCTAACTGTATATCTCATGGCGATCCAATAAAAACTTAATAAATAGAAATAAAGTAACAAGTAAATAATAAATAAAATTAAATAATTAAAAATAAAAGTATATATTCTGAAAACCAATATCATATTAATTTTTTTAAAAAATGAGAGCAGGGGAGAAGTTTGTCGAGCACACCATGTTTACTTATGGTTTTTCAAGAAGCAGATTCCAAGGTAGGATTAGATGTGGCAGAGAGTTACTGGGTGAAATGTATGTGACAAATAAAGGGTAGACGATAGGCTCATCCAAGGGAAGCCTTTAAGCTTAATGCAGGTCTATCACCTGAAGAGGCGAGGAGGAAAGAAGATTGGGTAGGAAGAATCCCAGACTGCAGGGAAGTTTCAAGAGATATTGTCCAGACTGATAAGAAGTCCTAGAGTACCAGTTATCTATCAGAAGAATCCTGATTATCTTAGTATTGACCTGCACTAGTTTCCACTGTGCTAAGCTGTTGTCAGAGAGTCACCTGAGGAAATCTTGGCCTAGCATGACGGCAAGTCCAGCAGGTCACTATTGTCATCAGTCAGTCATATTAAAAAAAAAAATACAACTCGGCTGTTTCTTCCCTTGCTCTTCCTTCTTCCCCTTGTTATGTATCTTACAAACAATGGCTTGTGTATTGACTTTTCAGTCCATTCCTAGAGTTCCTTATTCTTTATTCTTTGATCATTTCTCAAATCTGAGAGGCTCTTGGTTACCATGCAGGATTTTCCTACCAGAGTTTTCTGGGCTGTGGGTTCTGCTTCTTTCTATGTCTGGAGAAAAAGTAAGAGCCAAATATGCTAGTTTTGTGAAGAATTTCAAGAAGTAAGCTATGTTTTTCCTATATGAGAAGAGAGAACATTGAGAATGCACCGGATTCTTGGCTTCTGGGAATCTTTGATTAGAGGGAGGGATTTAGTAGACTCACAATCTTTGGTAGAAAGGAGTTATGGTTGGAAGAGGTACATGGATCCCATTGGTCACAGGGGATCTGGGCCATAATTCCAGAGGATATGGGAGGGGACATAAGTTCCATCAATCCTGGTACTTGCCCAGGCACATACTGCGTTCTGTGTCTATCAACCACATGACCAAACAACTTCTCACTTGCCAACTGATGTTTCAAACTCATTTGTCTGGTATAAAGCCTTTCATTCCATACCTCAGATAGTATTGAAATAGATCTGCTTATTACACTCTAGTCAATTGTCTACTGGCTAGGTGAATTCTTTTGGTGCAAAACTATATATTTTTTCCTCTTCTGATTTACAGCACTTGCAAAATGTTTGGAACAAAATTGATTCCCAATTAACTTGTGTTGAATGGCAGATACTTGTGGGAGAGGTGGAATCACTTTTAAGTGTATAAATGCCAAACTGGGGTCATTCAGATGTCACCTATTTTCAACTCCAGCACATTCTAAAAAAATGGCAAATAAATACCTTTCTGCATTTTAATTTCCTTCTCATAAATGAGGTCAAAACACCTTCCCATGATACCTTGAACATTTATGTCAAATGATCCCACAAAAAAGGACTTCAAAAGGTAGAATTGATAGATAATTTTATATCTTGTTTTTTTCTCTTTTATAGGAACGTGGGATTTAGCTAACTGTATTTTAAAGATAACCAGCATGTATTTCCAGCAGAAAATTTGAAGAGAGGAGTATTATGGACACCCACGTCTGCCTGGGAAAAGGGTTTTTAAACCATACATCATTATAATGCCCACCTGTAGGAAACTGTAGATTTAAAAACCTTGACCTGTAATTTACTACTGGAATTTTTTAGGCTTTATATAAGCTTGTATAAATTATTTACACTCAATATATTTGCTTTAACATCAGAACTGATATACAATAGACACACCTAATGATGAAGAATGGTGATTCACAGAAGTAATTTACTCTTTTTTAGTCCGTTGTAATTTAGCAAATGTTTTAGTGTATCATTTAAATTACCATTTTTATTCCTCCTAATTATTCTAGAAACAAGGAGTTTTGTGAATATTACCACTTAGTAGGTAGACATATTAATAGAATTCTACAAGAAAACAATGAATGACATTTAAGTTTGGAGTAAGATATATCTGGTTTAATCCAGGGATTAGCAAAATGCTAGAGGCATGAGCCTGGATAAATACATTTAGGAATTAACTTATTAACCTGGATAAATTATTTTAGACAAAGTTTCTTGTTATTCAAGATAAAGGCTTAACCATTATTTACATTTTTTTTAGATGAATGCATTTGTCCCCCATCTGAATTTTAAAGAAAAAAAATGGTCATGTGTTTTGGACGATCCTCGAGGACTTTCCTAAATTGTGAGGACATTCATATTAGTTTAAGGGAGGTATGTAAAGTTTTAGCACAGATTGTCAGGAAGTAGTCAATAAGTATTCCACAGTGGGTTTACAGTTTACAAAGGACCTTCATATATTTCATTCAGTACTCCCAACCAACCTCATAAAGCTTTTCTTTACAAATGAAGAAACTAATGCTCAGCAAGTTTATGATTTGCCTCAATTACATACCAGTCATGTCAGCACCAGCCCTTACATCGTGCTCATATTATCTTCTTGAGATGCCCATTGCCTGCCTTTCAGAGAAAGTTGTCATTAGTGTTGTCATTAGTAACCATTATTAAGAATAAGTAGGTCAGGGTTGGGCTATAAATCCAGAATGAGAATTTTTACTAAAGAATAGTGAGATGGATTCGTTTGCCTAGAATGAGTAGAGTCAAATATGCAGAATAAGTTAACCCTGGTATAGCAGACCCTGGAGTATAATCAATAAAGTACCACCCTTTGATTTCCAAGGAGTAAGAGTGGAAGAAGGCCCTTCTCAAGTCCATTCAGACACTGGAAAAACAGGTTCTCAAATTATCAACAGAAGGTGATATTATGGAGAGATGAGAAACCACAAGCAACAGTTACACTATAAGATTGAGTATGTGAGCTTAAGAGAAAGAATATGAGGGAAAGTAATTGTATAATTAACCTTGATTCTATAATTAAAGAAGATGTGGCAATCTTTTGAGTCAAAGAGAGCCATAGAAGATAAGAATAATACAGTCTCCATTTATGTGGAAGTCCTCTGTGTGTGTGTGTGTGTGTGTGTGTGTGTGTGTGTGTGTGTGTTGGTGTAGGGCATTATAAATGCAGCAATCTGTGGGTGGATTTGGGAAATCTGGTGTCATCTCTGCTGAGAAGCCATAATGAGAAAAGAATAAACACTGTAAAGGGATGACAAATTTTAATTATGCTTACTGTTTGCTTAATATAGAATGTAGAGTGTGCATAAATTAAGTGTTCAACAAAACACTGTGTCAGTGGTCCTGGGAATGGGGTCACTTGTTATCATTCTTTAGTAAGGCCAAGAGAATTTTCTTGGTTTTGTCATTGCCTAGACCTAATGTAGATATGCGACCATACAAATCCTCATATATAGGCAGCTCTGACAATCTTAGCTATATCAATGAAGAATACTCGTTCTTTGTCCAAAGGCATGCCATCCGTGAATAAATCAGTAATTGGTAGGAAGCAAGAAGTATTTAGTATTATGATTATGGGCTGGGACAGCAGAACTTTGAGGGCCCTAGGTAGCTCTATCTTCAAAAGCAGCAACAGAGGTGATTATGGACGTTTCTTTTCTAAGGACTTATATCAACATTAGGTTATGGTGCTGGGGTGAAAAGTCAATAAGCCTAGAACTACACAATGTTCAATTCAATATATACCTAATGGATTGAATTGAGGCAGAAAAGAAAAGCTCTCAGGTGCCTTTTCTCTTTAAGTAATTTTGTCTGTGCCTAGAAACTGAATACTTGAGTTGACATCATGCCAAGATTTAACTATTGGTCATATATTTTCTAGATAAATTACATTAGCTTCCCTTTGGATTTCAAAGAGGGTAAAGGATATTGAATTTGTGATGAGGCCCTAAGGACCTCCTTAAGTAGTGCTGACAAGTCTCCGGATGGGTTAAGGATATTCTTGATTTTAGGAACTGAGAAGTCTAACCCCACAAGAGTGCATACACACTGTCAAGTCTTATGAGACTATTTGGTAACAATGTATTTTGTTATGTTTTTAATATGTCTTCTTGGGTGGCCAGAATATTAGTCATCAACTTTAGCCTGGTATTAGATGATTAAAGCTCCATGCCTTTCATATTAAAACAGAAATTGAAGTAAAAATGGGATCTATTCCTTCTAGCCCTATCCATCCCCATCCCTTACATGGATATTTTCATTGCATTCAAGGTCACTAGTCCTATTTGACATCTTGTCTTAAAGGCTAGTGATATTTGAAGATCTACACACATAACCATATTCTGTATTTTGGCATGAGTACTTGTAGGAGCTTATGTCAGATTTGGATCTTATTACGAACAAGGTCAGTGATTCCTGAATCTGCAAAACTCTTTTCAGGATTTGGGAAGGAAAAATGAGCAATGATAGGAAGATTATCCCCCTCCCTTCTCCTTTTGCATCCCTGTCTAGTGACAGAATGACTTGCAAGTGAGCTGTGAAAATAACGGCCCTGTCAGAGGCTTTTAAGTGTATAGAAGGCTATTTTGCAACAGCAGCAAAACAGAAACAAGTTCAAAAGGACAGAGGAAAAGTGTTCCAAATGTGAGGCAAACAGGATTTCACTGAAATTTGCAGGATTCCTTGGATATGCCTTTGATTCATGCACTGATTTCCCAACACTTGGAAACTAATTTAAGTGGTAGTAAAAGAAATGAAAACATTTCTCTGTAATAAAAACATAAATTACTTTACTTTTATAGGCAAACTGAAAAAAAAATACAATGGTTCCCTTTCCCCCTCATTAATCTGAGAACTTTTCTTTTTTTAAATCAAGGGGATAGTTCTACAGGAACTATTTCTATTCTCTCTCTCTCTCTCTCTCTCTCTCTCTCTCTCTCTCTCTCTCTCTCTCTCTCTCTCTCTCTCTCCCTCCCTCTCCCTCTCTCTCTTTCCCCCACCTCCCCAATGAAAAACACACTTTGTGATTTAGCCAAAGGAAGTTAAGGATGAGGCTTTGGGGAGAGGAAGTAGTGCAACTGTTTATCAAGTTAATCTTCCATTATAGCAGTTGGGCTCAGAGCCAGATTTGTGGCTTAGAACAAATGAACAGCACTTGAATGGTTAAAAAAAAAAATTCCTCCAATTCTCAGCTCTGATGCTTGCAGAGCAGCTTGATATCTTTGCTGGTGTCTTTTGCTAGTGTCCTTCTTCATGCACACTAAACATGTAAAAGGACTAGAGATAAAAGTCAGATTCAGATCATTAGATGTGAAGTGACTCTCATTTATTCAGTTTCAGTAAAAGTCTCTAGTTAACCATGACTAACTCAAAACTGTACTTCAATGTCAGTTTTTCTGGAAAATTTTCTATTCTTGGCCTCTGCCTCATTTTATCTATAATTGGGAATAATAAAAGACAAAAAGGGAGTACTATGAATACAATTATCATGATGATTTTTGTGGTGCCCAGAGAGTAGGAGTTGTATTGAAAGGTAGAAAAGGTGCTTCCCATCTTCTATTTGGTTCTAAGTCTGTTTATTGGTTTGAATGTCTTTGAAATTCCTCTGCAATGCCTTTATTTCTTTATTTGCATGCAAGGCAACCACCCTACCACTATATTATCTATCTGGCCCATAATATGTAATTTTGTATTGAATTATTCTAAGATGAAAGGAATTATTTTTTAAGAGGAATGAACTGGGGTACACGAGGAGAGGTTGTTCCCTTTTGGAAGGACTGTGTTCCTGGAGTTTAGCATTCTATTTTATCTCTAGCAGTAATTAGCTGTGAGACTTTCAGTAAGTACTTCAATGACTTCAAGTCTGTTTTCTCAATTATGACATGTATAATGTCAATTTTCTCAACTATGACAAAGTTTTAGTAAATTGCTTCTAATTCACTGAAATATTCAGTTGACTTGACATTACTCTGCTTTCCAGCCCTTGATTATCATGGCTTTACTTTTGATTCACTCAGCCACTATTTACTAGATATCCACTATATACTAAATATGTGTATATTTATGTGTGTATGTGTATATGTGTCATGTGTACATGTGTATATACACATGTTTATATGTGTATGGGTATATGTGTCATGAGGATTCAGCAGTGTAACCAAATTCCACTCTTAAGGAGTGTATGGTCTAGTGTGGGTAGATAACCATGATATATTAACAAACACATGTTTTTCAGGGGTATAAGATTATGAGGTAATGGGGCTGGAGTGATAGCACAGCGGGTAGGGCGTTTGCTTTGCACGTGGCCGACCCGGGTTCGAATCCCAGCATCCCATATGGTCCCTGAGCACTGCCAGGGGTAATTCCTGAGTGCATGAGCCAGGAATGACCCCTGTGCATTGCCGGGTGTGACCCAAAAAGCAAAAAAAAAAAAAAAAAAGATTATGAGGTAAAATAGAATATTGTTTGCGATTAGGCACTGATAGTTATGGGGGAAGAGAACTTCTCATATAGTAGTCAGGAAGTTCTATTTGGACATTTAGACAGGATTCTCATGAATAAGGGAGCAGCATCTGCAGAGATCTAAGGGGAGAACTGTCCAGATGGGAAAGCAACTCAAAAGCTATAAGTTGCTCTATCAGAGTAAGGAAAAGTATGACAGAATTTGAGCTCGGTGGGAGGGAAGGGGCAGTGGGTCAGTGCTGTTGAGAGCAGTCTCAGAAAGGTTTTTGGCTTTTTCTACCCTGGGTCACATGGAGGCCACTGGAAAGTTTTGAGCAGATAGTGACATGATTTGATATACTTTTAAAAATCATCTCATGGCTGCTGTGTTGACAACAGCCAATAGAGGAGAAAGAGCGAATGTAGTGAGATTAGTTACAAGGCTTCACCAACAATTCAAAGATGATAGTGCTGAGGGTCAGAGTGGCGTTGATGAAGGTGATGAGAAGTAGGTAGAATCTGGCTGTATTTTGAAGGCATTATCAAAAGGATTGATTGATGGGTTGAAATGCAGGGTGATTATAAAAAGGTGTCAGAGATGACTCCAGTGATTTTGTGTGGGGAAGCTAGGAAAATGGGGTTGTTATTATCTAGATGCAAGGGACAACAAAAACAATGTTTTGGAAGGAAGGAAGTTGAGGTTTTAGGGCTATAGATATAGTATAGGAGTTTAAGTGCTTATCTTTAATGTGTCTGACCCTGGTTCAATCCTTGGCACTGCATATGGTCTCCTGAGCACTGCCAGAAGTGGTTATGGAGTGTATGGCAAGATACCTGTGAACTATTAGTTGTGAGCCCCCACCCCACAAAAGAGAGAATGATAAGGAGATCACTGACTGAATTAGGTCATGTGGAGGTCACTAGTGATCTTGACAGGAGGATTCTGAAGTTAGGAGGAAAACTTGACCTTGATGTTTCAAAGAGGTACAGAACTAAATATGGGGAACAGGATAGAGATATGAGGTGAGAGGTGGACTGAAGAGCTAAGGAAGTGCATTTTAAATGATTTCATTTATTTCTTAGTTTTGGACTGGAGCGATAGCACAGCAGGGAGATCATTTGCCTTGCACGTGGCCGACCCAGGTTTGATTCCTTCATCCCTCTCAGAGAGCCCGGCAAGCTACCGAGAGTATCCCACCATCACAGCAGAGGCTGGCAAGCTCCCCGTGGCATATTCAATATGCCAAAAACAGTAACAAGTCTCACAATGGAGATGTTACTGGTGCCCATTGGAGCAAATCGATGAACAATGGGGCGGACAGTGCTACAGTGCTACAGTGCTTAGTTTTGGACCACACCTGGCAGCGCTCAGGGATTGCTCCTGGAGGTACTCTGAAGACCATGTGGTGCTGGGGATCAAAACACACTTCCTAGGAGAGACTTATGTAATGTATTTGAATGTAATGGTGAAAGAAGAGAAACTGATGCTGTAGGAGTGACAATTCTGTGTAGAATTCTCGAGGCATCCTACAGGATCATGTCCAGAGTCTACAGACAGGGTGGCCTTAGATCTGTCTCTCCTTGTGACAACAAACAGGAAGAGCATGTAGACACAGTGTGGGCATGCTGGGGACGTGGCAGTGGGGTAGTGTATAAACTTAGTTTATTCAAGTGTTAGAACATTTATAATTGGAGGTTTAGAACATACTGAATTAGTAATTATACAGTCTTAGTAATATGGGTGCTTGTAGTTATTGGAGGCAATCAGCATGTCAGAAGAACATAAAATAAAATGGCGTTTTGTAAACATAAGTATCATGCAGATATTTAAAGGCATGTTTTAGAAGAAAACTCACTTAATGCAAAACTTTTTAGTATATGTTAAATGAAAAAAAAAAAGCATTTTTCCTTGAAGGTAAGCACCAACTTAATAGACATGTATGTTTTCACATTTTATTGGTGGGATTATAGATAAATTTTCTTTAAACTTTTCAATATATTACTCACTTTACATACCCAAACATCATTTTTATAAAAGATAAAATAATATAAAGTAGAATATATTCAAATCAAAATATACAAGTAGAGCTATTTTTTTCCATTTCAGAATTTTATTTACAATGGAAATTTAAAGTTATAGTATCTGATTCTATCGTCTGGGTTAAAATATACAATGAACTCATACCAAGAGGAAATATACTCATACTGGTCTGCCTTACCATGTGATGACTAAATTAGTACCTAGTTCAATTAGCTGTATCTCGGAAACAAATTGAGGTTATAGAAATTTTGTTTGTTGATGTAAAATTTTCAGCCTACTTGTTACTTCCTCTTCTTATGTAGATTTAAGATTTTTTTCCAGGATTCTCTTTGTTATCCTCACATTAGCATTGATCCTGCTTTCAGACAAATGAGGTAACCACAGATAAAACCTCTGACCTCTCAATTTTTTTGTAGGTAAAATAGAGCCAAGACTTTGAGCTAATACCTCAGGGGTATGGCATTGTAGAGCACTAGTAACTGTGATGCCAAGGTGGTCATTGGGTATCACCAAATTTCATGGCTTTGATGCTTGTGAGCAATGAGCATTTCTATTCACGATATAGTCTTGGGCATTTTGTAACGGTTCTCGGGTGACCATACAGTGCTAAGGTCTCAACCAGGGTCAGCTGCATGTAAGGCAAGCACCATGACCCCAGTACTATATCTCCAGCCCAGGTAAAAAGTTCTTATTTGTGATAGAACAACTGTTTCACTGGCAGAAAGAAGCAAGAATAATGCTTACCTAAAAAAAAAAATGAATTGTTTTCCGTGGAATATAGAGAATACAGAGCATGATAGATCTGGTATCACACAAGCAGAGTTTCATGTAAGTAGTTAATGGTTACAACTGAGTGCCATGGATTCTTCAAAGTTGGCCTGTGTACCAGATCACAGAATGAGGGCCTGGAGACTGTTGCCATTAGGGAAGCAGAAATTTTTGCAAACATCCAACAGTACAGCAGGGCAACTCCAAAGCCTGAATCAAGAATTAACATGCATCTCAAGAGAAGAGTTCTACTTTGAGATTTATTCACTAAGAACACTAAAAAAAATGCAAATTAAGTGCAAATTAAATAATTTTCTGTTGGATATGTAGATATTATAAACATATTTTATAACATACTATTATAACTTATAGTAGGACACACTCTTACAGATTATAGTCTTATAGAATTCTATAGTTTTAGAAGTTTGCAGCATCTTGGATGCAGCATCTTGGAAATGTTGCTACCTTAGGATAGATATTACTTGGTGAATTAGAAGGCTCCGGAGCGGTGAGCTCTGTACTCAGTGTGGTCATCAAAGCTGATTGCAGGGTATTGCTGCCAGCAGAACTCCCTACACCAGCAGGTGCCAGGCACCGAGAGCACCGCTCCCTCAGACATTGACCCGAGCAAGGGAATACGCTGACGCATTCTGTTTACCCCAGAAACGGACAGGGAGGCGAATGCCCCACTCCTTGAGGAGCAGCCCACGTACCATAAAGGTTTTATAGCTGTTCGAGATAGATTTCAGGTTCATTCTTTCCAGATTCATTCACAGGGAGGGAGAAAGCAAGGGAGAGGAGGGTAGAACAGGAGAGCAATGTTTAACTCAGGAGATTCCAGCGTCTCGGTGGTGAAGATCAACACCCCTATCCCCACCAACTCCTCACCCTGTTGGCTCCATAAACAGAAAATGTCAAGGGTGGGCATCATGCCAGAGGTTCCAGCCAGCAGCTGGACTGAAACAGAATGGTCCTAGGAAGGGAGGGAAAGAAATGCAACCAAACAACGCTAAGTAGGAAAAAATGGTGAACTATTGCAATAGTTCAGTCTCAGACCCATCAAAGTGTTTGTGAAAGTGAGAATTAGAATATATCTGATATGCTCTTGCCACTGATTTTATTATATTTTTGATAGCTAAAATGTATCAGATCTGAGATCTCAAACCAAGCATTCACATGCATGTTATCTATTTTCACCCTGTGAATTAGACGATATTGCATCTCCAAGTTAGAGAAGTGAAAACTGAGCTTCAACTATTTGTTATTTAATGGAATCAGAACATAATAATTAAACCTCACTGTAATTTAACCTTGAGGAATATAGTGTCAGAACATCAAGGAACAAAGCACACATCTAAGGTGTTTTACACTATACACCCCAGGATAAAAGAATAGAAAAAAAAAAAAACAACCTATCTTTTGTTTACCCTATCTTTGACCCTTTACAAAGTGATTTTATTTTCTATTGAGTAGATATTAATTTCCACATTTTTGTGTAGAGTTAAGAAATAAGATTAAATGCTCTGTACCCAAAGTCTCCCTATTTCCCTAACATCTAACTGGAAGGAAAAGGGAATAGAAAAGAACCTCCATTTTTAGTGGAAACAATGGGGTAAAGTCTATTCTGGCACAGGAGCCAATTTACTATAGTTTAATTTTCAGCAGTAGTTTAACTTCCTCTCATCTTAGCTACAAGAAATCCTGCTTTACTTGAACTTTGCTTTCTTTGAAGCTGCTAATAAACACACACACAAATCATAAGGTAAGTAGGAAAGAATACAAAGCTTTCTTTGAATTTGTAATTTGTTTTACAGTTTACAAAGCATTTTCTTAAGCTTCAAGTAGATTTGCTAGTTCTGTTTTATGATTTCCCAGACTCCACTGTTTTTTACAATGAGGAAGCCAACACCAATCCATAAATTTTTATTATACTCTGGTTATTGCAGCCACTACCATTTGTGCCTCAGGACTTTAACAGGCTTTATCTCCTTGACCTTTCACAGCAACTCGGTGAAGTAGACAGTCACTGCTAACCACTAAGGAAGTTGCTCTTCAGAGCTTTCAGTGGCTTGCCCAAGGGCGCAAAGCTTATCAAGCTTGGGAGGTGCTCTTCCCTCTACATTAGCCTAGTCTGCCCCTGGAAGTTAAAAGCCAGAAAGTTGAATGGTTAGTCTCTCAGTAATTAAATGTTAACCGGAAAATGTGAAGCACTTAGAAATGATGGTGTTGATCTCTTTATCCCTTTTTACATATATTGGAATAAGACAGAAACAAATCACAAGTCAATCACATAAATGGTCAGTAGACAGTGATTTTATGGCAGCATTTCAAACTGGATATCGTTCAGACTCTCAATGTTACATACACTAAGGACCAAAACTCTGATCAGAATTCTCTACTTCTCAGCCATGTGACAAGAGTGCCTCAGATAAACTAAGAAAATAGAGAGCCTCTACCCAATCTGATGTGCCTACAGAACCAAATAATTAGCCAGATTACCTCTATTCATATGCTACAGTTGATTTTGAGTTATTTTGAATATTGAAGGTTGCAGAGAGGTTGTCACAGATATAAAAGCAACACTTCCAACAATATATGTTTACCCTCATGAGGCCTCTATTACATCAAAATTTAATTCTGTTCTAATCTGTCAAATTTCTAAACTGTCAGATTTTACAATGATCTTGGCAAGGAATGTTTTGGTTTGTTTGGGGGCAACACCTAGTGATGTTCAGGTATTATCCTGGCTCTGCATTCAGGGATCACTCCTGGCAGTCTCAGGGACCATAGAAGGTTCTGGGGATCGAACCCTGAGTTTAAGATAAGAGCCCTACCCACTGTACTACCTCTCCAGGCCCTGGCATGGAATTTTATAGCTGTGGTTATATTGTTTAACTCTTCTGCTTTCTAAAGTAAGAATTCTAAAGTAAGAAGTGCAGAAATATTAGGACAATGGAGCTGGAGTGATAGCACAGCGGGTAGGGCTTTTGCCTTACATGCGGCAGACCCAGGTTCGATTTCCAGCACCCCATATGGTCCCCTGAGTACCACCAGGGGTAATTCCTGAGTGCAGATCCAGGAGTGACCCCTGTGCATCGCCAAATGTGACCCAAAAAGCAAACCCCCCCCAAAAATACAAAGAAATACTAGGAGTAAAGCAAAACAAACCAAAATACCAGCAGAGGGTTTTTCCCTTCGGCTTTTAAAAGACTTGATTTTTTTCACTAGATTTATTACCAAATGAACAATTCCTAGGTGATAGCAGCAGCTAGAGGGTAAAATGGTACACAGAAATGAATCCTAGTTCATGCCAGATACTATCCTAAAGGCAAGTTTCAATTTACCAAGGTAACAGGTAAACTGTGTCCAAATGGCAGGTAGCAACAAATGACCTTTTTTTTTTTTGGCTTGCTTCAAATATAATACTAGTAATTGGAAGTCATTTTAAACAAAATACTTCTGGACTGGAGTGATAACACAGTGGGTAGGGCATTTGACTTGCACGCAGTCGACCCAGGTCCGATTCCTCCTTCCCTCTTGGAGAGCCCAGCAAGGTACTGAGAGTATTCCGCCTGAATGACAAAGCCTGGCAAGCCACCCGTGGCATATTCAATATATCATAAACAGTAACAACAAGTCTCATAATGGAGACATTACTGTGCCCACTCGGGCAAATTGATAAACAGCAGGATGTCAGTGCTATAGTGCTACTTCTAAGACTGAAAAAAGTGATGATGGCTTGACATTGCTCCTCAAGAATGGGCTAGTTTCTGGCAATAATAGCTTAAATGTTGAGAAAATGAGGTAACTCTAAAGCTAAAAAAGAAGTAATGTGCCTTCTTATGACACTGGTGAAAATGATTCAGGATCTAGATATATGGTTTCTTTTTCCTAGATCTCTTTCTAGTTCTTTTTCCACGAAAGTTCATTTTCAGAAGTTCCAAGATTCACATCATTTAAATGCTGTTTAGGATGATGTTGAGGAAAGGCCCTTTTTTCTATGGTAAAGTGTTACTACATGATTTATTGCATGATCTCCTGCAGTATTCAACACTTTCTGTTTCTAATCTTGTGATGATTAGAATCAGAGGTGATAATCCTAAATACCCTTAAGTCAGAAATCCACAGAAGGTAGATGAATCCAAAGAGAAACTGGTATCATTATCATTAAAGTTGATCGCAATTTCTTTTGTAGAAAATGAAAACTCTCTGGAAATTTTGCAAATTTTTGTTTTAAAAAATTATATTTGCCTTTCTTAATGATTGGCAGTAAACTTTCTAAGTTTTAGAGCTTTGAAAAATTCTTAATCATCCTAGTATTTGTATTAGTATTAGGACTATCACTAAAAATTTATATAAATATATAAGTACTGGAGCAATAGCACAGCAGGTGGGGCGTTTGCCTTGCACACAGCCGACCAGGGTTTCATTCGAGCAAATGAATGAACAATGGGATGACAGTGCTACAGTGCTACTAAATAATAAGATGGAATCATGCAGGATGTTTGAAAAAAGGGTAAGATATAAAAGAAACAGAACATACACAACAAATAGGAAATAGTTACAAATGTTCTAGACCTTAATAAACTATGTTAGTAATAGTTTTAAGTATGAATGGTCTAAACACATCAATTAAAAGTCAGGGAAAAAGTGGTTAAAAACAAAATGAACAAATTCTCCAAACAACTTAAGTATATATTGTAAACAAGAAACTGAATTAAATTTAAGTTGAAGTCGTGTTGATTTTTATTTTTTTAAATTTAGGACTGGAGCTATAGCACAGTATGTAGGGTGCTTGCCTTGCATGCAGCCGACCCACCCTTCTTGGAGAGCCTGGCAATCTACCGAGAGTATCCTGCCCACATGCAGAGTCTAGCAAACTACCCATGGTGTATTCGCTATGCCAAAAGCAGTAACAACAAGTCTCACAATGGAGAGGTTACTGGTGCCCGCTCTAGCAAATCGATGAACAACGGGATGACAGTGCTGCAGTACTACATAAATATATTTATTGAATCACTGTGAGAACAGTTACAAACCTTTCAGGTTAAGTCTCATCACACAATGGTGAAACACCCATCCCTTCACCAGTGTACAATTTCCACCACCAAAAATCCCCAGTATACAACCCATCCCACACCTTCCCCCTACCTGTGTGGCAGAGGATTTCCACATTACTCTCTCTCTACTTTAATTACATTCAATATTTCAACACCCGACCCACCATTATTATTTGGGATTTTTCCCCAACACACAGACCTGCCAAAAAGGCAGAATTAGACAATTTGTTTTTATTGTGATAGATACAACCTTGTATCAGTGAGAATGGTTTATATCAAAAAGGTCAAAAATGAATGCTGATCTGGATGTGAACTAAAAGGAAGACTCACTGCTATTGGTAGGAATGTAAACTATTATTCTTTTGTCCCTCCAAGTTCTTTCACAAATGGATTCTACTAATCTATGAGGCAATTAGACCCCGAGGGTCCTTCTCAGGTCTGTTCTAGAATCTCCAACAATGAGGGACTCTTCATTGCTACCTACCACTGGTTACCTTTATCCTAAATTCTAATCTCAGGAGAACTAAAATGTGTATCTTGTCTCTCTTATGGAGAATAAGAATAAAGAATAGGACAAAACTCCCTATTCTCCTTTTTATTGTGCTTTTAATTGTTCCAGAAAATATATTGGAGAGAGAGAGAGATTTTGGGTTTTTTTTTAATGTTTTTCAGTTTTTCTGGTACTTATTGCCTGAGGATTACTCCTATCCCTGTGCTCAGAACTCACCTCCAGTGGGTATCATCCAGTGCAAGGGATAGATCCTATGCTTCCCACACACAAAGGATCTTTTATAAGCCTTGGAGATATCTGTCTGGTTATTTTTTCAAAAGGTTCATTCCCCTTTTTATAACACAGAGGTTTCTCTCATAGATATAGAAAAACAGCATAGAAATGGATGGAAACTACGTGTGGAGAATCCAGTGTTTAGATTAGAGTCATGTGAAGATTTTTAAAATTTATTCTTTAATTGAATCACAGTGAGATACACAGTTAGAAAGTTGTTCATGATTGGGTTTCAGTCATATAATGTTCCAATACCCATCCCTTTACCAGTGTACATTTCCCAATGTCCCCAATGTCCCCAGTCAGTGTACATTTCCCAATGTCCCCAATGTCCCCAGTCAGTTTCTCTGTCTCTCTGTCTCTGTCTGTGTCTCTCTGTCTCTCTGTCTCTCTCTCTCCTCTCTCTTTCTCCCTCCCCCCTCTCTTTACTTTTTCTTTTGGGGCATTATGATTTGCAATTCCTGTGATGCATTTTGTAAGGAAGCCCCAGGGAAAGGGACTCAGAAATTGAACACGTGAAGATTGAAGAGAAACCCCAAATTAGGATGCTAAATAGCCCTGGGAGATGGTAAGGAGCATAGAGAGTTGTGGAGTGTGTGAAATAAGCGAGGTAGGGATATTTTCTGTGTGTTTCACACAAACACAGCATAGTCAAATAAAACTAGATAAATCTTTATAACACAGTTGTTGCCTCCATCCCATCTTGAACTTGGACATGGTATTGGACACATTTCTGTAACCCTAGGGGAATGGTAAAGGGAATCCACAAGGCAGCATTAAGCTGCTAAACCACCATGCCTTTCTGGGTGGTGTTACCTGGTTTTAGGCAGGGAAACTATGTGGGAAACTATTTTTCATGTGCTGGAACTGAAATGTTTGACATGCTTCATCTGAGTTTAAGGGTGGTAGAAGGAGCCAGAACCAAAAGACTCTGGATGTTGGATCCAAAAGTAGAATTTCCTACAGCACGGCAGCAACTAAGATGGTGCAGTGGTTGTGGGTCAGGTGCTACTGAAATGATATGGGGAAACGCAGAATATGGTGGTTAGTTCAAGATATTAGTAGACTTGTGATTACAGGTTAATGCTAGATTGGTGTCATGTGACTATTAGCTGAAATGAGGGTGGGAAAGTGAATACTTTGGAGAGGAGCACATGGCGACCCTTTAAAAATAGGAATTAGCAAGGATGATGGGGACTAGACAGTGGATAAACAGCAATAAATTGTTGTTATGTATAATAGTAGCATTTCCCCCCTAAAGTTAAAGAAAAAAAAGCAATGAAGGAATACCAGATACAACAGGAGGCTGAAGAACCAAGTCTGAAATGTAATCAGGGCCATATACATAAAGGTAATCACAAGCGCTATAAAGGCTTATAGGGAAACTTTTTAAGAAATGGCACAGTTATGATACTGCTGCAAGAATTCCCTGGAAGGGATAGCACAGACATTACTGCACCTGAACATTGAAGGCTCCGATCATTTTTTATACATCAAAATGGATCATATTTATTTAATTTTTGTTTTATTTATTGATTTTTATTTGAACCTTGTGCTGAAGCGATAGCACAGTGGCAGGGCATTTGCCTTGCACGCGGCCGACTCGGGTTCAATTCCTCCACTCCTCTCGGAGAGCCCGGCAAGCTGCCGAGAGTATCTCACCCACACAGCAGAGCCTGGCAAGCTACCCATGGCATATTCGATATGTCAAAAACAGTAACAATAACTCTCACAATGGAGACGTTACTGGTGCCCGCTCGAGCAAATCGATGAGCAACGGGATGACAGTGACAGTGATTTGAACCTCTATGATTTACAATACTGGCCATGATAGTGTTTCATGCATACAACATTCCAACACCACATATTCTATCATCATTATCTTAGGATCCTATCCTGTTCATTGCCTGCCCATGATCAATTCAGAACTGGTCAGAATTTTGTGGTGTCAGGGATCAAACCCAGGGCCTCATACATGTAAAGTATGCATTTTATTACAAACTACACTCATGAATGCTACCTTCTTTATCAATGGAATCAAGTTATTACTTACTTATAGCTATTTCTTCAGGTTCACTTTCTTAGGTAAGAGAATCAGATTAGCACAGTTGGATGCTTTTTTCCCCAAAGGAGAAATTAGAGAGAAAATTATCTGACATTTTCAGTTTCTATGGAGCGACAGCACAGAGGTAGGGCTTTTGCCTTGCACGTAGCTGTCCTGGGTTCAATTCCTCTGCCCCTCTCGGAGAGCCCGGCAAGCTACAAGAGTATCTTGCCCGCACAGCAGAGCCTGGCAAGCTACCCATGGCATATTCAATATGCCCAAAACAGTAACAACAAGTCTCAAAATGGAGATGTTACTGGTGCCCGCTCAAGCAAATTGATGAGCAATGGGATGACAGTGACAGTGATGGAGGTAAACGAGATTCAGTCTCTAACCATGATCATATAACTGCAAAATTTTCTCACTTATTAAAGAAATCAAATGCTGGGAAGCCAAAAATTTGGTAAATAACCAACATATAATCCACCCCTTTAGTTGTTCAACATCCACCTACATGCTAACTCAAACCCTCATTATAATCAAAACTGTGTTTCTGTCAATGTAATGTAGTATCTCTCAAACAGACAAGAAAATACTCTTTCTTCATTTTAAGTGAGACACCCAAAGTGTATCAGTTAAAATATTGATACAGGTGCAGGATCTTGGTTGCTGTTCTCTCCTCATCTAGCACTGATACCATCCAGCACTGTCTCAGTAGTTTGTTCTATGTGGATTGTATTGTACGTATGTTTAGCCTTCAACCATACTCTTTATGTCTAAGAAATCTCTTCTGAGTCTCAGCTTTATTTGTTTCAGATGTTTGGCATCATTTTCTTCACCTTAACCATCCCTATAACAACAAGTTGATACGAGGATGAATGATTTCATATGAGTGTAACCTAGCAGGGAGAAGGGTCTTGTAGAGATATAGAAGGTTCCTGGTCATTGATGAATGACTTGGTTTACTGGTCATGAACCCAAAAGAAAGTGGACAATAAAATAGGGACTAAATAAGAAAAGAGGTTGTAGATGGATTCGGGCAAGTAGGCATAAACTACATGATTCTTTGTCTCCAATTACACCCCCTGAGGCATGTTTATCACGTAGAAAGCTCTCAACATTGACACCAACTACAATTCTCATTTTTCTCATATCTATAATTTAATCACACACATATACATGTATATATATTCAATCCCTGATACTATGCTAGTTGAAGAAAAGTTCTTTGGATTTTTCAAAAGTTTTCTAAGTGATCTTAGTGATACTGAATTTACTGCTCTTCTTAATTTTATCCTTCAATACAATGAACCAGTCAATATTCATTATAAAGTGTTGATTAGATCTTTCTTATGGGATGGAGCAATAGCGCAGCAGGTAGGGCATTCGCCTTGCACTCGGCCAACCTGGGTTCAATTCCTCCGCCCCTCTCAGAGAGCCCAGCAAGCTATCGAGAGTATCCCGCCTGCACGGCAGAGCTGGCAAGCTACCCGTGGCGTATTCAATATACCAAAAATAGTGACAACGAGTCTCACAATGGAGACATTGCTGGTTCCCACTCGAACAAATCAATGAACAATGGGATGACAGTGACAGTGACAGTGTGATTAGATCTTTCTTACTCTGCTCAAAATTCTCCAGTGGTGGGGCTGGAGCAATAGCACAGCGGGTAGGGCGTTTGCCTTGCACGTGGCCGACCCGGGTTCTAATCCCAGCATCCCATATGGTCCCCTGAGCACCACCAGGGGTAATTCCTGAGTGAAGAGCCAGGAGTAACCCCTGTGCATCGCCAGGTATGACCCAAAAACCAAAAAAAAAAATTCTCCAGTGGTTTCCCTTTTCATTCAAAGTTAAAATAATTTTTTTTCCCAAAACACCTGTAAGTCATATATACCTTTTTGTCCTCTGCATACTTCTAACTTTATATCCTTCCAGGAATATCCAGGTAATCCCCCTTTTCCTACCGCAAGCTCCAATGTGCCGACCTTACTTCCATTCCTGGGTCTATGAATGACATTTTCCTGGATCACTCACTTTCCTGATGGTATCCTATGGCTTATTCTCTCATGACTTCCAAGTCTTTTCTGAAGCATAATCTTTGCAGTGAAGCCAAGCCTGAAAGTACAGTTGACTGAAAATTTCATTCCTTGCTAATACATCAACACTCCTTTATCTCACAACCTGCTCTACTTTTCCATATCTCTTCTATAAGTGTATTTATCTGTCATACTTATTGGCTATCTTCCCACATTATAATGTAAGCCCCAGGAGTGGAGAGGCTTTTTCTGTTTTGACATTGTTGTATTCTTGACATCTAGATTGGTGCTGGGTATGTAGAGGGTGTGGAATAAATGTTTGTTCAAAGGATAAGTGTTCTTGAGTGGGGCTGTATATTTTCGAAAGTACAATTCTTGCTAATGTCAGGAAAGTGTATGAATCCCCTGTAAACAAATAGTTCAAGCAGTCAGCTACTCACAGATAAATTATTAGGGATTATTATCTGGGTTGAAAAAAAGCCTTGGACTGAGAAGGCCTTGGAAAGAGATACATCTTAGGGTCATGCCTAGGGTTCATTTGAAGCCCAATATATGTTACATCAGGGGTGGTAGATGGCCAATGAGAAAATGACACTCAACATCACATATCTGTTCGACAACAAAATGCAGTGTATCTCCCCTAAACAGAGCACCAATGTACTTTCTTTTGTTAGAACAAGATAAAACTAAAAATGATTTTATAAATACATAGTGGGCCCGACATTATGTGGGTGTTTGTTTTAAAATTTCCCCAATGCATAATGTTCTTGTCTGCCTAGTTTCAAAGAGTGTTTTACATTTCTGTCATTCTGAGCAGTATGACCCCATCAGGATGACTATAGCAGTTAAGAAAACACAGAAAACACGTCGCAAGGAAAAGGATTCAGTCACAACAAAGACTCGCTCTCCTTATCAGCCTGAACCTGAGAACCCAGTGAGTACCCCAAAATATACATTGATGATGGTGCTGTGAGTCACTCTATGACTCACAACTCACTGACCACTACAAACCAGAAACATGAGGGATAATTTACTGCCCAGGCCGAAAGGACTTGAAAGAACTTTCCCACCCACCCTGTGAGTGATATATCAAATTAGGGATAAGGCACTATTCCTTTCTTCTTCTTGGAGTGGATTAGTTCTCCTTCTTTATGCCTCTCCCCTAGAGACCCAGGTCCAGATAAGCCTGTGATTTCACTAATAATCTCTCAGTGAATCGTTCTATTCCTGTACCTGCCTATTCAGGCTCACTCTGCAAAGAAATCTAACCCTTAAGAGTGTCTCAGCACACAAAAATGTACTTCATCACTCCTCAGAGCAAGATGGCTTCTTGGATCAGCCTTTTATGCCTTCCCTCCCTGGACCATGACACTAAACAGGCCCATAATAAACCGTCTTCGACTGCACAAGAAAGAAAGTATTCTCTGTGCCAAGACAGTTTGTTCTCTAAGGCCATTTCTCTCCCTTGTATGAATAAAGGAAAATCACAATTTAGGGGCTCATAGAGTGGGTTTGTACAAAGATGAATAGCTATGTTGGTTTTCTAAAGGGATTTGACTCCCCAACACTTTCTCTGTAGGACTGCTGTTATGCTCACAGGATTTTTTGTGTTTAACCAGTGTTAATTTTTGGACCAGAAGGGTCCAAAAAAGGATCTGGGACTTAAGATCATGCATGCAAGCACTTGCTGGACTAAGGGTGTGTATACTGAAGTCCCTCTCCAAGGCTGTGTCGGTCACCTGCCCTGTCCACCTTCTAGAACTTGACTGCCCCATCCACATAGTGATGATGACATGGCCTTTCTGGGGTGGAAGGCTGTCTGGCATCTGGATTTTCTCTCCATTAGAAGGCAGCACTGTTAAAAATAGTCTCACAGCCACAATGTCCCTGCTTTTGGAGCAATGAATATACTCTCTGCCTAGGGAGAAAGGATTCTCTCTCCTCCTTCATTCTTTGCACAGGAACTGAAAGTGCATTACTTCCTGATTTATTGAGGTAGGACAGACATACAGTTATAAATATACCTGATGATATACATATAAGTTGTGAAAGTTTCTCCTATCTAATTAATTAAACCATCTACCACCATACACATCTTCTGAAAAACTTAGAGAATAAAACAAACAAGTCTTTGTGACTGGATCAGGTGATGATTTCTTTTTCTTTTTTTCTATTTCCTTTTTTGTTTTGTTTTCTGGGCCACACCCAGCTGGGCTTAGGGCTTACTCCTGGCTGTGTGTTCAGGGATCACTTCTGGTGGGTTCAGGGAACCATACGGGGTGCTAGGGATTGAATCCAGTCAGCCACATGCAAGGCAAGTGCCCTACCCATTAAACTATTGCTCCAGCCCCTAGAAATGATTTTTTACTATGATACTAAATATATAGACTGCAAAAGAAAAATGAAATTAAGACTGGGGCTGGAGAGATAGTAGCGCAGGTCAGGGTGCTTTCTTTGCTCATGGCCATCCTGGGTTTGATCCCCGACACCACATATGGTTACTCCTGAGCCTCACCAGGAGTGATCCCTGAATGCAGCCTCACCAGGAGTAAGGCCTCATCATAGCTGGGTGTGGCCTTCAAAACAAAACAAACAAACAAAAAAATCTAAGCTAGGGTTCATTAAATGACAATGCAAAAAAGTGCATCAAGAACATGAAAAGAGCCCATGATAGAAAACAGTCATTAACCATTTGAAAAGCTATTTAACACAACTGGTTGTCATATAAGTGAAAATGAAAATGCAATGGATGCAATTTCATATCTATTCAGATGACTATGATGATTAAAAAGACAGACAACAGTGATTTTTGACAAGAATGTAGAGTAATTAAAATCCACACACAATTGGAATACAGGTGCTGTGGTTCTTCAAAAAATTAAGCATGAATTTATTATGTGACCCAGAAACTCTTACCCTAGAGAAAGAAATCCACACAAGAACATACATAAATGTATTCACCATGACCCCAAAGTAGAAGCAATCCAAATGCCTATTAACTGACAAGTGGATAAACAGAATGTGATCTAGCCTGCAATGAAAGATTACTCAGCCATAAAAAGAAATGAAGTACTCATACACTCCCCAATATGGATGAATATTAAAACATTATTCCAAGTGCAAAAAGCCAGACACAACCCCCCCACATATCATATGATTTCATTTATTTGAAATGTCCAAAATAGATAAATCCATAGAGATGGAAAGTATATTAGTGTTGTTTAGGTCATTTGGGAGAAAGGAATTAGGGAGTGACTGCTAGTAGGTCTGAGGTTTCCTTTGAGGGTGACAAAATGTTCTGTATTAATTTGTGGTACTTGTGATGCTCGCTCAACTTTTAAATTCTACTGAAAACCATTTGACTCTACTTCAAATGGATGCATTTTATGGTGCGAAAATTAAATATCAGAAAACTTATAATAAATGATGTAGTAAAAATATTGAACATAAAGTACACTCATTTCTTTCTCTCAAACATGAGTAATATAAACATTTAGATGAATATTTTTATTGCAATAGTACATATATCTTAAGACTCATATTAAAGCCTCCCTACTGTCCACTTTTGTTATGGATTGAGTTCAACAGATCAAATGAAGACACATTTTCTCTCTTCTAATTTTGTCACTCTCTAAGTGCATCTAAAGTAGAAAAATCATCATTTTTAATGGTAATAGATAAACATGACTTTGGCAGAGATTAAAAATTTCCTGGATTTCAGCTATATTTCAGTAGTATTCTTCAAGTTTGAAAGTTACAAAGAAATGGAAAATATATAAGGAAATTTGCAGATTTTTTTCTCCATAATCAATCTTTATAATTGCCTGAGGGCCCAGATTATAGTAGTAAGGTATTTTCTGTGTGGGCCTTGATTTTGATTCTTGCCACTGCAAAAAAAATTGATTTTATAGATAAGCAAGACTCATTTTGAATAGAGCTTAAACACAATCTGGCCCAATGACTCCAATTTTCAGGTAGATGATGTAATATCTTGTAGCTCAAATAGATTAATAGTTGATATAGGATTAGAATACAAAATTTTAGTATCTATATCTTGCATTACAAGTTTTTTGGTCTTTATTTTTTAAAAGACATGCAAATGAAGATTTTCAAGCATTGTGATTCTGTGCACTGTATCACTGTTGAGAGCTGATAAACTTGGTCATGTCTCATTTTCTGAAGGAACATAATTGCCTTTGTTAAATCCTATGAAATACCAAAGAAACTATTCCATAATTAACAAGGTATTCTTATCAATGCACTGAGACATGCTTTTTTAAAAAAAAATTCTACTTCTAGGCTGCAAGATCCACTAGATCCATTTGGTCCTGTACTTGGTGAAAATCTATTAGGAAATGAATTCATATATGAATTTCTTTAGAGAGGCTAATTAATTTACAGAAAACATGAGCATTATTATCTGCTTATTGATAACCCTGGGAAGATAATGTCAGCCATTTAGCTCATACGTATTTAATAGGGTGTGAGTGAATAATAGCTTTGGGTCTAAGCTTATTGGAATGGCCTAGGTCAGTGGGGTCAACACTGCCAATGGTGTCACATCATGACTTGCATTAATGATAATCACCTAATTAGTTAATTCCATTTTTAGCAGCACTTGCATAGAACCTCTGGCTTATATAGTGGGACACTAATTGGCATGTTCTAATCCCTCCACTGCTTGGACCGGTAGTTGACTTAAATATGAATGATGACAAATCTATTGAATTTAATCTACTGTCTACATCCTGATCATAATTGTGGATCAGTGACTGGTTTTTGAACTTCTGGAAATTAAGATTTCTGTTTGGGTAGAGTGCAATTGCACTTGAAGTTAAATCTTAATTTTGTTTTTCATTGGTGGAAACAGGAGCTTCTGAGGTGGAAAAAAAAGAGAACTAATACCTTCAGACCGTAGTATAGGAGAACAAGCAAGGCTGATATTTCCCTGGCTACTTTGTATTCCTGTATTTATTTATTTCTGATAAAAGAAACTCAAGAAAATTCATAACACCAAAAATTTGTATCACTGTGCTCAGGAGTTACTTGATATTCTGGCATCTTATATTCTAGTTGCCATGTGCTATGTAAGTCCCTGATTTCTGAGAAACCACAAGGAAGAGGTGAGCATAGGTACAAATCCTAGATGACTAGAGTACCTTCTGAATAATAAGTTAACCATTAGGTTGCATTTTTCACTGGGCATAAAGGTTTTCATTCAGTTTTTGTTTACCTTATGCTGTAGAACATGTTTCTTAACAGTATTTCTTTTTCTGGTATGAGGCAATAATAAACAATACAGTTTCCATTGCCTAAGGAACTGCAGCTATTTTGATATTCCCCAGAACCCACTTCTCCCCATTTCCATCATTTGTTACTTGGGAAAGGAAAAGCAACTTCCCTCCTTGGGGACCCCTAATCTTTATTTGTTTTTCTATTTTGAAACAAAACTTAGTAAGTTTTGTCATGTTGTCATTTAGTATAATGATGACAGAGGGACCCTTCTCTCTGTAACCCTGTGTAGGAAGAAATTACTTGACTAAAAATATAAAAGCAATTGTCAGTGCAATGTTTTAATATATCTCCTAATTGCTTTGTTAATCAAGTATTTTCTTCATGTAGTGCAAGCTGAGGATTTTGCAGTTAGGGACTTTCTCCATGATTGTGTTGGTATTCTTTTGGCTCCTTAGTAAAGACATTTGACCCGATCATGACAAGCTGACGAGTTGGCTTCATCTGTAGAGTGGAACAGGGACTGTTGGCTGAGAAAAGTGTGAATGCTAAAGCTAAGGGTAGAGTTGCCTAATGGAACATTTTATCTGTTCTCTAAATTTCTTGTCTCAGTACGTGAACAAATTTGTTTTTGTTTAAAGACTTTCCCACACAAGTGTCTGCCAAGTTCAGAAGACTGCTTTTTGAGATTGATCTTGGTTTTCTTGGAACGAGAGCTGAGATTATATAATAAGTTCAGTTGGTCTCAGTGAGAGAAAGTTTAGAGATTCTATTTCCATATACATCAGTCAGATTTGGGCATGAAAGAAGAAACAAAAGCCTGGAAACTAAGTGGGTATGGGTGAAGGCAAAGAAAGAAAAGAGGTTTCACTTGTGTCTACTTTTTGCAAGTGTTTTTGAGGTTCTCTGGGTCATCAGTAAGTAAATCACTAAAGTTGCATTGTTTCATGTTGAAATCAACTTTGCCACATCCTCACTTTCATTTATATTAGGCCAATTTGTTATAAAAGTATCTTTTATTTCCTGATCTTTAGTAAAGACATTGCTACTAAGCAGAGCTGCTTTTATTTTTATTTAATTTTTAACTTTTTATTGAATCACTGTGAGATAGACCCTTCCAAAGATGTTCATGACTGGATTTCAATCATACAGTATTCCAACACTCATCCCTCTACCAGTGTACATTTCCCAGCACCAGTGTCCCCAGGCTCCCTCCCATCCCCCTCTGTCCCCTACCCTTCTGCCTGCCTTTATGGCATGCAATTTTCTTCTTCTCTCTCTCTTTTGGGCATTGTGGTTTGTAATATTGATACTGAAAGGTTATCAAGAATATCCCTTACCTACTTTTAACTCTCAGATTTTGTCCAGCATCCTTTCCAGCTATTATTGTCATAGCAATCTCTTCTCTATCTTACCTACCCTCAGCCCCACATACACTTGTTGTTAGTTTTAACCATTGATCAATCTCTAGGATGAAAAGTTGAACAAGAACCCAAGTATTTAAGGAAAATTCCTCTTTAGAGAAAGCAGAAGAGTAGGGAAGATGTAGTTCTGCCCTCCTAACAAGTTCTCATGGAATCGACACTCACATTTCCATGCTTGACATCAATAAAGGCACTATGGCTTTTTCAGATAGACTGTAGCTTTATAATGGAGAAGATCACTGTTTAAGGGATACTTGTTTCTCCAGCATTCTCAATGTTTACTAGTGTTCTCAGAATGTCAAAAGATGCTCAAATGATAGTAATACCAATGAAAGTGACACCTGATGAATTTGGGAAAAGTAAATATAGTTAGGAGGACAAGAAAAATTTTGTCCACTGGAGCAATAGCACAGCAGGTAGTGTGCTTGCCTTGCATGCGGCCAACCTGGGTTCGATTCCTCTGTCCCTCTCAGAGAGCCCGGCAAGCTACCGAGAGTATCCCATCCCCATGACAGAGCCTGGCAAGCCACTCGTAAGGTATTCCATATGCCAAAAACAGTAACAAGCCTCACAATGGAGACGTTACTGGTGCCCGCTCGAGCAAATCGATGAACAACTGATGACAGTGCTACAGGCAGACAGACAGTGCTATATAATGTGTGTTCAATAATAGTGTATGTGGGCGCTGGCCATGTGCATTCAGTAGCCATGAGACATTTCCCCACACCAGCCTGCAGCCACCACCAACAGTCACATGATGAGGGAACAGGGCTGCCAAGTGATTGGTGATCAGTCGCCATTTATTCTAATCTTCATCCCTTCATTTATTCCATTCTTCTTGTGCTCCTATTATAATTTCACTGAGCACCCCATTCCAGTCTCAAATTGCCCCTCATTCCCATCTCTTTCTGTCTCTCTTGCTTGTCTCTCTGCACCCGGTCCCCATCTCATTGCTTTAGTCAAAAGTCCAACTTCTAAGGTTGGGGGTAGCAATTACACATAGGTGAGATAGTGCAATCAACATATGAAAACCCTTCCTTCCAGGGAAGCTCTACTAAGACAAAGATCTCCTGCTTAGGAGATCCACTCAAGGGTGGAATTTCATCTGAGGGCATACTTCTCCTTTCCTTAGTCCATAAACAATCATCTTAGATTTTCTTCTTAATAATCTTTCTAGTCATTTTGTATGGACACAGTAAGAGATATATTAAACTTAAAAGAGATATATTAAACTCCTGGGGATATCTCACTATTGATGCCAGACTACAGTTTTCAGGCCAGATTAGTCCTTCCTACAGCCCTTAGGCTGGAGAAGTCCGGTCACTTATCTTTGGGTCGTGAGAGAATTTGTCCATGACCGTGCTCTTAACTTATTATACATTTATACATTATAGGGCACTTAGCCTGTCCTGTTTTGATGACAAAACGACTTATAGTTTACCCTGGGTCCATCTAGTCCCTTTGTCATGCCCCTTCTTTTGGGATGCTAGGAACTAAGGGCAACTGAGGCTTAAATCAAGTAAATATGACAGATGCCCAGGAGTAAATATTATTTGGAGTCCATTTTAACTATCTAAGCATAGCATTAGCTGTCTTCCTGTGTCTCTACAAAAAGGACATTGCTCTAAAGTCAACTGCAAAGAATGTAAAGGAAAGAGAAAAGCAATATTTCACTTAAAAATGCAAATCTAGAGATCTCTGAAGAATTTGACTTTACAAGTCACAGGTTCTGTTTAGGGGAAATGAGTGATTAGCAGATATGGGAAGCAGAGCATAAAGGAGAAGTTAAAGATGAATACCGAGGAAATGGGAGTGCTTTGGGAGCATTGTGATGGGTATTACTCAATAAACCTAATCCTTGTGGGCAGAGGAGAAAGTACAAATCAATGTTATCTTACAATATAAAATGTATACATCATCAAAGTTTAGAGGGCATTGTTATGAGTATTTAAATACTCACTGCTCATAGTTTATAACTGAAGGAAAAGACAGAAATTAAGAAAAGAGAAAGAGAGATTTGCAAATAGAAAAGTTCATCGTATCTAGAGTTGTCAGTGATTTTTGTAGTGAACAGGAAAAACTTACAAAGAAAATGAATCTTGATCTGTGAAGATGACGAGACAGAGACTGGAGGTTTCAGGTATACAGTGAAAACCCACAGAAACCTGCTAGAGAGTCTCTAATGTCTTCCTAAGTAGAACATGAAGGATTGTGAGATGTTCCTGTCACTGTTGCTGTTGATGGAAGAAAGATAAATGTTGTGACAGATGTCCACAAAAGTTTTGGCAAGAAATAAAATTCCATTTAGTATGATGCATTTCAGTGGAGTGATCTTTAACATCAGGCAGATGTGGCATGTTTTTGGCTCGTTGCTGAACTACAGGGTTTGGGCTATACATAAGTTTGGAAGGCACCAGGTTGAAGTGCAATGTACTTGCTCTGGCCCAATGTAATTGATTAAGTGAAAAAATGCAGGTCCTGACTCCCCACCTCCATTCCCACTGAAATACAGATATGGCTCCCCAAATTCTAGAAAGGCCTATATTCAAATATGAAGTATGTTAAAGGACACCTATAGATTGTCGTTTTAGCCTAAAATAAAATGCATAGTTTCTTTGATGTGATAAGAGAAATACCTCTGTGACTGTGAGTCAAGAGACATTCCCAAGAGAGTTCTGTAGACACTCTAGTGCATGCTGTTACCACCCTAAGAAAGATTTTAATGCCTGTTTCTGGGTTCTTAGTTTTAGATTATCTTCCTTTCAATAACTACTCAGCTTAAGGTTAAAGAGAAATATTTCAAAAAATCTTGGACATTGTTTCAATTACTAATCTAAAAGTTTCTATAAGTGATCTTCTGTTCCCTATAAAATTCTGACCCAATAGAAAATGGATTCCCCCAACTTTAATTTTCTTATTTCATCACACAAGTTCTTTTTTTAAATTGAATCACCATGAGCTACAGTTACAAAACTTTCATGTTTAAGTTTCAGTGATTGATTAAACACCCGTCCCTCCACAAATATACATTTTCCACCAACAATGTCCCCAGTATCTCTCCCTCCAGCCCCCATGCCATCCCTCCCCCTGCCTCTATGGCAGATAATTTCCCTCTCTCTCTACTTATGGGTATTATGGTTTGCAATACAGATAGTGAGAGGCCATCATGTTTGGTCCTTTAGCTACTTTCAACACACATCTCCCATGCTCAGCGATTCCTCCAACCATCATTGACTTAGTGATCCCTTCTCTATCCCTGCTGCCTTCTCCCCCAGCTCATAAGGCAGGCTTCCAAACATAAAGCACTCTTCCTGGCCCTTGTCTCTACTGTCCTTGGGTGTTAGTCTCATATTATGATATTTTATATTTCACAAATGAGTGGAGTCATTCTATGTCTATCCCTCTCTTTTTGACTCTTTTCACTTAGCATGATACTCTTCATGACCATCCACTTATAAGAAAATTTCATGACTTCATCTTTCCTAACAGCTGCGTAGTATTTCATTGTGTAGATGTACCGAAGTTTCTTTAACCAGTTGTCTGTTCGACAAAAAAGGGTCAGGCAGGCAGCGGTGCTCCATGTCTCCCACCACCCGAGTTTGGTAGTCTCACGCTGCTTCCCCCACCCTGGGGAGGTCGATGGCATTGGACAGGCAAAGGAATAAGGACCAAGCTGGTTGCTGATTAGTTACCGTTTATTCAGTCTTTCATCTTTCTCATCATCTCTCACACTCATCCTTCCTAGCTCCTCATTCCTCCATCCCCACTCTCTGGGTTCTCCTCCCTCTCTCTCTGGATTGTGCTCTACACTAGTCTCTTCCCCTACTTGTCTCTCTCCACCTAGCCTTCTGGGTCACACCCAGTCTGGTAGCAAAATCAGCATAAGAAAGCCCTTCCTGAGGGCCCACCAGGCTCACAGGAAACCCACCTAGAAATATTCCAAAGCCCTTCCTGCCTGTCTGCAGGCAAAATACCTCCTAAGATGTTTTTCTCTTTTCCTCAGTCCAAGAACTCCATCAACATCTTAATACTAGTTATTTTGTATGGATACAGTAAGAGGGGTGTAGGGCAGGTCTCCTGGCAACATCTTGCCACAGACTCAGACTTCAGCACTCAGACCAGATTAATCATTCCTAACCTTAGCAGGGTCCAAATCTAGTTATTACTTTTTGGATCATGACAGCATTTGTCCATGACCAAGCTCTTAACTTATAATTAAGCATTAGGCACTTTGGCCAGGTCCATCTTGATGCCAGAGTAGCACATAACTCACTGCTCGCCCTGGGTCCGTCCTGTCCCTCATTGGGACCCTGCTTTTGGGGGTGCTAGGAAGTAAGGGCAGCTGAGGCTTAGGTTGAGAGAACAGATGCCCAGGAGGAAAGTATCATGTAGAGTCAAATGACTCCCAGGTTACAAAATCATAGCATTTGCTACAAGTCTTCCTGTGCACATACAAAGGGACTTGGCTCTGAATAAACTATGCAAAGGACTCAAGGAGAAAAGAAAAACAATATTTAGAAGTCAACAGGATACAAAGAAAGAAATTACAAATAAACACAGAGGAATGGGAGCACTGTGATGGGAGTAACCCAATAAACCTAAACTACCTGAGGCTATGTTATCCTACATGTTCGGGTTGTTTTCAGACTTTGGCTATTGTGAATAATGCTGCAATGAATGTACAGGTGCAAATGTCATTTCTACTATACTTTTTTGTACCTTCATGATATATTCCCAGAAGCATCACACAAGTTCTTCAGTAAATCAAACTGATATACTCATTATTTCTTCAAATTTTGAACTTTTATCTATCTTTTTTCACTCTATCCCTGCTTATGCTTTTTGTCTGCCCCTCTAAATCCTTCCTGTAAATTCAAGTTCATCTAAATTTAATATTTTACATGATGCTTTCTCCAAACCACTTCAGTCAAGTGTTTTTTAAATTGCCTATAGCACTCATGCGAAATTTACATTCTTTCAGGTATATTCAAGATTTTATGTTCACATTTATATGCCTAGCTTCTTCACTAAAAGTCTTGAGCGCAGATATCTTTTTGTAACCTTTTTTTTTAACCTAACAGCAACCTTTCATGTTGAGAAAATATTTTAAGAGAAGGGAAATGTATTGCAGAGGTATGCATAGTGGGTTTCTGAAACAGTGAAAACACTTTGAACTAAACTATCATGAAAACATGACACCAGTTATCAAGAGCTACAGCTAATGTTTTCTTAGAAGAAACATAAAGCCTCAAATAAGAAACAGAGAAGTACTGGGCATCTGTTGTTGCTAGAAGTTAGTAAAAAAGCCATATATTAATATCAAAGGAACTAGGGAGCACAAAATATTAAATATGGCAAAATCGCTGTCACTGTTACTGTCATCCTGTTGCTCTTGAGTTGCTCAAGCAGGCACTAGTAACTTCTCCATCATGAGACTTGCTGTTACTGTTTTTGGCATATCGAATAAGCCACGGGTAGCTTGCCAGGCTCTGCTGTGCGGGCGGGATACTCGGTAGCTTGCCAGGCTCTCTGAGAGGAGTGGAGGAAATATGGCAAAATAAGTTAGTAAAAGAGCAAAACAGGTAAACATTTCTAAAAAGTTAAAATTTTCTGTCTCCCGCCCTCCTTCCTTCTTTACTCCCTTCCTTCCTCTCTCCCTAACGCCCTCTCTTACTTCCTTTCCTTCTTCCTTACATCCTCTTTCTATCTTCTCAGGACCTCACATATGTGAAGCATGCCGTTTGCCACTGAGCCACATCCCTGGACCTAAAAATTACATTTCTTTATTTTAAAAATCAAATAAAACTAGTAAACAATGAAAACGATGCTTACGGAAAAGGGAGAAGGCAAAATCAGAAATTAAAAGCATGAAAATAGAAGCCAATATTAGAGATATAAAACAAATCACTACAAATTCTGTAACAATAAAAAGATAGTAAGATTTATAGAAATCTTGTATGCCAACGAATTTAAAGCTTAAGTGAAATTGGTAAGTAGATGGATAAGTTCCCACTAAGTTACAAACAGTCCTAATAAAATTTTGAAAATTTTAACTGTTTTATAATTAATAATTAAACTGTACTCATACTTTAAAATTATCCCACAAAGGAAACTAATCCAAAAGCTTTGTTGGTGAATTCTACTTATTTTATTTAAAAAAACTGACTTTATTTATTTTATTTTATTTTTTTATGTTTGACTATGTTTATTTTATTTATTTTATTTATTTTTTATTAGTGAATCACTGTGAGGGTACAGTTACAGATTTATACATTTTTGTGCTCATGTTTCCCCCATACAAAGTTCGAGAATCCATCCCTTCACCAGTGCCCATTCTCCACCACCAGTAAACCCAGCATCCCTCCCACCCTCCCCAGTCCCGTCTCCCCCCACCCCACACTGCCACTATGGCAGGGTATTCCCTTTTGTTCTCTCTCTCTGATTAGGTGTTGTGGTTTGCAATAAAGGTGTTGAGTGGCCATTGTGTTCAGTCTCTAGCCTACATTCTGCACGCATCACCCTTCCCCCGCATGACCTCCGACCACATTTTACCTGGTGTTCCCTTCTCTGAGTTGCCCAGAATGAGAGACCAGCCTCCAAGCCATGGAGACAGACTCCTGGTACTTATTTCTACTATTCTTGGGTGTTAAACTCCTATTCTATTATTCTATATTCCACAGAAGAGCGCAATCTTTCTATGTCTGTCTCTCTCTTTCTGACTCATTTCACTTAGCATGATACTTTCCATGCTGATCCACTTATATGCAAACTTCATGACCTCATTTTTTCTAACAGCTGCATAGTATTCCATTGTATAGATGTACCAAAGTTTCTTCAGCCAGTCATCTGTTCTAGGGCACTCAGGTTTTTTCCAGATTCTGGCTATTGTAAACAGTGCTGTGATGAACATATAAGTGCTGATGTCATTAAAAAAAACTGACTTTATTTAATCTTTAATATTTGTTTACTTTGAAATAACTTTAGACTTAAAGTTGTAAAAACAGTACAGAGAGTCAACATCTACATATATATATGTATATATATATATATATTTGTTTTTATTAGTGAATCACCATGAGGTACAGTTACAGGCTTACAAACTTTTGTGCTTGCGTTTCAGTCATACAATGATTGAGTACCCATCCCTCCACCAGTGCCCATTTTCCACCACAAATGGTCCCAGCATCCCTCCCACCATCCCCACCCTGTCCCTACCCCACGCTCCAGGCATTCCCATTTGCTCTTTCTCTCCTTTTGGGTGTTATGGTTTGCAATAGAGGTACTGAGCAGCCATCATGTTCAGTCTATGGTCTACTTTTTGCATGCATCTTTCAGCTTTAATCACCTTTTCCTAAAATTAACAACTTTCATAACCTACTATAATTATTGTATCACTTGTATCACTTGTCATCCTGTTGTTCTTTGATTTGTTCAAGCGGGCACCAGTAACATGTCCATTTGTCCCTGTCGTGTGCTAGTGTAGCCCAATGGCTTCTGCTCACTCCAGAAACACGAAGAGCTTCAAACCATTCATTCAGGGTCTTGACAAAGAAGTCTGACCATCTTGTAGGTGGGAGGCCACACGGTCTTTTGACATCCCGTGGAATCCAGTTAATAACAGCTTTAGTCCAGTGGTCATCTCTAAATGGCATTATGCGTCCAGCCCATCTGATTTTCAACGTCTTGACAAATGAGACAGCTTCCCTGATTCTTGATCATCGATGAAGGTCAGAACTCTGGATTCCTTCTCTCATTTGAGTGAAACGTGATAGTCCAAGTATAGCTCTTTTGATTCCTCTTTGGGATACCAGAATAGCGTTCTCATCCTGTTTTTGTAGGGCCCAGGTCTTAGAGACAAAGGTTAGTGCAGGGAGAACGGTGGAGTCAAAAAGATGTACCCGGAGCCAGAGTTTCTTTGTCCTCTTAACCACTTCTTTGGCACTCTTGAAGGTGTTCCACGCTGCTCTCTTTCTCCTGCGCAGTTCAGGTGCCAGGTCGTTTGTCATGTTGAGTTCTTGACCTAGGTACACATAGCTGCTGTATTTGGAGATGTTAGTTCCGTTGAAGGCAAATAGAACATAAGGAACTAGTTTGTTACTCATGAACATTGTCTTCATGAGATTCAGCTGCAGTCTTACCTTTGCACACTCATGGTTGAAGTTGGCCAACATTCATGCCGCTTGGCTGATATTTGGTGTCATGAGAATGATGTCATCAGAGAAGCGGAGGTGGTGTGGTTGCCGACTATTTATCTTCACTCCCATTCCTTCCCATTCCAGTCATTACATGATGTTCTCAAGGGTGGCACTGAAGATTTTGGTGAAATGGTGTCGCCCTTCTGAACCCCTCTCTTTATGTCAATGGTCACTTCCTTGTAGAATGGTGAGATCCTAGTGGTGAATCCACAATACAGCTCGAGGAGGATTTTGATATACTGAGTTTGAACACCCTGTTTGGCTAGGGCTTCAATGACTGCTTCAGTCTCAACAGAATCAAAGACCTTCTTTAAATCAATGAATGTTAGACAGAGCAGCATCTTGAACTCTCACAAAACCTCAATGAGCTTGGTCACTGTGTGGATATGGTGGATCATGCTAAATTCTTTTCGGAACTCATCTTGCTTGCATGGTTTTCCTTCATCTAGTGTTCTGCCAATCCTATTCAGGATGACTTGAGTGAATAACTTGTAGACAACGGACAACAGGCAGATTGGGCAATAATTGTGGATGTCGTGGATGTCTTCCTTCTTGTACAACAGGGTGGTCCTGCTGGTTTTCCATTGGGATGGAACCTTGCATTCAGACAGGTAGCATGTGAAGAGCTGAGCCAGTGTATTGATGAGTACTGGCAGCAGATTCTTCAGGTGTTCAGGTCTGACCTTGTCTGGACCGGGTGTTGTACGCTTCTTTACCAACGAAATGGCGTGTCAGATTTCTGAAGGGAGAACGCTGGGAACGACATATCCATCCTGTGGAATTTGATATGTGGGCAGGTGGATGTGGCTATCGAAAAGATCCGAATAGAAGTCATGAATAATCTTCTCCATTTCCCTTCTGGAAGATGTGATAGATCCATCAGGACATCAGAGGGCAGTCATCTTGGTCTTATAGTTAGCGAAGGACAGGTGGGTATTGTGAATACTTTTCTGGCTTCTGCCTCATGGCCAACACTGCTGCTCTTCTCTCTTTGAGGTCTTCCTTTATTGCTTATTTTTTTTTGGTTTTTGGGTCACACCCGGCGATGCACAGGGGTTATTTCTGGCTCTGCATTCAGAAATTTACTCCTGGAAGTGCTCCAGGGACCATATGGGATGCTGAGAATCGAACCCTGGTCAGCCGCATGCAAGGCAAACACCCTATCAGCTGTGCTATTGCTCTAGCCCCCTTTATCGCTTTTCTGCACAGCTTTGCAAACTTGGATGTTAGCTTGTGATTGCTTGAGGCTCGCGCCAGATCATGTTTTGAATGAGCTCAAGAGTTTCTGAAGACAGACAACTTTTTGTGGCTTTTTCTCTCTCTGCATTCCTCGCACAATCATGGAGGTGCTGAACCAGTCGATCGTATTTCTCATCGATGTTGTCAATGACAGCATCTTCCCATATTGCTGCAGTAGTGCCAAAGAGCTCCCAGTTGGTGGTCATACTGGGAGTTCTCTTAAACTTTGCAGCCCTTTCTTCCTGCTCCGTGAAGTATAATTTTGCACAGAGACAGTGGTCTGATCCTGTTTGGTATTTTGGGACAACAGCGACATCGGTCAGGCAAAACCTTCGATTGAATATGATGTGGTCAATTTCATTGGGGAACTGTCCACCGAGAGACTCCCATGTCCAGCGTTTAGATTTGGCCTTCTGGAACTATGACTTACCATGGATGGTCTTGGTCAACATGATGAACTCAGACAGCCTCTCACCCTTTTCATTCCATTCTAGGCCGTGGGTCCTGATGTGGAGTTCTAGGTCCTATCTTGGCCTTAAACTCACCGACAATGACCTTGTAGAAGGTGTCTTCTTTATAGAACTTCTCCAGCTTCATGTAGAACTTCTCAATTTCTTCTTCACTGTAGTTGGATGTTGGTCCGTAGATGACAAAGATAGAAACTGCCAGCAACGAGCCATATCTATTCAAATGTAAGCATCTGATTCGGGTTGTTAGGCATTCAAACGAATCAATGCCCATGGCTATGTTCGTATTGAGAAGGACACCGACACCACCAATGCCTCTACTGTCTCATGTTCCGAGGAACAGTTCTTCTCCAGTGTCAACAACATCGTGATGTGTTTGATGCCTTCTCGTCTCAGTCAATCCAATGACGTTGTACTTGATCTTCTGCACTTGTACCATCAGTTCCTGGATGGATGCTTCTGATGTCAGTGTACGTGTATTAAAAGTGCAAATAGTCATTTTGGTCCTTCTTCGTTTTGGCAGCCTAGATCGCCCCCCAACTATAATTATTAAAACAAGCAAATTAACATTGAAAAGTTCTTTTAACTGAACAACACCCCTTATTCACATTTGGATTTCTCCAACTTTGTCCCTAATGCTCTTTTTAAAAAAAATTTTAATGTTAAAAAAAGGCTGTTTTCAACATCCAAAAGGAGAGAGAGAGAACAAATTGGAATGCTCTGTAACAGAGGCGGAGTGGGGTGGGGGGGATGGGATAGGGGGGTGGGAGAGATACTGGGTTCATAAGTGGTAGAGAATGGACACTGGTGGAGGGATGGGCTCTCGAACATTGCATGAGGGAAAAACAAGCACGAAAATGTGTGAATCTGTAACTGTACCCTCACTGTGACTCACTAATTAAAAAATAAATACATTATTTTTAAAAAAGGCTGTTTTTTTAAAAAGATGTTAATAAAAGCTGTTCTTAATTTGATTTCAGTCATACAGTATTCCAAAATGCTCTTTTTTAATTTCAAAATTCAACCCAGAATCCCATATTGCATTTACTTAAAGTGTCTCATTAATCTTATCTAATTTGTAGCAGTTCTTCAGTCTTTTTTTAATCAGTTCTGAATGTGACACTCTTGATGAGTAGTGGTAATTTTATAGAATGTTCTTTTAATTGAGTTTTTCTGATATTTTCTAAAAGTAGAATCTCAGAGAGTGGTTAGCTCTCATTCCTTACACCTGAAACAAAAAGACTGATTGATTAACCCACATTTGGTTTGTCATCAGTCCACACTTCTGGCTAGAAAGCCACTCTTCTTAAAAGGACTTATTCTGTGATAGAGACTATTGTCCAAGAATAAGGAAGCGTCATGGTGTGACTGTTGGGAAAGAACTTTTTGTGCTGCAGTCTTTAGACCTCCAGTTGGCCACACAAGACTGGCCTTGGGCTGGAACACTTCCTTACTGAGAGATAAAGAGTCGTCAGAGCTTGTGCTGGGCTTGCCGCCTAGTGTGAGAATATCTGTCCCTGTTTCAGACACAGTGGGTATGCTTGTATTTCATTTAAGCTTGTGTCAGATGGCACCTGGCCCATTGCTGTATCGTCCCCTGTGGGAGTGGATAGGGTCTTTTAGTCTGAGGCAAAGGGGGCTGTGCAAGCCAGTGGCCTAGTATCGGCTACCTAGAGAATGCACTAACCACAGGGGTAGCCTGAAGCTTATCTTGTTTTATTCTATGGGAAAAAAGCTTTGTTCTAGCTTGTACTTGACTGCACTGAGTTTTCCTTTGTGACTTCAATCCTAAAATGCAATGGGTGAAATATGCTTGGATTTGTAGAGGTACACATCTGTATAACTGTCGCAAACACAGGCTTGATACTGTGCATGACATGGGAAATTAAACCAAACAATAAAACACATGGGCATGCCTAGAAGAAAGTTCACAGCTGCAGAAAGTATCTATTTTTTTTTTTCAGTGTTCCATGCCTCTTCTCTTAATAGTCATGTTTCCTGGTAGACAAAGAAAGATTTGAGAATGAATCAGACCAAGGGTGAAAGACAAAGTGTAGCTGAATTAATCTGTGTAATTTTCTTTTAAAGCAGGGTGACTGATAGTAAAAGAAAATAATTGGACATAAGACAGTCAATCGTTGTACTGGAAACCAGGTTATAGAAACAAACATTCCCATAAGTAGCAAAAAGTGTTTCCAGTCCAATAACATCAGGCAGTAGGATATAATCTATAGTCTTACAGGTCTATCTAAGTAATTTTTTTTTTCATTTTTGGGTCATACCCGGCGATGCACAGGGGTTACTCCTGGCTCTGCACTCAGGAATTACCCCTGACGGTGCTCAGGGGACCATATAGGATGCTGGGAATCAAACCTGGGTCAGCTGTCACTATCACTGTCACTGTCATCCCATTGCTCATCGATTTGTTCGAGCGAGCACACAAGGAAAATGCCCTACCTGCTGTGATATTGCTCCAGGCCCTAATCAAGTAATTAATTTTAAAAAATTATATAGTTAACCACCTAGTATGAAGACTCATTTTTTACTAAAGTATAATTTTTCAAAGTTGAAGGTAAATAGGAATGAGTGTAGTGTTTCAAATGGGAGAATTGGGTGAAGAAGAAGAAATGATATCATAGTGAAGCACACTTAATTCAGGAAAAATACCCTCCTCATTTCCCAGAATAGTTGCTAGGGAAAAGTAGAGATGAAAGGGGAAACACCCACACAAATTCTGTGGGCTTCGCTTGGTATTCTTTTTCCATGCCCAAAAGATGATTTACAACAATGATGTTTAGTTTCAGAAATGTATCTGTAATAAACTTTTGATGACTCAAGGCAAAAAGAAAAATAATTTAAAAATTATTTTTCCTTGACCTTGGAAACTGGTCAGTAATTAACTCAAATGTTAGCATACCAAACATACCATTCTGCATTTTCTTAAACTAAAATTATTTGGGTGCTCCACCAGTAACCAGACATAGATGTGGCCTTATTTTGTTTGAGGGCTCAAGAGAATTTTAGAATATTTTAATGTGTAGATTATCATAATTAACTAGAAATCAGTGGACACTCAAGTTGTATCCAATTTTTGTTATAATAAACAATACTGAATGAAGATTCTTATACACATTCTATTTCATGGATGTGTACTTTGCCAAATTATGTGCATATTATTTAGAGGGACTTTGGGCCACACTCAGTGGTGTGCAGGGGCTATTCCTGTCTCTGTGCTAGAAGTGACCCCTGGCAGTACTCAGGGGATCACATTAGGTGTCCAGGATTTGAACCAGGGTTAGCTGCTTACAAAGCAAGATTCTAAATCCCTGTACTATCTTTTTGACCAGATTATTTATAAAAATTAAATTTCTCTATGACAGAGAGAGAGAGAGTAGTTTTAGTAAGATGTTTCAAATTACTCTTCAAGGAAGTTTCACCAGTTAACATTTAGTCCAGTACTATGCACTCATACTCTGGTTACCAGAGTGTTATTAGATTCCTTTATTATTGTTACTATAAGGTAAAAATGGCATTTAAAAATTATTTTAATGAATCACCATAATATAAATCACAGACTTACAAACTTTCGTGATTGTATTTCAGTCACACAATGTTTGAGTACCCATCCCCCCACCAGTGCCCATTCTCCACCACCAATGTTCCCACTATTCCTCCCCCCACCCCTGCCTCTGTGGAAGGCACATTCCCGCTTACTCTCTGTTATTTTGGGTGTTATGGTTTGCAATACAGGTATCAAGCGGCCATCATGTTTGGTCCATAGTCTACTTTTGACACATATCTACTATCCTGAGTGATCCCTCCAACCATAATTTACTTAGTGCTCCTTTCTCCATCTAAGCTAGCCTTTCCCCCAGCTCATGAGATTGGCTTCAAAGCTGTGGGGCAATCCTCCTGACCCTTAAAAAATGGCATGTTTGAGATCTTTTCATTGCTCTTCTTCTGAGTGAGACTGAACATATTTTAATTTGTTTTAAAGACATTTACACTTCTTTTCTGTGGACTGGCAATAGATCTTAGAATCTACTGCCAGTTTTCCTGATAAATAGTTCTTTTTTAGTGTTTTGATTTGTAGGTCTTATGCAATTATTAACCTTATACAGTGGAAGCTAACCTTTTGCAGTAAATGGCTATCTTTAAAATACACAATTCATAGTTGTGCTCTGATTATAATTATGGTATCATGTTTCCATACAGATAAAAAATTTTATGTGGTTGGATTCAATTTATTCTTTCATGGTTTCCTTACATAGAGAACACAGTCAAGTATCATTCAATCATGTTTTGATCCACACTGACCTGCTTATACACTGGTAGATCCCATAGACCATACACTGTATAGCTTAGATGTGGACTAGACTATACCAGTGAGGCTTGTATAATTACACACTATGACATTCTCAAAATAGGAAAGGTTGTCATTTCTCAGAAGGTATTCCCACTATCAAGTAATCATTTACTGTGCAAAAATCTCTCTGTTGTTTATTTTGTTATTTTGTTGTTTAATTTATTCATATTTAATTTTTTACCTGTATGGAATTAATTCTATTATCATATGTTATGTTGGTATCCAATTTAGCTTCCAATTCGAATCCAGTTGTCTCTTGTTTTCCCAATGACTCAACTGGAATTTAGAATAGATTAACCAACTTAGAATAGATAAAACAATATACCTCAGGTTTACTACTATACTTTCTATAACATTTTTATGATATTTTCTATTTTATTTTATTTCTGTCTACACATGAATCAGAATAATGCAGTGGTAAGCAGAATAATGCCTTTCTCCAAAGATATGGATAAATAACATAAAAAGAATTTTACAATTTACACCTAGATCTATGAGTGGGGGTTAAAATAATTCGTTGTATTCTAGCAAAAATGCCTAATACAAGGCCAGAGAGAGACCACCAAAATGCATAGTGCATGTATAAGGCCTTGAATTTTATCCCTAGCACTACAAGCCCCTGCCCCAATACTTCTGGGTGTGGGTGGGTGGCACCAAAGCACTGCTGAAAAGGCTCTTATAAGAAGAAAAACAAACCTACTAATGTCTGATGACACCAACTGAAAATATTAATAATGAACTGCTATGGGAATTCAGAGAAAAGAAAAAGTTTACAAAGGGTAGCATAAGAGTTCCTCTGTGCAACAATAAATATGAGAACAGAGTAGAGAAACATGCAAAACTTTGAAAGAAAAAGTGTTTCCTCCAGATAACTTTATAGGAAATACATTTTCTAACGTGTCATGATTTATCCGTTATATACCCCTTTGAAAATATTATTTAATATTATACCAGACAGGATTGGTTAAGCAAAACTGTAGTTACTAACAATCCCCAGACCTCAGTGGTTTAAAACAACACAAATTAGTCATTAATCACACTTAGTACCTATCAGTGGGGGGAATCATATGTTAATTATTGTTATTCAGAGATGGAGAAGTGTCTATAGACTTTTCCAAGAAGGAACAAGCACTCTGGGGAGTTCTCATTGGCAACTCCAATTACAGCTCACTAGAAGTAATCAGATAGCCTCAGTTAAACAGAATTAGGCTAGGAAATACAACTCCTACCCTGTGGAAGAACTCTGAGGGATGGAAACAGGACTGGAAGAACAACATCAAAGCAGAGCTGCTCATAAGCAACTCCTTCTCCTTCTCCACCCACTGAGGAAGACAACCCAAGTGCTGCATTTCCTGAATCCCAACCTCCCAATAGAAGGCAGTCCTTGCAAACTCATTTTGGATCAAACAAATGTTCTGCAACAACACAAAACACTATCATTTTGATTATTCTGGGTTCTGCTTAAATTTTTAATTTTAGTCAGTCATCATGTCTTGGTTTAGCACGCAGACCCTGGTCTATTTTGTGGGGGGACAGTTCCAATGACGATTTAATTTTCCAAGTCTTTTGGTCTTCTTGGTTGGTCCAGGATTGTGATTCCCACTGTTCCTGATGGTGCTGCCTAAGCGCGGAGAAGTGCTTCTTCAAACTAAGTTGCTTGTTTTCTGGAGGAAAACTGTTGTTTGCTGTGTGGGATGAGGAGACTTCTGACTGGGTATTGCTGTAAGTTATGAAATTGTTTCTGGCTTACATTTTATTATTATATCATTCATCATTAATCCATAATAAATATCTATTATATGAACACCACATGTGACATAAACTGTACTGAGGGCTGTAAATTTAGCAGGAAGCACACCAACTCTGTTTTTAAAAAAATTTTAATTGAATCACCGTGAGATACAGTTACAAAGCTTACATGTCTGAGTTTCAGTCATACAATGATCGAACACCCATCCCTCCACCAGTGTACACTCTCCACCACCAATGTTCCCAGTATGCCCCCCCTTTCCAACCCTCCCCTTGCCTCCATGGCAGACAATTTCCCCCATACTCTGTCTCTACTTTTGGGCATTATGGTTTGCAATGCAGATACTGAGAGATTATCACGTTTGGTCCCTTATCTACTTTCAGCGCACATCTCCCATCCCAAACGATTCCTCCAATCATCATCGTCTTAGTGATACCTTCTCTATTCCAGCTACTTTCTCCCCTAGCCTCATGAGACAGGCTTCCAATAATGGGTCAATATTCCTAGCCTTTGTGCCTACTGTCCTTGGGACACCAACTCTTTTAACTTAAAATTTTTTGTAACATTTATTTGCACAAAACATAGAATCTACCCATTCAAGAGGTAAAACTTAATGATTTTTAGTAAACAGAGAGTTCTGCAGCCATTGACACAATTCAGTAACAGAACTTTTGCTTCACTCCTCCAAGAGTACAACTTTTATTCTTGTACTGTTTCATTCCCCATCCCCACCCTAGGCAATCACAATTCTGTTTCTGTCTCTACCATTTTACAGCTTCTGAATATCTTACGTAAAGAAATAATATAATAGGTAATCTTTCACAGTCGATTTCTTTCACTTAATGCAGTTATCATTGGCTTTGCTGTACTTGTTAATATTGAATTATTTTTTATGGTTGAATAGTCCTCTGTTCTGTGGCTATATCACAAAGAAATGTGTATGTGTGTGCATTTCCTGTTTCTAACATCTTTGAGTCATATGATAGCGACATTTCTTTATTTTAATTATAGCTAACAAGGCCTGTTCATTCTTCTATGACAATGTTGCATTATTGAGTAATGTCTTTTTTATTATTTGTTTCTTCAATGCTCAGAACTGATAGGCTACACTGAAATCCATAGTTTCTTTATGTCATGTCAGATGCTATAGAGATCTTTCTGTTTTTGGCTCTCATTAGAAAAACAAAAGTGCCAATAGACATCCTCTGCATTGTGGCACACCCTTGGAATTGTGTTCCCTGAATGGATATAAGAAGATGAGAGGGGCTGGAGCAATATCATAGTGGGTAGGGAGTTTACCTTGCACGTGGCTGACCTGGGTTCAATTCCCAGCATCCCTTATGGTCCCCTGAGCACCACCAGGGGTAATTCCTGAGTGCAGAGCCAGGAATAAGCCCTGTGCATCGTTGGGTGTGACCCAAAAAGAAAAAAAAAGAGAAGAAGATGGGAGGAGAAGGGCTTTTTCTCTGGATTGCTTCATCAGAAATCTGAGGCCAGGTATTTAAACAAAGTTGTAGAACTTTTGAACTTCATGCTAAACTATGTATCCTGACTTGTGGGGCAGGAAGCAAAAGAAATATGGTGCATGTTTTTCCTCTCCCCTCCAAAGCCACCCCAGTGGGCTTGACTTTGCTTCACTTAATAGATTTTGGAGCATGAAATCACTGCTTTGATTCCCTGCTCCTCACAATCTTGTTTCCTTGCGTTGTTTTCTTGGTAGGGTTACCAAACTTTCTCTTTATTCTATTACCAGGAGGGACGTTCACATTATTTTCTTGCTTGGATTTCATGTTTTAAAATATTTTCTACAGTTTTAAGAAGTAATTTATTACCTCCCTGTAATTGACTTGTCAAGATCATGTATGATGTCAGCTATCTGGTATGTATGAGATAATCAGGATTATTTAAGGAATTGATAAAATGCAAAGAAGCCAGGCTACCGGCCCATAGTAACCTTTATAGAAAACAGAAAATTACCATTAAGCTTCCTGAAGCATTGACACTCAATCACACACTCTGTTTTTAACTCTGAAGTCTAAGGATCTCAAGGCTGAAAACTTCAGCATTTTTAACAATAATATGTAGGAAAAACTAGGCAGAGAATGGACTGATCAGCCTGGACGCCAGCAAATTCCCTCTGTGCTGGTGAATACTGAAGAAACTGGTTTCCTCACTTTAAGCTTTAAACTAGACTAATACAGCACAGGGCACCTTGATCAGACAGATGAATGCAGATCATTAGCTAACTGTGGAGAGTGTAATATCATGACTTTATTTTTAGTTCAGTATTTATCTTTTAAAAATACACATATATTTGTAAGCTTGCCTATGTGCATAAATGATGTCTATCCACAATGATGTCTCTTCACACACACATACACACAGAGTCTCTGAATTGGTTTCAATAAAATCTGCATCAGTGCCGAGGTACTCATGGAGTGCCTTCAATAAAAAAGTCACTGTGTGTTATGTGATAACATTGAACAGACTCCAGACAGCCTCTTATCTTAGATATACAACAACGTAGCATAACTCAAGCCTAAAGGAGAAGTTAAAGCATTAGGTAACAGTAGCAACAGTAGCATGTTAGTGGAGTAATAACTCTCCTGGAGAATAACCCAGGATAGGTTTTATTGAATTCAGTTTATTTAGCTAGGATAAACCCAGATAGGCATCTCATTTACAAGAAGGTGCTAGTAAGAAGGCAGGTAATTACAAGCACATTTAGAAGATAAGCAATAGAAAACTGAATAAAATCAGAGATCGGGAAGGGAACAGAGTGGTTCCTGGTTCAGCTTCTTGCCTTGGCTATGTCTATATTTATTCCAGCTAGGAAAATGAGTAATTCTTCTCAGACCTCGTAGGAGTGAATGGTATGTGAGCTCCTTCAGGAACCTGCTAAGTAATTCTTATTGACATGCTTGATTGGAGGCTAATTATTGGTAGTTTTGTTGTGCAGAAATTTGTGTCTTTTCTTTGGAGAATAAATATCATTAGTCAACATTTCTTTAAATTAATTTCTTAAACACATTGCAATAGTTGTAATCTTTTGAGTTTGTCATATCTTCTTACAAATTCACAAACTTTTGGAAGTGCCTTTGTACTTTCAAAGGTTGTAGCTTTTCTTTCTCTATCCATGTTTCCTTCCTTCCTTCCTTCCTTCCTTCCTTCCTTCCTTCCTTCCTTCCTTCCTTCCTTCCTTCCTTCCTTCCTTCCTTCCTTCCTTCCTTCCTTCCTTCCTTCCTTCCTTCCTTCCCTTTCTTGTCAAATGTAGATCAGTCAGATGTTTAGTTGGTTATTTCTATATGTGAGTCTTTGTCCCAAGAATGCTGCTGACAAGGCTAAGTGCACGGACTCTGCTCCTGACTCTTATGGTTTTAATCAAGCTTGGTCCAAGAGATCAGACCAATCATATGACTAATTGAAACTCTGGATTGCACATTGTAGTTGGTGGTTTTGGTTCCAGAGGTATCCTTTATGACATACAAGAATCATGTCTCAGCTGATTATCACTGCAGGAAAATGCCATGCACAAAGGACTCCTACAAAACCTCCTTGAGGGCTGGAGAATTGCTTACGGTTTAACTAGCCTACCTTGCAAGCTGCTGACTCAAGTTTGATCCCTGGCAAAACACATGGTCCCCTGAGCACCTCCAGCAGTGGCTCCTGAGTGCAGAGCTGGGAGTAAGCACTAAGTACCTCCTGGAGTGCCCCCTCCCCAAAACAAATTCATTGACATGTAATGAACAATTGAAGATGCATTCCTTCACTTGGAGATCTGATGACACTCTCCTTCTCTTGTGACTTTTAGCACCCATCAACCTGCATCACTATCAGATCCTACAGCAAAGACCTGAGTGGTGGTGGCACATATTTGCACCAGGAAAATATCTGTGTAAATAGAAGGATAATATTATGACATATTAACAAATGATTATCTCTTGTATTTCGGGTATTTCATTTTTACCTGTTTTTTCCTTCCCTCAAGTATTTGTTCTCTCTAAAAGGTTCTCTCTAAAGTGATCCTTCTTTCAAATGAAATTATCTGCTTTTTAGTATTCTAGAGAAAGCAAGTCTATTTACATAATAGCTATTGCTTTATCATTTTTCTTGCACTACTTCAGCTTTTTTTCTTTTCAAAAGAGTGTTTTCTAAGCAGAAAATATTTGTCTACTCTGTGGAAAAAACTGTGCATGATACTGTAGAAAATATAAAAGGGGATTTTGTCTTTTAAGCTCTCACAGTCTAGGGGGAAAGACAGAAACATGCATACAAGTCTAATGTGGGCTGTGCCATGTGAGCTAGTTAAGAAACATTGTTACTACTGCTTAGATTATACATTTTCAGGGATTTAAGGGGGAAGCTATAACTTGATTATTATAGATCTTTTCTTAAAATGTTACAGAATCAAATTGGTATCAGGTTAACTAACCTGATAGCAATGCATCAACAACTTTTAAACATGCCCTTGATGGTGGAATATTTATATATCATTAAAACCCCCAATTTTCAGCATGGAATTTGATGATTTTTGATAAATTTACTCAACTGTGCATCTATCATCATCATTATTCTCTTCCAGCTTCAGAACATTCACATCATTCTAGTAAGATCTCTTATCCCAGTTACAGTTAACCCATTACTGGCCCCACTCCAAGCAAACACTATTTTACTTTCTGTTGCTATAGGTTTATTTTTTACATGTTGTTATCTAGAAAATGAAACATACAATATGTGGGGATTTTGTGGCATTTTGTTATTATTTTACATTGCTGAAGCATTAAATTGTTCGGATGTGTTCGATTGGATATATTCATCAGTCACCCACTCACCTTTTAGTTTCCTATTCAATCACCCATTCGTTTTAAATTCTCTGTTCCTTTTTTTTCCTTTCTTTCTTTCTTTCTTTCTTTCTTTCTTTCTTTCTTTCTTTCTTTCTTTCTTTCTTTCTTTCTTTCTTTCTTTCTTTCTTTCTTTCTTTCTTTCTTTTTCTTTCCTTCCTTCCTTCCTTCCTTCCTTCCTTCCTTCCTTCCTTCTTCTTTCTTTCTTTCTTTCTTTCTTTCTTTCTTTCTTTCTTTCTTTCTTTCTTTCTTTCTTTCTTTCTTTCTTTCTTTCTTTCTTTCTTTCTCTCTTTCTTTCTCTCTCTCTTTCTCTCTCTCTTTCTCTCTCTCTTTCTTTCTTTCTTTCTTTCTTTCTTTCTTTCTTTCTTTCTTTCTTTCTTTCTTTCTTTCTTTCTTTCTTTCTTTCTTTCTTTCTTTCTTTCTTTCTTTCTTTCTTCTTTCTACAGTATCTCGAAAATATTCCAGAATCCTGTTTTCATACCCAGCTGTTATTTTCCTAGGAATAACCAATAAAAGTCTTGAAATACTATTAACACTTCAGGCTGTTTCTGTGTAGGTGGGGAGCTGATATGTGTGTGTGTGGGGGGGGTCGGAGTGGCGGTGAAGGGCAAGTTCTCACCCACTTTTACTTTTTGATGTGGAGGTTTTTAAAAAAGAGTATAACCGCATATTTACCTTTTAAGTAAAGGCGTGAAGTCTGACTTGTACGAAGAGGGCATAAATGAGCCCTTCGGAGGCCAGAGCGTGTCACCCTGGGCGCATCTGCAGAGTGGGTTACCTTTCAGTGACCGCGCACTGGAGGCCAGGCTCCCGTTTTGTGGTATGCGGTATGCACTCAAGGCTTTAGGGTGTCAGAGACATTTCCTTCTTTCCGCGTAAGGCAGAGTGACCCAACATCTCTGGAAGGTAAATAGAGCCCCCTCCCCTCTCTGCTTTCAAAGCCCTCTTGCCCCGTGTTTACAGTGGGGCTCCTTTGTCTGCCTTGCACATAGTTCACATTTTCTTAAAGGTAATGGGCTACCTGCCAATGACATTTCACAGTTCTCAAGCTGCACGGTGCCTTCAGGAATATAATTCCTCATCGGCTTTGCCCTTTCCCTTTGAGTTTTACGTTTCATCCTTGCTCTGCGCAATGCACCAATCAGCACGGATTTCAGGCAACTCCTCATTTCTCCTTCCTTTGATGACCTTGAAGCGCTTCATCTGGCCGGTCGATCATGCTCGGAGGAATGCGGCGCGACGTGCCTGCGCGGCGGCGGCGTGGGGAAGCCCGCGGCCGCTCTATTGTTTTATAATTTTCTCCCTCCTCCTCCTCCTCCTCCTCCTCCTCCTCCTCCTCCTCCTCCTCCTCCTCCTCCTCCTCCTCCTCCTCCTCCTCCTCCTCCTCCTCCTCCTCCTCCTCCTCCTCCTCCTCCTCCTCCTCCTCCTCCTCCTCCTCCTCCTCCTCCTCCTCCTCCTCCTCCTCCTCCTCCTCCTCCTCCTCCTCCTCCTCCTCCTCCTCCTCCTCCTCCTCCACCTTCTCCTCTCCCTCCCCCTCCATAATGACGCCCCTCTGCTGTTCCTTTCCCACCTTAAACAAACAAACAACCCCCTCCTAAGGGTATGAATAGCCTGAAATGAACTAAATCGGTCATTGTTATTACAGGAAAACATTGCCCAGAATGCAAGCAATAATCTGCTTATAGACACTGCATTTTCCTACACAATAACTTCTTTTCCATCACTCTTCTCTGGGCAAACGGAGGGGTCCTGCCGTCTCCACCCCAGCCTATTTTGCACTTTCAAAAAGAAGCCAGCCCAGCTTCCTTCGGGTTTGTTTTTGTTTGGATTTTGTTTGTTGGTTTTCATCTGGGTCCCAGAATGCGGCGAGAAGCCGGGCTGCTGGGAACTGCTGTAGAGGGAGCTATTGTGTTTTATTTGTATCGCTGTTGATTCCAAATTTGTTTCACGGAGAATGGATACTGTAGAAAGGCGTTCAACTATTGAAAGATGTAGTAAATGGGGTGAGCCCCCTCACCGGCACCCTGGAAATCCCGAGCTTGCTGCAAATCTGAGTATTTATTTTCGGGAGTAATAGCACCTTTTTGTACTATCCTGCAACTTCTACTTCAGAGGTCCTACGTCAACATTTCCCAAGACAAAAATGAGATGTTCTTATTAAAAGTAACTTTGAAAAAAAATGCTTACAAGTACAAGTCAGATAACCAACTGACCTTGTTATTTTAATGTTACAAAATGGCTTGAAGCAGGCTTTACAGTGGAGACCTTTCTTATGTAAATTTAATGAACTACAAATGGGATCTCTGCTTTGTGATGGAAACTCAGGCTCAGAGCATGTCAATGGGCATGGTGATAATTTTCCAGTTCTTAAAATTTTGGAGGGGGCACTCCCAAGGATGCTTAGGGAAGTTAGGACAACTTCCTGGTGTTGGTCAGCCAGTTGGGCCAGTTTTCAGTGCTGCCCTTTGAACTCATGATGCTCTCTGACCCTCTGTGGTGCTCAGAGCTGCAGGGCTGCAGCCAGCAGTGCCTGAATCCTTGTACTATTTCCCTGAATCCAGTTGTTCTTTTATTTCTTTCTTTACTTTCCCCGTTTTCTTTTTATTGTTCTTTTTCATGCCATTGACTCTATTTGTTGTTATTTGGTTTGGTTTGGCCACGTCCAGTATGCTCAGATCTCACTCCTGGCTCTGTGCTCAGGGATCTCTCCTGGGGGTGCTCATGAACCATAGGTGGTGCTGGGGGTGGAGGACAAATTGATAACATGCAAGGCAAGTCAGTGCCTTCACCTCGCTGGCCTGACCTGCCTCAACTATTCTTGATTTTATTTTTCTTATTGTGGGTCAGGGAGTTTGGGCCACACCCAGCAGTACTCAGGACTTTATGGTCAGGGGTTATTCCTGGCTCTGTGCTCAGAAGTCTTTCCTCATGATGCTGGGGTACCATTACAGTGCCAGGGATTGAACTAGGGTCAACTGCAGGCAAGGCAAGTCCTTATCATCTTATCAGTATCTCTCTGACCCCTAAATATTCATAATATCTCTGGGTCAGGCCATGCAATTTTAGTATTATTTGGGGGGTTTATTTTTATTTATTTCAGAAATAAATAAAAAATCTCAGTTCTGTGGCTCCCAACCAGAACTAAGAAACCTTTAGCAAAAGCCGTAGAGTCAGCTAAATTAAGAAGAGTCAGATCAACTTTGTTGAATTATTTTTATGTCCCTGTTTTTATGCACGAACAAGGAACTGATTTGAATATCCTGGTAGGCAGAAAGATGAAAAAAAAATAGGGTTTGTCTCTGTATCACTGTATCACTGTCATCCCATTGCTCATCGATTTGCTCGAGCGGGCACCACTAATGTCTCCATTTTGATACGTGTTGTTACTGTTTTTTGGCATATTGAATACACCACGGGTATCTTGCCAGGCTCTGCACTGTAGCTTGCCGGGCTCTCCGGGTCCACCACGTGTAAGGCTAACATCCTACCGCTGTGAAGAAAAAAAAGGCTAGGTAGAAAACTAAACTGAGAACATATATTTCAATCCAAGACATTAAGAAGGTACTAATAAAATACTAATAAAGTTTGTGTGGGTTCATTTTATGGGAACCTAGAAAACATATAAAACGTTCAGGCCTAATTTTGAAAAGATGCACTTAACATTCTCTAATATCAGTGATCAGTCCTTTCTTTGTATCAGTCTGGAGGCAGCAGGCTTTTATCTTTTGGTGAGTTACACAGTTACACATAGTGGGTGTTTGTGTATTTTATTGTGATGAGTAACAGCTTTACAGAGCCAGACGGAAGATGTGATGTGTTTCACTTCTTGTTCAGACATTTGTGGAAAACCCATTTGGATATTTGTTAAAAACTTTTTTGACATCTCTCTCTCTATCTCTCTCTCTCTGAGTGTGTGTGTGTGTGTGTGTGTGTGTGTGTGTTTGTGGATGTGTGGATGTGTAGTTTTGAGTTTGAACTCATGTATAAGATTTTTTTTTGAGTTAAATATTTCAAGAAAAGGATTATAGATCTGAAGAAATAAAATAATATAAGCAAATGCATCTAATTTTTTGTTTCCAAGTAGGTGATGTATTTTTGTTCCCCATGTTATTAACTATCAAGAAGCCAAATTCAGTGTTTGAAGTTGCAAAATCTGAAGGATTAGATTCTTAGTTCTTTGCCTCCTAGGAGAGAACTGTTCATACTTACCACCTCTTGTAAGATGTGAAAAGTAAGCCACAAAGTAGCTGCAGATGTAGAAAACACTGTTTTCTTTACCTATTTAAACCTCAATTTATAAAATAACACCATAATTGGAAGGAAACCTTTGATATCCTATAATATTGTTATTGCTTAAGATTTATGTTATATCGATTCCCCCAAATTTTGTAAAATATATGGCAACCATACCCTTACTACAAAATAAGACAGCTTAAAAAAAGCATTTATTTATTTATTTTGAATCAGAAATAATATAGATGTAGTGATCACCTTTTCTGGATGCGGGAGTTTAATTTTTAGTTTCTTGACAGATGAGATAAAATTATAAGCATATGGGGCTATGTTATTCCCATTGTCTTAACTGATAGCATTAAATTGACTTCCAAAACTAACATAAAAAGGGAGAAGACTTTACTTTTCACAGGTCTTATGGAGTATTCTTCAAGTTTTGAACTTTTCGAATCACAGCATAAAAAGAAATGGGTAAGGAAAGTTACTCTTCGAACTCAGGCTTGAGTTTTGTTCTGTTTTGTTTTGATTGAGGATTCAATCAATACATATTATATCGTTGAGGATGCTCTGAACTTTATTTTTGCTGCTGAAGTGTAAGGTGTTATGACCACACTAACTCTTGGTTCCCTTCTCTGTTTGTTTAAGGGTTACACAGGCTCTGTTTAGTATCTCAGCATCACAATCCTTTCAGGTGAAGCACAAGGCATACTTCAGCTACCTAAGATTAAATACGAAGTCCTGAAGCAGGTCATTTAGTCTCTTCCCTCCCTCAACTTCTCACTGTTCACACTCAGTCTTGGAAATAGGCCCAGTGGTGACGTTCAGGAATGTAGCCTTTGTGTTTGCTTTTGGTTTTTGACCTGCTAACCCTGGTCACTGATTGGTTTTCTTCTTTCTTTCAAGATGAACTTCTTATATCCTTTTATCAAAAATTAGGCCTGCAGATGTGAAAGTGAACAGTCCAGAAAACTCACTACAGTTCTGAGTCAGCTTTATTAACATTTTTAAAAAGGAAAAAATCAGGTCAATTTCCCAAAGCTCTGAACTTAATCAGTTGGTTTCTAGAACTACAATAAAAGGAAACTTGAAGTATTTTAGTTTCTGCTTGTTTATAAATCAGCCTTTTTTTTTTTAATGTTTTACACATTGAAGGTCATGGAATCAAATTATGTAAACTCATAGAATGGAGATTCCCACTTTCCATCTGTCCTCCTGCCCAATGTGTTTTCCCAGTTCTCTGTTACAAGTGGAATTCTGTTAGATTTAAGTAAAGCATTATTCAAACTGTTCAGGGGCTCCCAAACAAAGTTGGTTGCTCTGAAAGCTGAAAGCTGATTTGGAGATGACTGGAAGAAGGCAAATGTGACAAGTAAAACAGGCTTGTTATAACTTAAATGCAAAGCAGCTCTGCCTCGCTTAGTACACAGGCTTGGGAATTCTGCTGGTCCTGGGATCCCCAAGAAGAGCACCCTATACTCCTCTCTACGCAGAAGGCTGCAACATCTGGACTAAAGCCAATGAGTCATGAAGTAGTGGGCATAGAATTTCATTGATGTAGGAAGTAGATAATTGCTCCTGAATCTTAGATATACATTGAGAGGTAAAAGAAAAAGACCAAATGGCATTTATTATTTTCTAGAGTTCTAGTAGAGAAAATCTTCATGTCCTCATTATATATAATGTAGCAATTAGAGAATATAGTAAAAATGTTGGTATACTCTTTGTCACATATTGGTATGCAAATATTGTAAGTATCTTTTCTGCCATTTTTATTCTATTTTACTGTTTACATATTTCTTTTACTTTTTTCTTTAATCATATTTTATTATATAGTATAATATAACTTTACTCTGAAGATTTTTCATAATAGTGCTATTTCACTGTGTAAGAAATTCATAATTTTTAAGATCTAGTAAGCAGCAAAGAAATATTTTTCTTACTAAGTAGTTAATTTTGTAACTCTGGAAAGTTACCTCCAAGCTTCTTATAGCCAGTGGGTATAACCAGGCATAAGGAAAAGAAGTCAGGGCTGGAGAGATGGTGCATCAGGTAAGACATTTGCCTTGCATGCTGCCAAACTAAGTTTGATCCCTGGAACCCCATATGGTCCCCAAGACCTACAAGGAGCAGCTCCTGAGTGCACGGAAGCCCTGAGCACCAGTGGATCTGGTTCAAAAACCAAAAAAATTGTTTTATAATATTTTTCATTGGTTAAATTGACTAGTAGATATTTAGTAATTTGGAACACTATTCCTTTTCCTTTCCTTTTCAAAAATTTTGAGATATCATGATATACAGTCTTAGTAATGATATGGTTTTATGCATAACCCCCTGCAATATTCAAAATTAGAAATAAGATGCAAAAATCAACAACTCTAACCAAGGAATTGTACTGAATGTTAGTTATTCCATTATATTCTCAAAACATTTTTCCATCTTCATATAACAAAGCAGTTTTAGATAAATTGTACCTACATCTCATAGTTAATAATTATCGAAACTGTTATTAAAGCATAGCTTACTTTAACCCAAAGTCTAAGATCTTCGCATCACACCATAATGTCGAGATTCTACTGGATATCCAGACCCAAGAGAATTCACTGCCTTACAAAGTGGGTACTTTTTTAAAACATGCAGCTACTACTCCTCCCCACCACCAAACTGCCCGAGATCACTCTACCCAGCAGTGTTCCTCTGCCACTTCCAGTTTGTCTCATCACTCCCACCTCCCCCTCTTGATTGGTATTCCCAGTTTTGTAATTCAGAGCCACGGTTTGCTATTATTTGATACTGTCCATTTCCTTACTTCATTTCTTTATGTACCACAGATGAGTGAGATCATATGTATTTGTTCTCCCTCTGACTTATTTCACTTAACTTAATACTCTTTGACTCTATCCAAGTGGCAGTAAACTGTCAGATTCATTTTTTGTGACTGCATAGTATTCCATTGGCATATATACTACAAATTCTTTATCCATTCATTGGTGACTAGACATTTAACTTGTTCCGATATCTTTATTGTACTATGTACTGCAATGTTATACTATGTAATTCAGTGTACATAGGTGTGGCTATATCTTCTCAGATCAACTTTGTATGTATTTTGAGAATAGATGCCAAGAAGTGTAATTGCTAAGTCATGTGGAAGTTATATTTTTACTTTTATTTTTTTGAGAAATTGCCACACTGTACTCCATAGAGATAGAACCAGACAACTATTCTACCAATGGTGAATGTTGATTTCTTTTTTTAAAAAATTATATATTTATTTATTTATTTATTTATTTTTACAAAGCTGTTCAGATTAAATTTAAGTCATACAGTATCCCAACACCCATCCCTCCACCAGTGTACATTTCCCAGCACCATTGTCCCCAGGTTCCCTCCCATCAGTCTTTACCCCTTATCCCCTGCCCCTGCTTGCCTCTATGGCAGACACTTTTCTTCTCTCTCTCTCTCTCTCTCTTTCTCTCTCTCTGCCCTTCTCTCTCTCTCTTTCTCTCTCTATGTCTCTCTGTCTCTGTCTCTCTGTCTCTCTCCTTTTGGGCACTGTGTTTTGCATATTGATACTGAAAGGTTATTCAGAATATCCCTAACCTACTTTTAACCCTCAGCTCTTGTCCAGCGTGATCATTCCCAGTGACTATGGATATGGAGAGTATCATGCTGGGTGAAATGAGTTAGAAGAAAAGGGACAGATATAGAATGGCTGCATTCATTTGTGGTATATATTGATTCCTTTTTTACCACTTTTCTCCCAACATTACTTGCTTTCAGTCTTTTTGATATATGCCATTCTCACTGATTTGGAATTATACATAATTATTGTTCTGACTCATGTTTTCCTAATAAGTGATGATGAACACTTTTTTATATGTCTACTGGCCTCATTGTGGAAGTTTCTGTTTATCTCCTTTCCCCATTTTTGATGGAATTATTGCTTTTTGATTGTGGTTGAGCTATGTGAGTCCTTTATAGATCTTTGGCATTCTCCTGTTTTCTGATTTATTATATGCAAACATTTTTTTATTCAGTAGAATAGCTTTTTATTTTCACCCAAGGAGGGTTTTTCTGTTATGTAAAAACTTTTAAATTGAAAGTTTTGGTTTTACTGGTTTTGCCAACAGAGTCAAATCACTGAAGATACCTCTAAGGTGTCTAGAAAGTCTGCTGATGCTTTCCTCAGTGCTCTATGGATTTTGACCTAGTTGTGAGGTCTTTAGTCCAGTTTGAATTAACAATTGTGTATGGCTTAAGATATGGTTCCAGATTTGTTTTTGCTTGTCACTTTCTTTTTTCTTTTCTTTTTTGCTTTTTAGGGCACACCCAGCAATGCACAGGGGTTACTCCTGGCTCTGCACTCAGGAATTACTCCTGGCACTGCTCAGGGGACCATATGGGATGCTGGGATTCGAACCCGGGTTGGTCGCGTGCAAGGCAAACACCCTAGCCTCTGTGCTATCGCTCCAACCCCTTGCTTGTCACTTTCACTGTTGTCCCGTTGTTCATTGATTTGCTATAGTGGGCACAATAACATCTCCATTGTGAGACTTGTTACTGGTTTTGGCATATTGAATACGCCACAGGTAGCTTGACAGGCTCTGCCGTGTGGGTGGGATACTTTCAGTAGCTTGCCGGGCTCTCCGAGAGGGATGAAGGAATCGAACCCGGGTTGGCCATGTGCAAGGCAAATGCTCTACACTCTGTGCTATCACTGCAGTTTGCTTGTAACCATCCAATTTTCCCAACATCATCTGTGGAAAGACTCTGCTTGCTCCATTTTATTCACCTAGTTCCTTTGTCATAGATTTAATTGTCCATAAATTTGAGGATTTATATGTGGGCTCTCAATTCTGTTCCACTGGTCTGAGAACCTCTCTTTAATCTAGTACTACATAATTTTGATTACTATAGTTTTATAGTACAATGAAAGGTTGATAAATGTGTTACTTCTCATTTTTCCCTTTTTATTCTCAGAATGGCTTTGGCTATCAGTTTTATGATTCCATACAAATTTAATAGAGTTTGTTTTAAGTTCTTAAAGAATGTTATTGATATTTTAATGGAAATTGCAATGAATTGCTTTAAGTATGATTAGCATCTTGACAATGTTAACTCTTCCAATTCATGAACATGAAATATTTCCTGGTGTTATATTTCTTTCAACAATTATATTTTCTGGCACAAAAGTTTTTCACTTCTCTGTTAAATTGACTGCTAGGTATTTGATATTTTGGGACACTAATTTCTTTTTATTTTCTTTTCAAAAATTTTATTTGAGACAGCATGATATACAAGTGTATTAGTTATATGGTTTTATGCATAAAGTGTTACAAACCCATGTTCTCCACCAGAATGTCCACTCCTCCATCCCGTCCCTGACATTATCTCAATGTTGGACACTATTTAAAGTTAGGTTGTTAGGCCAAAGAGATGCTGCAGTGGGTAGGACACTTGCCTTGCATACAACTGACCCGGGCTCAATTTTCAACTCTTTATATGGTTGCCCTCATCTTGCCAAAAATTATTCTTGAACACAGAAATAACGAGTAACCCCTGAGCACTGCTGACTGTGTTACCCAAACCAAAAGATAAAAAGTAAAAATCTAACTAACAAAAGCAAATAAATTAATTTAATTAAATTTTTTTTTCTTTTTGGGTCACACCTGGCGTTGCGCAAGGGTTACTCCTGGCTCATGCACTCAGGAATTACTCTTGGCGGTGCTTGAGGGACCATATGGGATCGAACCCAGGTTGGCCGCGTGGAAGGCAAACGCCCTACCCGCTGTGCTATTGCTCCAGCCACTAAATTAAATAATTTAATTAAATAAAGGTCGTCCTTTTTTCTTTTCCTAATTTGGCATGGCATTTGAATACAGATATGCAACAGATTTTTGTATCACCTGATTTTATAGTCTGCTACTTCCCTATATTGGTTCATTGCTTCTATGGGTTTATGTTTTTTGGCATTTTTCTGGATCTTCTAGATAAGAGTTTGTTTTCCTTCTCAGACTGGGGAAGTTTATCATTTCTTTCACCAGCTATTCTTCTCCTTTCTCTCTTTCTTCTACCTTTGGAATTACTATAATTTTGAGGTTGTTACTCCTGCTATGGCTCATAAATATCTTAAATTGTATTCATTTTTTGAATTGTTTTTCTATGACCTCTTTTCTGATGTGGTGTGCCTTGTGTCCAAGGTCACTGATTGTATTTCCAGCGCCTTCTGTTCTGCTTCTGAGTCTTATTATTGTGTTCATTAGCACTTTCATTTCTATTTGAATGAATTCTTTAATTTTTTCATCTTTGAGTTTATTGAATCTCTCTTCCAGTGATTTCCTCGGTCCAGTCGTCAAGATGACTATTGATGTACAGTCATTGGAAATTCTGGTGTACTTGAGGACTTACTGGATTTCTGTTCTCATCTATCAAAGCAGATGAATTTCTCCATTTTATTTTTCATAATCCCTGATGCTTCATGGATGCCAGAGGAGAAGCTCTGAGTTCCAGATGGTCTGAGTAGTGATAGTGATCCTATGTTCCTATTCACAATATCAGCCAGTGTTTATGACTCTACTGATTTCTGGCATCCCATTTTACCTATGGCGGTGATGCCACATGGAGATGTGGGCGAGCTTGGGTATGTTCCAGGTCAGATAGAGGAGGAACAGTGGGCTGAGTATATTTTCATATTTCAGTGCCAGTACAATTGAGCTACAGTGTCCTCAGTTTATGTAAGAATGATATAGCAATGCTTTAGGGGTGGATCTGTGGACAACTAAAATTAGTAATCTTGAAAGTCTTAAGAGATTGAGCAGGCATAGAGAGGCACACACACTCATCTCAGGTACGTATTCTGCAAATTTTCAGATGGTTTGGAGGCATTTTCTTTAAAGAAGAGGAATAAGAAAAGGAAAGCTGGGCCTCAATTTGGCTAGACTGGAGTGCTAAAAATTGCATGGGTTTTGAACTTAACTTCTGGTTCCATTCTTGACAGAAGTGACCTTTGATGAGTCAAAAGTTCTTGATTTAATGTTTTTGCTTACCATTAGTAAAATGTTACTAATACTTGAACACATTTTGTGACGTGCACATATGACAATTTATACAAAAGTTTACTGTCTAAACTGCAAGTTCTTGAACATATATTTGTTAGTATTATCTTTTTTCCAAAGTGCCTCTTGTTACAGCTTTACTCGGACTATATCACCAGGCAATAATTATTGTGCAGCACTCTTGCAAATTAAGGCAAATATCTTGTGATTTCTATCACTTTGTCTTCTTGGAGACACTGGCAGATACGCCAGACCTACTCTTTCACCCAAAGTGCCATCAAATGACAGTTGGTTCTTCTCAGAGTTTCTGTCCCTGAATTTTATTGAGGAAAGTGTCTTTGACCTCCTCTTCCTCTGACTTTCCATTCTCTCATCCCTGGAATGGAGGTGAAGGGTGGGTGGAGGTATTTCTTGGTGGGGGAGAGGATGGAATGGCCTTGGAGAGGAGTGACACTCTAATCTTATGGTTGCCTTTCCAAGGTCTGTGAGGTGTGGTTTCCATAGCTAGCCAGCAGCAACAGTCCCCAGAATAAAGTATATTGAAGTCATTCAGCTCTGAGGACTTCCTGTATACTTTCAAGCTGCCCATGACATCATTTTACTAGGCAGCTCAAAACAATAGGCGGAGGAGGACTGAGTTGAACCAAATATACAAAGTGACAAGAACACAGTCAGAAGATGAAACAGAAACGGCCACAATTGGAATTGGTGTGAGCCTTTTTGAGCTAACTGGGAAAAGAACTAGCCCCTGCATTTTGAAAGATGGCCCAAGAGAGCTTTCCTCAGCCGATGAGCCCCCTCCCACCCACAGGGAGCCCCGTGACCTCTCTCTGCAGAACAACAACAGCAGACACACAAGGAAAGTCATGTGACTTCCAACCGGTTCATCCATCCAAGTTCAATAAATTAGCAGCCAAAAATTTTAATCAGATATTTAATCTTTCCTCCCTGTAAGGGAGATTGGGTGTTTACTATGGCTCTCAGCCAGGTTAATCTCAGAGAAGAAAGATTGCTTGCCTTGTCCTTGGCGCTGGAAGGCCTTAAAGAAGTCACTTTTGCCTAGTGAGCCCTCCTCAATCAGTCTATTAGCCAGTGTCCCTTGTAACCCTCTTCAGTGTGTGTCAGAGCTGAAATGTGACTAGGCAAGGATTTCCACATCTTTCAAACACATCTAGATAGGGAACAAACACATGAAAACCTGCAAAAGTCAATATACAGTCTTGTCTGGTGATCTCAGTCTTCATTCCTTTTTTGCCTCCCCTGTTCTATTCTTACCCTTTCTCTTTGCCCTTCTCTCTCCTAAAATCCTGTCTTGTCCAAAGGAAGAGAAGGGTTTGAAGGAATCCTGTCAGGGAGCTCTGAACTCGGGCAGCAGGACTTACCTGACTTCTGAGAAATTAGCTGATGTCTGCATTGCTGATTATGGCTAAATTTTATTAATTTATTCAGCATATAGCAAGTGTCAGACAACCTTCTGGACTTTCTGAGAAAAATTAAAGAACAAAAAATAACAAAAGACACACACAAATATTTTTCCTTGTGTAATAAGTGAAGGATCGTTAATGATAAACATAGTCAACAAATAGTATAAAATAGGAAGATGACAAGTGCTACGCAGGAAAAAATGTACCAAGTAAGATAAGCTGGGCATCCTTGTGATCATGCATATCATGATCACGAATCATGAAATACCATTGATTGTAGAGTTGCTCAAGCAGTCTCAGTAACCTCTCCATTCGTCCTATCCCTGAGATTTTAGAAGCCTCTCTCTACTCGGCCTTCCCAAAGATGCTGCATTGGAGGCTCTTTCCGGGTCAGGGGAACGAGATTCAGCTGGTTACTGGCTTTGGCATATGGATACACCATGGGAAGCTTGCGAGACTATCCCATGTGGGCAGGAAGCTCTCAGTAGCTTGTTAGTTGCTCCCGGAGGGAGAATTAGGTTATAAGATATCACTTCTGGGAGCTTGCTTTTAAGTCTCTGGATGTTGGCCGTTGATGGGATTACACACACCTGGATTCCTCTGCTGGTACCTTCATGTGTGAGGCTTGTCTGAACGTGTGGAGAGGGGCCTTGAGCATGGCTATGGCTAGGTTCCAGTGGTCTTCAGCCGCTGGGAGCTCCTCTGGGGTCAGGGAGGGAAGCTGGAGCCCATCCCCTCCAAGGGGCCCCAGGGAAGACAGCCAGGCGTGCGGGCAAGAGACTCTCACTCACACTCACTCACTCTCACTCAGAGAGTGAGCATATATTTTGTAATATATCTGGGGATGTAGCTCAAAGGTAGAACACTGCATTGCATGTGTGAGGTCTTGGGTTCAATACCTGGTGCTATAATAGAGTGACAGACAAATAGAATAAATTATTTCTTCAATATTCCCATGGTGGAACCTTGTAAATATTATTTCAGTGGGATGTTACTATATGCTGTGGACATGGGGTTGTGAATTGGCTTCATAGGCAAAACATATAAAATGAGTCAGAGGAAGGTGATAAGAAGGTGAGACTGTTTGGGGGCTGTAGTGAAATCCATGAAAGACTACAAAGGTGGGAAGTGGCCCTAAGTGGAAGTGGAATTAAGAAACAATGCAGGGGCAGAGATAGTATAGCAGGAAGAGTGTTCGCTGCTGATGTGGGTTTGATCTCTGGCACTACTTATGTTCTCCTGAAAACCAAAGTGATCCCTGAGCACAGAGGCAGGAGTAATCTTTGAGCACTACCAGATGTGGCCCCAAAGCAAACAAAAAGAAACCATGTAGCAGACTTGAAAGGCAAGGAGAGGGAGCAGCCTGACATTGGTTGTATGAGGCAGAAGCGGCAGAAAGATAAATCAAACTCATCTGGACTTTTCTACATGTCCAGTGATGAGTCTTGATGGCCAAGAAAATGGGTGGACTTTTAACTCAAATCTGGAATTCAAGAGAGGTAGGTTGGGGAAGCTTAGAAACTAAGTCGTAAATTGCAAAAATAGTCATGTTTCTACATAGCAATGATAAATAAACTGTTTTTAAGAAGAGTATAAATTGCAATTTAAGAGGTGAGCAGGAAGTATAAAAAGCATATGCAGATTACACTTGAAGAAGCACTACTCTAGGTCCTCAGTCCTGAATAAATGCTAAAATCTCAGGGACATATTTTAGAGATATGACTTTCTAGCTACTGGGAAATGGGGTTCTGAGTGGAGGAGGCCCAGTCCTGATCTGAGCAAGCTTGGAGATCTCAGCCCCAGGTCCTGCATGCCTGGGTTCCTCTGCCGGTTCCTTCATGCGTGAGGCTCATCCTAGTGTGTGGAGAGTGGCCTTGAGCATGACTATGGCTGGGTTCCCAAGAATTTCGGCTGCAGGGGTTCTGCTTGGGGCGGGGAGGGAAACTCAACCCGCTCCCCTCCGAGGGCCCATGGTGAAGAAAGCCTGGCATGGGGATAGGAGATTCTTCGTTGCTCTCTTCCTGGAGCTTTGTTTTATATGGTCTCTGGATCTTGGAGGTTGATGAGATTACATGGTGCAGGGGGCAGTTCGTGCATGTGACTGCCAAACTACTGGAAAATGGGGGGTCTGGGTGGAGGAGGTCCAGTCCCAATCTGAGCAAGCTTGGAGATCTCAGCCCTGGGTCCCGCATGTCTGGGTTCCCCCATTTTCCAATAGCTTGGCAGTCACGCCCATAAACTGCCACCCCCCTTCTTCACGCCCGGTGTCATGTAATCCCATGTAATCCCCCTCTTATAGTCTAGCCCACTAATGTGCCTAAAGCAGTACACATGTGTTTGGTTTTAATATACTTGCTTGTATTCTTTGATATACATTCTCCATCCCTCTTGGAGAGCCCGGTAAGCTACCTATAGTATCCCGTTTGCACTGAAGAGTCTGGCAAGCTCCCTGTGGCGTATTCGATAGGCCAAACACAGTAACAATAACAGGTCTCATTCCCCTGGCCTTGAAAGAGCCTCCAATCATTGGGAAAGACTAGTAAGAAGAGGTGCTAAAATCTCAGGGCTGGAACGAATAGAGACATTACTGGTGCCAGCTCAGGCAAATTGATGAACAATGGGATGACAGTGATATAGTGATACAGTAATGAATTTCTAGACTCCAGTTCTGAGATTCTGCTAATGCTGAACTGAACTGGGGTTGAGCATTTATAGTTTTTAATACCTGGGAATCTTAAGTGCAGATTTGAATTGAAGAGGTCTGAGATTTGGCTAAGGTCCTACATTTCTAAAAAGACCAAAGATGCTAATACAAAATGGTAACAATTAAAACAGCATGGTACAGGAACAAAGGCTGAGCTGCAGACCAATGGAACAGGGTTGAATATCCCTGCACACAACCCCAAATGTATGATCATCTTATCTTTGATAAGGGAGCAAGAAATATGAAGTGGAGCAAGGAAAGCCTCTTTAACAAATGGTGCTGACATAACTGGACAACCACATGCAAAAGAATAGGCTTAGACCTTGATCTAACACCATTCACAAAAGTCAGATCAAAATAGATTAAAGACCTCAACATCAGACCACAATCCATAAGGTACATTGATGACAGGGTTGGCAAAAATCCTCCACGATATTGAAGCTAGAGGTATCTTCAAAGATGACATGCAACTGATCAACCAAGTGGAAACAGAGATAAACAAATGGGGTTATATTAAATTAAGAAGCTACTGCACCGCAAAAGATACAGTGACCAGAATACAAAGACAATCTACAGAATGGAACAGGATATTCACCCTATACTCATCTGATAAGGGGTTGATATCAGGGGTATATAAGGCACTGGTTGAACTCTACAAGAAGAAAACATCCAACCCTATCAGAAAATGGGGTGGAGAAATGAACAGAAACTTTCTCAAGGAAGAAATTTGAATGGCCAAAAGGCACATGAAAAAATTCTCTTCATCACTAATCATCAGGGAGATGCAGATCCAACAACTATGAGATACCGCCTCACACCATAGAGACTGGCACACATCCAAAAGAACAAAAGCAACCACTGTTGGTGTGGACATGGGGAAAAAGGGACCCTTCTACACTGCTGGTGGGAATTCCGACTGGTTCAGCCCTTTTGGAAAACAATATGGACACTTCTAAAAAAATTAGAAATTGAGCTCCCATTTGACCCAGCAATACCACTTCTTGGAATATATCCTGGAGAAACAAAACAGTATAGTCGAAATGACATCTGCACTTATATGTTCATCACAGCACTGTTTACAGTAGCCAGAATCTGTAAAAAACCCGAGTGCCTGAGAACAGATGACTGGTTAAAGAAACTTTGGTAAATCTATACAATGGAATACTATGCAGCTGTTAGGAGAGATGAAGTCATGAACTTTACATATAAGTGGATCAACATGAAAAGTATCATGCTAAGTGAAATGAGTCAGAAAGAGAGAGACAGACATAGAAAGATTACACTCATCTGTGGAATATAAAAGAACAGGAGACTAACACCCAAGAATTGTAGAAATAAGGACCAGGAGGTTTGCTTCATGACTTGGAAGCCGGCCTCACATGCTGGGGGAAAAGTCAGCTCAGATAGAGAAGGGAACACCAAGTAAAGTGTGGTTGGTGGACCTGCTTGGGATGCGTGCTAAAAGTAGACTATAGATGGAACACGATGGCCACCTAATACTTCTATAGCAAACCACAACACCCAAAAGGAGAGAGAGAACAAAGGGGGTTCCCTACCACAGAGGCAGGGTGGGTTGTAGGGTCGGGGGATGGAATTAGAGGGTGGGAGGGATACTGGGATCATTGGTGGTGGAGAATGGGCACTGGTGGAGGGATGGGTTCTTGAGCATTGTATGACTGAAACACAAGCACGAAAATATGTAAATCTGTAACTGTACCCTCATGGTGAGTCACTAATAAAAACAAATTACAATGTCATAAAGGCAGAAATCAAAAATTGAATTATGGGGAAACATTCCAACAAGTGGAAGCTGAGTAAAAGACTGTTAAGCAATAAAATAGAATAAAATAAAGATAAAATGATCAAAGATAATGCCACTTTTGTGGTCTTAAGTAACAATCCATTCCAGAAAGCACCATCAACAAATTTGGCCCTCTATTTTTAACCCTTATCCATCTTAAAATACTTGTGAGTATTATTCATTCTTTATCTTTTAACTGATTATCATCCTTGACAACTGATTGCATTCACTTAGAGAGCTTTAAAAACTGATTTTTGCGTCCGACTACTGGGGACTCTGAGACACTGGATGTAGCCAGGGAATTAAAATGTTTTCATTTCCTTATACCACAAATGAATGCAATCATTCTACCTACATCTGTTCCACCCCTTCTGACTCATTTCAACCAGCATGATACTCTCCATCTATTTATAGGCAAAGTTCTTGATTTCATTTTTTCTAACACCTGTGTAGTATTCCTTTGTGTAGATGTGCCATAATTCTTTAACCGGTCATCTGTTCTCGGGCACTCGGGTTGTTTTCAGATTCTGGCTGAAATCTGGAATAGTGCTGCAATGAACATAGACAGCAGATGGTGATTCTGTTGTATGTCTTTTGGCCTTCAGGGTATATTCCCAGAATGGTATTGCTAGGTCACATGGGAGCTCAATTTCTAGTTTTCTGAGGAATGTCCATGTTGTTTTCCGAAAAGGTTGGACCAATTGGCATTCCCACCAACAATGAAGGAGAGTCCCTTTCTCCCCACATCTGCATCAGCACTGGTTACTCTTGTTCTTTTGGATGTTTGCCAGTCTCTGTGGTGTGAGATGATATCTCATTGTTGTTTTGATTTGCATCTCCCTGATGATAAGTGATGAAGAGAGTGTGTGTGTGTGTGTGTGTGTGTGTGTGTGTGTGTGTGTGTATGTGTGTGTGAAGACTAATATTCATGGCCAGGGAAGACAGGGTCTAGGAGGACTGGTCTATCATTGAAATCAACCATAAATGAAAATGAGTGTGAGGCAGAAGGTAGATAAGTTAGGGAAGAGACCAGTATGACAATAGCTGGAAGTGATTGCTCTGGAAAAGAACTGAGTATTAAAAGTAGGTAAAGGGATATACCTGATAATCTTTAAGTACCTGTATTGCAAACTACGATGCCCAAAATGAGAGAGAGAGAGAGAAAGAGAGAGGGAGAGAAAAGAAGGAGGAGGAGGAGGAGGAGGAGGAGGAGGAAAGAAATGTGCCTGTCATAGAGGCAAGTGGGGGGAGTGGTGAGAGGGAAATTGGGGACACTGGTGCTGAGAATACACTGGTGGAGGGATGAGTGTTGGAACACTATGACTGAAATCTAATCATGAACAGCTTTGTAGGGGTCTATCTCACAGTGATTCAATTAAAAAAATCTTTTAAAAAGTTTTCATTTCCAGTGATGGCCCTCATAGGTACAGAGATTTTATTTCATTTTGAGTTACATCCAGTGATGCTCAAGGATTACTCCTGGCTCTGCACTCAGGAATTACTCCTGGCGGTGCTTGGGGTACCATATAGGATGCGGGAGATTGAATCTGGATCAGCTGAATGCAAGGTAATCATCCTACCTGCTATACTATCTCTCCAGCCCTGCACAAAGATTTTTAAAATGCTGTTTCAAACCATGCTTGCCATATTTATGAGATGTAGTATTATTCTATTTTTTTCATACTTTCTGCTCACTTCTTAATATTGATCAATTGCTACTTATACTCAAAATCACTGGTAGTTTATTCTGTATAGAAACCTATTTCTTATTTCTGCAACTTATGACTTAGCTTCTAAGATTCCCCAACCTGGCTCTCTTGAATTCTAGATTTGGGTTTAAAGTCCAGCCTCTTTCTTGGCCATTAAGACTCATCACTGGACATGTAGAAAAGATTCATCTTTCTGTTGCTTCTGCCTCATACAGCCAATGTCATGCTGCTTCCTCTCCTTGCCTTTGAAATCTGCTGCATGATTTTTTTCCCTTTGTTTGGGGGCCATGTCTGGCAGTGCTCAGGATTACTTCTGCTTCTGTGCTCATTAAAGTGCAGGCTGGATTCTGCACCTGTGACCACCCCCCCTTCTAAGTATAGGTGCTACAGCTGGTCACAAACCATGCTCTGGAGAAGTAGGTCTGGAAGTGCCCCTGGACAAGGACATCAGAATCACCTGGGATGTAATTAAATTCTCTGTCCAAATCTAGACTTTATTAGTTTAGCTTAAAGTCCAGGAATATGCGATTTCACCGTCCAACTAGGTATCAAAGAATAAGTAATCATAAAATTCATGTACAGGTAAACCACTGACACCCACCCTACATGAGAAATTGGTGACAAATGGAATAAGAGAGTTAGGATCAACTTCTTAGAAGTTTGTTAAATATGCATTGTGCCCAGAACCAGTTCCTCCCTTTCTCCTTCTTTCCCCACATTCTCGTCTCAAGTTAGAACCACTTTGCCACAGCCCTTTCTCTGAAGGTGTTTGTAATCTCAGAACATCCCTAAGCAGGTGAGAAGTCAGTTGGAAATTGTTTATGAAGAAGAGGAAGTGCAAGATGCCTTGAAAGCAGATGATGACTCAGAGCCCAGTTCAAGGGGAAGCATCTTCCAAAGTAGTGGAGCGATTTCTTCTGAGGAAAAGTCATTGGAAGGAGGAGATACAGATACAAATGGCTCTGGAAAGAGGAGTATAACTATTCATAAATAGTTAAGGGGAAAGTAACTGCCATCACTGATTCATTTTTTTCACCATATTGGAATAGATAACAAGAAAGTTGGGGGAAAATACTTTATTTTATGATTTACTTATTGTTGTCAGAAAAGATATTAAAGTAATAATATTCCATGACTTAAAGATTCAGGGCACAGATCAATTAAAGTGAAATAAGGAGCTAGAGTTTTCCTGTTCTTTGGACCTTTTTAATTAATTGTATTATTTCTTAGGTTGATATTTATGCCGTTTTCTTATTTGTAAAATAAAGTGGAGTGTCAAATGAAATGAATTTAAAGAATCTATGAACAGAACTGGGCAGCAACACTGGGAGTTCAGATATTACGGCTCTAGGACACATTAATTAACAGAGTTGTTTGACTTAGTTCTGAGAATAGGCAAGAGTTAGACTGAGAATGTTAGGGAGAGAGAATGTGGTTGCAGAGAAATGTTCAAGAGATCTTTGAGGACACTGCCTAGTCCAGAGCTGGGGGACTGGAATAGCGGAGAGGGTAGGTCAGGAAGGAAGGAAACCTAGTTCGCTAGTGAGAGCTACAGTGGAATGCCTGTTAAGTGGGTCCAGGCAATGTTAAAATATGGGTAGGTGAAACACAGAAGGGTTTTTGGAATGAGAAAGGAAGAAAAAAAGTGAATGAGTCAGAGGTCAAATGTGCCAATCAGCAAGGGGAAAGATTGCATTAAAGGAATCTGTCAATGATGTTTGAAAAAAAAAAAGGTATGTGATTCTATAATAGTAAATTGGTCCTAACAATCTCTAAAAACAGTTTTAGATTTATCTAGTATTGCATGATACTACTGAAAATTTGATGAACAAAATTATTTCCTCCCAAAGAAGGTTTTGTAAGGGAATCTCAGATATTGTTTGGAAATGTCACCTGAACTGGTCATTCTAAACAGTGCACTCAACCACCCCACATTAAAGGAAAAATTGTTTTGTTATTTTTAAAAATAAAATAAAATTATAGTGGCTGCAAAACATTGACAAACAGGTCACAATTACATTTTAAATAGTGGATACATAACCTTTGAATTAAAATGTTACAACTTTTGCATAGTTTTCCTGTACTATTAAGAGAAATTCCCTGGAAGAGTTATAGAAATCCATTTTCTCTATGTTTTGGTACCAACATCAAAGGCATCAAAAAGATCAAGAACTAGTCCTCTCTTTTCAGCTTCCACTATTGAAGATAAAAATTTTACATGGATTCAGATAGTGGCTCATATTTTTCTTTTTTCTATGCTGTGATGATACGAAGTTTATATACTGTGGTTTACATATTGTGCAGTTTGCATACAGTTTACAACTGCAGTAATCTATACCATATTCATGTGCCTTTGTTCTTATTATCTTGTAAATTTATACTATCTTGTTATTTGATTACATGTATTTTTCTAAATTACACACACATATATGTATATGTATGTATGTATTTGTGAGTAAGGACTTGTTTTATTGCTTTTTATAACCTCCTCTAACTTTAACATCAGAAACAGAGTAAGCTTTTAAAAAAAACACATCTTTGGAACTGGAGAGATAGAACATTGGGTAAGGTACTTGCCTTGTGTGCAGCTGACCTGGGTTTGATCTCTCGCACTCCATATGGTTCCCCCAAGCCTTCCAGGAGTGATCTCTGGGAGCAGAGCCAGGAGTTGATCCCGAGCACTGCTCGGGGTGGCCCCAAATCAAGTGCCCCCTGCAAAATCCAATTTAATATCAGATATAATTGAAAATGCAAAAAGCCTTTCCCATGAAACCTGCTTCGTCCAGATCTCTTTCTATTTTGGCCTTGCAAGATCTAATCCTAAATTTATATGATATGGGATTATAAAAAGAATAAAAAATTTTAATAATCAAAGAGTTTCAGTTATCTCAACTTGAGCTTTCTCTATCACACTAATGCTTTGATTATTATCCCAGTCAATAAAATTCTCTTCCTCTGTATCTTCTGAAAGTTACCCTAATAGGCAAAGCAACATTTTCTGAGAAAAAGCTGGAATTGAGATCTGACTTGTAAGGCTTTGAGGTTTACATCATTCTTTGGTGTATTGCCCAAAAAAATACAGTTTGCTTCAAAGAACTGACACCGCTTCCAGAACAGCAAAGGGGCACACACGGAGACTTTTGGTGGTTTCTGAAAGCTTGACCAGACACATCCCTTCCTTGCAGAGATTGCTGTTACATGAGCTTATGGTCTTTGTTTCCTATGGACTCTTTCTAGATTAGAATTTCACAACTACGAAATCACCATCCTGTAAAGAAAAGGAAAGAATGCCATGTGGTACCCATGCTACTAAGGCTCTAGTCCTCATCCCTAATTTCCTCCTTATGTATAACACTACCCACTTTCTTTTAGGCTTTTTGGGAAAAATAAGAGAGAAACCACTTCCTCCCCTCCCACAGTTTCTTGGTGTCTTGTTTTCTGATTCTTCCACCCTCCCGCTTTTCTCCCACAGATATTCACCATCAGAACCACTGTGATGGAATGCCATTCTAATGGTCTCACCAAGCGTGGGGGCAGTATTTTAAAAAAGGAAATCCTTTCATCTAGTTAAAAGGCACCATTTGAAATTTGCCTTTTCATTCCATGTATCATATTGATGTTTAATTCCAGCTAAGGGTTATTTATTCAGTCATGGAACAATAAATAGGATATTCATTATTCAGATCCAAAAATATTTTGTTGAGTATATGAATCTGGTGTGGATGTTGGTAGAAGGGTCCTCTCATTTATTGTTGATGGGAATGCAGATTGGTCCAGCCTTTTTGGGAAAGTAACATAGACATTCCTCAAAAAACTAGAAATTAAGCTACCATATGCCCCAGGAATACCATTTTTGGGAATACATCCTAGAGGGCAAAGATACACAGAAGAAATGCCATCTAAACTTTTGTATAGAAGCACAATTCACAAAAACCAGAATATGGAAATAACACAAATGCCTGAGAACAGATGAATGGTTAAAGAAATTGTGGTACATCTACACAATGAAATACAATGCAGCTGTTAGGAAAAATGAATTTTTTAATAAATAAATGACATAAAGAGTATCATGTTGAGTGATGAGTCAGAAAAAGAGGGACAGACAGAATAACTGCACTCATTTGTGGGATATAAAAAACATAACATGACACTAATACCCAAGGATAGTAGAAACAAGGCATGGTTGGAAACCTGCCTCAAGTGCTCAAGTAGAAGGGAGTAGGGATAGAGAATGGACCTCTGCGGGGTCATATGGAAGCTCAATTTCTAGTTTTTGAAGGACTGTCCATATTGTTTTCCAGAAAAGCTGGACCAGTCGGCATTCCCACCAACAGTGAAGGAGCATCCCTTTTTTCCCCACATCCATGCCAGCATTGGTTGCTTTTGTTCTTTTGAATGTGTGCCAGTCTCTGTGGTGTGAGATGATATCTCATTGTTGTTTTGATTTGCATCTCCCTGATGACTAGTGATGTGGAGCATTTTTTCATGTGCCTTTTGGCCATTTGTATTTCTTTTTTGAGGAAACTTCTGTTCATTTTTTCTCCCCATTTTTTGATGGGGTTGGAGGTTTTTTTCTTATACATTTCTACATACCACTTCTGGGAATACATCCCGAGGATGCAAAAGAGCAAAGTAGAAATGACATCTGTACCTATATATTCATTACAGTACTGTTCAGAATAGCCAAAATATGGAAACAACCCAAGTGCCCTAAAACAGATGACTGGTTAAAGAAACTTTGGTACATCTACACAATGGAATACTATGCAGCTGTTAGGAGAGATGAAGTCATGAAATTTGCTTATAAATGGATAAACATGGAGAGTATCATGCTAAGTGAAATAAGTCAGAAAGAGAGGGACAGACATAGAGGGACTGCACTCATTTGTGGAGTGTGGGGTAGCATCGCATGAGGCTGACACCCAAGGACGGCAGATACAATGGCCAGGGGGATTGCCACATAGCTGGAAGACTGCTTCATGAGCAGAGGGGAGAAGGCAGATGGAATAGAGAAGGGATCACTAAGAAAATGATGGCTGGAGGAACCAGTTGGGATGGGAGATGCACGCCGAAAGTAGATAATGGACCAAACATGATGACTTCTCAGTGTCTGTGTTGCAAGCCATAATGCCCCAAAGTAGAGAGAGTATGGGGCATATTGTCTGCCTTAGAGGCAGGGGGAGAGTGGGAAAGGAAGGGTATACCCGGGATATTGGTGGTGGAGAATGTGCACTGGTGGAGGGATGGGTGTTTGATCATTGTGAGATTGTAATCCAAACATGAAAGAAAGTTTGTAACTATCTCACAGTGATTCAATAAAATTTTTAAAAAATTTTAAAATAAAAAAATATGGGTTAATTTGCAAAAAAATCTTTGATTCTGTTTAAAATTTTATATTTAGATTAAAAATTCTTTATCAAAAATTAAAAAAGAGAATGGACCACTATGACAATGATAGTTGGAAATGACCACTCTGGATAAGAACTGTGTGCTGAAAGTAGTAAAAGACCAGACATGATAACCTCTTAGTACTTGTATTGCAAGCCATAATATCTAAAAGGAGGGATGGAGGGAAGGAGAGAGAGAGAGGCGGGGGGACAAGTGCCTGCCACAGTGGCAGGTTGGGGAGATTGTGGCAGGAGAGATAGTGGGGACATTAGTGTTGGGAAATGTGCAGTGGTGGAGGAATGGGTGATGGAACATTGTGTGGCTGAAACCGGATCATGAACAGGTTTATAACTATGTATCTCATGGTCATTCAATTTAAAAAATTATTTTCTAAAAGCTTTAAAAAGAAGAATATATGACTCTTCCCTTCTATTTTTTCATAAAATCATGTGAACCACTCTTTTGGTGATGAATGATGTGGCTGGATATTTCACATTGCTATGAGACTCATGTTTTGATTTATTTAGAGATGGGTTTGACATGTAAGTTCAAAAGCAACAGGATGCATTTTTCTTTTATAAATTATCTTTGAAATTTTGAAACTTACTAAATTTCTGTATTTCTGTAATGGTATAAAATGGATTAAATGTCATAAAATAAAACACACCAAAACCCTAAGAATTGTGTTTTCATGCCACCTAGCAATTCTACTTTTTAACATCTATCCCAAGCACCTAAAAACACAATTTCAAAAAGATATTAGCACTTTGTGTTTATTGCAGCACTATTCACTATGGCCAACATCTGAAAACAACCAGTGTTCGAGAACATATGAATGTATAAAGATATTGTTGTGTAGATACATACAATGGACTACTACTCAGTCATGAGAAAAAATATTATAGTTTTGATGTATACTGCTTCCTGACCTCACTACCACCAAACTGTCCTAACTCTTTACCAATGACACCCCACTGGTTTCTTCTTAAAAAATTATACTCATTTATTAGTATATTTCAATACTGTGTAAATATGTATATTTCTTTATTTGTTTTAAGGCAATTTTCCCCAAAACTAATTTTCCTGAACTGTGAACCAAAAAAAATCTATATGTCACAGTTTTAAAATATCTTATGTCTCTTTTACTCGTAACTCATATCTGGCTCTTTTTAACCTTGCACTTTTTGTTGCACAAATCAGATAATTTATTCTATACTTTATTTATTCTACAATTTATTTGCTGAAATATACCTCTTGGAGACATATTTCTTTCTTCTTTTGTGTCTACTAAAAATTTTAAAATTAGATATAGAGATGTAGTCAAACTTCAGGTTTGGTATTTTCTGGAGGAAGGTTAAATAAATTAAATTTTCTGTAGTATTAGGAATAACTGATAATATTTTATGAGTCCATTGATGAAGTTATTAAAAATGATGATGTTCCAATTTAGTTTTTTTCCTCATGCATTAGATTAACTAATTTTATTTTATTTTTTTATTTATTTTTTTTTTTTTTTGCTTTTTGGGTCACACCTGGCGATGCACAGGGGTTACTCCTGGCTCTGCACTCAGGAATTACCCCTGGACGTGCTCAGGGGACCATATGGGATGCTGGGATTTGAACCCGGGTCGGCCGCGTGCAAGGCAAACGCCCTACCCGCTGTGCTATCTCTCCAGCCCCAAGATTAACTAATTTTAAACAGACATTTTTAACTCATCTATTTATATACATCCTGAAATTTAGTTACCTATGGTACCTTCATTTAAGAAAAGCTAGATGAGGGGACGGAGTGATAGCACAGTGGGTAGGGCGTTTGCCTTGCACACAGGTGACCCGGGTTCGATTCCCAGCATCCCATATGGTCCCCTGAGCATTGCCAGGGGTAATTCCTTAGTGCAGAGCCAGGAGTGACCCCTGTGCATCATCGGGTGTGACCCAAAAAGCAAAAAAAAACAAAAACAAGAAAAGCTAGGTGAAAATATGATTCTTTTCCTTTATTAGTTTTCAAAATAAGAGTGCTTCTTAGTATCTATTAAAGATGACCAGGGATATTTGTTTTGCATCATTATAAGTAAATGATTTTAAACATATGTGACGCCTTTTAGTCTATTTAAGTTAGTGTCCTGTTCCTGTTAATCTCAAGTTGTTCTATCATTGACCAGTCATTTGATTCAGTAAGTCATTGACCTATTGAAATGTGCCTGAGTCTTGTTTGCGTAATATAGTTATTTTATGGTTCTTAGCTTTCTCATTTAAAAAGTTGTTCCAGGTTTATCTTACCCACTTCCTGCCCCAGGCTCAGATATGGGCATTTCTTCAAGAAACTGATTACTCTAAGTAGAAAATTATTTTTAGAGACTACAATAAGGGATCTAGGGTTACTTAATGCTACTTAGTTGGCCATGATTTCATAGGTTTTCTTTAGCCAGTAGATGTTAGAAATGTGTGTATGTGTATATTTTAGTGATTAATTTTATCCTCAGTTTCCACTAGTAAGTCCATTTGAAATTCAGGTCTATAGGATTTTCACTTAGCTTTTTTGATATTAAAAAATATCTATCTCCTTTCTTCCTTTCTAATAGTCTTTTATCCAGTCAAGAAATTAGTACCACAAAGTGAGGGGACAAAAGATTCTAGGTTTAGGTGAAAGTGTGGTTATAATTATGGATCAAAGAACTTAAATTTGAGTAAGAAAAGAAGAAAAAAAGGGAAATCATCATGGTACTTATGGCATTTTGTATGTCTTGGTGGAAAGGAATGAAAAATTTAAAAGAATACATGAACAACCAAAAAGGTTGTCAGTTGTGATCAGGTAGTAGCCATCCTTAAAATTGAGATGATAGAGTTACCCTGGAATGTTGGTGTGGGAAGTCAGGGACTGAGAATAGGAGGGTGATGGGAGGTAGAGGAGCAGAGAGCCCAAGATGCTGTAATATTATTCCTGTGGATCTTGAAACATCAAGACTATGACAGAAGTGTTGGATAGAGTGAAGGTGAGCAGAACCCTAAGTCTTGAGCTATCAAGAGAAATACCTGACCATGCTAAGTGAATGCAGCAATGATGAGAATGGCCATTAAAACCTGGAAACACAAAATTCCAGACTGGAGGTATTAGAAAAGACAGTGGAAGGTGGCAAGGAAGTAGCCCCAGGAGAAGGGCTAGCCTCACCCCTTCAGAGCCACTTGTGTGACAGCTGCAGGGAAGATGTGTCCTCTAGGAGAACTAGATTCCCTGAGCGAGTAACTGAAGGGACTTCTAGAGAAGAGGTTAAAAAAAAATGTGAACATTCTGTCTTCAAGTTTCAGGGGGAAGCAGTAAAAAGTTTTCAAATCATGGAGAAGGATGAGAAATGGAATAAAAAAAAAAAAAACCACACCTGCCTATACTGAAAAGAGTTAGAGGGCTGGAGACGAGTGATGGCTCGGGGCTTCTTATGGAGATAATGTAAGGTCTGGTGAAAGCCTAAAGCTGCTATTCCCTGCCACACATTGGTGGCAGTTCTTGAGAACTGTAGGGATGGGAGGAGCAGAGGGTCAGGCGAATTGACAAGACAGACAGAGTCAGAGGGTTTCTCACTCTTGCTTGTGATAGTCGTGGGAGCAGGCAGCAGGGAGAGAAAGGGTGGTCTTATTCAGTGCACTAAAGGTTCCAGGCACTCTTTAAAAAATGTAAACTTTATCTTGAAGTATAAAATGCTTACACCAGAGTTTAAAATTCATTGGTATTTTGGCTCAGGAATGAACACATCTGTGTAACGAGCAGCCAGGTAAAACTGCAGAACATTTTTAGTCTAGAAGTCCAGTGCGCTATCCATTGTGCCACAGAGCCAAGCACTGCAGAACATTTTTAGTATCCCTGAAGCCCCCACAGGCCACTTGCCCACTAGAAACGTCTGCTAAAATAACTGTATTCCTAAATACCATAGATTAGTTTCATTTGACTTGGGATTTTATTTAAATGGGGGCACTGCAGTGTGCGTTCTGTTGCTCAGCATTATTTCATATACAAAGTTTGCTTATTCTAATTGCAGAATGTAGAAATGTAGCACAATTTATTTATCCAGCCTACTACTGATAGACATTTAATTCCCTTTCAGTTTTTGATCATTACAAGCATTCTTATACAAGGTCTTTGGAAAACATGTGTGTATTGCTGTGAAAATATTTCTAGGAGATTTCAGAATATATTAAGAAATTGCCAAAAAAATTTATTTTTTTAAACTAGATGGGCAAATATACACCTGTGTATAATTCCAGCTCTTTTAATAGCAATCTTGAGTATATTATCAGTACCATGATGATAATTATACACTTTCTCTATATTTTCTAAAATATAGCACTTATAACATCTAATAATATATCTTAAAATTCTTGTTTTATTTTTGATTGTTTATGTTTTTTTAAGATTGTTTATGTTGCATTTCTATGTTAACTGACTGTATTTTATTCAGTACTTTTTTTTAGAATTTATGCTTTGAAACATTTGAGTTGGTATGTACTCTTTTGTATGTAATGTTTTTGTCTTTTTTTATCATGAAGAATTATAAATAATAATTTTGAAGTATTTCTTTTATGTTCAAGTTTTGGAATCACCTGAATAACATTGAAGTAATTTGTTTCCTAAAGCCTACTAATTTTTTTTTTCTGAAATTACACCTCATCTATTCTTGGTACAGTGTGAGACCTGAGTGAAGCTTTTGCACAACTTGGCTTACGTTTTCTATCAGATCTTCTAGTGTCAGTTTTTGTAACTTACGCTTCTCAATGCAACTTTTCATTTCCTCCATTTCCCCTTATGTATTTTCTGAGGCATGAGGGAAAAACTTAATTTCTTTTAATTTCCTCTGCATTTGTGGATTTTGTTCTAATCTTAAAATTTGTATTCATGCTTTCTTCCACTTTTCTTGAATAGTTTAGCTAGCAGGTTATTCTTTTTATTGATATTTCTAAGAACCAACAGCTTGACTTAATTAAAATTATACTGCATTATGATTTTTGATAATTTAACTTTCATATTTATTTCTAAGACTCATCTCCATTTTTTTCCCTTGATGGTGTTTGTTTTTCAGTTTCTTGAATTGAGTGCTTAATTCACTAACTTTGACTCAACACTACCTAGTGAGTGAATGTTATGTAAGTATTCAATACTTTTTAAAAACACTGTCTTACATATAATTTATTGGGAATTTGTGAGAAAAGACTTCATTTAGGTCCTTTAAAACTAGAAATTAGAGGCTTTTCATTTTCCTTTTAAAGTGAGCAAAACAAGGCCAAAGAATTAAATACTAGCCTAAAGTTGGTTAATTTCTCTAGTGATCAATTAGTCTTAGGAAGAATGAATGGTAATTCAAAGAATGGGTTTTTAAAAAATTTTTCTTAAATTTACTTTTTACTTGGGTATCGTATTGGTTTACAAAACTGGAAGAGTTGTCTTAGAGCCATGTCTATACCAATATCTTAATACCACTTTACTACAACCCATTGCACACTATTGATCCACTATTCCCACCCCATTTACCTATTGAACTCAATTATGTGATCAGATTCCAGGGGGTTGTTTTTTATCAGACATTATCCTTTTATCTTGCTTTATTTTTTTATATGTCACATATGTGATTCCTTTTTTTTTGGTGCTATTATTTTTTATTTTTATTTTTTGGTGGGTGCGGGAGGGGGAGATGCGGTGTATGTTGTTGTGTTCTGTTGTTCTTGGGCTCTCGGGGCGGTTCTCTCAAGCCGCTGTGTATGGACCGGATGGGAATGGCTCCTCATGCTCTGCTTCTGTGTGTGCCGCTGTGTTCTCTTCTGTCTGTCTCTCTGTCTCTGTCTCTGTAGTTTCTCCTCTGGTCTCTTCCGACCTCTCTCTGTCTCTGCTTCTGTGTCTTCTCCTTGCTGTGTCTTCTGTGTCCTGCTGTCTCTGTCTGTGTCCTGCTGCCTCTTCTGTCTCTGCTGTCTCCTTCTCTTGTCTCTGTTGTCTCCCTCTCTTCCCCCACAGTCTTAGTTTATATAGCAATCACAAAGGGCAGTGACACAAAGGAGGGTTGACATTAACAAATCAACAAAGAGGGGTAAGACCACTCCTCCAGGAGATTAACAAAAATCTCATCTAAGGAGATTACTCCAGATTACTAGGAGATCCGCTCAAGGACAGGGTCCAAACAAGGGTGTGTCAGGGTGTGTCCCTTTCTTCCTTCCTAGCTAGTAATCCACTTAAATAGTTATAGTAAATCTACTTCAAATATTTTTAGCAATGTCATTCTGTATGAGCACAGTAAGAGATGTATCAAACTTAAATTTTGGTTCTTTCTGAGGACATCTCACTATATTTTCTAGACCGCGGTCCTCAGGTCAGGTTAGTCTTCCTAACCCCATCAGGGTTCTGGTCTCGTCATTACTTTTGGATCATGACAGAATTTGTCTATGACCATGCTCTCAACTTATAGTTGAGTATTGTGGCACTTTGGCCTGGCCCATTTTGATGCCAGGGTAGCTTACAGCTTACCCTGGATCCATTCTGTCCCTTGTTGGTACCCTGCTTTTGGGGTGCTGGGAACTAAGGGCAACTGAGTCAAGAAAGCAGATGCCCAGGAGTAAATATTATTGGAGTCAATCGGCTTCCAAGTTACAAGGGATAATATTAACTATCTTCCTGTGTCCATACAGAAAGGCCATTGCTCTAAGGTAAACTAAGTTCCCTGTGGCAAGGCTATAAGGACAAACCCAATGTTATCCTACAGTGTTCTATTTTTTAAATTATTTTTTAAATTAATGAATCACCGTGAGGGTACAGTTACAGATTTATATATTTTCGTGCTTGTGTTTCGGTCATACACTGCTTGGGTATCCATCCCTCCACCAGTGCCCGTTCTCCTCCACTGATGACCCCAGCATCCCTCCAGCTCCCATCCTATCCCCCCCACCCCGCCTCTGTGGCAGGGCATTCTCTTTTGTTCTCTCTTTCCTTTTGAGTGTTGTGGTTTGCAATGGAGGTATTGGGTGGCCATCATGTTCAATCTATAGTCTGCTTTCAGCACGCCTCTCCCATCCCGAGCGGGTCCTCCAACCACACTTTACTTGGTGTTCCCTTCTCTCTCTGAACTGCCTTTTCCTCTAGCATGTGAGGCTGGCTTCCAAGCCATGGAGCAAACCTGGTACTTCTACTATTCTTGGGTGTTAGTCTCCCATTCTGTTGTTTTATATTCCACAGATGAGTGCAATTCTTCTATGTCTGTCTCTCTCTTTCTGACTCATTTCACTTAGCGTGATGCTTTCCATGTTGATCCACTTATATGCAAAGTTCATGACTTCATCTTTTCTGACAGCTGCATAGTATTCCATTGTGTAGATGTACCAAAGTTTCAAAGAATGGGTTTGTTACTAAATAAAATTTGTTACCTAACAGTATTTTACAAAAAGGGTAAAACAAATAGATAGAACCAAATTGATTTTTATATTTACCATGGTATTGATAGATTAGGAAATTGTCAAAAATAATAGTAAGGGATTATATTTTTATATGAAAATATTTTATTTGGGCTGAAGAAATAGTACAGCAGGTAGGGTGTTTGCCTTGCACATGGTCAACCCACGGTTAATCACCGGAATCCTATATGGTCCTCTGATCACTCAAGGAATGATCTCTGAGCACAGAGTCAGGAGTAACCCCTGAGCATCACCAAGTATAGTGTGTCCCCCCCAGATAAAACCTTTTATACAAATTACAGAGATTTTATAACAAATCTTATATTTTCCCTCCCAAATTTTTCTGAATTTGTATAAAATAAATTATATTAGTATGTGAAAATGAATCTACAATTATTGGTTAAATGGTAGGAAAAAATGAAACCAAAATTATATTCTTACTTCCACTCTTTCACATGTATTCACCTGAATTATATATTAAAGTAAAAATAAATCTTAAAAGAAGTAGAAACTATGCTATTTTCTTAACTGATATTGCAATGGGAATGTTTCCTAAATATAAATAAAAAATAACCAATAGAAAATGTTTGGTTTTAAGAAAGCTGTAATATTTTTCTAATTTTAAAAAAATATTTATTTTGGGGGTCCAATACTATACCAGTTACAAATTTGCCAGAACCCCACCATCATAGACCAACAGACTGTTTCACTCAGCTCACACCCCATCCCACTTTGGTAATCTCAGTTCTGTGGTCAGAGTATATGGGTTTGTTTTTATCAGAATTTGTCTATTGCTTTCCTTTGTTTGATTTTTATCCCACATATGAGGAATTACACCTGGTGTTTGTTTTTCTTTCTCTGATGACCCTTCTCCCTTTCCATCAATATTGTCATGAAAGGCAACACTTCCTATTATAATAGCAGAATAGTATTTATTTTAATTATACATACTATATATCCTTCATCCACTCATCTGCCACTGGGAACTTAGGTTATTTCCATGTCTTTAGGTATTGTAGATAGCACTGCAATGAATATCATCTATGTATTAGTTAAGGATTTGTTTTTGTTGTACATTGTCTGTTCCCTTCATTTCTTCATATTTCATTATGAGTCACATCATTCAGTATTTATATTTCTCTTTCTAACATATTTATTTTGGCATGAAGCTCTTAAATCTCATTCATGTTTTAGCAAAGAGCAGCATTTTATTTTTTAGAGCTGAATAGTATTCCATTTTGTGTATACATCCTACAGCTTCTTTATTCAGTCATGTCATTGAGCACTAGAATTGTTTCCAGATCTTGACTGTTGTAAATAGCACTGCAATGAAGTTAGGTATATATATTGTTTAAAATTGGTGTTTTTATATTGTCAGGGGAGATATCTAGGAGTGGAATTGCTCTATTACCTGGCCATTCTATTTTTAACTATTTGAGAAGTATCAATACGGTTTCCCATAAGACTTAACCAGTTTACATTTATAATTTATACACCACATTGACACTGACAAAAAAACAGAACAAACTAAAATATTCAAAACATTCTTGACTCACAGAAGCTATATTCTTAATGTACATAAAATACAAAACAGAAAAAATAAAGATGTGCACTCTAATTGAAAAGTTGGCAAGAGATAATTCACATAAGCATAAATATAAAATATCAATGCATCTATGAAAGTGCACATTTCAATTTAACTTGAAGTTAAAGGAATTAAATTAAAATATTTGTCCACCAAATTGGCAAAATTTAATACTCAGTATTGTTGATGTGAGTATGAATGATCTTATCTTTTGGAAATGTACCTTATCACATTTGAATGGCAATTTAATAAGACTCAAATCTTACAAAGTTTGTATCCTTGAGTTTAGTCATTTTACTCTTGGTTAATTTACCCAGAACTAGTAAGAGATGTTCAATGATTTGTATAAGTGATTTTTATTGTTGCAGTTTTTTGTTTTTGTTTTTTGCTTTTTTGGAGTCACACCTGGCGATGCACAGGGGTTACTCCTGGCTCTGCACTCAGGTATTGCTCCTGGCGGTGCTCGAGGGACTATATGGGATATTGGGAATCGAACCCGGGTCGGCTGCGTGCAAGGCAAATACCCTACCTGCTATTCTATCAATCCAGCTCCTATTCTTTTTCTTGTTTTTGTTTTTCCTTTTTTGGGGTCACACCCAGCGATCACAGGGGTTACTCCTAGCTCTGCACTCAGGAATTACTCCTGGCAGTGCTTGGGGGACCTATTGCAGTTTTTTAAATTGGAAAACTCCATGCATGAATGAAAAGCAAGTAGATTAATAGATCTTTGCAATGCATCTATCAAATAAAAAGCTGCTTGTTTAATGTACAAAGAACTTTAATAAATCGATGTGGAAAATGTAGACAACATGGAACCCAATTAAAATGAATAAAATCTTTGATTAGACATTTTTCAAAAGAAGATATTCATCCATATGAAGCATATTAAAGTGTTTTTAATATTAATCATAAGTAAAATATGAAGTAGAACCACAGTGAAAACCATTATAGGTGCATCTGGCTAGCTTAAAAATAATAACACTACTAACACTTGAGGATGTCAAGCAACAAGATGGTATAGCTAGTGGGGATTTCCACTTATACTTTTTGATAAGCTGTTTGTGGTATCTATGAGTGAGGTCAATCATCTGAAAGCTCCACTCTTAGTAGAATACAAACTATAGACATGCATATGTATGTGCACATACAGGAACGTCCTCTGCCTCATTAATTCCAAGAACTCTGAGTTATAAACAACCTGTATGTCCATCAATGGTAGAGTGGAAACATTGTGGAATATTCAAACCCCGTTCTATTATAATGAAAAGAAAATAAACTACTACTACATGCTATCACATGAATGAGTCACAGTATAAAGTTGAGGAAGAGGCCAACAATGAGGGCATGCATAGGTTTTAATTTAATTTATATGAAGTTCGGAAACATACAAAACTAACTGATGGTGGGAGAGACCAGGAATGTGGTTGCCTGCTGGGAGTAATGACTGGAAAAGAACTCTCTCTCTCTCTCTCTCTTGCTCTCTCACTTGCTCGCTCTGTGTGTGTGTGTGTTGTATATGTTACTTCAGTGAAGTGTGTGTTAGTAAAAAATCAGCTTGGCTTCAGCTCAGCTATGCTTGGAGACATGGACAGATATTTCTCATGGGGTTTATGCCTAATTTAAACTACTTAAGTTACTTAAAACCATCTGAGGCCTCAAAAAGAAGACATAGGACTGGACCACTGGGCTTCAAGAGGAATGCAAGTAGGATTCAGAAGGTTAGACCTAAAAAAGTAGCCCTCTGCTGAATCTCTAGATGGAAACATGGTCAGTTTGGAAGAAGGCAATCAGAAATACTGGGCCTTGGGATCAAGTTGGGGATTTGGGGATTTGGGGATTTGACTAACCCCCATTAGTCAAACTTGGGGGCTGGAGCGATAGCACAGTGGGTAGGGCGTTTGCCTTGCACAAGGCCGACCGGGTTCAGTTCCCAGCATCCCATATGGTCCCCTGAGCACCACCAGGGTTGATTCCTGAGTGCAGAGCCAGGAGTAACCCCTGAGCATTGCCAGGTGTGACCCAAAAAGCAAAAAAAAAAAAAAAAAAAAGAAAAAATGAAAAACTGGGCCTTCTAGAAGATAGGTTTAGGGCAGAAACCCCATCCACTCAGGTCTAAGGGTAATACTGGCCCTAGAATTTAAGTTATATGACCTCAAAGCCCAACAATAAAAATCAATGTCTACAAAGTTTGAGGAGGAATTATATGATATAAAACTTTGTATCATAATATTTATAATCTTTGGTGATTATTGCAGAAAAATGTAGATATTTAACAACTCAAGAAATGTATGATCTCTGTGCCCCTTTAGTGGAGTTGCTTTAAAATATTCTTTCAAGCTAAGTATAATTCAGGGTCTATCTCTTGCTACAAACCTACTGAAATCTATAAAAATTAAAATATAAGTAAAAAGCAGATGTTTCTAATATATTTTACTTAAGACAAAGCTCTTCTAAAAACAGTAATAGAATGACATCAATTTTGGAAAAATATAAATAGCATTATACAACATAAAAATTATTGTTAAATAAAATTCTAGTGCTGTGAATGTGGCTCAAGTGGTAGAGCATATGCCAAGTGTGCAAGCACCTGAGTGAGCCTAGTATCACATGGCTCCCTGACCAGATACTGCCACAACACAATGCGTGGCATGGCCCCATAATAATAGCAAAAAAAGGAAAAGAAAAGAAAGAAAAAAATTTCACAATGAAAAAGACTAATCATCTCCTAGGCAATTTTTGTCTGTGTGTAAATAAAAATTCTTGGCAGAGGAAATGAGCTAAAACACCATTCCCATAGGGAAATTTGTCTTTATTGTCATACAGAAAAAAACAAGGATAAGAAATTTGAATCATATCCCAAAGTTGAGTTTTAGCGCTAGTCAAGTTCCTACTGTAAAAGTAGGGTACTGTGTTGGAGACCCACAGTGGTAGCAGTTGTTCAAATTATTACATTTGCTGGGCTGGAGAGATAATACAGTGAATGTGGTGCTTGCCTTGCACTCAGCCAACTGGGCTCAATTCTAATACCTCATATTTTCTCCTGAGCCTCACCAGGAGTGATCCCTGAGTGCAGAACCAGGAATACATCCTCAGCACAGCCAGGTATGGACCACAAGCTAACAATTACCGCATAGTCAATCATTAACATAGTCTCAATTGATTCTAATATAAAATTACAGCTGGGATGTGACCCTAGTAGGAAAACACATTCCTGCCACGTGGAAGCCCTGAGTCACGTGGGCTCATCCCCTGCACCATGGAATGTTGCCCTCATTGCCCCAAAGCACTTGCCTGGTGTGATCCCCCAAGTGCAAAATCAAAAAAAGTCATATTGTATGGTCATAATAAGATAAACATTTTTAAACTTAAGAAGCTTAGATAATAATTCCCCCAACTCTTGTAAATATTTAAATGTTTTTCTAAGTATATTCATGATAAAGTAAACATCATCATACCTCTTTAAAGTATTGAGAGAAAATTGGAATAGACTAGAGTGAATCTTAAAAATTAAAGTACAGCTCTATTAAGAAAATGGAATTAGTAATCTTTCTTCATATGATTATGAATATTTATTTGAAAACTGAGTTTACATATGAACTGAACATAGAACACCTGCTTTGTTTTTTTCTTGGACTATCTATGTTGGGGAAATAAATTTAGTTATCAATATTTTTATAAAATTATATTTTCTCTGAGGTGAATAACAATATAGTATTAGGGTTATAGTTTCCAATGAACAAGAATAGGAGAGCTGCTAACAATGGGTCCACATCTTCATAGCATGTACTTGGCTTAAGCTAGGTACATGTGTGTCCTTTGGAAGGAGTCTGTCACAGTTTCTTCCAAGTTCTCATCTTATAATTTAGCTATTTAACATATTTTTGGTTACTGTGAAACATTTATCACTATAGATCCATATGTTTATCCATCTATCCAGTTAACTATCCAGCATTCATCCATTTATCTATCAACATATCATATCCCAGTACTAAACTTACCAACATCATATTTAACAATATATGAGACTATTGTTCCTTCCATTATGAACAAGTCAAAGCTACCAACTGTTCACCTTTATGAATTTACTATTTCTGAAAACTGTAGCAAACGAGATGAGAATTTTTTAAAGTGTTAGTTGATGTAACTACCAAAAAGAAAGATGTCGAAATAAAATAATTTCATCTGGAATGATTCTATGTCACATACACATACCACACACACACCCCAAGTTAATGACAAGTTGGTTATAAATAACAAAAAGCTTAAATAAATTAGTTAGAAGATAAATATTTCTAATATCAGTAACTATATTTTGTTTCCCAGCAACTTCTGGATAAATAATAACATGAATAGATGACTGTCTTTATAATAATAAAAATTATTACAAAGAATGTGTGGGAACAAGTGAGGAAAACTACAAATTTTATTTAGATATTAAAGCTTTGGATAAGTGGATATACACATCAAAATTCTGAAAATTGTAAACATGTTAGTTCTTCTTATTCGAATGCATTGTTTTAATGCCCCAATAAAAATTCTTAAGAGTTTTTACAACAGTGTGAAAAATTTAAATTAAGTGCATCTGGGAATGTAAACAAGTAATAGCAAAAACAACTTCTCAAAAGGCTGTTTAAGTGGGAGAAATTTAAAGATGCTTAGAACTTTTCCTCAATAATTACATCTCTAGTAATGAATTTTAATAAAATAATGCAAAGTATGAGTATATATTTATTTATAAGATGTTTACCACTGCATTACTTCTAATACTGAAAAATTACTCATTAAATATCTCCCACTATAATATAGAAGATACAAATAAATTATATTTCATCCATATGATAGATTGTCAGACATACATTAAATGCCAGGTTTGTAAAGCATTTTTCATGATATGGGATGAAGCTCCTATGTGAAAAGTGAAGCAAAATATAAAACTATAATTAATATATACTATACATCTATACTATATATACATGTATTTCCTGAATGTAATTCCTATTACATTCCAAGGGTGGTGGAATTATAGGTGATTTTGCTGATAATTTCTTTTCCTTCCCCTCACAACTTTCTCTGTTGGAAAATAATGGCATAAAGACTATTTGAGGAAGATCAGCAGTAATATACATTGTTAGGCATTCGAATGAATCAATGCTCATGGCCAAGTTCATGTTGACAAGGACACCAACACCACTGATGCATCTATTGTCACATGTTCCAAGGAACAGTTCTTCTCCAGTGTCGAAAATGGCATGATATAATCGATGCCTTCTCGTCTCAGTCAGTCAGACCAGTGATGTCATAGTTGATCTTCTGTGCTTGCACCATCAGGTCCTCGGTGGATGCTTCTGATGCTAGCATACGTATGTTAAAAGAATAGACAGTCATTTTAGTCCTTCTTTGTTTTGGCAGCCTAGTTTGTCCCTGAGATTTTATCAGCCTCTTCTTGCTCATTCTTCTTAATGTTGCCATACAGGGGGATCTTTCAGTGTTAGGGGAATGAGGCCCATTCTTGTTACTGTTTTTGGCATATCAAATACGCCACAGGTAGCTTGCCAGGCTCTGTCATGTGGGCGGGATACTCTAAGTAGCTTGCCGGGCTCTCTGAGAGGGTTGGAGGCTTTTAGGGTGGCCTCTAATCACCCTTACAGGTGTCTCTATGGTTCATACAATATTTGAACCCCATCAAATATGGTGCGGTAATTATGAAAAATAGGTATCAAGTGTCTTATGATGTGTCCGGAAAGTGGGTATCAAGTGTCTTATGAGTGTGGCCGGGGCTGGGTAGTGGAGGTAAGTGGAGGTTGGCCAATGAGCTATTTTTCTGGCACTGGTAGGGTGGGTCGTCTGGGTGTGATTCCTGGGGTGCTGGAAATTGGGGGAAGCAGGCAGAGGATCTCTGTTTCCGGGTCCCATTGAGCCTGGAGTCCAAGGTTGCAAAGTTCCTCTTTACCTGGTTCTGTGGGGCTTCACTCATGCATGAGGTCGACCTAAGCAACCGGAAAGCAGCCTGGAGCATGGCAGTGGCTGGGTAGTGGAGGTAAAGAGTGCTTTGGTGCTTGTGTTCCAGTCACACAATGATCCATCCCTCCGCCATTTAAATATGTGTTAAAGGTAAAACTTTAGCCTTCTGAAGTAAGAAAATTCTTTTAAATAGCATTTTTATGAATCAAACCAATTCATTTTATGAAAACAGGAGTGTTTCAAATGTAGGTTGCTTTTAAAAATGTTATTTTACCTATCAACTTTTATTTCATCAATATTTTTCATGGACTTAGTAATTGAAAAATTTAAGGTCTAAAATTTAGGGGGGAATGTTAATAACTACATGTTTCTCGATATGTATATTTATTTATCTTTGTTTACAACTGCACTAGGGATTAAGTTATGGAATATTCTTCAGTTGTATGGGTTTTCATGAAAGTTATCTTTCTTTCTTTCCATTAAAAAAGAGTTATGGGACACTCCACTGCTGCTGCCGTGTAAGCACATCTACCGACCCTGTTCCAGGGACTCATAATTAAATCTCAAAAGAGATCAATTAGCCATAAAAATTTCTCGCATATCCAGTTCCAGCTGAGATCTCTAGGGTAACCTTTGGAGGGGGTGAACCAAGCTCCTGCCCTACCAAAGCCCCCACAGCTACATTCACACTCCAACAATTGCTACCATGTTTTTGACTGGATTAACCAGTTAAATATTCTGGATTTTCTGGAGCATGCAGTCACATTTGCAGACTGGATGGGAATTTAATGTGGAAGCCAACTAGTCCTTTTTTTTTTTGAACTGGCTTCTCTGCCATATGCTTTTTTTTTCCAAATTTTTTATTAGTCAATCACTGTGGGGTAAAGTTACAGGGTTATAAATGTTCGTGCTTGCATTCCAGTCACACAATAATTGAGTACCCATCCCTCTACCAGTGCCCATTCTTCACCACTATTGGTCCCAGTATCCCTCCCACCACCCCAACACCTCCACCCCCTTACCCCCATCCACTCACCCTCCATTCTGTGGCAGGGCATTCCCTTTCATTCTCTCTCTCCTTTTGGGCGTTGTGGTTTGCAATAGAGGTATTGAATGGCCTTTGTGCCAACTAATCTTGACTAACAAAAACATTAATATAGAAGGCTTAACTAGCAACAACAACTTAAGCTTTACTTAAAAGCTTAAGTAAATCTTAGACAAGGGCTTAATGTCCCCATGATGAAATACAACAATTTTCAAGAGTTTTTTTCTTGCTAAAGTATTTTTTGATCATTCTATTATCCACTTAGTGGTAACAAGCAATTAAATAAATTAGTGTGGGCCTGCTACAGACTTGAAGGATGGTTGGGAAAATGGAAACAATGGTGGAGGGAAGGTGACAGTGATGGGATTGGTGTTGGAATATTGAATGCCTATTACAAATCATCATGAACAACTTTGTAAACCATAGCGTTTAAATAAAGTGAAAAAAATTTTAAAGGTCACGGCAATCTATGATACTTAGGGTCCAAACCATTTGTAGTAATTTTGAAGGGCAGTAATTTAATGAAACTAGGTATTTCTTACTCAAACGGTTTACTCCAGGATTTTTTTTCTCTGGTGACACATGTGACTATCTTCATGTTTTCTGTCTTCAGTGCCACAGAAACAGCTGCTTGTGGGCTTTAGGGACTGTATCCTGCCAGGGATATGTCTATTTTGCCTACTGGTATTTGACTGATAAGAGGGTCAATTGATAAAAATGTGCATAATAGCAATGGCAGCTAACATATAATCATGTCTTCTGCTTTTTCAACTTGAAGATACATTTAAAATAATAAATCAGTTATTGCCTCACTATAAAAATATAGAAGAAAATGCACAGGAATTAATGCAAGAACAAGAGTTGAAATATTTAAGTACAAGGTATGATTCCTTTCTTAAACATTTCAACTGCTATCAGTTATTCCTTAATGAAGCTCCAGTTTCTTTTATCAAGGCCATAGATATTCCAGAGGGAGAAATTTTCCAGGGATGCTTTCTAAGTCTGTTATGGCAGTGAGGGCTGAAATGAACAGATTGAAAAGTTGCCAATTCTGTTTTATTTCTCAGCATCAGGTGTTAGTGGAATTGCCAACTTAGATTATTTATTCTAGGTAGGAGTTGTCTGCTCCTCTGCTCATGCTCTTTGGGAGCGTCCAGTCACTGCACCTGTAGTAGAGCAGCCCAGAACCCTCCGAGCAGCTTTTCTATGTGCAAGAAATCATCGTTCTCACTTGTGTTTCATTTTCTACTTCAGAGAGAAAACAGCAATGTGCTTCCCAGTCACCTTTGAAACTGGGCGTGGCCATGTGACCTATGAGCCGGTGGCTGCACTCACAGGAGACCTGGTTTGGGGTTTGGGAGATTTCTGTGGAAGTTGTTGTGCTGCTAAAGGGGAGGGGCGGGCATCCGGTCCTGGTCCTGGGAGACAGCAGGAGAGGCAAAATTCTGGACCTAAATGGAGAGGTGATGTGGTGGGTAGATGCAGCTAAATCCTGGTGCCCATGCAAACTGGACACGCACTGCTTAGACCAGCATTGCCTTTGGTTGATATTTGCCTTCTCAGGTTGGTTCTGGGCATGATTTATTTAGAGCTGTTTCCTGAAGTGGACGATACCATCCCTGAGGCATGCCAGGGGAGAGGTTGTAGCCACCAAGCCACCAGTGCAAATGTGCAGCTTTCTGTTTGCTTGAAGATTTACAGGGTGGCCACTGAGTGATTCTCTCTCTCTCTCTCTCTCTCTCTCTCTCTCTCTCTCTTTCTTCCTGAAAAGACTACTATAGACCAAATAAGTTTGGAAACCTCTAGATCAGGGTATTGTTTCTGTAACCCTCAAGTTTAGTTTCCCAGCCTCCAACAATTCCTCAACAAATTATTCTTTGGGGAGGGGGGATGGGAGGGAGGAGGTCACACTTGGCAGTGCCCAGGGTTTACTCCTGGCTCTGTGCTCAGGGATCATTTGTCATGGTGCTCAGGGACCAAATGGGGTGACTAATCAGAGTCAGCTGTGTGTAAAGCAAGCACCTTACCCCCTGTACTATCTCACCAGTCCCCACAGACTGTTCTTTATCCTTTGGGCCTTGCTTTATTAGAATCTGTAGAATCTGTTTCAGTTGTTCAAAATTTAATGTGCTGTTCTTTCAGGAGAAGATTATTTTTGCCTCATTGCTGCTAATATAAAATATTCATCATCATCATCATCATCATCATTATCATCCCTTTGCTCATCAAATTTCTTGAGCAGTCTCAATAACGTCTCCATTCGTCCTAGCCCTGAGATTTTAGAAGCCTCTCTTTACTCATCCTTTCCAATGGTCCCACATTGGAGGCTCTTTCAGGGTCAGGGGAATGAGACCCATCATTGCTACTGGTTTTGGCATATGAATATGCCATGGGGAGTTTGCGAGGCTCTCCCATGTGGGCAGGAAACTCTCGGTAACTTGTGAGGCTAAAATATTGATACAAATATTAAATATTAAGAAAGTTCATGCCAATGGAGGAGGCATTTTATTTTATGAACTTGGAAATCAAGCTTACATTTATCCCAGGTGACCTATGATGATGCTGGAATGAATACAAAATAGTGGTCACAGCTAGAAAGACAAGTAAGCCAGGTTTTTATAGCTTTCATTAAAAACAATTCTATCCAAAATGACTAAATTAATACTCACTCTAGGAATTCCTAGTTGTGTTTTAAAACACATTGCATTAAAGCTCTTGCAGTCATGCATTTACTTCTTATATAAAAAATATTTTTTTTTCTTCCTGTATGTTTAAAAAGTATTTTCCACAACTGTCTGTTGATGGAGAAACACAATAGAGTACATAATGACAATGGAATATTATTTGACTTTCAAAAGGACAGTATGATAAATGTTATTACATGGATAAAACTTGGGGATAGAAACTTGGGGAAATAAACTAATCACAGTAAGAGAAAATACTGAATTATTCCACCTTTTGGAGATCCTCATAATAATAAAATTCAGAGATTACAAAAAACTGAGTAGAGACTGCTTGGTGCTGAGAGAAGGAGGAATGGAGAATTACTGTTTGGTGGGTACAGAATCTTGATTCGAGAAGATAAAAAAGTTCTGGAAATGCATGATGATGTGGCTGCACCAGAGCATGACTATACCTAATGCCATCAAACTACACTTCAAAATGGTACATTTTATATTATGTTTATTGTGTCATTATAAAAAAATTGCTTTTTAGCCAATTAAAATATGTGCAGTGGACTGAAGAGATAGTAGGGTGCTAGCCTTGCACAGGGCCAACCTGGGTTCAATCCCTGGTACCCTATATGATTTCCTTTGCCTGCTAGGAGTGATCCCTGAGTACCACTGTGTGTGGCCCAAAACACCTCCTTCCTCCACACACACAAGAATATATGCTAACATGAACTAATCTAGGCAACATATTTCCTCATGATCACTAAGAGTCTCTTTGGGAAATGATGTACAGTGGCAGAAGACAACAGAGGCTTCAGAGATGGGAGCAGGCTCAACTTTTAGTGGGACCCCAGTTCTGTGATCAGTTAATGCTGCCTCACCAGGTCAAATCTGTTTCTTTTTCCAATGGTTAAGATAAGAAGAGGCGAATTTTGTTTCTACAATGCTCTGATTCCCTTTCGACTCGGATTTAGAACCAAGGTCATCCTTGACTCAAAATATTCAACCCCTCTGCAGATGAGTAAATGGATCTTCAGGAAATAATACTTGTCTTCTGGAGAAATGGTTTATTTCAGTCAGTTCTCAAAAAACAAATGCAAGCACTAACAATGTAGGCTTTTGAGAATGTAGGGTATTTCCTGTACCCATAATCCTTCCCTCGTAGAAACTGCCAATGATGTAGTAATTCAACTGCTATTTAGATTGAGAAATGCCATTCTTTAATTACCTGATGGAATAGAAACAGGAAAATCATGTTATTGTATATTTTGAATTTCTTAATACCAATGCATTCAAAGTCAAACTTTTAGTTTCATCTTAGGGCCACATCCCACAGTGCTTAAGGCTTATTAATGCTTGTGTGCATAGGACTGAATTCTGGTGGTGCTCATGGGACCATATGTGATGCTGGAAATCAAACCTGGGTAGGCAGAGAGCAAGACAAGTACCTTAAGCCCTGTTAATACCTCTATAACACCATAGGCAGACTTTTAGAGTTATACTTAGTCCCTTCCATTTGGGCTCCTTACACATCAGTTGAAGGTGAAGGCAATGTTTATTGATACAGAACTTCCCAAGGCTGATCAGATTATAATTCAGCACAAGACTGGTGTTTAATGAAAGCTCTAAATTACCAGCAAAGTAACCAGGCATGCTCAATAGGTAAGCAGACAAAGAAAGCTTTCAAGGCCAATCTGGAGACAAACAACCTCAATTGTGCAGAACTATCTCAATTGTAGAAGTCAGTCTTAAGGAAACAAGCATTGTTCTTTAAAATGCCCTAGCACCCATAGGAAATACAAACGGTAGACTCAAAAGAAGCAGGGAACTGCAGACTGAATAAACAGTTCATGAACACCAATTTCCTGGAAAATATGTGTACAAGACTGAAGAGTTCTGGCACAGGCTTATCTGTCATCTACCTCTTCGAGATAGGTCAGTCTTGGATGACATTCCTTGTCCCCCACAGGCAGCTGCCAACTTAATTATCATAGATCATCCACTAGAGGGTGACAACCACATACACTTAGGGGTAGATGTCCATTGCAGACACTGGTACCTGACACATTCCAAATTCCTGAGTAGTTTTCTTAAAGTTCATTAGCTGAAGTGATTGGACTTTTTCCTGCGAAAATTCCCCATGTGGAGGAAAGAGGGAAAATATCCATTTCCTTTATATTTATAGACTGGTTTATACTTCCCTTTTAGACTTAGCCAAGAAAAGTTTATATACTTCTAGTCTGGGGTGATTTTTTCGGGGGATGGGGTGGGAAATCTCAGTGAACTAGAGTAACACTTCCAGCAGTACAAAATCAACCAGCTGGATCAGCTGCTCCCATGCTGCTTGGGTTTAGCAGTGCTGGTGGCCACCAGGGTTATAGACATAGTCTCAGGAACAGTGTAGTGTCGGGAATCAAACCTGAGGCCATATGTATTCCAGGCTCAAAAGGCTTTTGCCCTTTGAGCTACCTCACTGATTCCTTTTTATTTTAAAGCAGAAGTACCAGGGGCCTTTGTTTATGATAATGAATCTAAATAGAAAACTTACTATCAATAATTTGGGGTCTTGATTCTATTATGGATCATGGGAGTTTCAGTAAGTAGTTTCAGAAGCTACTTGGTGTTTCCAATTGTAAAAGACGAACCATTTATTATAAACCTTAGAGCAAAATTCTTGCAATAGACAGGGGAATGTGGATGCTTTCATTAGGAAGCTTTGAGTCTTTGCAGGTGGCACCTTTGAATGCCAATGTAATGCATGAGATAATTTGGCATGTCTGCTTCTTTGTCAGGATGTGGATCTGGATTCCAACCTACATGAGAAATATGAGTTAGTTCATGGACACGCAGGCAGCTGGCATGAGCCCACATCGACAGCACTCAGCTCTCACAGTTGGCCTATGTTTTCACTGGGTTCCACCTTGCCCATATTTAGGGGACTGTTATTTAGGCAGCTCTTCATAGACCTCAAGCTTAATGGTCCACAGAAATGTTTCAGTTTTTGGAAGAAGTCTCAGGAAACCAGAACTTTTCAGATTATTATGCTTAAACCTTTTATGGACCATTTACAAACACCAAGAACTCTTTTTTCTTTTAAAGAACAATAGCTTCCATAACTGGCACAAATATAAACTTGTATATTAACTCCTTTTATAACTCCACTCGGTGCTCTGCTTGGAGCTATACTCAGTAAATACTCTGTATTGGTTGGCTATGTGATCTGCAGTTATATTAAAATAATTTTGAACGAGGAGGTTTCTGATTGATGTGTTTCTGATTCCTCTTTAGGCTGAAACATAGTAAGCAAGTCACTTTCCTCTGTGTATCTCTGCATGCTCCTTCTACTTCTTGCCTCTGTCTTCCCCCATTTCTTAGGAGGTTGTTTACAGTAGACTAAAGCTTTGGGAGCCAGACAGACCTGGGTTCCGTGGGGTTTACATTGTCGGGTTTTATAAGGATTAGAGACCAGTGTATGTACAGTGCCTGGCACAAAATAGATAAGCAACATTTTATTTATTAGTTATTGTTGTTAACTATAGTAATAATTGTTGTTGTTGTAAGCATATCGAGAGCGAGATAGAAGCTGCAGAGAGGGAGAGGCAGAGTGAGGGGTTATACAGCCAAGTTCGGCCACTCCAGTGGTTTGTGAGTTTGTCTACGGGAGCAAATATTTGCTGAGCACTTTCAGTAAGTAGTGTGTCCTCTTAGTTCTAGGCAGTAGGGGGTCAAGTGTAGAACCAAAGTTTCTCCTCTGGGGTAGGTTACCTCGGCTATCTTCTAATGGAGAAAGGAGCATTGTAGTTAGCAAGAGAGTTTTTAGTAGCTCTTTTGTTTTCTTTCTTGGACTGTTTCTATTAAACTCTCTGAAAAATATTTTTGGTAATAGTGTTCTTGAGATATAATTCACATATCATACAATTCACACACTTAAAGTAATAATTAAAGAACTTTTCCCCATATGTTTACAGTTGTATATAACCACCTCCACAACCAAAGATGTCTTCAGTGCCCTCCCCAAAGCAACTTTGTACCCTTCCACCATTAGCCCTCCCTCTCTCCCTCCTTCACCACTATCCCACCCCACTTTCAAGACAACCACTAATCTACATTCTGCCTTTATAGACTTTTTAATTCTAGATTTTCTATATAAATGGAATCATATATAATATGGGATCTTTTTAAAATGACTTCTGCCACTTAGCCTAATGTTCGTAAGGATCATCTATATTGGAACAGGAATCAGTCACGTGTTCCTTTTTTATGACTGAAAAGTTTTTAAAAGTCTCCTTAATGCATAGTAAGTACTCATATGTTATGGATTGATTCACTTTCGTTCTACCCTGTGAAGTCCTGTCAGGCCTCTTTTCCCCAGTCTTCCAGGGAATCATTTTCTCTCCTCTTCTGAAAAATGTCCTTTTTTCTTCTCCTCCTTTTGGCTACTTCACGCACCAACTTCAACCTCCACTGCCACTTGGAACAGGAGTCACCTACTTTTACAGTGACAGGAAATCTGGTTTCTGTCCTTTATTCCTTTCATTCTCGATCTGCTGACACCCCACGGGTCTTGGTTCCAGAACTGTGTTCGGAGCTTGGTAGAACTGGCTTCAGCACGGAAACCTCAAATGACGCGCGGAGACGCACAAACCAGGCTGAGGAGAAAGCAGTGGAAGTGAAGAAGAAGAAAAATAAAAGCGTGGCCAGGGGACTTTCATGAAATTGGGGCTCCTGACTCTCCCGCCGGTGGCCTGCCGGCTGGAACGCTTCCCACGAGAGCGCCGAGAGCGCGCTACCCTCGGATCTGAAGATAGGCCACATTTTTTCCGAGCGAACTCCAGACTCTCTTTTATTCTCACTTCCTTTCTTCTGGGTTTGGCCCCGGCCAAAGCCCACCGATAAGTTATAAATGACTTATCAAGCATTAGCGTTTAGAGAGTAGACGGCTCCATAAATACCTACTTGGCCTCATTAAAAAGCTCCAGTGATTAAAGAGAATGATTAGTGTGGTGCCAGAGGGGAAAGAAGAAAATCCAACATCTGACTCAAACGCGGCCAGACCTCTTCCCGGGGCAGCCCGTTCGTGTCAGGGAAGAGGCTCTGGCCCGCGCGCCGGGAGACAGAGCGTCAGGGGCGGCCTGCGAGCAAACGCCACACTGGGGCCTGTCAGGAGAAGAGTTATGGAAAGTGCACGCGTTCTCAGACGCGATTACCCTCTTGCCCTCCACGCCTCCTTCCCAACCTCCCCTTCCACTCCCTGCTGCCCCCCTGGAACTTAAAGCATTATTAAAACAGGGAAACCTATAACGGGTATGAAATGACCCTCCAATGACTGCTTAATTACTGCGAAATGAAAGCCCGGGGGGCGGGGGCGGGGGGGCTACAAATAACCAGGAACTGTCCCAGCTGTCACCGGAGAGGAGTCTGCACATGAGTCAGGAGGCATGAATTAGCCCCGGAGTGTCTCTCCTCCAGCCCGGGCCGCCCCCTCGTGGCCTCCCACGCCAGGCCCGGCGCGGCGCGGCGCGGGGCGGCGGGACCCGGCTGCGGGGCTCCCGGGAGGCGTTTGTTGTTGCTCACAGGACGCAGGAACTTGGCGGCCCAGCTCCCCCTGCAGCCCCCGGCCGGCGGCCGGTGGGGGAAGTCTCCCAGGCTGCACAGGAGACAGGCTGACTGAAGGAGCGCAGCCAGCGCGGCTGCAGATAAGTTAATGTACACAGAGAGGATGTAAATTACCACGACCCTCAGCAGCAGGACATTGGCCAGGGCCCTGTCAGGGAGAGGACAAGCGTCGGCGGGCCGGGGGCTCGCTGACATCCACCGCGATGGAGCCGCCAGGCGGCCCAGCCAGGGAGGACCTCTTGGAGCCAGGCTTTCCTTGAAAACAGCTGCGTGTCCCTGACACCTCCAAACTAATGCATTTTTAATCAGGGGAATTAGCTCTAGGCGTCCCATATTCGTCCAAAGCCCCTCGTCCCGCGGCCCGGGCCGGCCCCAGCAGGGCGAGCGGCGCTCCCATCACTCCCCTTCGTTGCTTTATCAGCACCACGCGCCCCAGACCCCCGCCCCTTGCAGAGCCTCCAGCCCCACCCTCACCCCCTCTTCTCCGAGGCTCGGTCCCCTCCACCCTTCCCTCTGTTTATACAGTGACATCACGGCCCCTGGCTCTTCAAGGCTCCGAGGAAACAGAGTTCAAAAAGGCAAACAGGAAAGCCCGCTGGTCGTGGGCACCGAGGGACGGACGTTCGGTTCGGTCCACCCGGGGCGGCGCGGAGCAGACGGGGCGTGCAGGGATGGGGGCTCTTCCTGGGGCCATCGGCGTTGGGACTTGGCTCCTCAGCACATGCCCTCTGCGTCAGCCTGGGGGGGCAAGCTTGTCACAGCTTCCTATGCCCTTGTTAAATAAATAAATAAAACGTGAAATTTATTACCATAGTATATTTATTCTATTTTACTTCTTGTTGCCGTAACTAACTTGGTAATATTATTTAACCTGGCATATCCTAGACATTATTGCAACACAAAATCTATGTAAACATGAAAACTCAGGGTTTTTTTCTTTTTTTCTCTGATGGTCACACGAAGGCTTTGAAATCCAGTATGTATTTTCAATGAGATATGAATTTTTTTCTAGTAGAACGTTGATCTGTGTTTAGATTTCATAAACCCTGCCATTGGAAAAATTGATTCACATAACCAAGTTGTTTCAAAATTGCTTAAACGTTTTCCTTTAATGAAACCCAGTTTTTGGTTCTAATTTATAATTGAAATTAATTAAAATGAAAGGAGATGGACTTTTAATGAAGTTAAATCCTTCAGTGGCACTTTTCAACTTCTTCCTAGCTGGTGCTAAAGGCTGCAGGCAGCGCAGACAAAGTGACTAAATCCAAGTTTTGCTCTTGTGACTATATTATGAAGATTCAACAGTCTACTTTATGTAGCATTGCTGTTTGAATAGGTAAAACTTCACTCAATTAACCAGTTAAGCAAAATGAAAGTACACTCTCTTTAGTGCTCAGGACAGAGACAGGCATATGGAAAGGGTAATGATGGCCAGTAATGATGGCCAAAGTACTGTGTCCCCCCCCACCCACTTTGTTCTCTTCCTTCCCCACGTTAGTGATCCCCCCCTCTCTTTCCACAGCCAGGGGTGCCATTCTGCCTTCCTCAGAACGTGCTTGGATGGATGGCAGGAAGGGTGGCTAAACAAGTTTACACAAAGCTGCTCGTGCCTGTCTTCTGGATAGACAAGGTTCCCCAGTGCACATACAGCTTCATTTATTACCTCTATGCAGATCCCTCCCAACCCGATAACTGGAACACAGATGTGCAGAGCTATATATCCAAATGCCTAGTAAAGTTCATCACTGAGATTTCCCAAACATATATTAAACGCAGCCCCAAAACCTGGAATTTAAATTATCACCCATCCTGGGCTCCCCTCACTGACTCCTTCTGTTCGTTTGTATCTGATTCCTCCCTTGGACCCTAGCTGTCATTCTAGTCTCTTCTCTTCTCACTGTCTCCTCCCCTCCCCTCCGTAGTCAATCACCAAGACATTGCAAATCTACCTACAGAAACGCATACGTCTCTGAACCTCTCTGAATATTATCACAACCTATGCTATTGGGCTACTGTTACCTGGACATTTCTGCCTTTTTTTTTTTTTGGTGTGTGGGGGGGAGGGAGGTGCTTTTAATTTTTTTCTGCCTGATTCAGCAAGACTCATTTTCAAAAGCATAAATCTGATAGTGAGACAACTCAGCTAAACACTTATGTGACTTTGAACTCTTCAAAGGGAGCTACAAGACTCTTTATGAACTTTCCCTGCCTTTCCCCCCTCTTTCACAATAGCCTTTATCACCTCACTATCCCCTTGCCCCTCTCCTGCGTTCTCGCCCCTCACTCTGAACTTCTGTGGTTCTTCTAATACACCACACGTTTCCTGACTTGGCTGTGCTGGCTCTGCCTGGTTGCTTCATACATAGGCACATCCTGTAAGCAACGTGTCTACTCTGAGAAGGTATTCTAGATACGTGATTAGATGTTTCTTCCCATTTTCTCTTATTGCAACCTGATCCCTATGTTTGACTATGTTCATTGCAAGGAGTCTCTCTCTTCCCAGCTCCCAATTAGAAAATTCTACCTTCCTCTCAGAGAAATCTACGCACGACCTCACAAGAAATCCTTTGGAATTTTAAGCCCTTAGGTCATAAAAGCGCTCACCATTATTTATTGAGTCTGATTCCATTCCATAAGACAAATTTTTATAAAGTTTCCTTTCTTTGTTTCACTTTGTAGAAACTGGCTAAGCTATACTGGCACTAGGATTATCTATTACTTGTAAAAATTTTGCACAAAGAGAGTGTTGATGTTGGATTTGTAAGAATAGCAAAGGTTCCAACTTTCAGCTTTAAGGAGAGAAATGGAACATTAAAAGTTAAGTAATGAGAAGAGAGAGAGAAACAGAGCACTTGCCTTCCACACAGCCCACCTAGGTTCAATCCCTGGCAATCTATATGGCCCTCCAAGTATCTCCAGGAGTGCTTCCTGAACACAGAGCCAGAAGGAAGCTCTGACCACAGCCAAGTGTGACCCTCAAATGCCCCCCGAGAAGACAAAATGAACTAAAAGAGGGGTAGGGAGTTGGGTGCCAGGCAGAAACAGTGGTGGAACTTTTCAGAAAGGATCGCAGAATTCAATGAGATTGCCTGTGCGCGCTGAGCAGGCCACACCAGCTGGCTCTTCACACCTCTTTGTGCTCCTGCCCACCTCTCAGTCACAAACAGTGCCCGAATTTCAGCATTTCTGTTAGCCTTGGAACCAGATGGGCAACTTGAGACTGGGAGATCAGGGCAGAAGTGGCCTAGGGATTTTCCCAGAGGCCTGTAGAGAGCAGGATTTGTATGTCTGGTTTCTGCCTCTGACACCTCCAGGCCCAGGGATGGATTCCCAGTGATCTTCCATCAAAGGACATGATCCCAGGAAAGGCGAGTGAAGATGAAACCTCAGCTCTTTGTCTGGCTTCAGGATAAGGCTAGGCAAAACTGTCAAAGCAAATATCGTGTTCCCCTGAAAAGCTGTAAATTCCTTTGACTTTGGATCCAGGAGATTTGTCATGTGGTTCTACGAAAGATGAGTCTGTAGATCACAGGTCATTAGCTGTAAGGCTCTATAGCGCAGAGCCAAGTCTACAGGGCAGGCTACTTTACATAACACCTAGTATACTGCTGGGTTCAAGTGATACTTCGTAGCTGCTCTTTAATTACTACTCCAAATGAGGACAGCCTGGCATTGGTTATTGGCTTGCTGACTGATACACATTCCATCAGATTAATAAAAAAGGGTGTTGAGACATTTTGTCAAAGAGTCTGTAAATTAAAAAACAGAATAATTGTAAGTGCTGTTGTCATAGAACATGCCTGAAAATCTTCAAAAGGAAATGGAAACTTCTAAAAGATTTATTTGTTCATTGGTTGCTTGATTTTCACCAGTTCTTTTATAGAGTGAAGTAATATTAATATACTCATACTATAAAATTCTGAATTACTGTGGTTTATAGTTTGGAAAACAGGAACCACGGGCAAGTAAACTGATGTTTTTTGAATTTCATTATTTCTACTTTCTTTGTTGAGTTTTGGACAAAAAGAAAGAAAACACTTTTAAAAAAGCAGTTTCGATCACCCATAATTGCATCCTTAACTACGCCTACCTTATGCTATATTTACCTTTGTGAATTTCTAACATTTTTCTTTCCCTTCCTTACAAATGCTATGAATATGATTTTTAAAAAATATCTACACACCATAGTACCTTAGAGACTTGCCACCTTTAGCCACCCAACTAATATTGGTTATTTGATTCTGTATTATTTTAAAATAAGAGTTTTTGCAGAATTTTCATATAGATAGCTATAATATTTATACATAGATATAGTTATATTTCATAGGTGTGTGTCCATTGTGCTGGAGAAATTAAAAAACCAGGAATTTTTTGTTAAAATTTACTAAAAATTAGCTTAATACAAAAAGCAATCAGTAAATTTCACTGATCATAAAAAATCATGGCATTTTTCCTCAGTCCTTTTTCCTCAACAGGAAAAAACTGCTAACCAGCTAATCTTAAAAGGGACCCATTGTGGAGGCATAATACAGCTGCATACCCGCTAAAGATCACCATAAAATTCCCCTCCCCCCCCACTTCTCACACACAACATTTCATTTAAACTAGGACTTAGAAGACAAAGTGGGAATAAGGACTCACTCCTCTGGCATGAGCAAATACTTAAAGGAATAGTAGCAGAGAAAGAAAATCTTTCCAGAAAGCAATGCAATAATATGAAGAAGTCCTTGCAAATTTTTTTATCTTTTAGAAAATATCCAAATATTAGAAGTCATCAGAAGAGACAAAATTATTGTTTAAAGGTATTCATTTTAGCAAGAGTTATGAAACGAATTCATATAACTAGGGTGTTTAAGGCTAAAGAATTAGCAACGATTATGATAACATAATATATGTATCATTAAAAAGTATCTTTAGATTAAGATTATAAAATGTCTCCAATTTAGAATTGGACAAAAGATTGTTGCAAAACAAGAAACATAGCCAAGGCTCACTTTGGCAGTACATAAATTGAAACTGGAAGAATGCAGAGAAGTCAGTGCAGCCCCTGCGTGAGGAAGACACACACATTCATGAAATATTTCCCATTTCCTTTAAGTAAAGAGAGCTCACAAAGAATAACCAATTACAAGGAATGAATTGGTTTGGGGGAGAAGAAAATAGCAATAGGTCTGTTTTGGAGACAGTTAAGAAACTTGGGCCAGAGAGATAGTAGAGCAGGCAGGCTACTTGCCTTGCATATGGCCAATCCCGATTCCATCCCTGGTACTACATATGGTCCCCTAAACCCAAACCCAACTTGGAGTGATCCCTGAACTTAGAGTAAGGAATAAGCTTTGGGAACTGCCAGATGTGGCTCCAAAAACAGAAAGAAGGAAAGGGAACAGGAAAGAGAGAGGGAGGAGGGAGGGAAGGAAGGAAGGAAGGAAGGAGGAAGGAAGGAAGGAAGGAAGGAAGGAAGGAAGGAAGGAAGGAAGGAAGGAAGGAAGGAAGGAAGGAAGGAAGGAAGGAAGAAAGGAAGGAAGGAAGGAAGGAAGGAAGGAAGGAAGGAAGGAAGGAAGGGAGGGCGGGCGGAAGGGAGGAAGGAAGGGAGGAAGGGAGGAAGGAAGGAAAGGAGGGAGGAAGGAAGGGAGGGAGAGAGGGAGGGAGAGGAGAGGAAGGAAGGGAGGAAGAAGGGAGGGAGGGAGAGAAAGCTTGAATATCAACTGAATAATTAATGATCTGTGATCATGATATTGTGATTATGTGAAGAATGACCTTTTATATAGGAGGTACATATTGAAATATTTAGGATTGAAGTGTCCCGGTTTTAATTTTATATATTTCAGAAAAAACATGTACATAGATATGAAAAATACACACATATGTAGATAAATCAAGCAAATATTGTAACAAGATTTATAATTCTTAACTAGGTGAAGGATATATAGGTATCCTCTGTACTTTTCTTTTTTACTTATACATCTTCAAAACTTTTTCAAAACAAAGAAATGTATTGTTTAGCATTATTACAAAACCCAGAAAATACGTCATAATTTTTCATTGGTTATATTGGGAGTATAGATTTATGTATGATTATTATTTTATACTTGGATGCATTTTCTACAATGGACATATTTTATTTTTATTATCGATAATTAAAGCCATATTCTATTGAGTACTTATTAGACTCTATGCTTTGCATGATTTATTTTGTTCAATTCTTTCAATCCAAAAAGGCTAGTATTTTTATCCCCCATTTATGGTTGAGCAGATTGATATTTAAATAGATTACCAGGGCTAGTACAGGGGAAAAGGCATTTGCCTCGCACACAGCTGATGCTGATGCCAGTTTGATCTTGGCATGGCACATGGTTCCCCAAGCACCACCAGTAGTGACCTCCTAGCACAGAGCCAGGAAAAAGCCTTGATTATTTCTCAAGGTAGCCTCCAAACAAGACAAAATATAACAAAAGAAAGCAACAAAGGCTTAATGCATTGCTTTACATGCAACTGATCTCAATTCGACCCCCCAGCACTGTGTATGGTCCCCAGAATACCATTAGGAGAATACCACCCTGAGCATAGAGTCAGGAGTAAGCCCTGAGAACTAGCCCCCGAAAACAAAACAAAACAAAAAACCCAATAAAATAATGCAAGAAGGGCTAGAGAGATTGTACAGGGCTTAAGACATTGCTTTACATGCAGCTGACCTCAATTCAACTTCAACCCCCACCCCACCCCCAACAACACATACAGTTCCCACTAGGAAAGATCCCTGAGCATAGAGCCAGGAGTAAGCCTTGAGCAACACCAGGTATGGCTCCAAAGCAATAACAGAAAAAACAAAGTGAATGCAATATTTGCCTATAGTTATGTGGTGAAGTTAGGATATAACTGGGACACAAGAGGTGCTTGTACAGTTCAAAAATACTTTCAGAATATTTAGTGAAATCGGAAGAATCTGTCTACATAACTGGGTATATGTGCACCTCAGATGCAGCCCAGTGTTTTTGATTAATAATCAGTAGCAAATAACAATGGATGCAAGGCAAACTCTGCAACTGGTTATGTGAGTGGTAAGACTGAACTTCAGAGCCGTGCCATAGGCGTCTATGCTGGCTTCATCTTCCTTATAGACTTCTGAGCAGTGAATTGTGAATGAAGAACAGTGTAAATCATTCATTTTATTTGGAGGTCCTGGTAGTGTGTCATAAGAGCTTCAAGAATATCAGCTGCCCTGCTCAGTCCTGAGCATTTGAATTTCATTTTAGATTTGATCCCATTATTATGAAAACAGCCTTTAGGAATATGCTCTTTTTGTTTGTTCATTTTCTTGGTAGGGATGGGTAGGGCACAGCTACTATGCTAAGGGTTTACTCCTGACTTTGTGCTTAAGCGTCACTCCTGACAGGTACCATATTGGGTGTTGGGCAATGAACCCAGGGCAGCTGCTTGCAAGTCAAGCACTTTACCCCTTGTACTGCCTCTATATATAGTTTCTTTCTGTTTTTTTTTTTCGAGAATTGCAGAAGATAAGAATAGAGAATTCTTGGGGGTAGAGCGTTTGCCTTGCACACGGCCAACCCGGGTTCGATTCCCAGCATCCCATATGGTCCCCTGAGCACTGCCAGGAGTGATTCCTGAGTGCAAAACCAGGAGTAACCCCTGAGCATCACCGGGTGTGACCCAAAAAGCAAAACAAACAAAAAAAATAAGAATAGAGAATTCTTTCTTACTTCTTGATATACCCTGGCTAGGAAACCCACCCTTCTCTTGGGTGAATAGATTTGACCACCTGAGAGCAAGTTTCTCTGGAGAGATGCGTCCGCCCCTCATCAAAGTGGAGGTGTATCAAATTGCAAATCTATGAGCAGTCAACTTTCCCATTCTGCTTTCAAAATCTTAACCCCGCAGTCCTTTTTTCCAATGATTTAATCTAAGCCCAAAATAGAAAGTATGACACATGTTTGAAAGGATGAGCAGTTGTTGAGAAAATTTGTACTCTGTGTAATTTCCCATCACCATCAGGAGATAGTCGAGAAATTGCTGCTGTGAAAACTCCAGCTCATTAACACAGAGGTAATGGAAATTGTTACAAGAACATATATTCTCCATTCAGATATAATAATTGAACTCTGTGTTTCTCATCCGTCACTGCAAAATACTAAATATAAAGTTTGTTTGGGAAGTTTTGCAGACAACCTTAAGTTACACGTTACTGTAACATAGCAAGCAGCTGGGACCAGAGACCCCAGAGAGTATATTCTGGTTCTGAAGACACATTTCTAATTTGAAAACTCACAGGTCTGCTTTACTGACTCAGAGCAGAGAGAAGATCACAAACAATGCTTTAAGCTAACATGGAATAATTTTTCCCCAAAAGCAAGTTTTTGATTATCAGTGCCATTGCTGAAAGTTGCAAAAATACACTCATATCTTGAATGTGAACAAATAACAGAGCTGATAATCTATATCTAGGATTGACCAGCCTCAAACTTCTCAGGTTTGGGTTTTTGTTGTTGTTGTAGCCAATATATAAGCACTGTTGTAAATGTGCTAGTTTTTGAATAAGCAAGACTGTTAGCTGAGCAGCTCTGCAGTGCTGTATGTGGAGCTGGGCTGCGTGGAGGAGATGATAGCACATCATCCCATTGAAATACAACAACGGTCAGCTTCTCTTGCAGAAAATACCATGTGTTTTGTTTATCTAGGGATCTTAGAAGAATAAATTTGTAGCTCTGAGGACTTCAAAAGTCAGTGATTGACAACAGTTAAATAATGGTTTGTGACTAACGGTTTAAACCTTCTGATAAGAGTGTTGGATATCAAAACATCAGAGGAATGTATGACAAAAAAGTCTCCAATTTATTTAATCTTATAATCTATCATCTGAGTTTGATGAGGTTTATTAAGATTGTTTCTTTTATCTCATTTTCTCAAGATTTAAACAAATTTTATGTTCTTAACTTGAGTAGTTGAATTTCTTAAAATCTTCTTGATTAGGGGCTGGAGTGATAGCACAGCAGGTAGGGCATTTGCCTTACACATGGCCGACCCGAGTTCTATTCTCAGCATCCCATATGGTTCCCTGAGCACCGGCAGGACTAATTCCTGAGTGCATGAGCCAAGAGTAACCCCTGTGCATTGCCAGTGTGACCCCCCCCCAAAAAAGCAAAAAAAATTATTCAATTAGTATGCATTGTGATGGCTAATTTTATGTGTGAACTTAACTAATGAATGGCAGATATTTTGGAAAACATTATTTCCAGGTATGTCTACTAGTGTGCCACTGAAAAAGACGAATATTATAGTCCCTGGTCCTTATAAAGACATTTTCATGCCTTGAATATTCAAGTTTTGGCATTCTACCCCTGGCACAGCATAGCTCCCCAGTACTGGAAGAATAAATTTGCAGCTGATCTTGGAGGGACCCTAACATCCTGGGCCTCAGCAGCACCACATTGCTAGGCTCTAGCATTGAGCCTTCCTGTCTGACTGGCTAAGTGTCACTGAGAATGGTCTTGGGTTCCCTGAGCAGTGCATGGGAGGTCAAACAACAACAACAACTAAAACTTAACTAAGTGAGATAAGGACTATACAGCAATATCACTTGTATCACTTGTCATCTCGTTGATCTTTGATTTGCTCTAGCGGGCACCAGTAATGTCTCCGTTCGACACTGTCGCGTGCTACTGTATCAGATACAGTAATAAATGCCATAACATAGTGTCTCCAAGATATACCTCAAGAAATTTAGATAATCAAGTTGATAGGGCCAAGGAAATAAAAAACTAGTTTGTGGTCAGATGAGTTAGAAAAAGCTACTATAATTCAACCAAATATATTCACCAATTAATCTTATTCATTTTTTTCACTGTAACATAATTCATGAGTTCCAAATGACAACCAAAGATTTTGCTGGTGAAAAGCGACCCTTCTTAAAAGAACCTCACAATATTTTACCTGACAAACAAATATTTTATTTAACAAAACAATATTTTATTTATTTATTTCACTGTATTTTAAGAGTTTCACTATATGTAGAGTCCCCCTAATCCACCTCTTGCATTTGGATTAGCAGTTATTCTTTTCATCTATCTGAAAAAATTTCCACAGACTTTAAGGCAGTTGTGGAATGTGTCTTTCCTTTTCAGAAAGTCCAGTGCCAGCATTGTTCCAGAGCCCAGCCATTCCGGCTCTGATATTTTAGTTTGGTGGTGACCATTATATTTGTTTTTATAGTGAGAAAATCTAAATCATTTTGGGCACTAGTTCAAGGTCACATGATGAGGTCATGGACCCCATCTCTGAACTCACTAACAAACCTAAACCATAATTCATGAGTGGTAGTGGAGCCAGGAGATGAGATCGGCCCCAAACACACCATTACCGTTGAGAGAACTTGCCAAATAGACTTCAACCTTTGACAATGACACCATTTCCTCATTTATCAACCTGAAAACTTACACACCTTTTTCACCCTTTCTTTTCTAAAGCAACTCTGTGGCCGTGAGCCATGGGACTCTCAGCATCAGCTGTATCCTGACTGACTAAATCCCAGGTCCTGTTCTCTGTCTTTTCATTTTAATTGAAACATCTAGATTGTTGCATAGTTGATCAATTCCTCCTCCTTACAGCACTTTCTTTACTTGATTTTTGTGACCCTCCACATCTCTTCTCCATCACTGAATATTCCTTTCTACCTTTGTTGTTTTTGTCTCATTTTCCTACCTCTTAACATTGGAAGTAATTTTATTGCAAAGCTGTGATTACTGATCAGTAGGGAATCAGGGGGAAGGAAGAGGTGGACTAGAAGTGACATAGGGACAGTGGAGGAGGGTCTTGGGAAGTTCAGTGAAGGTGAATGTTCAGTAACTTTGTGCCCCAAATACATAAATGTTAACACTCTTATAGCCATTTTACCTAAACTACAATAAAGATTAGAAATTTCAGAAGTTGGTCACCAAACCAAATTGATGATTGACCCTCCAAATATTTTCTGATCCAGTTTTCTCTAGCTAAGAAATGCAAGTCTTTCCTTCCAGTTGTTCAGGATAAAACCTGGGACTCCCCTTTGACCACTCTCCCATGCCTCTATGTCAGAGATTTGGCCTTCATCTTTGCAAAGTGTCCAGAGTGTGACACGCTCTTTACCACCTCCACTTCCACACTGGCCCAGTCAAAGAATTCCAACAGCTTCTTCTTCTGTGCTCTAGAAGTCTGCCCATGATATAGCAGAGTGATATTCTTAAAAATACTTTCATTTTACGACTTTACTGTGACCAAAACTCTCCAATAGCAGCACCAGCACCTCCCCTCAATCCATTTTACTCAGGACTAGTGGCAAAATTGTTTTTTGATTTTTTTCCTGTCCTTGGCATAGGATCATGTTTAGCAGTGTTCAGCGGCAAGTGCATTACCTCTCTGACCAAAAAACGTAAAGTCTTTGCAGTGACTTATAGGCCTTCCACAACTGGCACCTATTTTCACCCTTTACCTTTTAGCACCTCTGCAATTTACATACCTAATCACTATTTTTCCAACAATTCATAACTACTCCTAACTTGGGTGTTTTATTCTCATATCCCCTCTACTTGCATTGCTCTTTCTCTGAGGATCCCTGTGACCATTCTCCTACCCTCCTCAGGATTTTGCTGCAACATCATCCCATTAGAGAAGCCTTTGCCAACCAACTCATGATTGCATCCACACCCTTATCCCAGAATCCTCTTCCCCTTTCCTCCTTAATTTCCCCCCATAGCTTATATCATCACGTGAGAAACTATTTATTTGACTTGTTTTTTGACACTGTCCCATCTACAGAATATAAGCTCTCTGTTGTCAGGGAACATGACATTTTGTAACTATATATTTATAGAGATATAAAACTATATTTCTGAAACTGTACCTTATTGTACATCAATGATTGTCACTGTCACTGTCATCCCTTTGCTCATCGATTTGTTTGAGCGGGCACCAGTAATGTCTCTCATTGAGAGACTTACTGTTACTGTTTTTGGCATATCCAATATGCACGGGTAGTTTGCCAGGCTCTACCGCTCAGGCTCGATACTCGGTAGCTTGCCCAGCTCTCCGAGAGGGACGGAGGAATCGAACTTGGGTTGGCTGTGTGAAAGGCGAATGCCCAACTGCTGTGCCCAACTCCAGCCCACATCAAAGATTAATAAATAAAATTTTAATATGATTCTAAAAATTAAGAGTAACCTTATAAACACATTTTGGAACAATTTTTTGGTCTTGTGCTTCAGGATATTTTCTTGTTTTGACATTAAACACATCAGGCTAATAGTGGTATCAACACTTTGGATAAATCAAAAGGTGAGAATGAGGTGCAATGTGTTAGAGTAGGGAAAAAATGAGGACTTCAGATATCAACTGGGCATATTTAGGATATTTTAACATAATTGCTAATTTAGGAACATGAAATGCTTCAAACCTCAACATTTATGTTTCTGGTATGTTTTGTGGTTGGGAAAAGTTTTATTTTCTGTCTTTGTTGCTCTGCATATCAATTTTCCAAGAAAGCAAAACAAGTAAGACAGATAGAAATATCAAACTTTGATCTGCTCTAATGGGCTAGTTTTTCCTGATCTCTGTCTGTCTGTCTGTCTCTCTCTCTCTCTCTCTCTCTCTCACACACACACACACACACAAACACACACATCAGTTTTTTGTCATATTAATGCACATCACCCTCTCCATTCCTGGAGAGATTTTAACTTGCTGATCATGATTTTTATTATTTGTATTTGCTATGGGCTGGAGCGATAGCACAGATGGTAGGATCTTTGTCTTGCATGCAGCCGACCTGGATTCAATTCTTCCGTCCCTCTCGGAGAGCCCAGCAAGCTACCGAGAGTATCCCGCCCGCATGGCAGAGCCTGGCAAGCTACCTGTGGCGTATCTGATATGCCCAAAACAGTAACAACAAGTCTCACAATGGAGACGTTACTGGTGTCCACTTGAGTAAACTGATGAGCAACCGGGATGACAGTGCTAGTGTTACAGTACTTGCTATCTGTTTGACTCAATAATTTTATCCCAACCCTTGAAATAAAAATTCCCTTACTGGTTTCAACTGTGTTTCACCTCCTAACTCAAGACTTTCATTTTTGTTTTTCTTTTTTTTAACCCACTGAGGAAGCATGAGCTAGTGAATACCACCATGGATCATCTCACTTACCAACCCTCTTGCGTCATATAGTTTGAGACAAGCCTAACGTGGGGCCAGAGAAATAGTATGGCGGGCATGGTGTTTGCCTTGCTTGCAGCTGACCTGGGTTTGCTCCCCTGAGCCCACCAGACGTGGTTTCCTGAGCACAGAGCCCTGATCACTGCTGCATGTGGCCCACAAACAAACAAAGAAACAAAGACAAGCCTAACATTCTCCAACCTGCCTTCAGGTCGAAAGTCTTAATTCTTATTCTTTTCAAAGCTAATGTTCCCGTTGTTGCTTCTAGGAACAGACAATATTTTTAAAAACCTAAAACAAGCTGTTTCCCCTGCATTTAGTTTTCCATAGGCATGTAGTGGTGTCTCTCCTCTGAGGGAGAGCCTCACAGCCTTATTTTTCTCAAAAGGGGAAGTGGAGAAAACTAAGAACCAACTGCAAAGGTCACAGTATAGGAGCGTAGGCTGAAAGACTGGCATTCGGTCACGATAGTATAGATTGCATTTCTATATGGGAGACCAAAACAGGTATGCAAGAGGAATCTAAAACCTGTTATCAACTACAGCTATAACAAACATTATACATAACACAATCCAAGGAAGATTAAAACTTCACACTATATGATAAATCATGCTAAGCCTTCAAAACAACAACAACAACAACAACAAAATTACAAGGTTAGCAAAAATATAATTTGAAGAAATAAGGCGGCATCAAAAACAAACAGGTATGATGTGGACACAGGAATTAGAAGATGAGGAATATGAAGTTATTATTAGCATGTTTGAGGTTCTAATGTAAAGTAATACACAACATGAAAAATAGGGCATAAGATCACCAGAGAGATGAATACTCTAGGATGGAACCCTAAGCTAAAAACTGGAACTAAATGAGGAAAAAAATCAGTAAACTTCAAGATAAATTCACGGAAATTTCTTTAAATAAAATAAAAAGACCAAAAATTAACAAAAAATCAACTACTAAGCATCTAAGATCTGGGGACAATTTCAAAAGGTGAAATATAACATATTTATAACATATGTATTATAGAATACCAGGGAGAGATGAAACAAAAGAAACTTAACAGAAAAGAACCAACACCATATTATAGACACAGGAAGTATAAGGAACAGAGAGTAGAATAAATATCAAAATGTATACACACATTGGTATATCACATTTAAATTTCAGAAAATCAATGACAAAGAAAATCCTGAAACAAGCGAGATAAAGAAATAATCTTAGGGGCTGGAGCGATAGCACATCAGGTAGGGCCTTTGCCTTGCATGAGGCCGACACAGATTCGATTCCCAGAATCCCATATGGTCCCCTGAGTACCACCAGGGGTAATTCCTGAGTGCAGAGCCAGGAGTGACTTCTGTGCATCGCCAGGTGTGACCCAAAAAGAAAAAAAGAAAAAAATCTTAGTGGAACAAAGGTAGAATCACTTCAGATATCGCATCAGAAATAATGTAAGAGAGTAGATTAGAGTATTTAAAATATTTAGAGAAACAATGTCACAAAACTGGAGTTCTATATTCTAAAAAACTTTAATTCAAAAGTGAATGTGATTGCCCTTTTGGCGCGGCTGCCGATCAAGCATGATAGAAGAGCCCAAAAGAGCGCCCTTGGACTCCAAGCAGCCCACTGAGCTAATTACAGCATGGGAATGGAGACCCTACACCGGGCTGCGACAGTGGAAGCCAGGCATTCCCCAATTTTTTTAACCTCTCTCTCTCAACTCCTTCCTCCTGAGCACAGCACAGGTTCCGGGGCTTTCTGAGCTCAAAATGGAGACGCCGAGCCAGCTCTCTCTTGGTTTTTCCATCTTATGAGCACCATAAAAGGGTAAAAGTTTGTAGTGATGTTATTTCTCGTTGTACTTTCCCTGGACTTTATACAGAAACCCAAAACCGCGAAGCCGCGGCCTAATGTCATCTAAACATCAGCAATATGTAACGGTTCCTTTTTAACGGGTCGGACTTTGGGGGGAGATCCTAACAAGAATAGTAAGTCTTTTGCTGAAATATTGAAGGCAATCAAAGTGGTAGCCATCTCTCTCGACTGAACTAAGCCATATCCCCAGCCAGCTGAGAAGAAATATCCTTCTTTCTCGGGAAGAAACGCGGCGTGGCATTAACCATAGTATGATGACCATTAAGCAAACACAGACCTGGTGGTGTGGGAATGGGATATAAGGGGGAAAATTATGTACATGGAACAGCGGGACGCTGGTGGAATCTCGAGCCGGAGCCGATACCAGCGCACTACTTTTGGTTCCAGAAACTGCTTGCAGACATTCTACTAGACTATCAACTAAGCCAGAGCCCCACGCCAGCTGATGACGGGAAATAACCATCTTTTTCGTTTTTTTCCCTTTGTCAGGCAGCATGGCGATTACTAAACAGGCGTGAACTCGGTGGCGCGAGGCAAGGGGGGAAAAAAAGAAAAGTTATGTAACAAACAGCGGGTCTTAATATCTCTACATTCTCGGCAATGGAGAACTATCAAATGCTTCCTTGGCAATAGGACTGTCTTTTTCTTTTTTGGGGGAAACCCCAGCAACAATAGTGAGTTATGTGTTGAAACATGGAATATAATCAAGATAAAGCGTAAACGAAGTGAAACTTATCACTTACAAGGGCGGGGACTGGGGGGGCGGGAGGGGGCGGTAGGTATACTGGGGTGGTTGGTGATGAAATATGGGCACTGGTGAAGGGAAGGGTGTTTGAGTATTGTATAACTGACATAATCCTGAGAACTATGTAACCCTCCACATGGTGATTCAATAAAACTAAAAAAAAAGTGAATGTGATTAAGATAATGAAAAATAAGGAACGAGTTTATTATTATTTTTTAAAATGTTTTAAATTTTATTGAATCACCGTGAGATAGTTACAAGCTTTCATGTCTGGCTTACAATCTCACAATGATCAAACACCAATCCCTCCACCAGTGCACATTCCCCACCACCAATATCCCGGGTATACCCCCCTTTTCCCACCCTCCCCCTGCCTCTAAGGCAGACAATATTCCCCATACTCTCTCTCTACTTTGGGGCATTATAACTTGCAACACAGACACTGAGAAGTCGTCATGTTTGGTCCATTATCTACTTTTGGCGTGCATCTCCCATCCCAACTGGTTCCTCCAGCCATCATTCTCTTAGTGATCCCTTCTCTATTCCATCTGCCTTCTCCCCTCTGCTCATGAAGCAGTCTTCCAGCTATGGGGCAATCCCCCTGGCTATTGTATCTGCCATCCTTGGGTGTCAGCCTCATGTGATGCTGCCTCACACTCCACAAATGAGTGCAATCCCTCTATGTCTGTCCCTCTCTTTCTGACTCATTTCACTTAGCATGATACTCTCCATGTTTATTCATTTATAAGCAAATTTCATGACTTCATCTCTCCTAACAGCTGCATAGTATTCCATTGTGTAGATGTACCAAAGTTTCTTTAACCAGTCATCTGTTTTAGGGCACTCGGGTTATTTCCATATTTTGGCTATTGTGAACAGTGCTGCAATGAATATATAGGTACAGATGTCATTTTTACTGTGCTCTTTTGAATCCTGGGGATATATTCCCAGAAGTGGTATTGCAGGGTCATATGGAAGCTCAATTTCTAGTTTTTGAAGGCTGTTAAGGAACGAATTTAAACATTTGCAAAATACTAGCAGATGAAGTTCTTGCAACCAAGACATTCAAAGAATTTTTAAATGTCAAAGGAAGTTAAAAATCGAATGAAAGAACAATACAGATAGCTCAGCAAAAATGATATGCATATGTCAAATGAAAAGATGCTCAAAATTCATCCTTAAAGAATTGTTAATGAAAACAATGAGACACCACTACATACCTATGAGAATGGTAGAAATCCAAAACACTGACAACACCAAATATACTATGTTGCTCTTATTGACTTCTGGTCGTGGAGATACAAAATGGTATAACCACATTGGAAAGCATTTAGGAAAGTTCTTACAAAGCTAAACATAGTCTACTGTATGATACAATAGTTTCATTCTTTGCTATTTACCCAAGTAAATTAACTTCCTTCCTTCCTTCCTTCCTTCCTTCCTTCCTTCCTTCCTTCCTTCCTTCCTTCCTTCCTTCCTTCCTTCCTTCCTTCCTTCCTTCCTTCCTTCCTTCCTTCCTTCCTTCCTTCCTCCCCTCCTCCATCCCTCCCTCCCTTCCTGCCTTCCTTCTTCCTGCCTTCCTTCTTGCTGCCTTCCTGCCTGCCATACCCAACTATGCTGAGGGCTTACTTCTCATTCTAGGCTCAGGGATCACTCCTGGAGATTGGGGAACTATATGGGGTTCAAGGCAAGCGCCCTACCCACTATACTATCTCTCTGGTCCTGTGATTTCATTTTATGCCTTTCATTAAGGCAGAAATATCCTGCTTTCAGTGGAAAAAACTGGGTTTGTAGGGCTCACTCAAACTCACTTAGGGAGTGGCGGGATAGGATCTTTGCCTCTGTGCCTCTGTGCCTTTCCAGGTAACATCACTGTTTCTGGGTCCAGGTATTGTTTCTGCATAACCTGACATTTTCTCCACTTTTGAGACTCTAGTAAACATTCCTACTTGTTATAGACACACACTTTGATAAAATTCACTGTTTGTTCACAGCTCAAAAGTTTCTCTTCCTTCCTTCCTTCCTTCCTTCCTTCCTTCCTTCCTTCCTTCCTTCCTTCCTTCCTTCCTTCCTTCCTTCCTCCCTCCCTCCCTCCCTCCCTCCCTCCCTCCCTCCCTCCCTCCCTCCCTCCTTTCTTTCTTTCTTTCTTTCTTTCTTTCTTTCTTTCTTTCTTTCTTTCTTTCTTTCTTTCTTTCTTTCTTTCTTTCTTTCTTTCTTTCTTTCTTTCTTTCCTTTCCCTTTAAATTCAGGCTAAAGGCAAAACCCATCAAACGTTTTTAGGAGAATTTTCTTTGGTCCTAACTAAATAATCCCCCTGAACATTGGTCTCTTGAATGTCCTGTAACCTAGGTGTTCAGAGGGTAGCAAGACTTAGCATTACATTGACCACCCTTTTCCTCATGCATTTACTTGGCCTTATGCTAGGGGATTGTAGGAGCATTCACCTTTTCTCTCTTGGCTATAAGAATGCTTGCTGCAGGACTTCTAGCTGGCTCTGTGTTTAAGTACACTGATGTCCTCTGTCCCCAGATCATGAGATTCCCACATCTCTCCCAGCCTGACTCACAAATCCCACCTCTTCTCAGTATAAATTGCACATGAATTGAAGCCTTTTCTGACTTCCCATTCAGTGGGAAGCTGAATATTCCTGGAGGTGATCACGCCCCTGTTCCTGTTGGCATCACCCTCCCAGTCCTCCTTCCCAGGCACTGTCATTTTCCTCTGCAAGGCCTCGGGGCTCTCTCAAGAGTGGAGGGACCTGCTTCTTAGCTGACACCAGGCTCAAGCTCTAACCTCTCACACATTCTCATATAACATCTCATCTGCTGGTCAAATACATTTGTTTGTGATTATGGGCTGCTTGCTATACCATTGCACAGGGCCTTACGTTATGGCAGTGTGCCATGAGAAAACACATTAGTAATTTTTTATGACCTTAGTGTAACCATGCAGGATTTCCCTAAAACAGAAAACATGAAGGGGGGTTTATTGTTTTGCACTATGTGACATCCCTAATGGCTGAGACATGGTTATTAGAACTAACAGAACACAGGGCTCTCAGATATTTGGGATTGAGAAGTTTCTGATTCTGATTAGCGAACACTGCCCAATTAACTGCTTGCAGGGACATAAAATGCACAAGGAAATTGTAAACAAGAATCTTCACAGTTTTGAATGCTTTTTCTGGTGTTTATTAACTTACTCCTGGGCTTAAATGAGATACGCTTGGTGAGTCACTTCTGAAAGTAATTGTAAAACGATGAAAATTGGAAGAGATCAATGGCTGATCTTTGAAAATCAGCATCTAAAATTGACTTCCCATTGGATCAGGACCAGGTCTGTTCTCCAATGGGATGGATTACTCCCATCCCTGCTTCTGCTCCCACCCCCATCTCTCTCATCATATAATTCAATCAAAATACCTTAAAATGCAACCATAAATTTTTTTTGTTTTATTTGGTTTTGGTGCTACACTCGGTGATGCTCAGGAGTTACTCCTGGCTTTGTGCTCAGGAATTACTCCTGGTGGTGCTCGAGGAACCATATGGGATGCTGGGTATTGAATTTGGGTCTGTTGTGTGCAAGGTTCCATCTCTAGAACCACATACTCCTCCCATGCACGCCCCTCCCCTTGCCTACATCATTATAAGTGACTCCAGACCACTGCTGTGTGGAATCTTTTCTGACACTGCTGAGATTCAATATATTTTTTGAGAAACTAGCAGAAGGTGACTTGAGCAGTTTCAGTCTTCTCAGGGGAAACACTTTGAAACACATTTTTTATTGCTGTTTTGGGGGTGATTTTTTTTTCTGGCTTTGCCCTCAGTGCTCAGGGTTCCAGAGGGTCCTGGGTGTTAAACCCAGGGTCTGCTGCATGCAAAGCCTGTGTGCAGCCTGTTGAGCACTCTCTCTGGCCCATACTGATATGCTCAACTACTTTGTTGTGAAGAACAAACCAACACTGAAAGTCACAGCCTTTGGTGGTTTCTCCCAGCCATCTGGGAGCATGGGCCCAGGGTCCAGTCAATGAAGGCACATTGACCAAGAGTAATGTGAAGATGGACACAAGTAATGCAGTAAGCAGACTCTATCCTAAAAAAAGGGGTAACGAAATTAGAAAAAATATGTGGGCTATGATATTGTGAGCACTAATAGTTAACATATTGATGCCAACTTTTTAAATGCCACATACGTGAGTGACAATTAGGTTCCAAACTAGAGATTAGCCTTTAAAATATGTATCTATTGAGTGATGCGGGGGGAGAAACTGGCTTATCATTTTGGTAAGAATCATGGAGTAAATACAGGAGATAGCACAATAATAAAGCACAGTCATGTTTGGGTTTTATTTGCTATGTAATAACTTTGCACAGATACAAACATTATATATAGCCTCTTGCCCCCGCGCCTGGCTGTTTTCACCAGGGCCCCTCGAAGGGGTGGGTTGAGTTTCCCTCCCTGCCCCAAGCAAAGCCCCCACAGCCAAAGACCTCCAGAACCCAATGACAGCCATGCTCAAGGCCACTTGCCACATGTTCAGAGGAGCCTCACGCATGAAGGAACCAGCAGAGGAACCCAGGTGTGTGGGACCTGGGGCTGAGATCTCCAAGCCTGCTTCTGCCCAGATCCCCCATTTTCCAGTAGATAGGGGGTCACACCCAGAAACTGCTCCCCTCACCCCCCTCGCCCCCCCCACCCTGGTGCTGTGTAATCCCATCAATAGCCAACATCCAGAGACTATAAAACCAAGCTCTTGGACATCTTATAGCCTAGTTCTTCCTCTTGGAGAACCTGGTAAGCTACTGAGAGTTTCCTGCCCACATGGGAGATCCTGACATACTCCCCGTGGCATATTCATATGCCAAAACCAGTAACAATGATGGGTCTCATTCCACTGACCCTGAAAGAGCCTCCAATGACTCACCATTGGAAAGGACGAGTAAAGAGAGGCTTCTAAAATCTCAAGGCTAGGACTAATGGAGATGTTACTGCTGAGACCACTCGAGGAAATCGACGATCAATGGGATGATGATGATGATGATGATGATGATGATGATACACACACACACACGCACGCGCGCGCGCGCACACACACACACACACACACACACGCACTCGGTGAGGGGAGTTGCCCAGGCATCACATGCCTAACAGGATGGAAAAAATGGTTTATACCAGATTCCTCACCTGCCAACTTGTGGGTATTGAGAGTTCACACCCCTTGCTCAAGATTCCTAGAAAGAGGGATGGAGAGATAGTACAGAGGGTAAGGCCTTGCATGTAAATGAACTGGGTTTGATCTCTGGCTTCCCATGTGTCTTCTGAACCTTCTGGGAGTGTTTCCTGAACGCAGAGCCAGGAGTACTGCGGGTTGTGGCCCCAAACCAAAGATTTCTGGAAAGAAACAACTGTGAAATACCATAAATTGGCAACATCAAGGGTGCCCTGAAAGTCATCAAACTAATTTGTGCATTTCCTTTTGAATATTTGGACTCATCTGTGTTGTCACTTCTTTTTCCTTTCTTCCTTCCTTCCTTTCTTCCTTCCTTCCTTTCTTTCTTCCTTCCTTCATTTCTTCCTTCCTTCCTTTCTTCCTTCCTTCCTTCATTTCTTCCTTCCTTCCTTCCTTCCTTCCTTCCTTCCTTCCTTCCTTCCTTCCTTCCTTCCTTCCTTCCTTCCTTCCTTCCTTCCTTCCTTCCTTCCTTCCTTTCTTTCTTTCTTTCTTTCTTTCTTTCTTTCTTTCTTTCTCTTTCTTTTTCCTTCCTTCCTTCCTTCCTTCCTTCCTTCCTTCCTTCCTTCCTTCCTTCCTTCCTTCCTTCCTTCCTTCCTTCCTTCCTTTCCTCCTTCCTTCTTTCCTTCCTTCCTTCCTTTTTTTGGACAACACTTGGTGATACTTTGGGGATACTCCTGGCTATGCACTCAGGAATTATCTGGAAGTGGTCAGGGGACCAAATGGAATGCTAGTGATAGAACCCAAATCATCTGTACACAACCTACTGGCTGTACTATTATTCCAGCCCCTTTGTTGTTATTTTTATACATTCATTATACTGGAGTCTGTTCTGAAGTCTAAGGAAGGTATGTTTTGGCAGTGGGTTGGACCATGCCTGGTGTTGCCTCAGGGGTGACTCCTGGATTTTTTGCTCAGTGATTACTCCCAGCAACACTGGGGCACCATGCAGTGCTGGGATTGACTCCAGGAAGCATCCTTTGTATACCCTTAGCACTTTGAGTTCTATCTCTACAGTCCTCTAAGAGTTTTTTCTAAGTAAAAATTAACTAGAAGTTCCAGCTCAATCATCCTTTCTAGCACTTCATCAAGGGGTTCTGCCCTCAGAAGGAACTCGGATTATCCCAGGAGCTAACCCCAGAGGTTAGGCTTCTGGCCATCCAGGCACTTGTCTGTTTTGGCCTTGGAGAAATCATCTTTTCCCCTTTAATTCAGTGAGTGAAATTGAAAGTTCCCAAAGGTATACCCAGACACTTCCCCCATGGACCCCACTGTGCAGGAGAGAGCTATATAGGGAGGGTGATTACACAGCAGACACAGATGCAATGTGTAGCAGCTTGATCTCAACCACGTTAAAATGCATAAAACATGTCCAGAGCTTGCTGGACCAGGTGATGCCTCTGAGAAGCATAGCTATGAACTTAGCTCTGGAAGCAGGTATTAACTATACTTGGTTCCTTAGCTCAGTGCTGAATCACGGACTCTTATAGAGAGTATCTATTGAATGTTCAGATGGTGTTAGGAGACGTGAAAGAAAGAAAATCTGCTCACAGCCATTAGCTAACACTCACAGGACTTTGCTCAATTTGTAATTGCTCCTTCAATGGTTGACTCTTATTGGCTCTTCTCTCCCCTAAATTCAGCTATTCTTAGACTAGGAATTAAATCACCAAAGTCAAATCTTCTCAGGTTTCGCTTCCCCCAGGGGAGAGTAAATCAGAGTGTTTGAGAAAATCAACTCATCCCTAGTCAGTTGGCCCAGAGAGACCCAGAGTGCTCCTCCCCTTCCTTTCACAATCCTCCCAATAAAACTTCTTTCCTTTCTTCATCCTTAGGTGGGGAGCCCACTCGGAGAGTTCACACAGTGAGTGTGGTTTGTGTGTTCAGTATTAAGATCTAATCATTGCCTCTTGAGGCCTGAAAAATGAAAACACTGGATAAGAGCCCACCTTCTGGCTTCATGCTTGTCAAGAGCAGGATCTATTAGCCTTTTAAAGAAACACTGATAATAAAAAGCAGACTAAGTGAGCTATGTGAATTGGCATCTAATCAATTATTTTCTGAGTCCCGCCCCACAGCGCCCCCCCCCCCACTTCAGTTACTCAAAGCCGCGTGAGCAAACAAGATTATACTGTTTCAAGCCCTTTTGCCTTCCACAGAGCTGGGATAATATATAATCTGTGCATGCCCTTCTTCTCTTTTTGATATCTATTTTTTTTTTCAATCAGCATCATCACTGAAAAGACATTTGAGTCAGAAATGTTCACCACACATTTCCCAGGCATCTAGAGGTATGAGGCCTGAGGTTCCTTCTGGACACCCATGAGCTGGGCTCAGGCATCAGTGATGTGGGGACAGGGACAGGCTGCCAGCTGACCCAGAGTGTCGAGGGAGCTGGGGCTGCTTTCTTTTTCCCACATTAGTTACTCCTTGTATTTGAGCTAGAAATTTTGGATGTGGACAACATCACATACTTGGAAAGTTACTCCTCCTACCCCCCTTTATACCTCTTGGCCTGCAGTTGATTTATTTCTCCTAGGCTATAACTGGACTCATCTCAAGCATCAGTTTTGGGCCTGGAAGACACTCCAGGATTTGGAGGGCCCCCTACACCTTTCATAGAACGGTTTGCCCTTACCTCCCCATCTTCTCCATAATTCCTCGCCTCCTCTTTCAGTGCTCAGTCTCTGCTTTTTGACCTGTAGCTATTATATTCTAGGAAGGAGAAAAGAACCCTGAGGATTGTTCCTGAGTGCTGACCAGTTGCTTGATATGGGTGTGCTTGGTTTGCTAGGGTACACCCCAAGCAACTGACAGGGAATATCTGGGACACTCCTCCCCCCCCACACACACACACCACATACACACACACCTAGAACGTATCTTGAAGCACTGGTTCTCTCAGGTGAGGTCACCTTTGTTAGTTCTAGAGAGGAACAGGAGAATGCCTCAACAAAGTCTCATGAATTCCTTTTTTTAAAAAAAAATTTTTATTAGTGAATCACCATGAAGTACAGTTACAGACTAACAAAATTTTGTGCTTGAATTTCAGTCATACAATAATTGAGTACCCATCCCTCCAACAACAGTGCCCATTCTCCACCACCAATGGTCCCAGCATCCCTCCCACCACCCCACCCATCCCCTCCACCCCACCCCGCCTCTGTGGAAGGGCAGTCCCTTTTGATCTCTCTCTCTCTCTCTCTCTCTCTCTCTCTCTCTCTCTCTCTCTCTCTCTCTCTCTCATGAATTCTTAAGGGCAAATGTAGGAGAGTAAATGGTAGATCAAGGATTTTTTTAAAGAAATAAATGCATTTAAATTTTACTTTCCTAAAGCTCCCAGGAGAGAGCAACACAGAATTCCCTGACCCAGTGCCAGGCTATCTTCAACGGGGCAACTCTAAGGGGGAGGGGGCGGGTTGAGGTTCCCTTCCTGCCCCAAGCAGCACCCCGGCAGTCGAAAACTTCCAGAACCCAGCCACAGCCATGTTCAAGGCCACTCTCCACAGGTTCGGACGAGCCTCACCTACGGGGGAATCTGCAGAAAAACCAGGTACGCGGGACCCTTGACTGAGATCTCCAAGGTCACTTGGAACAGGACTGGGCCTCCTCCCCGAAGCTTCCCAGTTTTCCAGTAGCTTGGCAGTCATACCCACGAACTGCCTCTGACGCCATATAATCTCATCAATGGCCAAGATCCAGAGACTATTAAATAAAGCTTCTGGAAGAGAGTGACACAGAACATTCTGGAGCGCACAGCCTCAAACTTCTTATATCTAGCCCACTGATGTACAAAAGTAGCAGACATTTGTTTGGGTTTAACATATAAGTGCTTAAATGGATCCAAGATGAAGTACAACAATCTTCACACACTTTGCTCTTATGGTGGTGGGAAGGTTCACCATGGTGGGATTGGTGTTTGAATATTATCTGTAATGAACTATTGTAAACAACTTTATAAAAAATAATATGTATAGTATTAAATGTTACTTTCTAAATATGGACTTAAAAAATAGAGGTGTGATGAGTACTATTCAATGTCCTCTTCCACAAAAAACTTTTCTAGAGAAAAGAAAACGTAGGGGAGTCATTTAAAACATTCTCACTCAATTTGTATTCTTTCAAAATTAGAGAAAATTTTGTTTTCTCTATCAAATGGACCAGGAGTGATGTTACCTGTTATAGCCTTCTTTTTCTTTTTTCTTTTTCCCTAGAAGCTGGAGTAAAACTTAGGAGCATGATTGATGCAAGCTCAATTTTCTCCTCTCTTCAGCCAACCTTGCAAATCACCTTCACTTCACCCAGGACAAGCATGCTGCTTACTTTGTTCTCGAGAGTTCTCTTGTACTTTACCTTCTGGTGTTCTGTGTTTTCCCTTTCACTACTCCCCCACGCCTCACTCCAACCCATCTATACCTTCCTCCTTCAGCCTTTACCTATTTGAATTTAGATTCAAAGTCTAGGAGCCCATTTCTGTCTATTCACATGTCAAAACTCAGTCAAAATCCTGCTAACTGGGAACATATTTTACTGTTCATGACCTCTTTTTGGTGGTGGTAGTAGGGATAGGGAGAGCTCTCCATGCTCAGAGGCCATCTATGTATACTAACCAGCACTATGGGCCACATGGTTTGCCGTTCATGCCAGAATGTGCTGGGGCAGCATTACTAGGGAGCCACTAGGCTCCACTATCAGTGCTTGGGAGCCCATATGGAGCTGACTGGGGATTGAACTTGAGACCTTGCAGCTACAAGGCATGCTCTCTACCCATCTAAGCCATCTCCCTATTGTTCCTGTCTTAATTCTCATCACCAGGGTCTTAACTGATTTTGGTGTTTAATCATTGTTCATAAAGAGCGAAGCAATTTTCAATATGCTTGGCTGATAATTTGGAAAGCTGAATAAACACCACATCTAAAAGAACCCAAACCCAAGACTTCCTCCTTCCCCAATGCCTCCTCACAGCTACACAACATTTAAAAACAGACATTTAGGAATCAGCTGCTCTCTAAGTCCCACTGTTCAATTTAATTGTCACTACCAGCCTTCCACATGGTTCTGTGCACATGGCAGGTTCTCCAAGGACAGCACCTGGTTAAAGGGATAATCTTGTGAGAGAGAGTTACTACCCTTACTAGCCTGACTTTGAAACTGAAGTCCAAGTAGTTAAACAACATGCCAAACACACTGTGGTTCGACTGAGTTTGTTTTCTGTCCATCACCTTCCTTGTATTTGTCATACTCATGACCATTAATTAAAGCAGCCAACCCACTGGTCTCGCTGGTATTGCCGGATTGTGTAAAAATTTGCCTGCATGCTGTCTCTTTGCTTCAGAAGATGTGGCTATTTTTGGAGAGAGAATGAGGCTCTGTCCAGTGTGATGTTTCGCCTCTTGGCCTTTGGAATGCAGTCTTTCACATTCACTCCAGAAAACTTCACACAGATTTGTGTTTGCAGAAGCGATCCAAAGACTTCATCAATTTTTGAAAGCTTCAATATTTGTCCTCTGCTAACTGGGTCATCCTTCACAAAACAAATGCTGTGTGAGACCCAGCCATCACGGCCGCTGCTGCATGAGATTGACAGCAGGCCAGAAAGCCCTATCCTCAGATCTAAGCTTGTCCAGAGAGCAGCTGAGGTACAGGAACATCTAGCTCTCTATGCACCACCACAGGCTTCGCTTCCTTATGCCTTTCTTCAGGCCTGGAGGAGTTACCATAAACAATGCCTGTTTGGTTCTTGTTGATGGGCTGGTGGATTGCACCAACTTAGGGAAAGACAGCCTGCCTTTTCTGGCAGAAGTAAGCAAAACAGACCCAATATCTATCACCATGACCTAGATGTTTCTATGACTTGCATAATCTCAAAAACGTGTGTTTTTATCATTGTCAGGGGTAGTCTATCTGGGGAGGTGAGTAGAGCAAAGTCAGTAGGGATAAAAACATTGGCATTTCAATATTTCCTCTTTTGCTTATCCAGCAATTTTTTTCATGGAAATAATCACATAGCAGAGGGTTTTGCTCCTTACTCTGCATGAGTGTGTTCTTCCATAGATCTTGTGAGTCTATAAAAGGGTCCCAAGCAAAGCTGTTTGGTCAGTATGTCCATCAGGACCATTGGACATGCTAACCAGAAGGAACAGTGTGACTTGGAAATGGAGCAGCTGAGCATCATTTATTCCACAAACATGTGTAGAGCCTTAGACATTCGGCATTAGCCGACTTTCAAACAAGCTATCTCCAGCTTATCTGCTCAGTCAGTGTTCATGAAGGCATTTTAGAGCTCCAAGAGATGCTCACATTTAAGGAGGGCATGTCAACATTCTCCAGTCAATTCAGGCACGACTTACTAAGTATCAGCCAAACTGCACTGAGAATGATAATAGTCATCTGGGTTGGTGAGTCTTCTTCTGAAATCAACACCAATTTTTTCCTTTTGGACAGGTAATTAAAAAATTAAAATAGGGGCTGAAGTGATAATAGTGAGTAAGGCGTTTGCCTTGCATGTGGCTCACCTGAGTTCAATCCCCAGCATATCTTATGGTCCCCAAGCACCACCAAAAGTAATTCTCTAGTGCAGAGCCAGGAGTAACTCCTGAGCATCGCTGTGTATGACCCAAACAGAAAACAAAAACAAAAACAATAGCAACAACTATGTATTCTTCTTTTAAAAACATATTCAGTTAATTTGAAATACCACACACAGCTATACATTTGTAGAAGTTGTGGATCAAATGGGAGACTGCATTTGAAGGACCTCCTGTGAGTATGTTCTCTGCTAATGTTGGATGCTTTATTAAAGTTATTGCATTTTTATCATTTTCATTATCATGTCAGTCTTTTCCTAACCCTTGAGCCCAAATTATAATCAGAGGGAATGGAGAGCTTCAGAGTTAAAAATGAACAAACAAAGTCTTTGTACTTGACATATGCTCTATGACATGAAAGTAGAGTCTAGCTTGCCTCTGGTTTTAAACTGGAGACCCTCAGATGGCTAGTAAGGAATATTCCTTTTTAATGGAATTATCCTGATGTTTAATACCCTTGTTAGTGAACCTGAAAAATCTCTCAGAGAGTCTTTATCATTTGCTCTAGGTATTATTTCAGACCAAACTTTGGAAATAGGGAGAAGGGACTGGCATTTTGTAGAAATGTGTCATGTTCTAGACTTTCCCCTGCCCCATTCAATTGTTGAAATTCTAACCTCTGATGCCCACAATGTAACTGTATTTGAAGATGGGTCTGACAGAGAAAATTAAATTAAAATTGAGATAATTAGGGTGGACCCTAATTTAATCTTATTGGTGACCATGTAAGAAGAGACTAGAACAGGGGCTGGAGCGATAGCACAGAGGGAAGGGCGTTTGCCTTGCATGCAGCCGACCCGGGTTCGATTCCCAGCATCCCATATGGTCCCCTGAGCACCGCCAGGAGTAATTCCTGAGTGCAGAGCCAGGAGTAACCCCTGTGCATCGCCGGGAAAAAGAAAAAAAAAGAGACTAAGACACACATATGAAAAAAAAGAGAGACTAGGACACCCAAGAAAAAAAAGAGACTAGGACACACATACGCTAAAGATCCTATGAGATTTTAGACAGAAGATGACCATCTCTAAACCAAGGAGAGAAACCAGTGCTGCAGACACTAGATCTTGACCTTATAGCATCCAGAATTATGAGAAAATATATTTCTATTTTTTAAGCCTACTTAATATGTTTCATGGGTTATTGTCAACAAGTTTTAGATAATAAAACTGCTTTTTTGGAATATATATCATTTGTCTGTGCTCTAACATGTGTTCAAGTAGCTTAACCAGGCTTCAGTCCCTGTTCTCCTGGAGGATATCTAACACAGGGTGATATATTGATGAATATCAACAATTGCTATTTACTACTGTTCCATTGGCTCCAAAGAGACAGTATCCAAATCAAGTCAATACACCAAGAAATTAAGTGAATGTTAATCCATGGAGAAACTTCACATAAACCAGGAAGGAAACGAGGAGTCCAAATTCTACAAATTTTACTTGTACTCAAGTAAAAATTAGTTGACCTTAGCTTCTTTAAGGCTTGTTAAAGAAGATTCAGAGAAATAGATATTTAGTTATCAAATGTGCATTGATTTTTAGGCATAGTAAAAATGTATTGCATGGAAATATTTTCAGTAAGGGAACTGTTGGGGTATATTAACACCCACTCTAAAATTTTTTTTAAAATGCCTTACCAGATAAAAACATTAATCTCTTTAGCCTATCTATTTGAGAGATGGCCCTCATAATATGATCAAGATTAAAATTTAGGTTCATTATTATTTTAAAACAAGATATAGTCTATGGCTTTTCAATCATATTTTTATTCCTTTTGTACATCTCATCAAAGCATTTCTATTAGAATAAGTCATTGAGGACAGAAGCCAAAATAAATAGTTGGGTTTAAATTATAGAGTGAAGGGAACACAGTTTTCCAGCCCAAATTATGGTGACTTTAATGATTCTATGAGGTTTTAGTGTTATGAAATTGGCTTGCATGTCAATTATTTTCCTTCCTGATATAGAAAGTCACCCATGAATTTGGTTGTCTATTTTGTCAAATTTTTCTAATGATTTCTCAGAGATTCAGCCAATTGATAGTTTACTTTTCATTGGCATTCATTAACTTCTGTCACTTGGCCTGAGTTCAGTGACCTCTGCCCACCAGCCTGGCCTTATCACCCATGTTTGCTACATGAAAACCAGAGGTGCTTGCTAGCTCCATTGCTTCTATCCCTGCTTCCAGAATATTCCAAGAGGGTCTAAAGTCAAATGAAAATAAAACTAGTATACAAATATTCCCACAAATGTAATATTTGCTCAGATCCTTCTAGGTTTGTCAGGATACATCATGGAGTGATTCAATATACAAGTTTTGGAACTGGATGGTTATGTTCCAAATCCCAGCTGTCACCTACCTACAACTTATGTGACTCTGGATGTAGCAATCTGGTCCTCATTGGCTCAGTGGAGATAATAATTGCCTTGCACATTTGATGAAAGGATAAATAAAATAATGTAAGCAATGCAACTTGGAAAGTATCTTGCATAATTTCAGATACTTCTTTTAGGTGTTTAATAAATAAAGAATAAGAAGTTTAATGACTTCACCTAATATAATATCCAATTCTTTCTGTGTGGTTGAGATTTTATTTCCAACACAAAGCTTGCCTATTTTTCTCCAGAGAAGAAATACCATGGTGGCCTAACATACAATTGGGACTTAACCTCACATAAGACCCTGAAGTCCCCATGGAGGGCATTCTCCATGTGTTTCAGACTTGGTGCATCATCCACCAAGCATGTTCTCTCCGGAAAGGCAAGAGACCGCCCAAGGTTTGGTTAAGTTCAGGGAAGCATCTGAACTTTTTGGGAGCTGTCCCATCAAAACTGGAGTTGTCTGGGTTTTGACCACTGGGGCCAATATTCTTTTCTGTCTGGGATTTTTTTTTTTTAAAAAAAGATCGGAACATTGGATTAGTATTCCCAGTTTTCTATGTCATTAAAAGCTCTTAAGCATGAAGAGTTCATTAATTTCAAGCAGAATGTTGTGGGTAGAGGAGATGAGTAACGTGAGAAAATGAATGAGGAGATTGGCACTCACATGGGGAAGTTAGGGACTCTAAGGACAAAAATTAAAGCTGTCCTCCTAAGTGGACATAACTCAGAATGTGTGTGGGGAGGAAGTGGGGGTGTGTCCTGATATGTGGCTGTTCCCAGAATACTTTTCAGTCACTCCTACATTATATGAATTAGAGTGAGAAACATCTAGATTTTAATTCTATTTCCCATATTTATTAGGTGGGGTGACTTCTGGGTATCTCTCCTAGCCTCAGTTTCCTCAATGGCAAAATGAAAATCTTGGTAAATATTCTGTAGGGTAATTTGTTAACTTACTAATCTGGTAATTCTATTCACTCCTGATTCAGAAAGCATGTAGTCTAACACATAGAATGACTTGTAAATAATAAATACTATAATAAATAATAACCTATCTCTCCAAAATCTTCTATGTCATCCTCATAATTACAAAAATACATATCTTAAGGGAAATTTCCCATTTGTATCCCATTTTGCTCATTTTGCCTAGCAATATGTTCCATCTTTATAAAAAATGCAGTCAAGGATATAGAAATAGTTCAAGGGTTAAGGCAAATGCCTAGCATGCAGCTGACCTGGGTTTAGCCTCAGCACCACATGGTCTCCTGAGTCCTGCCAAGAGTGATCCCTGAGCACAAAGCCAGGAGCCAACCCTAAGCACTGTTGGATGCGGCTCAAAACAAGAGCAATGAATACAATGAGTATTTTGAACTTTCATTTAAAAATTTTAAATAAAGAGAATGTGCCCATCTAAAATTAAACCAATCATGTCAGTCCCTCATGCTTCTCAGTTTACTTGCCTCATTCGTGGAAAGTGTAACTTAGCTATTTATGGATGCACAGCCAATGCTACTGCACCATCTAATGGTTTCCTCTTCAGTCATGGAGAAGTGTTCTCAGTGTCCAAGTGCACAGACCCCCAGCATACTCATCCTTGCCCACACTCCACCTCGATTCGAGTATCTTCCCCACACACTCCAGTTTCCTGTGGTACCCTGAAGACAAGTGGTGTGTATCCAAAGGTTTGCATTTAGGGTTTATGACTTTTGCAAGGTTGCAGGCCTTTTCAAATGATATTTATTTGCCCAAATGATATTTGCCTTGCAAACTTCAATAACTCTATTTTTTTGCAAATGGTGTCTTTGTTTCTCCCCCACTTTGATTTTTGGTAACCCCCTGCTTTTATTCTTTTTCAGAATCCTTAGTACTCTCTCAATTTACCCACAACTGAATCTTGTACTGCTCCCAATAAAAATGATTATTTGAGTAAATACCACACATTGCTTTCATTAATGTCACATTATATTTAAAATCTGAAGTCCAAATCAAAACTTGGATCTCTTAACATTGTTCATACTTTAGGAAAATCTGAGGGCTGAGAATAATTTTTTTCATGGGCCAGACACACACACACACACACAGAAAGAGAGAGAGAGAGAGAGAGAGAGAGAGAGAGAGAGAGAGAGTATTCTAATGGCTCCCAACAGCTTTTTTCTTCCCTATTGCCATGGATATAACATGTAATTCCCTACAGTGGCATTTCTCTTTAGGAACAGTGATTCTGGATTGATGGAGTCGCATGTAGTTAAGAAGGAGCTTCCTTCCACCTGCTACCATTACAAATCACATTGCCAATTGCACCAAGAAGACAGAATTCCTCCTGCCTCTGCTCCAGGCTTTCATTAGAAAGGTTGGTCAGAGTTGTCATGCTTCGGGGCCAAAATTGTGGCCAGGAGACATTTGCCTTGCGTGTGCCTGACCCAGGTCCAATACCTAGCACCTGGTATGGTCTCCTGAGCACGGCCAGGAGTGATCTATGAGCAAAGAGTCAGAAGGAAGTCCTGCTCTCCACAGGGTGTGGCTCAACAAAGAATTGTCATTCTTTGAAGTCCACAGCATTTTAATCAGCACCTTAATCTAGTTGGAGATAAAGAGCTCCATTGAAATTCCTTCTTTAGGGCTGGCCTGGTGGTCCACCTCATTCCACTGCTCCATCTATTTCACATATCACAGCCTTCCTGCTGGCTATGTGTCTGCCACAGAGACTTGTCACTAGGTCAGTACTGTCTCCTGTCAGGACCAGGAAGCCTCCTGCTCCTCATTCTTATATAGGGACAAAGAGAAGGATCACTAAAGAAAAATGTGAACTTTACTTATGAAGACCCATTACCTTGTTAAAGACTTTAGATGGAAAGCTCAAGAATAAAAATAAACAGAGTAAGACACATAGAAACGTATTCCTGATGTCTATAGCACAGAGACAAAATTTCCCAATGGTCAAGTAAGACAGGAGAACAAATTAGGCCAAGCTCCTCAGGAACTGTGCTGGAAAATGTGCATGCCCTGGGCTTGGGTCCCTCTGAGACTGCACACAGTGAAATTCATTCATGCCCCTTCAGGTTTCCTCATCTTCTCCACCAGAAGAAGAGAAATGACAAAATGAAAACAGATGTTGCTGTCACTTGCCTAGTCAGAAAAGAAAGTTAAAAAAAAAAGGAGGAAAGAGAGGAATTCACCCAACACCCAGGAACCTACAAAGAAACCTTATTTTTTTAGGGCGGGGAGACTGGACCCAGGTCAGCAGGGGCTTGAGTGCTGCCCATCCAAACATGTCTTGGGTGACTTTGTGATGCTTTCTTTGACTTGCCTAGGCTAATTGTTTTGTTTGAATCCTGTGCAGGTAGAACTGGTCAATTGGGCCCAAGACAAGGCTGCAGCATAGTGGAGTTGCAGTTGGAAGAAACCAATGCAAATTAGCAACATTGCTCATCACAAAATTGCCCATCATTCATTCAGTGAAAATTTAGGTACTCAGAGAAAAGTTAGGTTGCTGCAGGTGAGTGAGTGAGTGAGTGAGTGAGTGAGTAAGTGAGTGAGTGAGTAAGTGAGTGAGTGAGTAAGTGAGTTAATGGTCCCCTTGGGCAAGGTTGGGTCAATGTGAAACAGGTGGATGGCTCGGTTACTTGTCTTCTGTGAACAGTGTTCTGTTAAGCCTGACATTACTATATCATATTTCTCCAAGAGCAGGCTGTGTCCTGCAGACTACATCAAACTAATTCTCACAGCATCTTAGAAAGCAGAACATGAAGGGGGAAGTGATATGTTCATCAGTATCTGGCTATGTTCATGAATTCCTAAGAGGAAAACGCAAATTTTGTGGGGGAAAATTAAATAACCTAAGCAATTCTGCTGAAAAGGCAGGGAAATGCTAAGGAGACTTTGACAGCTGTTGGAAAGGGGTGAGGTAACAGCAAGGGGTGTTAGACTCAAATGTGAAGAAAAATCTTTGGGGTTGAATTAATAACTTTATGGGTGGGAGGCAGAAAACTTGGGTGCTTTGAGAAAGAGAGCAAGGGAGAATGGGCCACCACTTCCTACTGACAGTTCTTGGACAACTAGGAATGATTTCCACAAAGAAGTTACAGCCCTTTGAGAACTTTCTGAAGACTTACACTGTAGTCCTAATTTGAATGGAAACCCCGTACTCTCTGAAGTAAGGACTGATAGCACACAGTGTGTGCTTTCAATGCGCCTCTCCACTGAAGCAGTGGTTCAATGATTCAGCATATGCCTTGCATAGTATGAGGCCATGGGTTCTATTCCCAGCACCATAAACAGCAACTGCTAAATGCTAACCACTCAAAGTGCCTGCCGGCCTTCTTTCATGCACTCTTTTCAATGACATTACAGATTCAATTCCTCCTTGTTCCCAGTCAATGATGAAGGTCTGGATCCTGAGTGACTGTCTAAAGTCCCAGGGATGTGAAGGTCATGCTCTCTTCTATAAGTTAGCAAAGCCTGTGCTCCCACAAACTGGGTACCTGGGGCAGGTGATACATAGCTAAGGGGAAAGACAGCAGTCATCTATAATAAGGGGTGGAAGAAAGAGAAAAACTTTGTCTCAGAATTTAGTTCTAAATATTTGGCTCAAACACAGGCACTGATAAGAACAAAGGAATGGGAAGAAAAAAGGGGGGAGGACGGTGTATAATAATAGAACTGGCCTAACTCATTTTCCTCCTGCAGCTAAGAAAGGCAGTAACAGGAGCCAGACCCAGGCTGTGTGATGCGTCCATGGCAGCCCAGCATGCTCCCTGGTCACCAGTCACTGGTGTGGTTTGGATTGTGTGGCCATGTCAACCATGGGCCCTTCCTCCACCCAGTATAATGGTTTACAGACTTGTCCTATTGTTTCTCGCAGAGCTCCACTGATCACTCTGCTGACTGACTTGAGTTATTATAGTCTTCCTCTTCTCCAGGGCTTTAGCCCCAAGCTGCTGAGGGGTCAGGTCAGAAGACAACTGGAGTATGCTCCATCGGAAGGCTCCACAGTGCTCTCCTGCTACTGTCATGTTCTTCTTTCTCTAGGAGGAGCTGTCTCCTGAGGATAGCTCCCCCGGGACCTTGTGAGGTGGTCCTTGCCTCAGAGACAATACTACCGGGTATTGACGCCAATGTTATTTCCCATCTTTCTGTGCCTGCCTTCAGGTGATTATGGAAATAGAGACTCCAACATCATCTCAGAGTCAGTCTTCATTTCACATAACAGTCCTTGGTGCTTGGTTTTTGCTGTGAGATTTAGAGTAAATCACTTAAACACAGACAACATGCAACTCGTTAAGTCTTGATTTCCTTATCTGTCTTATAGGGACAACATTAGTTAACTGAAAGCCTTGTGAATGGGAAATTTCCATTTATTCTCTTCTGGCACCTCCCAATAGGACATAAGGATAAAAAGCAAGAAGCCAAATTCAATTTGGAGGTCCCTTTTGTGTCAGCTTTTCTATCATGCCTATCTTGTCTCTGTCAAGACTATACCTGATCTTGTGTGTGTTCTAGAGTTGTGTCTCTACCTGTAAAAATTCTTGGTGGTTGGGGCCTCAGAGATAGTACAGTGGGTAAGAAATTTGCCTTGCACACAGTGAGTACTAAAGTTTTCTTCTTGGCATCACATAGGGCTCCCCGAAGCTTGTCTCAGGGTGATTGATCAGTTGTGCTCAATGGCCCTCACACACAAAAAAAATTAGGTGACTGAGAAGATTGGCAATGAATCCAAATGCTCTCGCAAGGCATGTAGCCTAAAACTGTGAAGCCAAAGATCACTGTATCACTGTGTCACTGTCATCCCATTGCTCATCAATTTGCTTGAGTGGGCACCAGTAACATCTCCATTGTGAGACTTGTTACTGTTTTTGACATGTCAAATACGCCATGGGTAGCTTGCCAGGCTCCACTGTATGGAGAAAGGTAACTTAGACGTAAGAATTTTGCTTGTTTTTAAGCAACTTACCCCTAATCTCAAAGTTCCCATGTGGAGTCAACTCTACAACCCACACCGCTGGCTACATTTCCTATCCCCAACCCACGGCCTTGAGCTTACAGATGACCCAAATGAAGATCCAAGAGATATAATTTTAAGTTTGAACATGATTCCAAATCTTCAAAGAGAAACTCTGTTTGATCAATCTATTGCAGTTGCAAAGTGGTCTTGAAATCTGGACAAAGATATTTTTTTTTACACAAATAGCAGATAAAACAACACTGGCTACAGAACTTTCCATTTCTTAAATGTTCCCATCGTTAAATCTATGCCTCAGTCCCGAATATGGGGTGGGAGTGGGAAGTGACCTTCACAGATTGACCACTTGGAGACAACAGGCAGAAGAGCTGTCACAGAAACTTAAAACAGCACAGAGCAGGAAATGAGAGAAAACATTATATTGTAATTCTGTTTTTGTCTCCAAGGAGCAAACACGAAAACAGATGCCTGTGGCTTTAAGAGAAACACTCCAACTGGGAGAGTGATACAGGTGCTAAGGAAGGGAATGTTTTTCATGCCTTGGTTCAGGGGATTCCCAAAGGCCTAGGTCTGCTTCCAACAGCCCACAGCCTTCACCATGTGCGTTATCTGGTATGTGTTTATTATTGGGGTAAACCCTGTGGGGAGGAAAGCACCGAGGCCTTCCAGGAGACCTTCTTTCCCAAGATGGATCCATCACTTTATCTCTGTGGGGAGATGTCACCCATGGATCCAAGGTCATTGGAAGAACCTGTGTCTGGTCAGTTTCTTTCCTGACCCCCACATCTTTCTCTTGGGCATCTCCATTTGTTGCTAACTTTTGGAGGCAAGAACCAGGCCAGCACTGGATAAGACACACTTGGGTCTTTGCTAAATCAGGCATCTTCACAGTGGATTCTCTTCTCCATTAGAGGCACGCACTGGATGAGGAGATGGGAGTGGTCCAAGCCTCCTTGGTTCAGCTGACTAATGCTGGCAACTCAGCCCACAATGTGAGCAGCTGATTTGGTTCCTCTGCAGCCTTTTCACTTGGACTTCCCAATCCTTGTCAAGCTTACCGGCTTCAAGCCGTCAGGCCCGGCCAGGAGTGCTGCCTCTGAGAACCAGAGGCTCCGCAACGCCCATCTCAGCTCCTCATCTCCGTGTGACCCCCTGTCTGCGGCCTGGTTTTCATTAGCCAGACAGATCTTACTCATTGTGCTCTCTGAAAAGTCAGCAATGTATCCTAAACAATTGTATCTTAAATCCCATTTTCTCTGGTTTTGGCCTGGCTTCTTTCTTGATTTCTTCTGGTAAAGATGCTGCTGGGAGGGTCCCATCCTGAGTCTCCTTCCTCTCCATACAATGCTCTGATCTCTCAAATTCTCTTCTTTTCTCTTTCTGATAATCTTGGGTGTGACTCTAAATTGTATTCTTGCTCACTGTGTCCTATCTCTGTACATGACCCTTTGGTGAAGTCATCTAGCCCTTCTTTCAAAATCACCTCTGTGTGAAAGCAAGGCAAGTCTGGCAAGTATCAGTATGTCATTTAAAAATCAGAAATTGATGGGTCTGGAGAGAGAGTATATTGGTAGGGCACTTGCTTTGCATGCGGCTGACTGGGTTTAATCCCTAGTATCCCATATAGTATCCCCTGAGAATTTCCAAGAGGTTCAGGAGTACCCCTGAGCATCGCTTGGTATGACCCATTCCCTGACCCAAATACACATTTATCAAATTGAAAAATATATAATAGAAGTGGTGTCCAGATTTGCAGGGATTTTTCATTTTGGTTTATAACTGATGGTGTTCAGAGACCACTACCATTTTGGTTCTCTGGGATCTCTCCCTGAAGTGCTAGAAATTGAACCCAAGCCTCCCGCATGAATGCATGCATGCCCGCTAGTCCAAGTGTGTTCCTTCTCAGGCCCTGATAAGCTGAGTTCCTGTAGATGTACCTGAAGTTAGATGGTTTCATTTCATTGGAGGAATCTTAGTAGTTTGCCCTAAACTGCCATCTGTTCCTTTCCTTTCATTGCTTCAAGTCTTTGCACAAGCGAGACTGTGAGCTGCTTTGTCTCTGAATCTCATGCCCATGATTCCCACCTAATTTCTTCCCCACATATGCTTCTCCTCTGTCAGTCTCTAGCCAAGTTCTACCCTTAGCTCAGCACACAAAACATAGGGGTTTTCTCTTTCTCAGTTCCTTGCAAGAGAGGTGGGCAAGGGTGAGGTCAATATCAATGATCAAAGGGGAACCAGGATGGCCTGCAGAGTGGATCCTAATGATTGGCACTCTCAGGTAAAGCACAGCTAATTGATTCTGCCAAGAGATTTATGGGAATTTAGATGAAAGGTGATAAAATCCTGCCCCACCCCTTCACATAGGTGCCATTATTCTTTCCATTTCCCCATCCCCAATATTTAGTAAAATCCATATTGTCTCTAAATTAAGTTATGTGCTATGTGGGAGGAAATTCAATGAAAGCTTTCAGAATACTAAAACCAAAACTAAAACCTACTCTGAAAGAAGTCCAAAATATCTCTTGATGATTAAAGATTTTGACCCTGTTAAGTTTCCTTAGATAATGACTTATGTTAGGCATTATTGAAAAATTCTGATTTAAAGGACAGCTATTTTTATTCAACAGCATGAATCATATCCCTTTCTTTCCATTTTTTCCATCTGTCTACCACTTTCTACCTTATACATGTGGCTGGAATATTCGTGTTTCCCAACTCTCTTTTGATTTAGTCAAATTTTGATTAGACTTTAATGTTAAATATAAGTGTGGCAAAAATAGATATAAATTTTTCTAATCTAATTATCTCACTTTATTAAAGTATATTGAAGAAATGGAAATAAAAAATCGTGCCAGTGAAGAGCAATGCTTGGGTACTAATAAATATCACACAAATAAATTTCTCCTTTCAATTTATTTATCAACCATCAGTATTAATAAAAATGCTAGTGGCATATTATTCTTAGGGCTCTTGCAACTGTTTGCTTACTTTACTGAGTTACTTCATTAGTTGTCTAGGAAAATTCACATGTAGTGGGAATTTGAATGCTTATATCTAACTTTTCATACAAAGGCTTTTGAAATTATCTGAAATTAGTTAAATAAGACAATTCCTACAATCAGGATCCTGTCGTATGATGTCTAAGAAGCGAAATTGAAAGGAAAGAGAGAAGGAGAATGAGGCCACACTCCTGAGTGTAACCTTAAGGAAAACTGGTTACATTTCCTCACAACTAGTGCCAGAGTAGATGAAATCTGGGGGACACCGAAGCCATGATTCTGTGTCCCATGACTCTTTAACCTTTAGTCATCAACTGAGCTCAGATGCTTTAAGAATAGAAACTTATTCTCAGCAGTGAATCTAACTTCACAGTTACATGGTATTATAGTTTTATCAGTAAATGTGAATATTAATAATCACAATTTAATAAGGTATTAACAATCTATCTTTTTTTTCCTTTTTGGGTCACACCTGCTGATGCTCAGGGGTTACTCCAGCCTCTGCACTCAGGAATTACTCCTGGTGGCGCTCGGGGAACCATAAGGGATACCAGGGTTCTAACCTGGGTTTACTGTGCAAGGCAAACACCCTACCATCACTCCAGAACAATAAGGTATTAATATTCTTGAAATTTTTCATCTTATTTCCCTCTTCTCTCTTCCTTCCTTCCTTCCTTCCTTCCTTCCTTCCTTCCTTCCTTCCTTCCTTCCTTCCTTCCTTCCTTCCTTCTCTCCCTCCCTTCCTTCTTTCTTTCCTTCCTTCCTTCTTTTCCTTCCTCCCTTCTTTCTTTCTTTCTTTCTTTCTTTCTTTCTTTCTTTCTTTCTTTCTTTCTTTCTTTCTTTCTTTCTTTCTTTCTTTCTTTCTTTCTTTCTTTCTTTCTTTCCTTTCTTCTTTCTTCCTTTCTTCTTTCTCCTTCCTTCCTTCCTTCCTTCCTTCCTTCCTTCCTTCCTTCCTTCCTTCCTTCCTTCCTTCCTTCCTTCCTTCCTTCCTTCCTTCCTTCCTTCCTTCCTTCCTTCCTTCCTTCCTTCCTTCCTTCATCCCTTCCTTCTTTCTTTCTTTCTTTCTTTCTTTCTTTCTTTCTTTCTTTCTTTCTTTCTTTCTTTCTTTCTTTCTTTCTTTCTTCCTTCCTTCCTTCTCTCCCTCCCTTCCTTCTTTCATTCCTTCCTTCCTTTTTTCCTTCCTCCCTCCCTCCCTTCTTTCTTTCTTTCTTTCTTTCTTTCTTTCTTTCTTTCTTTCTTTCTTTCTTTCTTTCTTTCTTTCTTTCTTTCTTTCTTTCTTTCTTTCTTTCTTTCTTTCTTCCTTCCTTCCTTTATTCTTTCTCCTTCCTTCCTTCCTTCCTTCCTTCCTTCCTTCCTTCCTTCCTTCCTTCCTTCCTTCCTTCCTTCCTTCCTTCCTTCCTTCCCTTCATCCAAATTAAAGCATTTACTGTATCTAAATTCTAAATAGAAGCCCCCTACACTTTAATTATGAATAACTAACCTTTCCCAAAGAGAGCATAGTATTCGGACCCAATTTTAAATAAAATGGTCTCTTGGGCCAGAGCACTAGTATACTAGATAAGGATCTTGCTTTGCATACAGCTGACCTGAGTTCAATCTCTGGTATGCTGTCATATAGTTCCCCAAGTGCTGCCAGGAGTAATTCCTGAGTCCAGAGCCAGGAGTAATCCCTAAGCATCGCCGGGTGTGGCCCCCAAACAACCAAAAATAAATTAAATTAAATGGTGTCTAGAAAGTAATTGGTCACAGTATAACACTAAGATCCAGACAATAACAAGGCTTATTTTTGTTATTAGCTCTGAGGATGGGTGATATGAATCCCTCTGAGTTCCTGAGGGTGGATGTCGTGGGAGGTTTCATGCCACAGAAAACGATTGGTCAATCTTTTGCACTTTTTGCTTCTGCTTTTTCTTTTCTTTCTTTTTTATTCTTTCTCTTTTTTCACACATTTTTTTGCTTCGCTTTAGATTGGAGCGATAGCACAGCGGGTAGGGCTGGCCTGGGTTCGATTCCTCCATCCCTCTTGGAGCTCCCGGCAAGCTACCAAGAGGATCCAGCCCGCTTGGCAGAACCTGGCAAACTATCTGTGGCATATTCAATATGCCAAAAATAGTAACAAGTCTCACAATGGAGACCTTACTGGTGCCCGCTCAAGCAAATAGATGAACAGAGGGAGGACAGTGCTATGCAGTGCTTACAGTGCTTTGCTTTATTTCCAGTTTTAGGGCCACACTCAGCAGTGCTTTTGTTGTACTCCTGATTCTGTGCTCAGGGATCAGTCCTGGCAGTGCTCAGGGGGTACTATACAGTATCAGGGATCAAACTAGGGTTGGCTGTGTGCAAGGGAAGTACCTCAACCTCTGTACTATCCCTCTATCCCCACCTTGTACTTCTTTTCAGTATTTATCACTATTATAAGATAGATAGTCTTTGAAACTTGGGAAATCCCAGTATCTGTATGATCAGGACATCACAATGTGGGCCTAATCCTTTAAAATCTGCTCCTTCACTGAGCTCTAAGTGCCAACAAGGTTGGGACCTATTACACGGTTTCTCCATGGACTGTTTAAGGCATAGAACAGCCTGGGTACATAATATACTCTGCACTAAAATACTGTACTCTGGATCCTAATCCAGCCATTTCCTCTCAATTCTTCAATTTCCGTTATGAACATAAATGGCTTTTGTGGATTTGATGCTTGATTCATTCTTGATTCATTCAATTTCACGTCATGTAGGTATCTTTGCTGTGGGATAGTGAGTTGGCTAAGACTGAATTTCACACATACACATATTGTCATAGTACACAGTGGAGGGCCTTCTCTTTTGTACCTTCTCCTTTACACATAGAGAAGAGCCAACTTGCTTAGGTAGTCACAGAACTTTCTGAAATTAGTAATTTTTGAACTTACAGTATTCAATGAACACTAATGATATTTTCAAATGAATCATATACCTAGGATTATTTTTCAGCTTTAAAAAAATTTCTAGGATCATTTTAAGTAACTTTTCTATTTTCTATCTGTACCTAACCACAGAACAAAGAGAGTTGACATTTCCTTTATGAATTTTTATTGCCAAATAACACAGGATTTTTTAGATTGTGTGGTGCTCACCCATTGTTAATTATGTTGATTGTTATCCAGAATAAAGTAAGTGATAAGTAAGACTGGTTCTGAAACTTGGGAATTCCCCATTTTCAGGACAGACAGGAAACCAGAGCCTGGGCTTTGATTGACCTTCAACTTTATTCTCACCTTCCTGGTCCCCTTTCTCACCTTCTATCCTCCAACATTTAAACATACCAAACCTCCACTTGGCTGTAAATAATAAGAGAACTTCAATCAAAGTGGAAAGTTATTTTCTAATGATAAATTAAAAACTATAGGAATTGGAGGTGGGAAAGATCTAGAGTTCTCTTATTTCAGCTACCTTTCTTTTACAAAGAGAAAAAAAATAGAAGCCAAATGAATAAAAGGCAAAAGTAGGACCAGAATACTGAAGGACAAATTAGGATTTTCCAAATAAAACTTGGATAAGAACTCAACCTCTAAGATTATATGGAGCAGAATCTAGAGTGAGAAACAATTATTTTGCTTATCTAAAGTTTCCAACCTCTAAGGCACATTTTAAAAGTAGAAGCAAAGAGAGAGAGAGTTAAGTGCTTAATTTACGTATTAGAAGTAGCTTCCTAACTGTAAAAGAATTTCTCTTGATTTTATTCAGCTAAATGAAGACCAAATTACCATCATGGCTAATTTTTGTAAAGACCCAGTGACTTAATTAACTTGACTTTTATAGTAATTTGAAGAGATTCCCACTGACTTCTGTGTTTTGACAAAGCCTAAGCACCTTTATAGATCAAAGAGAAGATAATATAAAAACAGAACATGTTAAAGGTGCTACAGGAGAACCTCCTGAGATGGGCAATTGAGGAGCTGTTTCTAAGCTAGACTGCCTACCCCAGGGACTATTACATCAAGGACAGAGATAACCACAATCAGGCATATCTGAGCTCTGGTGAAGATCTGTTGGCAGGAAAGGATCCTCATCCTTATGTCCCCAAGCACATGACTGTCTAAATAATGATGCAGAACATCAACCAATTGCCATGACTCTTGGAAATGTGTATGTCCTTCAGAAAAGTGCTCTCCTTGCATGTCAGAGTTTTGTCTGCCAAGATTTCAGATTTCCTTAAAAATCAACATTTTTCTTTTGGGGGGTGGGGGGTGGAAGCAATTGGTAACTCTCATCTGTGCTCACAACATACCCCTAGATCTGTATTCTGGGATTGCTCCTGGGTCATGCTCAAGGGACCATGTGTGGTGCCAGGCATCAAACAGGGGTTGAGTGTGTAAGTGCCTTAACTCCTGAACTATGTCTCCAGTCCTCAACATTTTTCTTATTTATGATTAATGATATCAACTGTACCAAAGCTATCAGCGGTTTAGCTGTTAATCTTACTGGGGCTAATAAGAACCATATTACTCTCATTAAACCAATATTGGTTACAAATAATGTTTCATCTCAGTGTCGAATGGTTCAATTTGAAGCAGAAAACCCTGTTTAAAGTATTGCTGTGCTCCCTTGAAAATAATACACTTTTTCAGAATCTAATAGGAAAACAAGAATGACAACACTTAATCCATAAGGCCTTTGATTCTTAATGATGACACTGATCTTGTTTTCTTTATTGATGTCATTTTTGTAGAGCAATGTATGTTATGTGTTTTTAAGGTAGAGCCTGTCCACTTTATTTAGCCTTAAATGGCAAGTAAACTTACACATAATCTCAAATTTTATTTATTTATTTTTTTGCTTTTTTGGTTACACCTGGCGATGCACAGGGGTCACTCCTGGCTCTGCACTCAGGAGTGACCCCTGGCGGTGCTCAGGGGACCATATGGGATGCTTGGAATCGAACCTGGGTTGGCCTCATGTGCTATCACTCCAGCCCCATAATCTCAAATTTTATACTAGAAGTAATCATTTGTAACATTTATACTTACCTATATTTTATAATCATAGGAAATTAAGTTTCTTTAAAAAAAGAGAGAATACAAAGATGTTTTAAAATTCTGTCCATTCTTTAAGACTTTTAAATAATGAAAAGAAGCAATATGTTTAATTTTTAGGTGACCAGATGTTGTGTACAAAATTTCAAGTAATGCCAAACATGAAAACAGCAAATTGTAGGATTGTTCTTTTCTTTTGCCACTTTTATTAAATTTGATATGGATGGTTTAGTTATAATCCTTATTATGATCTTTTCCTCATGAACAGAGATGGTAAATATCTTTTAATTATATTCAGCTATTCCATGAATAAATCAAGCAGGAACCTGTAAAGAAATCGCCTATCTTTGGAATTTTTCCAGTGGATACATATGCAAAGGAGGGATTTTAGCAAGTGCTATAAAAGTATACATAGTCAGATATTTTCTTTATTAAAGGGTTGGTTCTGAAATCTTGGTAAATGGTCAAAAAAAAAGAAAGGCATAAGTATGTGTTAGAATTTAAATATTTGGTAAGTCATAAATTTGCTCATTTCTATAGTGCTTAAGTTCTGCCTTCCAAAAGGATTAGACAGATATGTTACAGATGACATACAGTAATTCATAATTTTTTAACATGTGCATTTAATAGAGAAAATAGTAGATTATTTATGGATGTATAGTTGTACTATCTACTAAGTCAATGGATTTCACAAAGTAGGATCAGGTTCCAACATGTAGAAATCAAGTTCTCCATCACAGTCCTGGCCTAAAACTTGGCATTTGAAGAGAAATCTTCCTAGCTTGCTTCAGCGCAGCTGCCTTGTCTGCCTATCAGCCTCTGCCACCTGCTTCACAGCCTATGATTAAGATAACTAGACCATGCAGATGTGAGGATGGACATAAGTCTACGTGGTGACTAATGCTTACTCCGTCCTCTCTAAAGGAGAAGGAAGAAAAAGTGTCAAACATTTCTTGCCAGGTGTCAAGAATAAAGAGAAAAGTTTCCTCTTAAATAGAAAACATGATCATTATTCTACCTATTTACCAATCTGTCTCAGGACTGAATCTCAGTTTTCAGCCAACCGGTTAACTTTCAAGGTCCAACTTTTAGAAGAAGGCAAAAAGGAATGGAAAAATAGAGGAGTGACACAAAAACTGCCAAGAAAACGTGAACAAATCTCAAAATCACAGTTTAGCTGCTTTTTGAAAAAATATTGGTGTGCATAAGATACTGCATAAAGAGGCCTCATTTACTGGATTTCCTTATTTCTAGTAGAAATACAATTTTGCAATAGGAGAAACTCAACTATTGAGAGAGACACACATTCAAGGTTTTTAGGGTTGAATGCATGAATTTAAGAGTCAGTTAATAGTAGTCACATGCCAGTTAGCTTAATGTATAACTGATTCCTTCAGATCTCAGCAGGATGGCAGGAAATGGAAGACACATTACAAAAGATTGCCAGATAAACTATAGAGCACATTTGCTTAAATTCAAATTTCATATAAACAATGAATTTTTGGTATGTCTGATGAAATATTTGAGATTTTCCAATGTTTTAAAGAGTATTTATTTGTTTATTTATTTGATTTTAGGGCCACACCCAGCAATAGTCAGGGGTTACTCCTGGCTCTGCGCTCAGGAATCACTCCTCAGAGTGCTCAGGGGACAATATGGAATGTTGGGGATTAAATCTAGGTCAAACAGTGCAAGGCAAGTACCTCACCAGCTATATTATCTCCTTGGCCCTGTCATTGTTTATTTGAATTCAAACTTAACTGGGTAGCTTATTATTTTTTACTTTCTAAATATAATAATGCAACATTCATTGTAAATTTACACTTTATTTTTTAGTTCTGTTTTTAATGTTATTGGAAAAGCCTTAGGATAAATTTTATAGTGAAATGAGTCTACTTAACATCTGGTACCTAAATAAATTATTTCATATACATAAATGTGAAGTTTAATCCCTGTCTCACATTATGTGCAAAAATGACCTGAAACTGGAATACAGACTTAAGTGTCAGGCTAAAACTATAACTCTTAGAACTTACAGAAGGAATTCTTTGTGACAGGTTGTGATATTAAACGCACAAATGAGAAAAACCCAGATAAACTTCATTTTATCTTTAAAATTCAAACATCACAGAACAGCAAAAAGAATGTAAAAAAAAACTACACATAGACTGAGAGGAAATATTGCATATCATATATTGGAGAAGAATTTTTCCAGAATAATCAGCCAACATAAAAAGACCCAAATTTAAATGTGGGAGAAGTATTTGAATAGAGTACCTTAAAGGGGACTGGAGCAATAGCACAGTGGGTAGGGTGTTTGCCTTGCACGTGGCCAACCCAGGTTCGATTCCTCCATCCCTCTCAGAGAGCCCGTAAGCTACCAGAGCCTGGCAAGCTATATGTGGCATATTTGATATGCCAAAAACAATAACAACGAGTCTTACAATGAGATGTTACTGGTGCCCACTCGAGCAAAATAGATGACCAACAGGATGACAATGCAGTGCTACCTTAAAGGAATATGGACAGAGACTATATAAGCACATGAAAAGATGCTCATTATAAGCAATTAGGAAAACTCAAACCAAACACTGCAATGAGATTTTGCATCCACTGGGCTGCCAAAAATAAATAACAAATAAGCAAATGTGCTTGAGAAGGTGGAAAAGCTGAGTTCTTTATTCTTTGCTGCTGGTAATATAAAATGGTGCAGTCACTTTGAATAACTTTTTCCTCAAAATGTTAAACGTATAGCTCCCATATGACCCATCAATTCCACTCCTAGATTATATCCAGAGATCTGAAAACATGTTCTCGCAGGAACCTGTATGTGAATGCTCACAACATCATGATTTATAATAGCCAAAAAGTTGAAATCTCTAAGCTGTTGCTTGATTGATGAATAACAAACAAAATGCGGTGTGTCCATACAATGGGATGTTATTTGGTAATTGAAAAGAGTGTAGCTATTCAAGAAACCGTTGATCCATAGAGAAATCACTTATTTCATGTTGAGAGAAGGGCAGGTTCCATGCTTATGTGTAATATTTTACAGTGCCAAAGCGCCTAGAAGAAGACCTTTCTTCCTTCCGGTCTGGATAGTGATCCAGACATATGTCATGAATTTTCAGTGACAAAGCTTCTAAAACTAAAAAAAAAGATAAGCTTTTGGGTTTTGTGTGTGTAATTTTCCCAGCATTCCCAGCATAGCTGGGAATATCATGTCTCACTCAAGTGAGAGAAGGAATCTGGAGTTCTGACCTCCATCGACGGTCAAAAATCAGGGATGCTGTCTCGTTTGCCAAGGCATCAAAAATCAGATGGACCGGTCATGTAATGCGATTCAGAGACAACCGCTGGACTAGAGCTATTACTGACTGGATTCCATGGGATGTCAGAAGACCTTGTGGCCGCCCACCAACTAGATGGTCAGATTTCTTCATCAAATCTCTGAATGAATGATTTGAGGCTTTTCCTGTTCCTGGAGCGAGCAGGTATCATTGGGCTGCACTAGCTCTCAACAGGGACAAATGGAGACGTTACTGGCGCCCACTTGAGCAAATCGAAGATCAACGGAACTACAAGTGACAAGTGATACAAGTGTGTAATTTTGTTTGGTTTGGTTTTTAGGCCACATCTGGCTATGTAGAGGGTTCAGTGCTCAGGGATCACTCCTGTCAGTGTTCAGAGGAACATATGAGGTGTCAGGATCAAAGTAGGTAGTCAGCCACATTCCAGGTAAGTGCCTGTATGATCACTCCAGACCCCCTGCCACCCTTTTAATGATAGTTTTTAAAAAGTTTTTAGTAAATTGACAATGGTAGAGGGATTGGTGTTGAGTTATTGTATGCCTAAAATGCAACTATTAGTAACTTTGCAAATCATGGATATTTAATAAAAAAAAGTTAAAAATAGAGCTTTCAGTAATACTTTTTTTATACCACTCCCTCTTAATATCAAAATGAGAAGATTGATCAATAGTACAGTGGGTAGGGTGTTTGCCTTGCATGTGGCCGACCGAGGTTCGATTCACAGCATCCCATATGGTCCCCTAAGCACTGCCAGGAGTAATTCCTGAGTGCAGAGCAGGAGTAACCCCTGAGCATTACTGGGTGTGACCTAAAAACCAAAAAAAAAAAAGATATATATTTCAGCATGTTTAATGTGATTTTATAGCTCATAGATGCTCTGCTTATGTTTTCCTTTATTATTTTTACATAGATTCTATCAGTATGTCTTCAAGATCACTGATCATATTCTAAATGGAATCAAGTGTATTTATCTTAAATAAAAGATTGATTTGAGTCTTACATCTTCCATTTATTTTCTCATCCTTCTCTTATTTTCTCTTACTTTTGACACTCTAGAATAATTTAGCATAGAGGTTATAATATCCTTATTAAAAAACTACTATCAACAGTGTCACTTTTAAGTCTGTGTAATGTTGCTGTGTTATATGTCATATTATTTTTTTACTTCTTTAAATAGAGTAACACCAAAAAAGAAGTGTGAAAACATGTATACCTCTTGAATACTCAGGAGAAACCCAGTAAAAATGAGTTACTGATTAAAATAATTTGTATAATCTCTTTAAATAAATTATGCCAAATTCAAAGGATGTTAGTGGTGGGGGAAGAGATGTGCCAGTTATGGGGAATTATTGGAAAAGTCACTTAAAAGTAGGACTTAAATGCAAATTTAAATGTCTGCCTTCTCCATGGATAATTTTTAAAGAGAGATCGTCTTCCTAGTATAATGAGGGAGACATTCTTACAAAGGGAGATTTTCCCTTTATACTTAAGAATGTCTTTTATAAAAGGGCAACCTCTATCTGGCTTTCAGAGCCCCTCCTATAACATTATCCCTGTGCCAGAGAGATACATTGTGGGGGTGGCAGATTTTCTGCTCCTACAGTCACACCTTCGAAATGTCCCTGAGAAGTTGCACAATTCAGATGCTGAACCAATCTCTCAGTTCCAAGAATAGACCAGTCCTATTGGAGATTCATCTCCTAGAGTGTAGCCAAGATTGTGCAAGCAATTAAGAGGGATTTTTTTGGAGACAAAGGAATGGTTGAAGCTGACCTAAACTTCAGCATGAGATCTGAGGGCAGGCTGTCAGTGGATGGTTGCTAGATGTCAGAAGTACCTTCAGATGTATTTGTCTTCTTTTTCTGCTTGTTGCACATGGTAATTTTTTGTCAGGTGCCAGAATATGTTATACTCATATTACCATACTTTTTGTGTGTGTTTAGAATTCTATAAATAAGGATACTTTGTTTTCAAATGCAGTCAAATTACTTGAGAATGACTTATCTTTTAGAGGCTTGCTTGAAAACTTGCCATTAATTTGTGAGTTGAGAATAACTTAGTCTAGATATCATTTGGCACCACTACTGGGGGATTATGGCTCTGTGGACTCCATTAAATGACCAGGTGGCAGAAATCATCTTCAATGGTCAGTTGAAGATTCTAGGGAAATTCCCTGCATATTTGAATTCTATTCTCTGCTATCTTGTACTCTACCCCGAAAATTCTAACCTAACAAACTTGGTTTTTCCTTCAAGCCAGGAATCTCACAGGCAATACTTGGATTTTCACCCTGAATCCCTCTACTTAGAATGTCCTTGAACTTTCATAGGAATCATTGCCTCTGTGTTGGGAATTATACTCATCTGCAATTTGCATGTTAAATATTGTTATTTCATATATTTTGTCCAATGTCTTAGTTATCTAACTTGAGAGCAAATTTTGGTTTCTGTTATTCCATCATTAATTGAAAGGAATTCTTCTTTTCAATTTTATTTTATGCACTGGGATTTACAATACTATTAAGGGCAGGATTTTTTAAAAATTGAATTACTGTGAAATACAGTTACAAACATTCATGTTTGAGTTTCAGTTATATAATGATCTAACACCCATCCCTCCACCAGCGCACATTTTCCACCACCAATATCCCCAGAATCCCTCCCCATCCCAACTTTCCCCCTGCCTCTATAGCAGACAGTTTCCCCCATACTCTCTCTACTTTTGGGCATTATGGTTTGCAATATAGATACTAAGAGGTTCTCACATTTGGTCCTTTATCTACTTTCAGCACACAGCTGCCATCCTGAAAGATCCCTCCAACCATCATTGACTCAGTGATCTAAGGGCAGAATTTTGTTCATAAAACGTTCTAGCACCACACCCTCCACCAGAGTAAGTGTTTCTCTCCACCATTGTGTAGTCGCCCCCACTCCCACCCCCATTGGTACAGAAGACTTGTTCTCAGTTTCTGCTGCCTATGAGAATTTATTTGCTTAACGTGTTTCTTTCTATGCTGCATGTGAGGAAGGTCATTCTGTACCTGTCCCTCTTCTTCTAACTTCACTCACCATAATACTTTCCAGAGTCATCCACATAGCAGCAAATTGCAAAGTTTCGTCTTCGTTTATAGTTGAGTAGTATTCCACTATATATGTGTTGTATATTGTATTCCACATGTACCAGAATTTATTTATTTAGTTATTTGTTCTTGAGCACTTGTGTTGTTTACAGATTTGGCTATTGTGAATAGTGCTACTATTCACAATAGGAGTGCAAATGTCTTTTCTGAATAGAGCTTTCGAGCCCTTGGGGTAAATGCCAAGAAGAGGGATTTCTGGGTCATCTGGAAAAATTAATTCCTAGTTTTTGGACAAGTTTCCATATCTTTTTCCATAAAGGTTGGACCAGTCAACATTCCCACCAGCGGTGAATGGGAGTCCTTTTTTCCCACATCCATGACAACACTGATTGTTTTGTTTTTAGTTATGTGTGCCAGTTTCACTGTTGTGAAATGATATCTAATTCTTGTTTTGACTTGTTTTAAATAATATTTTATGATTTGTTTTATTTTTAAGATATTTTAATTTTTATTTAACTTTAAAATTTATTTTAATGTAGATAAAAGTCACAGCTGTTGATAAAATTTTAGATTTAAAATTGATTAGATAACAAAGCTGCAATATTAAAATTTTGACATATTTATTTCAGGTACTATATTTTCTTATTTTAGCCTGTTTAAATTATTAAAAAACAAATAAATATGGCATTTAGAACACAATATTGAAACTTATTCTAAAATTTCACAGTTTTTATGACCAATGTTCTCTTTAGAATCTTTAATAAAGTTCTGACAATATTCTCACTGTGTCATAAACTTTTTTTTACAAATGAACATTTAGCTGATTCCCAGTTTTTGCTTTTATATGTAATGAATTTCATTATTTCAATATTTTAAGTATTTATAAATATTTTCATAGATATTTGTTTAAATTTGAATGATTTACTCTGGTAACATTGGGATTAATGCATATATGTATTTTAAAGCATTCAATTAATTTGCCAAGTTGAATTTTCAAAGGACTGTATCACTGACCATATTTCACTACTCCACATATGATTTTTGAAATGCTTTCTCTGTGCCACTCATTGTGTCCGTATCTGATGAGCCAGGTTCTGACTCAGCACTTAGAATCTACGTTCTAGTTTTAAAGACAAGTATGTTAATAAGTGCCACAAAACTTTATAGATGTTCTATATACACAAAAACAGGGCATAGCTACATTAATTGGACAAAGAAATATGTCTCCTCCATCCTCCAACAGAAAGTATGCAAAATAGGCATTTGATGGGTAGTTAAAGTCTTCCATCTACTTAGTGATTTTCTCAGAAAAAAAAAGTTTTCTTAGAGGTAACTGATTTACAATTAGTCTATCATTTACTTCTTCATACATTGACTTTATTTTAATTTTATTTTCTATTGAATTACCATGAGATACACAGTTACAAACTGTCCATGACTATATTTCAGTCATGCAATGTTCCAACACCTGTCCCTTCACCAGTTTCCACCATCAATGTCCCCAGTTTAGTTTCCCTTCTGTCATACTCTCCCCTGCCTTCCTCTACTGCAGACTTTTTTTTTTCTCTCTCTCTCCTCTTTCCTTCTGGACATTATTTACCTTCACTTTAAAATGTATTTCTTAGTGTGCCAGGGCTCTGCTAAGAACTAACAACATTATTGCTACTGTTCCCATGCAATTTGCTATCTGGCAAGGATGACAGTTTATAAACAAGTAATTAAAATAATGGAGAACATAGGATAGTCTAAGAGTGTAAAAGAGTTGTGAGTCACAAATCTAGGGGTCAGTGGAGGAGGGTTCCCTGGGAAGTGACAGTTGAGGCATTGGCTTGAAGGATTAAGAGTCCGTTAGGAAAAAAAGGGAACATGAAAAATGGTTCCAGTCAGAGGCAGTCATATCATTCATCTACATGCAAATAAATGCTTTTGTAATGTTTGAAGTGGTTTTGAGAGAGTTTATTTGCTTAGATATATTTACCTCCCTCATCCAGCAATGTGGTTTATATGGTTCTTGGTTTTCTAAATTTTTTCTTTATGACTAGTATAAAGATAAACTTCACCCTAGATCTTACCCACATTCAAATTAAATGTGTTTAGTTGTGTTCCTTTAAAACCATCCTGGCTGATAAGGAATGCTGTATCCTTTCTACAGATGAAGAAAACCATAAGCCAGGAAATGCAGGTGGTCGGTTAGAGAACCAGCCAGCCCATGTTGTCTTCATGTCTCTCAGTACCTGACTCCCTTATTGCAGCTTGCAAATAAATCCAATTTGCTCATTGAAATGACCATTTCAAAGGCACATGATCTCTCCCTTTTTTTTTCTCTTTCTAGAGCCATACATCTCGATATACCTACATCTAAATCTACACTTACACTCTCTGATTATTTAAGGAGATCACCTAAGAACTAATGCGGTGAACCTGAGCCTAACATTTATTTAAACTGACTTATTAAAGCCTATTCACCTAGAACTAGAAGGGAATATAGAAGTATTTGTCCACATAATTGAAGTTCACCTCCTTAAGTACAATACTTTTACAAAAGCACATGTTCATGAACGTAAGGTGTTCTAATCTAAATGACACATTCTTCATTTTAAAATAGTCCATCTGTTAAAAAGCTAAGGACTGAGCTCGACCAGGGGACAGAAGACAAACTCGGGTTGGAGTAATAATCATCATGTCATCAGACTGCTTTGTTTATAAGAATTGACAGCTAACTTCATTTCTGGCCCTATGTTAAAAATGTGGAATGAATTAAGCAACGTCCTCAAGAGATTAAAAATTTGTGTTTACAAATAAAAAACATACCTAAACAATGGGGCTGGAGTGATAGCACAGCGGCAGGGCATTTGCCTTGCACGCAGCGGACCTGGGTTCGATTCCCCCGTCCCTCTCAGAGAGCCTGGCAAGCTACCAAGAGTATCTTGCCCACACGGCAGAGCCTGGCAAGCTACCTGTGGCATATTCAATATGCCAAAAACAGTAGCAACAAGTCTCAAAATGGAGATGTTACTGGTGCCCGCTCGAGCAAATCAATGAGCAACGGGATGACAGTGACAGTGACAGTGACCTACACAATGAAGTTTATTATGTCCAATAAATAGACTCTTCTGTGGAAACCAATAGAGAGGTTCTTTCATGTTAGTGCAGGAAGGAATCACAATCAGGAAACTCTGAAAGTGGACCTTGGTAGAGGTGGGGAAAGGTGGTGCTGATGGCAGGTGCTGGAGGAGGTTAATGGAAGAGGAAGAGCCTCCTGGCCAATTAACTGACATAAAAGCAGAAAATCCTTTTGGAGATTGGGAATGGGCCAGAGTATAGGCAGTGTTGGAAGATGGAGCAGAGATGGCCCTGGAAGAGCATATTGGTGCAAGCTCAAGAATGGAGCCACCAGTTCCCAGTAAATTCAATGACAACTTTCATGTGATTTGGGGCTGGAGCAATAGTACAGCAGGTAGGGTATTTGCCTTGCACACAGCCGACCGGGTTCAATTCCCAGGTTCAAATCGCCAGGAGTAATTCCTAAGTGCAAAAGCCAGGAGTAACCCTCGTGCATTGCCAGGTGTGACCCAAAAAGCCAAGAATAAAAGAAAACTTTTAAATGATTTAAAAAAAAAAAGAATGAAGCCATGTCATGGAGACTTCTGAGATTTCTTTTTCTTTCTTTTTTTTTTTTTTGCTTTTTGGGTCACACCCGGCGATGCACAGGGGTCACTCCTGCTCTGCACTCAGGAATCACCCCTGGTGGTGCTCAGGGGACCATATGGGATGCTGGGAATTGAACCCGGGTCAGCCGCGTGCAAGGCAAATGCCCTACCTGCTGAGCTATTGCTCTAGCCCCGACTTCTGAGATTTCTAACAGGGAGTGACATGATAAAGATTACTAAGTAGAAACTGTAAAATGATGCATGGGCTGACGGTCAGAGACTGCAACTAGAAGCCAGAGAGGTGTCTGTTAAAAAGCAAATGGGCACAGTTTAGCAAGGGAAAAGAAGAGGTAGTAACTGGAGTAACTGTTGAAAGGAGGGTAGTGTAATACAGACCTCTGAAGCAGATTCAAGGACATTAGAGGAGCAAGACCTTATTTGAAATGGAGTGACGGACATTGAACTCATTCTACTTCCATGCTTCCATTTTCTTGTCTGTGAAATGATGTTCACAGCACCTCACAGTAGGATCACCTAAAGAACTGAGATAGTAAATGACATGTACGTAGTTCCTGAGCAGGCAGTTTACAATTTGGAGTTACTTCCTTGCTTCCAAGGCACCAGAGAGCCATTTGAATAGCCTGGGTGTTGGGGAAGGGGCTCTGGCTTGCTTCCTGTATGCTGTGCCTTTTATGATGCCATTTAATCACTCATCTGTTCAATGAATAGGCATTGGACATGGACTCTGTGCTAGACATTCTTATTTTCTATTTTTATTTATTTTATTATTATTTTATTTTTTATTTATTAAATGAATCACTAGGAGGTACAGATACAGACTCACAAACTTCCATGCTTCATTTCAGTCATACAATGATCGAGTAACCATCCCTCCACCAGTACCCATTCTCCACCACCAATGTTTCCCCCATCCCTCCTTCCCAGGCCCCCCTTCCCCCATCTCTCTCCCCCAACACACTTCAGTGGCAGGTGCATTCCCTTTTACATTGTCTCCCTCTGGGTGCTGTGGTTTGCAATACAGGCATTAAGTGGCCATCATGAAGGCTATAGTCTACCTTCAGCACACATCTCCCATCCCGAGCAGGCCCTCCAAGCATCCTTTACGTGGTGGTCACTTCTCTATTCTTACCAGGACTGTTGCTTCCCACTCCAGCCTCCCTAGAGAACCGATTACTATTGTTGACTGCAGGTTCACAGATCAGAGAGCTAAATATGTTGTTAATGTCCATAAAGTGAAGCCCCAGAGGCCTGCCCAAGCACGAAGAGTGCTTGGCTGGGGGACTATTCCTTATGCTGCTCAGAACACTTCTCCCAGATGGCTAGGTTCTTATGTGCCATCCTAATGCCAGAGGACCCTGAGGGCATATAAAACTTTTTTGTGTACAAAGATGGTTGGGACCATGCTGTGAGTGCTCCAATACAACCCAAGATGCTGACTTACACTGAAGCAAAACCCTCAGAAGAATGCAACCAAACCAGAGGGCATTGGGAACTGAGTTGTTAATCAAGTTGCTGTGGAATTCTTTTCTGGAGATGTCTGGGGCAAGAGATATCCCCCCAGTTTGGCTTATACACTGTAACCACACATCATGATCAGGGCATTACCCAACCAATGCCCCCTTTCCAGCATCCTGAGACTTTAGGTTGTTTTCCGCCTTTGAGGGGAGATTAGAGCCACGTCCCCATCCTGCATTACATCATCTCCCAACGGCAAGGGCCACTAGTGAGTTTTTGCTGGCTAAGACCTCAGGGCAGGACTTGGTGTTCTTGATATAGAACATCTGTCTTGGGAGGCACAACTGGGAAAGAATGAAGAATTTTCTGGGAGCCCAAAGAGCTCACTGTGCAAAAGCCATGAGGCGTTTGGTGAAGTAGCAGGAAGGCTGTGAGATATAAACATGATGCGATGATGTGAATGTGTTTCTCGGGGCTGGGCGTCTGCAGAGAAATGAATCACAGGCCTCCTTTCTCTCAGGCAATGAGAGGAAAACGGAGCCTTCTCAAATATTTTTGTTTTGTGCTTGTTCTCTTTGATTCAATCGGTATGAATTGTCACATTGCTCAGTGTGCAAATGAATATCATAGATACATAGGTATCTTCTTTTTCTCTTCACAGATACTATTTGTGTATAGTATCAGAACTCATTCTTTTTAGCCATAATTTCCTCCCACTAAATATTCTAAAACCAGCTTATCTTTTGGCATTTTTTCCCCCAGAGTTCTTGGTAGCAGTGCAAAAAAGCAAACGAAGGCCCTCCTGGTTGTCTTTTATTTTGGAGGAATGGATGGAGTCATGTAGTGGACTCTTGCTCTCTGAACATAAAAAAGAGGACCTGTGGGGCTGGAGCAATGGCATAGTGGGAAGAGCATTTGCCTTGCATGCGGCCGACGCGGGTTTGATTCCCAGCATTTCATATGGCCCCCTGAGCACTGCCAGGTATAATTCCTGAGTGGAGAACCAGGAGTAACCCCTGAGCAATACCTGGGTGGTCCAAACACAAAACAAAAAATTTAGGGGCTGGAGCGATAGCACAGCAGGTAGGGCGTTTGATTTGCACGCAGCTGACCCAGGTTCAATTCCCAGCATCCCATATGGTCCCCTGAGCACCACCAGGGATAATTCCTGAGTGCAGAGCCAGGAGTGAACCCTGTGCATCACCGGGTATGACCCAAAATGCAAAAAAGAAAGTTAATTAATTAAAATTTAAGAAGATACCCCAGTGCCCAAGAACAGATGACTGGTTAAAGAAACTCTGATACATCTATACAATGGAATACTATGCAGCTGTTAGAAAAGATGAAGTCATGAATTTTGCATATAAGTGGATCAACATGGAAAGTATCATGCTAAGTGAAATGAGCCAGAAAGAGAGGGACAGACATAGAAAGATTGCACTCATTTGTGGAATATAAAATAACAGAGTAGGAGACTAATACCCAAGAATAATAGTATATAATACCAGGAGGTTGACTCCATAGCTTGGAACTTGGTCTCACACTCTGGGGGAATGTCATACCGAATGGTGAAGGAAACACCAAATAAAAAGTGATTGAAGATCCCTCGTGGTAAGGGAAATGTGTGCTGAAAGTGGACTAGTGACCAAACATGATGACCACTCAATGCCCCTATTTCAGACCACAACACCCAAAAGGAGAGAGAGAGAACATATTAGAATGCCCTGCCACAGAGGCGGGGTGCGGTTGGGGGTATGGGACTGGGGGTGGGAGGGATACTGAGTTCATTGGTGGTGGAGAATGGACACTGGTGGAGGGATGGGCTCCCGAACACTGCGTGAGGGAAAAACAAGCACGAAATATATGAATCTGTAACTGTACTCTCACTGTGACTCACTAAATAAAAAATATATATATGTAAATCTAAAAAAAATTTTAAGAAGATAAAATAACTATTAATATCCCCTTATCCTGTAGTGTTCTCCCCTGCTTTACTCCGAATATTGGTGATTCACATTTTCAGTCCATTGTTTTCTTGCTTTTGATAGAGGTTTGTCAATTAAATTTATCTTTACAAAGTATAAATTTTTACTGTCTTCTGTTTCTAATTTCATGAGTTTACACTTTTATCTGTGGACTGGAGCAGCACAGAAGGTGGGGCATTTGCCTTGCACTCGGCCAACGTGAATTCGATTCCTCTGTCCTTCTCAGAGAGTCCAGCAAGCTACCAAGAATATCCCACTTGCACGGCAGAGCCTGGCAAGCTACCTGTGGTGTATTCGATATGTCCAAAACAGCAACAACAAGTCTCACAATGGAGACGTTAATAGTGCCCGCTTGAACAAATCGATGAACAACAGTGCTGCAGTGCTACACTTTTATCTGTGTAGTTTTTGCCATTCTGCTTCCTATAAACTAGGTCTTCTCTTATTTTTCTAGGTTTTGAGGGTTAGACTTAATTTTTTTCTCATGTCTGAGGTTAGTGCTATAAATCTTGCTCACAGAAATGATTTACCTATGCCCTACAAATTTTCTCATGTTGTATTTTAGGTTGCACTGTAGAATACATTTTTAAATTTCTCTTGAAACTCTTTGTCTGACTCAAGATTATTTTAGAATCACGTTGTTTACTGCCCAAGTATGAGGAGATTTTTCCATTATCTTCCTACTATTGATTAATATCATTTAATAAGGACTGGAGCGATAGCACAGAGGGTAGAGCGTTTGCCTTACACCTGGCTGACCTGGGTTCGATTCCTTTGTCCTTCCCGGAGAGCCCAGCAAGCTACTGAGAGTATCCTGCCCGCACGGCAGAGACTGCCAAGCTACCCGTGGCGTACTCGATATGCCAAAAACAGTAACAATAAGTATCACAATGGAGATGTTACTGGTGCCTGCTTGAGCAAATCGATGAACAACGGGATGACAGTGCTACAGTGTTACATTAATTAATATGCTATATTTGAATTCATATTGTTCAGAAAATATGTTATTTATTATTTCAAGGTTTTTTAAAATTGAAGTTTTATTTAACTTATGGTCTGCTTTTCATATCTGTTGCATTGATACTTGAAAAGAATATATATTCTGTTGATAGGTGCTATTATAAAATGTCATTGTTGAGTTCTTTGATATCCTGGATGGTTTACTGTATAGTTCTGTTAGTTGTTCAGAGTCAAAGTCTCCAACTATGTGGATTTATTTATTTTTCCATTAGGTTTTGCTTCACATGTTTTGTAGATTTTTGGGTTGGTGTTCCTATACACTTAGAATTGCAATATTTTCTTGATGGACTGACTCTCTTCTCATTACACAATGTCCCTCCCTATCTCAAATAGTTTTCTTCATTCTGAAGTTCACTTTCTCATGATTAATGAAGTCACTTCTTATTTCCTTTGATTGGCATGTGTTTGATATATTTTATTTTATTCCTTTGCCTCTGATCTGCCTATTTTACTCTATTTGAAGTGCTCTTTCGGACAGTATATATATACATATATATATGTATATACATACATACATATGTATATATGTATATGTATATGTATATATATGGTTGTAGCTTTAGCTTTGTTCCATAACAATACAGACCTAAAACAGCCTGAGTTGCCGCCCACGAATTAATTGCTCCTCTGGCTCCTGAATGACCATGATCCCAGAGGCACACAAACCAATCTCGGAACCCAGTGGCTTTTGGCAGAAATGTATCTGGACTGTGCATTAAACTACGGTGCTGTGCAACCCTGGGTGGGAATGGTGTTTGTCCCTTTCGCCTTTCCCCCCCACCACCCCGGAGTGGCATAGTGGCTGCCATCTCTCAGAACTTATTGGAGAGCAGGTATGAGACTGCAGTGATGAGACACACGAGGGCTCATGGAATGGGGGGTGGAACCAGCCCCTCTCCCTGCCCTGACGAGGTGAGGTCTCAAGTTGCCACCCACTAACTGCTCCTCCGGCTCCTGAATGGCCATGATCCCAGAGGCACACAAACCAATCTCAGAACCCAGTGCCTTTTGGCAGAAATCCCTCCAGACTTATTACTAAAATATCAAAAATCCAAAATTGTGCTGCCACTACAGCAGCTGCATGACATCATATGCTCTTCATAATCAGCAATAGAAAACAAATTATCTAATGATGCCTTTTTGGCAGGTCTGATTGTTGGGGGAAATTTCAAATAATAATGGTGGTTCTTTTGTCAAAATATTGAATGTGATCAAAGTGGAGAGAGAGTAAAGTGGAAATCGCCTGCCAGACAGGCGGGGGTGGGGGGATGGTATGGGGGGTATGGGGGTATACTGGAGTTCTTGGTGGTAGGGAAAATGTGTACTGGTGAAGGGGTGGGTGTTTGATCATTGTATGACAAAGACTGAAACTGGAAAGCTTTATAACTATTCTCACAGTGATTCAATAAATTTAAAAAATTTTAAAAAAGAATCCTAAAACAACTGTCATGCTATCAGTGTTTCTACTTCTTAAACCCAAAATAAAGTCACATGATTCTGCAGTATAAGAAGAAACAAATGCTCAATGGATGCAACTTACTAGAGCATATATTCCACATTTTTCTGGATTCCCCTGTTGACAAAAGCATTAACTTATTAAGGTTTCCAAAAGCTCCACGTTAAAAATGTGTAAGGTAAAACCTAATTATTATAAGGTAGACGTTTGTTCTAGGGACATGCACCCAGACCTTCAAGAAATTGCTTGTGTTATACTTTAGAGAGTTGTAAGGGAAAAAAGTTGGATGGAATGTCTGTAAATTTTATTCTCTTCTTTATATCAAACATGGGGTTATTCTGACTTTATAGGTTTTCATGTGGCTGTTCTTTTAGCTGACAAAAGTGGATCTATGGATTTCCTTATTTTTCTTAAAACTGTCTTTCTCCTAGCAGTTCCTCACTGTATTCTCACTACCAAGTCTTTGACTGCCCCTTTTCCTGGTGATAGGCCTTGTCACAGTCTCTTCCAGTCTTAAAAATCTTCAAAATTTTTGGCACTGGAGAACTAGTAAGTGGATAAGGTGCTTGCCTTGCATCCTGTCAATGCAGATTCAGTCCCCAGAACCCCATATGGTTCCCTGAGGCTGCCAGGAGTGATCCCTGAGCACAGAGTCAGGAGTAAGTCCTGAGCACAGTTGGGTGTGACCCCCCCAAAAAAAACAAAGGAACAAAAATATCTTTGAATTTTCAAAATGGGATATGAGTCACAACTGGTTTTTTTTCCCGCCATGTTTTAAGGCATAAAGACTGATTAGTGTGTGGAAAAATGGAAATGCTTTATTTCACTACAGGTAGAAGGCTCTTGCCATTTTTTTTCAGGGTTTCCTTTTATATTTCCACTAAAAAAATCTAAGTATCAAATATCCTGCATTAACCACTTTAAAAAGAGATTCCGTCTGCTTCCTGAATTTTCATACCACCATCCAGCAATTTTTAATAGATTTAGCCTTGGGAGAGACCATGCCCAAACTAACCTTGACTCTTCCCAGTTCCTGTTTTGTTTCCTTTGTTACAGAAGGTAGGAATTCAAAAGGATAAGCAAGTCAGCTTTACTTACTTTCACTGTCTGTTGATACTTAAAAAAAAATTTTTTTAAATCACAGTGAGATATATAGTTACAAAGTTTTTCATGATTCAGTTTCAGTCATATAAATATTCCAACACCTATCCCTTCACTAGTGTACATTTTCGACCACCAATGTCCCATTACCCTCCCACCTGCCCCCAATACCTCTGTGGTAGAGGTCTTTTCTTCACCTCCCTCCCCTCTCTCCCCTCCCTCCCTTTCTGGGCACTATGGTTTGCAATACAGATGCTGAAAGGTTATCAGGTGTATCCTTTTACCTACTTTCAACACTCAATCCCTGTCCAAAATGATGATTTCCAACTATTATTGTCATACTGGTCCCTTCTCTATTCTAACTGCCCTAATCTCCCCTGAATTCTTGCTTCTTGTACTTTTTGTTCAACCATACTATACTTGCCTTAGTGCGTCACATTGGTCTATGCTATATCAATCTTTTTTGGTTTGGCTTTTATTTGGCAGGGGGAGGTACACCTGGCAATATTCAGGAGTTACTTCTGGTTCTGTGCTCAGGAATCATTTCTGGTGGTGCTCAGAGGACCATATGGGATGCCTGGGATAGAACCCAGGTCAACTGCATGCAAGTAAGTGACCTACCTGCTGTACTATCACATGTGCCCCAATATATCAATCGTTATCAGTCTAGGTGTTTCAATAACATATAAATCCTCTGCCTCAAATTCAGGGATCCATCTTAAGGGTAGAGTGCATATGTAATGAGCTCTTGGGTTCTATCCTTATCAACACACACACACACACACACACACACACTAAGTAAATAAGCAAAATCTCTACCTCCTGAAAAAAGTCTCAATGATCAAAGGGGATATAATTAAGGATAAGACATAAACACCTCCAGGTGAAGCTGCTGTGAAAAAGAGGAGACTTTTGAGAGAACCATTGTGGACCCTGAAAGAAAAACTTCAGAAAATAAGTCTTAAGTTTGTAACCTAGAACTGGTAACATTTTCCCACCCTGAAAATGCATCATTTTGCTTATTCCACCAAAAGTGTAGGCTCCAAATGGCTATACAAATTCTTCCAAGTCCAACTCTATTGAAACTGTGTCCCCAAATAAAATAGCTCACAGGTGTCTGAAGAAGGAAAAGCAGAGAGCCTCCTGTCTGCAGCCAGCACTGCCTTCCTGGATTTGTTGCCCTCACTACCTCCCAGTTCTCTTTAGCTCATTATGCTCTCAGTTTCCCCTGAATATTGAATCACAAATCCTTAGTCCCTTGTCTTGTCTAGAGTTACCTGTCTCCCTATGCTTTACATTAATATGCCGAAGTGAACCTATCTCAGTTACTATCCTACATGGAGACGGGGTTCTGGACTGGGACATGACACGTTTATGAGAGCTATTGAGAGGCTATTGAGAGTACATCCAGAGACTATAAGACCAAGCTCCTGGAAGAGAACAACACAGAGTCTCTTGCCCCCACACCTGGCTGTCTTCACTGGAGCTCCTTGGAGGGGCCCCTTGCCTTTCGCTCTCCACCCCAAGCAGAGCCTTGACAGTTGAAGACCTCCAGAACCCAGCCACAGCCATGCTCAAGGCCACTCTCCACACATCCAGACGAGCCTCACGCATGAAGGGACTGGCAGAGGAACCCAGGTGTGCGGGAACCGGGGACGAGATCTCCAAGCCTGCTTGGATTGGGACTGAGCCTTCTCCAACCAGACCCCCCAATTTTCCAGTAGCTTGGCAGCCACACCCACAAACTGCCCCTGGCACTGTGTAATCCCACCAATGACCAACATCCAGAGACTATAAGACCAAGCTCCCAGATGCATGCGGCCGCAAAGCAGCCCCGCAACATCTAATAGCCTTGTTCTCTCTCTTGGAGAACCTGATAAGTGTAAGAGTCTATTGCCAGTGTGGGAGAGCCTTGCAAGCTCCCCATGGCGTATTCATATCCCAAATACAGTAAATGATATATACATACCTCTCAGAGAGCCCGGCAAGCCACCGTGAGTATCCTGCCTGCATGGCAGAGTCTGGCAAGCTACCCGTGGAGTATTCGATATGCCAAAAAACAGTAACAATAGGTCTCATTTCCCTGACCCTGAAAGAGCTTCCAATTGTTGGGAAAGATGAGTGAGGAGAGGCTGCTAAAATCTCAGAGCTGAGTGTAGTAGAGACGTTACTGGTGCCCGCTCGAGTAAATCGATGAATAATGGGATGACAGTGATACAGTGATTGAAAGGCTAAAATAGGCCTGAAGGGTTTACTTGGTGGCCCAAGTAGAGGATGATTGGTGGTCAAAATGATGGTTGCTAGGACAAAGTAAAAAATAACTAGTCAGCGACCTTCATAGGGCACTCTAAACTTATCTTGGAACCAGTGGGGTCAGTATAAATTCTATCTCCAGACCTGTAGTGTAGGTGACTAAAAGGCTCTAAAACCCAATTCTAACACTTGGTCATTTATTTGTTTCTATAACTCCCTAGTTGTCATTAAAATGTTTCTGCTTATTCAGCATAAGACATTTACTGGGGTTTAGGAAACTCATAAAAAACAAAAAACCATTGCACTCTATTCAAAGCCTTCTTCAGATAAATCTTATGTAACTTTGAAGTATCCACTTACAAAGATTTTATATTTCTCCTTATCCCCTTTGGCAAAGTGCCTGTATGTGTGTGTTGGGTATGCATTTTTTTAGGGCTGTGATAGCTCTAAAGATAAACATATATCACAGAGGTAGATAGGAGATGTTTTTATTTGGGGATCATCAGTACATGATATCCAGTCATCCCATTTGTAGTTCCAACGTTTCCCAAGAGTGTGGTGAAACTGAAGGGCACAGTGTTGGGATGGATATATTGGGACACTGGGACACAGCAGTTCTGCCACCAACTGGTGATATCACCATGGGCAAGTCACTCAACTTTCCAAGTCTTATATTCTTTGTATAAATTTAAAGTATCAATACATGAGTATCCCTTCTAAAAGTTGAAACTTCCAACAATAACTGATTTAATTTTCAATGAATAATGAGTCCAATGAATGCTTTCTCAACCTCCATGGGCACTGAGGGCCTTTGGGAGATGGTATAGCAAGCAAAGACAATGAGCACAGGTTTCCCTTTACAATCTATAATTTTAATATTCATTTTATTATAATAGAAATAATGTTCCTTTAGAACATTGTTTCCTTTTCAATGTTATCTGTGAAATACTAACTAATCTTAGGCTTTTGCATTGTAGGGTGCAAGCATCTAAGTATTTCTGTGGGTCTGTTTGTGTATGAGTCCACAAATTTGTGTAAACATGAACTTGTGTTCTTTTTCCAAGGGAGACTCCCAAGCAGGGCTCTCAGGGAGAAGGGGCTTTCGCTTTTTTTAAAAATTGAGTCACTGTCCAAAGTACAAAGACAGTCTACAGAATGGGAAAGGATATTTACCCAATACCCATTCGATAAGGGGTTGATATCAAGGATATACAAGGCACTGGTTGAACTCCACAAGAAGAAAACTGCCAACCTGATCAAAAAATGGGGTGATGAAATGAACAGAAACCTTCCCAAAGAAGAAATTTGAATGGCTGAGAGGCACATGAGAAAATGCTTGACATCACTAATCATCAGGGAGATGCAGATGAAAACAACAATGAGATATCATCTCACACCACAGAGACTGGCCCACATCCACAAAAACAAAAGCAACCGGTGTTGGCATGGTTGTGGGGAGAAAGGGACTCTCCTTCACTGCTGGTGGGAATACCGACTGATTCAGCCCTTTAGGGAAACAACATGGACGATTCTCAAAAAATTAGAAATTGAGCTCCCATTTGACCCAGCAATACCACTCCTAGGAATATATCCCGGAGAGACAAAAAGGTATAGTAGAGATGACATCTGCATTTCTATGTTCATTGCAGCACTGTTTACAATAGCCAAAATCTGGAAAAAAATGGAGTGCCCAGAAACAGATGACTGGTTAAAGAAACTTTGGTACATCTATACAATGAAATACTATGCAGCTGTTAGAAAAGATGAAGTCATGAAATTTTCATATAAGTGGATCAACATGGAAAGTATCATGTTGAGTGAAATGAGTCAGCAAGAAAGAGACAGACATAGAAAGATCACACTCATATGTGGATTATAAAGTAGCAGAATGGGACACTAACACCCAAGAGTAGTAGAGATAAGAATGAGGAGGTCTGCCCCACAGCTTGGAAACTGGCCTCACATGCTGGGGGAAAAGGCAGGGCAGCAGAGACAGAGAAGAGAACACCTCGTAGAGAATATTGGGAGGACCCACTCGGTTTGAAAGCTGCATACCAAAAGTAGACTATAGACTGAATATAATGGCCACTCAATACCATTGCAAACTACAACATCCAACAGGAGAGAGAACAAAAGGGAATGCCCTGCTGCAGAGGCAGGATGGGGTGGTGGGGGTTGGGATGGGGTTGGTGGAAGGGATACATCATTGGTAGAGGAGAATGGGCACTGGTGGAGGGATGTAAACTAAATACAAACATGAAAGTTCATAAGTTTGTAATTGTACCCCACGGTGATTCACTAATTAAAAATTGAAAAAAAATGAGTCACTGCGAAATACACAGTTACAAAACTGATCATGATCAGGTTTCAGTCATTACAGACTTACAAACGTTCATGCTTGCATTTCAGTCATACAATGATTGAGTACCCATCCCTCCACCAGTGTCCATTTCCCACCACCAATGTCCCTAGTTTTCTTCTCACCACCCCTCTCCCCCAGCCTGCCTCTATGGCTCTATAGTGAGGGGGCTTTTTAAAGGGCTACACTGGGAGAAACTGTACTAGTCTGACATTCTGTTTCTATGCTCAGCACCATGATGAGGTGTTTCTCTGGTCCAGCAGTACTCTGGTGGATGTCATGTGGTGCTGAGGGTAACCAGGCAGTGTCAGGAATAGATCTGAGGACCTTATGTGTGCCAGGCAGTTGCTCCAACCCTTCTTTCCAGTCTGAGAAAGACATTTATAAAACTAATGAGTATTTAGAGACCATTGAGTTCTCTGCATTTGATATTCTTTATAAGGAGCAGAATCCTTTCAACAACGAACATTTTTGTATTTTAGATTTTTAAAGGGTCACACCTAGTGCTGCTGAGGTTAATTTTTGACTCTGCACTGAGGGCTAAGTCCTCTGAAGCATGGCAGACCATATGAAGTGGTGGGGATCAAACTCCAACTGGCCATATACAAGACAAGCACTTACCCACTTACTTACTGTACAGGGGGCCCCAACTGTGAAAGAATGTTAAGTCTGAACACATAAAAGACTGTAACTCCAGCTATCAAGTCCAGAGCTACGGTTATTTCTTGGTTCTTCTCTTCCCACCTGGACTTCAAAGGCTCTTCACAAAACCCAGAGTTTCTAGGTACCCAACTGAGTAATTCACAGGAGAGAAAACAGAAATTCAGAAAGGCTTGTGTAGGACTGTACACTAATTGTATGCCAAGCTAGGCCTTTTGAATGCCTCTCCAGGGATCTTTCAACTATCGTGTAATTGTTGGCATTACCATTACCATTCAAAGTTAGGTAGACAACTGCAAGAGTGAGATACCTTTGGGAAGAACTCCCGACTCTCTGAGGATGGTGGGAGTTCCACAGGACTCAACACAGCCTCTGCATTAACAATCAGGTAGCTCTAGGTCTATTAGCTTCTGGCTCAATACATGGTGTATTCTTTGGGCGGGGAGACAACTATGACCTTATTCCTAAGTGCTTTAAAAAAATTTTTTTTTATTTGAAAATGTCTTCCAAGGACTTGAGAAACAGTATTGTAGGTAAGGCACTTGCCTGCCATGAGGCTGTACTGCGTTATCCCCTAGCTAGCACCACATATGGTTCCTGAGTATCATCAAAAGTGACTCCTTGAAGTGCACACAAACACACACACACACACACACACACACACAAAGTTGGGAGTAAGGCCTGAGTTCCATTGGGTGTAGCCACAAAACAAAACAAAATTAAAAAATAGAAGTTTATTCCATATAAAATCAAAGAAAAGAAATGGTTTAAGAAGAGAAAAAAATGAAATTCTTTTCTTTTCTTGCCTTTATTTTACTTTTTTTGGGTTTTGGGCCCCTTCTGCCAGTGCTCAGGATTTTTTCCTGGTTCTGTGCTCAGAGATCACTCTGAGGATGTCCTCAGGAGACCATATGGAGTGCTGGGGGATCAAACCTGAGTCAGCCATGTGTAAGGCAAGCACCCTACCCACCATACTGTCTCTCCTCCCTGAAAGTGATACTTTTTTCATGTATCCATTAGAGAAAATGTCCATGAACCTCAGCCCTGTCTGCAGAATAAGCTGGTGAGTGAAATGGTACAGATTTGAGGGCTCCTCGTTATGGCCCTGGTCCACTAAATACTTCTGGGAAAGACAGGATCAGTAAACATGACTATATAGATCCAGGGTCCAACTCTGGATTGCAAAATATTTCCCCTTTTGGACTTCAGCTCAACAATAATTCAACGGCGTGACAACTCAGAAGGAAGTGGACCTTGAACAGAAGTGATAGGTATCTTCAGTTTGGCCAGTGCTACGCAGGAAACTCAGTGGTGGATTAAGTAATCATATCCTATGACCTTCCTCTCACACAAAAGAAGCATTTACGCCTTGCAATCCCAGCACATTTCATACAAAATTATGTTCCCGCTTTTCCTCTAAGTGGAATTTGGCAGTTTTTATTCGTTCCTGATATTTTTTTTCTGAACACAAATAAGCCTCCCTTAATCAATTTAATGGTGACCTGGAACTGTTCTTAGAAATCATGGAATCCACCCTGTCATTTCATAACAGTAAGGACTCGGCGGCAGTAAGTGATGACACAGAAAACACACTAAAGTTAGCAACACAGCTTATGTCCTGCTTTTCTACTCTTCAAGGGCAGTTCTTTTAAATTAACCACAAGTGAAGGGGATTGGGTATTTGCTACAAAATTCACAGTGTGTAATCTGATTACAGAGTTTTAGTGAGCACCTCCAATTCCTCAAACATCCAGGGAAAACCTTTCGTAGGTTTCCAGAGAGACAGAGAGGTCCGAAACAAATACTCCCTGATGATTAGGTACATCATTGTAATTGTGCAAGCAGGCCTGGGAAGAAGAATCAGCTGTTATGAGAGTTATCTCTAGGGTCTAGATGGGCTGTTAATGTACAGGGTCAAATCTGATTGGCTGATTCAGTAACTTACAAGTGAAATATGTTGGCTCTTAACTTAGATTTTCTGCCAGAGATTGTTTACAGAGGGTGGTTTACCCAAACCACTGGATTCATTCCCTGTTTATTTTATCAGCTCAACCTACCTGCAAGAAGACAGGTACTGAGGAAGAATGGCATTTTGCAGGAACAACCTTATTCTTTGATTTAACTGCTCTGATGGAGAGGTCATTGTCACTGTCACTGTCATCCCGTTGCTCATCGGTTTGCTCGAGCGGGAACCAGCAATGTCTCCATTGTGAGACTTGTTGTTACTGTTTTTGGCATATGGAATACGCCACAGGTAGCTTGCCAGGCTCTGCTGAGGATGGAGCAGTAAGGTGGGCTTTTAAACTCTCCCTGACATTCCTGTGTTTCTGCCGTTCCTGGGACAGTTTCTGTTGGTTACTGGTGTCTGCAATCATAGTAAAAAAAATTCTTAAATTCCTACATTAATCTGGAAAGTAAAGCAGTTATTTCAAATTAAAGACTGACCTAAATTCAAATTTTTTTGGTCACACCCAGTGATGCACAGGGCTTACTCCTGGCTCTGAATTCAGGAATTACTCCTGGTGGTGCTCTGGAGACCATTTGAGATGCTGGAAATCGAACCCAGGTAGACCGCGTGCAAGGCAAATGCCCTACCCACTGTGCTATTGCTCCAGCCCCTAAATTCAAATCTTAACTCCCCCCTCCTCTTCCTCCCTCTTCATCCCTCACCAAGACTGTAGCATGCACTTTGGTCATTGCAACTGTGCCCCTTTTCTGCAAATGTTCTCTCTGGACAGCCAGAAATCCTGTCACACATCTTTCTAAAAAATGAACTATCATGTTTAAAACCATCATTGCAGAAGCATGTAAAGAAGCCAGAGTGAGAGTAAATTCTTGCACACTGTGCTTCACATTGAAGAATAAATCACAGGATTTTATTTTCAATCAAAAACAAAACCCTTTTATTTCAGGACTGGGTTAGCACCTGGAGATGGTCCGAGCTTAAGTCAGAATCCTCTGTACCTCATCATCCCCCCACCCCCATTCTTCTTCCATCATGTTTTTGAGGCTTCCCTGAATCCCTTCCACATTTTTCTTTTGTTCTTGGGGTTGCTTCTTCTAACATGACTTTCTCCTGGCTGTTACTGGCTTTCTCTAAGTCCTGGATCTTCATGGGTGGCCCTGTTGCCTCTCCTTCCATCTGCCTGCCTTTCCCTTTCTTCCCTTCCACTACCTCCCCTCCCCCAGCCCCCAACGAGAGTGCTATCTGGAAGCTGGACCTGCTGAAGGTGGAAAGAACAAAATTATTTGTCCTGGTGTCTGGTGTCTCCTACCCCTGGGTGGGTGAGTGCCTGTGGGAGAGGGTGCTGAGTTTGCCTGGCAGAGGACGTTTCCAAAGCAAGCTGGCTTCGAGTCAGCATTCAGCTTTGGTCAGTGCTTTCTCTCAGTTGAGAAATTGGGCCAAGTTTGGCCAAAGGCCCATTCAAAGTCCAGTTCTGGAATATGTGTCTATTTCTCCTCTCGATCTACTATCCCCAGAGAGCTCAAGAAGCCAGACAAGCTGTTCCCACACCGGGCTCTCATCAGGGTGGGTTGACATCACTTTTCCTCTCTAGGAAAAGAACTAAAGTTGAACTTTCCTTTAAGCAGATCCAGTGTAGATTTAGAATTAAAGAATAGCATCACTCTGCACAAATTTTTTCCCATAAAAGTGTTTTCAGTAGAATGTGCTGTTATTTTTTTTAAATCCTTTATTGATGTACTGTGATTTATAGTACTGTTAATGATATTTTCATGCATATTTAAAATATGACTTAAAATATAATCTATTAAAAGGAGCTGGAGTGATAACTCAGTGGGCTAGGCACATGGTTTGCAGAGGTTCAATCTCTTGCACTGTCTGGTGCCCTGAGTACCACCAGGAACTACCTGCTGCCCCTAAAGAGATGGGGTAGCCCTTGACACTGTTGGATGTAGCCCCAAAACAAAACAAAGACATTAAAATATAATTATATTTACAAGTGCTTCTAAATAACTCTTAGGAAATATCTTCATAGTGTAATGCAAGATACACTCTATGAGCAAGCTGTTGTCCAACTCTGGGAAAGGTGGAAATAGCCTTGCCTGATTCCCTTGCTCTTTTTCTGTCCTCCTGCCTCTTATTGTCCCACTTATTTCTGTTATCTTATTTCTGTTATCTTTCTTGTTCTTCCTACATGTCCAAAGTATGGCTACAGAATGTATACCCAATCTACTGAAATGCAATGAAGTATGCATAATACACATTATGATTATAGCATGACTTGAATTATATAGCCAAGTCAATATTGTCCTACAAAGGATTCACTTAATATTTAGGTCTAATTTTTTTTGTGGTCCTGGGGATAGCTCTTAAGGTCCACACATGCAAGGAAAGTGCTCTACCACTGAGTTTTATCCCTGGCCAGTAGTCACCCTTAAACTTATTGTAATAATAATGTCATTGTTTAAAACTCCATTTTAGGGGTTGAATAAATATTGCATTGGGTAAGGTTCTTGCATGTAGCCAGATTCTATCCCCATCATTCCATATGGCTCCCCAAGTCCCATTAAGAGTGTTTCCTGAGCACAGACCCAGGAGTAAGTCCCAAGAACAGCTGGATATGACCCAAAAGCAACCCCCCCAAAAAAAAAGAGAAGTTTCACAACAAAACTCTATGTTCTTATTTATCGCTTTGAAATGTCTTAAATTATACACAGAACAAATTTATGAGCTAGACAAAAGAGTTAGAGGCTCATGGAAAAACCTGAAAAATGGTCTGGTGAAAGAACAGAGATGTGGCTCAGTGTTAAATTTCATGCCTCATGTGTGAAGCCCTGGATTCCATTCTGTATCACGGGAAAAATGTATTTGGTACATACCTTTCACTTTATAAAGAAAGTAAACCTGCACAGTGGTCTGTTTGTTTTCTCTCTTACATCAATAATGAGCTATTATTATTATTATTGTTGTTGTTATTATTATTGTTGTTGTTGTTATGAATGTTATCATTCTGTAGAATAAACTAAAAATAATAATATTTTTCTTCCATTAGTTAGCTGGTTAGAAGACTCAAACATCACTAAGCCTGTATGCATTATGCTTTATACTGTCATTATTTAAAACTCTACTTTAGGATTAATGTTTAGCACTTCTTAAACATGAACTGTGCCAATACCTGCATCAAAAAATAGAAGCACAGAAACATTATAGTGTACCTCATTGAGGAGGTAAATGACATCTGGAGATTATAATCATACAGCTAAGAGGATACAGCAGTGGAATTTGAACTCAGCTTCCAAAGTCTGTGCATTAAAAATCTGCTTTCATAATGCTAGAAAGTGTCAGACATTGTCATTATGAGAACTAAAGAAACTTGCAATTTTAAACAAGTTTTTCCCATAAAAATGTATACATACCCTTGAAGACACAGTTTACATGCAAAGTTACAGAAAGTTATAGTTAAAACCAGATGGGAAATTTAAGTGAAATTTTTAATGGTTTTAAGTAATGAAACTGAGGTTGAGTAAGACCTCAAACCTTCCATACCCTATCAGGAGCAGCAGTGGGTGCAGGGATGAACCTTCCTCCAGTTCAGCTTAGAGCTTTCATAGCCTGCCCTGTTGCGATGCATCCTCCAGAACAACAATCTGGAACTGTCATGACTTCAGGCCAATCCCTTTTCCCAGGTGTATCAACCCTTCTCGATAATCACCCTCATGTCATAGAAGTTTCTCCAAGACAACTTTCCACAACATATGAAAATATTGCCTAACTCACGAAATTGATTTCTTCTAATTTTTCTCACTAACATCATTAGAATACATAAAAACAAAATTAATAGAAACCTGACTCTGAATAACTATCATTCTGGAAAACTCTTACTTATAGGGGAGGGAGGGAGGAAGGGAGGGAGGAAGGAAGGAAGGGACAAAGGGAGGGAGGAAGGAAGAGAAGGAAGGAAAGAAGGAAGGAAGGAAGGAAGGAAGGAAGGAAGGAAGGAAGGAAGGAGGGAGGGAGGGAGGGAGGGAGGGAGGGAGGGAGGAAGAAAGGAAGGAAGGGAAGAAGGGAGGGAGGGAGGGAGAAAGGAAGGGAGGGAGGGAGGGAGGGAGGGAGGGAGGGAGAAAGGAAGGGAGGAAGGAAGGAGGAAGGCAGGGAAGGAGAGAGGGAGAAAGGAAGGGAGAGAGGAAGGAAGGAAGGAAGGAAGGAAGGAAGGAAGGAAGGAAGGAAGGAAGGAAGGAAGGAAGGAAGGAAGGAAGGAAGGAAGGAAGGAAGGAAGGGAGGGAGGGAGGGAGGGAGGGAGGGAGGGAGAGGAGAGAAATTCAGGAACTCAAAAGGTCCTGAAATATTACTTTATAACCATTTTTCTGATGAATCATGACATTAAGTAGGAGCAAGTTGACCACATTAAAGCAGTTACGTAGATCCAGGACCTACAGAGAACCCTTTCCAACTCCAAGCTCACTACATTCTGAAGTCTTTCCAATTTATTTCTGCCTCATATCTGAGTATAAATGGTCTTTGCCTCTCATTATCAAGACATTAAAGTTCTAAGGCTGCTATTAAAAATCAACCTACCTGCAAGAGGCAAGAGTTGCTGCCATATCAAAACTTCAAATAAGAATTTGCTTCTTCTGAGGTGTGATCACAAGTGCTCACATTGCTGACCAGATCAAAGCCATGTTTTAGGAACAGGCCTATATTATTTGCTATTGACAATGAAATAAAATAGAATGAATTTTAGGTGTCTCCAAGAGTCTCAGGGTGCCTTGTCTATTTAGTGTTTTTTTTAATGGAAAGCCAGCTTTCTTTGGGCCAGAATTTTGCCACAGTCATTTGTGTGCAAATCACCCAGCATAGGATGCGTAGATGGTTCACACTAAATATTCACCAAACAGATAAGGAGTTTAAATTCACCTATAAGAAAAAAGAAATAAGCAGAATAACAATGTGTGGTATGGACAATTTTTTTCTAAGTACAATTCTGACAAGTGATATCAGAAGAAAAATGTAGGCAAAGGAACTTCTGGTAAGTTGTAGGTCCTCCCCTGTCCCTGAGGATGGCTCAAGATTGGTCAGATATGAAAGTTGAAGGAGTGATAGTCCAGCCAGATTAAAACAATGGGAGGAAATGCAGATGGAAACTAATGGAGTGGTAGGAAATGTTTGAACATCTTCACCTGCCTATCTCTCGCCCCTTCTTTCAAATCACTGCACCCAGAATGAATGTTTCGGATATTCTCCCAAATCATTCCCTGCCTCAGGAGGTGTACAGTTCAAGTCAGAAGCCTTAGCCATTTCGCTTTCCATCCTGAATAGTCCTCTGTTACATTGAGGTATTTCTGCCTTGCCACTATTTCTTAGTTCTATTTCCTTCTCCCTGTGTGTGAGCATTCCTGACCCTGGCTCAAACAGACATCACCATCCCTCTGCCATACTTGTCAATTATTCTCTTTGCTTCCAGATTGATGCTGTCCGAATCTTTTGCCAGGAAATTTTTTTCCTGAGACATCTCTTTCTTTAAGAAAATTATAAGAATTACTACATTATTATGAGCACTGCACAAGTGCATTGTCTTTATATATCTATGTATCTATGTATCTATCTATCTATCTATCTATCTATCTATCTATCTATCTATCTATCTATCTATCTATCTATCTATCTATGTGATCACTGTATCACTGTCATCCTGTTGCTCACCGATTTGCTAGAGCAGGCACCAGTAATATTTCCATTGTGAGACTTGTTACTGTTTTTGGCATATCGAATAAGCCATGGGTAGTTTGCCAGGCTCTGCTGTGCAGGCAGGATATTCTCGGTAGCTTGCCAGGCTCTCCGAAAGTGACAGAGGAATCGAACCCGCCCTACCCGCTGTGCTATCGCTCCAGCCCTATGTGATATATATGATTATATAGATATTATCTATATTTAGCTCCGAGTCAAGAGAAAGAGAAAATAAAGGCAGCATTAAGAAAGCTAGTAGAGGGGCTGGAGCCATAGCACAAGGGGTAGGGCATTTGCCTTGCACACGGCCGACCCGGGTTCAATTCCCAGCATCCCATATGGTCCCCCGAGCACTGCCAGGAGTAATTCCTGAGTTCATGAGCCAGAAGTAATCCCTGTGCATAGCAGGATGTGACCCAAAAAGAAAAAAAGAAAAGGCTGGTAGATGTTTTGGACACAAATGTATGCTGTTAAGTTAACATGGTGGCTGGTATATAAAATACTACTGTATGTTAAATGAAACATGAAAATTGCTTCCTATACTTATTTTACTATAATAAGGGACTGAAAAAAATGTGCAGATAATATTCTACACAAAGATTAACTCAAATTTTCATTTTTAGAATTTTTGGCTGGTTAAGTAATTTCTTTCAATGATGATTTGGAAAGACTGAGCTTTCTCACTTGTGCTGTTGGTACCATGCAGTGCATGCTGCAGACACTCTCTGATACTAAAGCACATCTACTATTGTATATTACAGAACGTTGGCTCTAAGATCGCAGAGGCCAATGAAAGGATATGTGGTTATATGGATTGCTTTGTCAATAGGATTTCTAAAAACTTCAATCATAATCATGCCGTCTGTTAAGGAGAAGCAAAACATCTTTTCAGCAATAAGCTATGAGAGGAATGTTTCTCGTGAGGCTTCTACAAGAAAATATTGCCTGATGACAAGCACAAATTCTTCGTGACATCCTGAAAAATGAAAGTAACTGTTAACTTCACAATTAAAATGCTCCCTCTTTTCAAGCTGCAAGCACAACACCAAAAGTACAACTTAAGTATAATTTTATGGTAGGTTTAAGCAGTTCTGACCAAGTCTGCCACTCTGTGATGACCTTGCCTGACCTAAACCAAGAGACGGTGAATGTACATCTAGAAGACAGTATAAAAGAAACTTTAGGAACTCATTTGACAAAATTAGTTGGTACTAATATTAGTACCTATTTCACTATAATAAGTGACTGAAAAAATGTACCAACTAATAAGCACTAAATGTACCAACTAATTAGTATGAATTTATATTAGCTTTCTGTTAAAAATTGGGTGTATTTATGCTAAAGAAAAACTTGAATATCTCTATACTTCAAGTACCCTAAGATATTTGTTTTATTTATTCATATTTGGTTTGGGGGCCACACCCAGCGGTGCTCAGTGATTAGTTCCACGGGGCTGGAAGGGCTGCTCCCAGCTATGCTTAGGGGGAATCAAACAGTGATCAAACTGGAGTCTTCTACATGCAAAGTATGTGCTCAGCCAGGGGGCTGAGGCTCTCCTTTGACAGTTAAAATATTCACAGGAAACAGAGGACAAGGGAAAAATGCACAAAAATGTTAACAGTGGCACTTTGGGGGCAGTAAGTACACGTGTAGCTTTTTCCCTTATTTATATTTATAGTTTTATGTACATTTTAAACTATTGCTTTGGCTTCTGTTTCGAGACTAGAACAGTGGGAAGTATGGGGGTGAGAAGAGATGAATGAGGGATACTAGTTTAAGAAATTTGCCTTGGGCTTCACTTTCAAAGGCATTGGAAATGTATATAAAATAAATAGAAAATGGCATCAAAGTACATATTCGTATCATCTCATCTATTCTAAAATATGAATAGAAAAAAAACTGGAAGAATATGCTCCAACATGTCAGTGATAGTTACTTCTGCATAAAGAACTTTTATGGATTGAGAGAAAGTACAGGGGGTAAGGCATTTGCCTTCATACAACAAACACGGGTTCGATCCCCGTCCCACATATGCACCCCAACACACACACACAACAGATCCCTAAATGCAGAGCAGAAGTAAGCCTTGAGCACATTCGGGTGTGACCCCAAACAAAACAAAACAAAAAAGAATTTACATGTAGTCTTTTTTCCTTATGATTCATTATGCTTTATTATACTTCCCAAAGTTTCTACAATGCATATCTATTAATCTAAAAGAGTTAGGAAATAATTTTATTCAGAAGATAATTGCAAGACTATTGCAACTGGGTAAAATACTTTACCCAAAATTTAACATATTACTCAAAAAATTAAAAATAATCTGAAGATATTTTGATGACTGAAGCTAGAAGCTATTATTCTATGAGCCTTATAATTTTCTATGTCAATAAGGATGTCATTTTTATGTCACCAAGGAACTGCTTTCAATACCCAGATACTGAAAGTATATGTAGAGATCAAGGAGTGTGTGGCTGACATCAGAAATAGATCATGATTTAGAGTAAAAGAAAAAAACCCTAAGTTTGAATTCTCCTGCAAACCTATATTAGACACCAGACATTAGAATTATCTTGGCTGGGTGGATTTCTCAGTCTCAATTCCCCAATCTAAATAGAAGGGATTGTTTAATCATCCTAAAATCTCTACCTCAAGGGGTGTTTGGTGTATAAATGTTTAATAGATAGTATTCGTGGCAAAAGTACTAACCCTAAAGAATCCAGAGTCATTATTAAATAGTCCCCAAGAGAAACCAAAGAGACAGCCTTTGAGACAGACCAGTAATCAGCTAGAACAGTGGGTATTAATCCCGGATGGTTTTGCTCATTCCACGGGGCATGTGACACCGTCTGGGGATATTTTGAATGTAATGATTGGAAGGAGGGCTACTAGCATTCATGATTATAGAAAAGGGTCCTGATAACCTTTCTGCAGTTATAGGAAAACTTCAACAACAAAGACTACTCTGGTCTAAAATGTTTCAGTTGCACAGATGACCCTTTTCCCCATGACAAGAAAGATCATAGGATGCTCTCATTAGATCCACAGAGTTATCCCTCTTCAATCCACCATCACATTCATTCCCAGGGAATATTTGGAATAATTTGTCTAGAACAACTTCATTTTTTATCAGCTAGAAAGAAACCCAGGAAGGAAAGAATGGGATCCAGGATCCAGAAAGGTAGAATATCTTGGAGGAGAGAGAGGTCACCATGGTCTCACCAAATCATCTGCATAAAGACAGAGATCTGTTCCTGGAGAAAGGCATCTCTAAGCCCAGTTATGGAAGCTTGGGGAGAACAGGCATGGTGGGAGGTCATGACCATGCTTTGCACCATCATATGCTTGTCTCAGGAATGACAAATGAAAAATCCCTGCTTTTCTCTTTGCTGCAATGGAAATGAATGTTTCATGGGCTGGGATGGAGTTTTCCGCCAGAGTATCTGGGCTTTCCACTTCACTCAGCCCCTAATACTCTGCAGGGAGCCAGTCATTTTCTCCACAGGAAGAATCTGGTCTTTGGAAAATAACAGAACTTCAGTGATTGAGTTGTAGGATAGGCACTTGAAGATCTCTGAAACTCAATCAGGAAAGCTCCAAGGGAATTTGCTTGGAAGTTCTCTTCCTGAATGCTAGCCCTTTCAAATTTTAGCTGTGCTAAGCATAAAATAATTTTTAAATGCTTTTTAAAACATATTTCATAAAGATTAATTAAGCATCTTTCAGTGCCAAGAAAGTGAGTACAAGGATTTCTGAACAAGAAAACAAACAAGGCAAAGAATGCCTTGGTTTGTAAGAGTAATAAATGAGTTAATGATTCAAATAAGGGAGCTTCATGTAGACGGGGTGCCCTGATGTGCCACTAGAATGAGCACTGAACCCAGGGTAAGGAGTGGGCGGCTTGGAGATGTCCCAGGGAAAATCAAGGCTGAGTTTGACCCTATTTTTCTCCCGTCTTATTTCTTCTTCCCATCCAACAAACATTGCCATATGCAATTTCTTCCCCAGGTACATTTGTACATTCCTCAAGTTTCCCATGGAGGAATTTTTTAATGACAAGAATGGGAGGAAGGGTGGAAGGAAGAAAGGAGGAAGGAAGGAAGAAAAGGGAGGGAGGGAGAAAATGAAAGAGAGCAAGGAGACTTGTTCATTCACACTCAAGTTCTTCCAGAATAGTCTTACTGCAAACTTGTGCTAGGACCTGGGGAAGGAGAAACAAGCAAAGTTCCTGAGCTTGAGGAGTTTGAAGGCTCCGCAGAGGTGGAAGAAGGCAGCAGACCCTGCGGGTCCTATCCTCTGGCTCCCACTGACCCCTTGCATATGGGTTGTCTTTACTGCAAGCGCCTGTAGCTCTTGAAGCCTATCCTGGCCAAGGGAGTTTGCTGGCTCTTAGGTGCAGAGCAGAGCTGGAAATGTCCAATAGCCCAAATTGAAATCACTGTCCGCCCACAGAGGAGAGGTGGTGTTTGCTGAATATTTCAGCTTCCTCACCCTTAGGAAACTATAGCACCAAATACATCCCACACTGTTGCCCAGAAGCCCACAGTGGCACTATGATGCAGCTGCCCACAGCAGTGTCTACTCATCATTGCATTTCACTCTGCTCTGCATTCTCTGTAAGATCCCCTCTCCAGTCAACACCTTTTACTTAAATTTCATTCTTGGAGGCAGCTTTCAGCTGTAGGCAGAGCCTGTGCTGGGGGTGGCACGCTGGCCTGACTCCTAGGATTTAGTCCGGGCATGTCCCTTTGGTGAGAGTAAGATGACTCTTATGCCATCAGACTCTGAAGATTTTTGTTCTTCAAGAAAATTCACAGAGCTGGAAAGGCCCTGAAAAGTTAGGGGACATGCTTACACCCAGAGAAGTGCTTCTGGGGACTGTAGGGCTGGTGTGCAGGTCCAAATGGCCTGTTCTGTGCTCTGCCAATGTTCACAGCCAACAGCAGGCGCAGGCAGAGATGGTCCTGAAGACTCAACTGACATGATGGAGTGTCCTGACTGGTCCTTCCGACTCCAGCCTCACAGCATATAATTCAGCCATCACCGGCAATGGCCAGTCAAATCTACATGTTCCAACTGGCAGTCCAAACACTATTTGCAGATAATTTTGGAATCCATGCAAGTCGTATGTGCCTGTATGTCTAGTGGGAAGCATCTTCATATTCATTTAATTAAGCTGATATTTAAATTACTTGACTCCTCAGAATCCCATCCCCCCCAGCACACACACCAAAATACAGCTTATGGAGTAGGAGATGATGAGGGTAAGACAGTTCACAATTAAAATGTCACATGAAATCAATGCCAAAGCCAAGGTCCCACCCTGGGAAACTTATGAGTCGACTGCACCCCTTCTCCTCTCCACCCCCTCAATCACTGCTGATGGGCAGAGGGAAACCATTTTCTGCCATCTGGTTTTTGCAAAAGTCAGGCAGTAACTCCCTGAGTCGGGGATCTTATCTTGTGCAGTTCAAGAATGAGCCTGTAGTCGTGTACACTCAAGCCCTATTAGCGCTGAATGCAATCATAAAAATAGCCCCAACGTGGATGTTTGATAACGGATCCACATTCAACCTTAGTCATCGTGCCCGCAGGGCGCCGGGGTCCCCAGCCTGGTGCCTTGTGTCTAACAGCCGAGCACCTAGGCTGATAAGGCAGCCGGCTATTGTGAAAACTACACAGAAGTTCCCAGGATCCTGGAAAAACAGCAGCTCAATCACAAGTTTTTCCCCAGTCTTTGGTGTTTGATTTTGGCGTTGAGTTCTTTCCAAATGAGCAATGCACCACACTTATTCCACCCTCCACTGGCAAGTATGCCACCAACCTCTGTAGCACTGCTCCTGGAGAGTGTGCGCAGTTCGCGGGTTCTGGTGGGAAGCGCAGAAGGGCCAGACCCAACTCTGCAGGCAGATGCAGCCGTAGGAAACCAACCCTGGGCTGAGCCACCAGGAGTATGCGGGTGGGGAGAGGGTGATGTGCCCCCACCCCCACACACACCCCCGCATCCCAGTCTATATAGTCCCGGGGGAGCTCTGATACCAAAGAAGCCCCGATCCAGGTGGGAAATTGGTGTTTACAGATACGGGGGAAATGTCTGGGTCTTGGGGGCACCTGGAGCTGTATTCTTCAGGACCAGCCAGGAAACCCTTAGACCCCTGCCAGCTGGGTAATGTGTGATGGGCACAAAGAGCGCAGTGGGCCCCAGGTCCTGGGTGTGCAAGGAGCGCTGGAATGGTGGTGAGGTGGGCACAGAGGCAGTGTCTGGAGACAAACACTGCCTGCAGATTCTCCAGCGGCAGGCCCTCCCCATCAGGCACTCCCCCTGGTTCTAATGGATGGCCTGCGGCCACCTGCCCCCAGGTCACTTTGAGCCGGTCAGCCGGGTCTGCGGCCCAAGGTCTGCGCTGGGCCTGTGCGCACCAGCGCGCGCAGTGGGAGAAAGTTTCTCCAAGCTGAGCCACCCCAGTTCCCAGCCTCCGAGGGCGAGGGCTCGGTACCGCGCGCCAAAGCTGTCCGTCTCCCACCGCAGGGAAATCATCCTTCTTCATTCCCAGAGCAAATTGTTCCTAGGAAAGCGCCGACTCTGAGGAGGAAATCACATCATCCGCGAGGGGAGAGCCAGTTCCTTTGTACTATTTTTCAGGGCTGCCTTTGGAGCCAATAATCTGTCATTCCTTGGATAAACAAGCACCTTATCATATCACAAACATTTATTTAACCCTTTTCTCCTCCTCTTTTACCAGCAGGGAGAAGGAAAGTGGTGAGCAGGGCAGCCGGGGCCCGTGGCAGAAACGCCAGATTCCCTGAACATTACACCCAATCTGTAAAGTGTCAGCAGACCCCTCTCTCTGCCTCCACCACACTGCTGGGGCCCGTCACAGGGACTCAAGCGCCACATTCCCGCCTCTCACTTCCCTTCCCACCCCCCAGCCCTCTCCATGAGCACCCCTCACCCCTCTGCAGACGGGCCCTTCATTCCACCCAAATGGAGTCTGGACTCATTTGTTAGGTTCTGAAGGAGACTGAGGAGGGAAATGAGAGTAGTTGGGGCGGGGGCACAGGCAGAGGAGTATTTACATTTCATTATTATTTTCTTTTTGACAGTTCACATGATGGACAGAGCTGGCGAACTTCACATTTTTTGAATGTGTACAAGTGTCTCTCAGTGTGTGATTGTTTTAGGGCATATATATTCTTTGGCTCTGACATCACCAGAAAATGGAATGAGTGAAGTATATAAATTTCTCCAAGCTCTCACAATATCCTTTTCTTTTTCTTTTTTTTTTCTCAGTGAAGGGATTTTGTTTTCTTTTTGTGGTGTTGCTCCCACACAATGGGGCCAAATCTTATTCCGGACAAAGAAACATATAAATAGAACATGCATGTGGTATGCAAGAGAACTCTTTAGCCCAAGGAGAGGCCATTTGGAAAGGCGTCTGGGGGTCTGCGAGGGAGAACCAAGGAGTTTTGCAAGACCCAAAGGGTTCAACAGGCAGATGTCTGTGATGTGTCCCTCAAGTTATAAGTCAGATGTGCCAAAATCATTCTCATTCTTAGAGAAACACTAAGATACGTCAAAATGGGCACAAATGTAAAAAAGAAGTGTTAAGTACTTATATGTGAGCGTGAGCAAGTCTAAATTGGAGGTAGGATAGCTCTAAACCTCAAAAACAGCTCTGTGTCATGCTTTGTTGAGCTGACAGCGTGGGGACCTTTCTTCTCTAGCATAAAGGATGCTAAATTAAGCAGCATCTCTCACTCAGCATCACTTAGTGCCTATCACCGGCTGGCTGAAACTTTCATCAAACATGTTTTCCTGTACGAAGCATTTGCAATGGTTTTGGTGTCAATCATCCGCCAACCGTACTCTCTAGTCTTGTAACTTCACATTACAACTCTGGCCAAAAAGACTTTTATCAGCATAAGTTTGAACAAACTAATGTGTGGAGGCCCTTGGCGGTTATTTTTGTTTCCAAGTCTGGACATAGGATCACTTGTTCAATTTCCTGCTGCGTTATATCAAGAGGTTTTAACATGTAAATCTCTGATAAGGAAACTGACTAATTTATGTAGGTTACCATCTGAGTAGCTGTCAGTAATCTGACTTTTTTTTTCCTGCTTCCTTCAAGTTTTAATTATTTCTCAGCCACTATCGTCATTACCAGTGTTATCAAGTACATCCTTATTCTTCATATTTTTTGAATATGTCCTTATGATAAAAAAAAGTTTGAATAACAACAGCAAACAAAACATTCTGCCTTCCTCAAGTTTGTGTGGGAGTTCTGTTGGCTTAGATTTCTAAGCTTTAACTCTGAATTTCAAATACATCTGTCTCTCAGATGCTTCAAATATAGTCCTCAACAAGGAGAACATTAAATTTGAAATGACAAATCACCAAAGTAGGGGCCAGAGAGAGTGCAATGGGTAAGGCAGGTTGCCATGTACATAGCAGATCCTGGTTCATTTCCCAGGGATCATTTCCCAGCCCTGCCAGGAGTGATCTCTGAGCACTAAATTGGGAATAATCCCTCGAGCACTGCCAAGGGTGCCTTTCCACACCAAAACCGAAATCAAAGCAGTAATTATCAAAATGATTTCTGTTTGCAGGATATTCTTGACCAGCCTGTGTGTTTTTACCAGCTGTTCAGCACCAGTTTCCAGCGCCTGCTCTGGCTGGAACCTGCAGGCTCCTACCTTAGGCATTTCCCATTCAACTGCTTCACAAAAGAAGCAGTTGGTTTAAAATAACTGCTAGTGTTCGGAGACCAAGTAACCATACCAGGGTCACTCAAATCCAAAATTATTCCAAACCCATGAAATTTGCCCCTCATTTAGGTCTTTGGAACTGAAGTCAAGGTTAAAGGCTTACCCCAGGTAGTATGGGTGTTGGCCTACAAGCTAAAGAGGTTCTTGTTCTCTCAGTCCTGACTGATGGCTCTAGGGATGGGGCGGTGGGTGGGTGAGAGAAGGTAAGTGAAGGCAATGGAGGAGTGGCTGAGGGGGGGTGGTAGGCTCAGAAGTGGTGGCCTCTCTCTCTCTACTCCAATCCCTGGTCTTAAGACTTTATTGCTCCTCCAATAGCCTCTAACCTCTCAAAATCACCTTAGAGATTTTAGAGATTTTCTTTAAGATTTTCTTTAAATTTAAAGATTTTATTTAAGACAGATGAAATGCAATCCAGCTTCAGTTACCACTTCTGTGCCCACTTCTTCCTTAACGATTCTTCCTTAAAGAATCGTCATGCCCCCTTCTACCCTTCCCTGACCATGATCTTTAAATTCATTCATTCATTCGAGGCAGAGTATCTGGATTTTCTTTCCCAGCCAGCCCAATTGCCAGGCTTTTTTATTCTTTCTTTGGGTGCTCTTCTTTAAGCATCCTTGACAATATGCAGATGTAAAGCATTGCCTTATTATTAAAAAGGAAAACACATACTAAAGCCACACATCAAGAGTCGTATGACTATACAACTGTCCACTGAGGCGCAAGTCCATGAACTGGCACAATTGATAGACGTCACCCTCTGTCACTTCAGCCACTTTTGATTTGTCCAAGACTTTTTGTTTTGGTTTGGTTTTGTTTATTAAATCTATGCAAACTCAGAAACTAATAAAGAGACATCTTTGTGCTCACAGCACTTTGTGGGGCCTTCTTTAGATTCCCTCCTCATCTATATCCACTATCTCTTGGCATCTCCATCCCTCCTCGTAAAATCTTCCCCAGTCTCATGGCCAGTAACCTTGGGTTTGGTGTCCTTGGTCTCCATTGCCGAGTAAATAGTTGCAGCTATGCCAAGTCTTCTGAACAGCTCATGGGAGTGGAAGGAGCACTGGTGAGCAGAGACATGGTTTCACTCTCACTTCTGCTTTTTGGTTGCATGACCCTGAACAAATTTCTCTTCCCTACCCAGTTTACTTGTCTGCAAACTAGGAAGGCTGAACAAGATGCATTCCTTCCATTTTTCCTTAAGTAAATATTTATTTAACTCCTTCCCCTCACTAGACACAGAGGATAGGATATGGAGAATGACATGAGCACAATCCCTGCCCCCCATGGGGTGTACGAGGAGGTGAACAGATTGAAAGGAAAGGAGAAGTCTCATGTCCTTGGAGCACCAGCCGACTTTGAAAGGCATTGTCAAATAGAATGTCTGGGCCGCCATCTAATTCAGTGGGGATCAAAGTCATTAGTGAAAGATGTGGGTTCTAATATGTCTAATATGGAAGGTTGGGCATCCAAGTTAGAGAAGTGACAAGAAACTTTTTCCACCCTAAAAAGAGTACCTCTTCTGAAGGTTGCTCAGGCCAGAGCTCCCTCTCAGGCCCCCCTCATGGTTTCGGTATCTGCGGCCGTCATTCCACTCTCGACTCCAACGGGGGGAATGTTCGGCCACAGCAGGCAACTGTGACACAGGGCCAGTCTTTAACTCCACCCTTCTCTGGAAATGTTATTTTTAGTTTCTGCCTCTCCTTTTCCACAGTCATCTACATACCTCCCTCCGTGAGTCATTTTTTGCCCATAGCTCCATGCCTATGTGACTCCTTGAATGTGGGCTTAGCTTGTTTTTACAGACTAGTTGCCTCAATCCCATTGCAATGTTTAGCCCTTGAAAGATGCTGGTGATTCAGGGACTTTCAGTGACTCCAGATGTAATTTCGGCACAAGGACAGCTTCTTGTGGAGAAGTGGAGGGAACGGTGTCTCATGAGCCAATGACTTTCCCAACTTTTCCTTTGCTCTGTGCACATCTGTGTGACTTGCCCTTGATGCCAGAGTTTCAGGAATGAGGACTCTTTTTTTTTTTTTCAGTATTTTACCCAGGTATCCGGCATTGCAGTTCATGTCCTGAAAAAATCACACCTTGCAAGACTGTGAGTCATTTGTACAATGTGCTGAGCCCTCAAGATAACACAGAATGAAATAAGATTATTTCTAGAAGGTGTTGAGCATGAACCATCTATTTCTCTCAGAAAATGTTTTTTGTTTTCTTTTTTTTAAGTCATAGGCCTAGGAAAATACTCCTGAGTTTATATTTCAGTCAATGTGACAAACATGACCACACAGATCCAGGTCAAAAGTGTGTCCATATGGCAAGAAGTACTAAAAGATTAGTGCAGGGACTGGAGCAATAGTACAGCAGGTAGGATGCTTGCCAAACCCAGGTTCTATCCCTGGCATCCAATATGGTCCCCTGAGTATGGCCAGGAGTAATTTCTGAGAGTAGAGCCAGGAGTAACCCCTGATCATCACTGGTTGTGGCCCAAAACCAAATTAGTAAATATTTTTTAAATAAAGGATCAGTACTGAGATTCTCCATCAGATTTAGGGTAGCCCCTTCCTGAACCAACCCATTCCTTTCACTCAGCAGATGTTGAGTGTCTTCATCCACACATTCCCCTGCCCTCCCTCTGTGCCCCTTGCCCCTCCACCCCACCCTTCCAGTCTCCAACTTTCTAACTGCAGGACATCCTCATGCAACATTCTCTGTGCCTGGATATCTCCCACCCATTCCTCACCTGGCTCCTTGCTTTGCTTCTTGGTTTAAGTTCTTTTCTGCTGGGAGGCTATAACATTCCTTAAGTACAAACAGGTAGATTTCTCTATTTCTCAGAGCACTCCATACACTTTCCTTTGACATGCCTATCACAACCACATTTGAATGCTAATTTGTTCAAGCACTTTGCTGAATAACTGTCTTCCCTAGCAAATTTCCAAAGGCAAACCTACTCACTTGTCTTTGCTGCTCAGATATCCAACCTGGTGTGCTGACAAGGGACAGTGAAAAATCTCAATAAACACTCTGGTTTGGTAAGTGCCCCCAGGCTCCAAATTCCTCAGCCAGGAAGGGGCTGGTTGACAAAGTGTGGGCCAGTCACTATCATGTGAGCAGGAACCACCTGGGAACCGCCTCATAAAAACACATCAAATGACTCTGCCAGGCATCATGAGGGCAACTGGGACTTAAGGTTGGAATAAGAGATAGAATGAAAGGTGGGAGGAAAGAGCTCAGAGCAGAAGACTGGCTATAGATGAGGCAGAGAGAAATGAGCATATAGAATGAGTTCCTGGGAAAGCTCAGTTGTGAGAAGATGGGATCTGGCTGGAAGAGAAGGCAGGATATGGGAGAGGGCTTCTGTTCTTTTCTGCTAGGGACTCTCTGTTTTGAGCAGATAGCAATAGAGTTTCAAATGCAGAAAAATCAAAGCATCAGATTTTGAGTTACAACATTCTCTCTGGGCGCATAATGAAAGACACATGGGGGTCAGGTGAATGCATTCAGAAGGGCTCATGCAGTTGTCCAGGTAGGGGATGAGAAGGCCAGGTATCTGGAACAGAGAGAGCAACAATGGAAACAACAGAGCAAGATGGTGGGAGTACAACTAGGTACTGGTGTACCTGTAATCATGGCCTGGTAAGACATGGAGAGTGAGAACAATGTATTCGCCAAAATGGCTAAGGACCCTTGCATGGGCTAGGGAATCTGATGATAGTATTAACTGGACAAGACTATGGGAGATACAGTGAGGAATTGGAAGCTAGATGAAGGAACAAAGCTCGTGGTACATTTTTTTAGTCTGATGTAAACATAAAACTGATGTTTTTCAACCGTCTTTTCACTATCACCCTTCAAAAAGTCCCTTTCTAGGGATTAGGGAATTTGGGCCACACTTGGTAGTATTTGGGGATACTCCTGGTTCTGTGCTTATAAGTTTCTCCTGGTGTGCTAGGGGACCATGTGACCATGACACAGGGCTCTGACTGGGGTTGCCCACATGCAAAGCTAGTATCTTGATCCTATATTTCATTTTGACCCTTAAGGAACATTTCAAGATATATTTTAAAATCATTCTGCAACCATTAGCTATTAATAACATAGCTGTATTGCCTATCTGTTTATTCTGTATCATTGTATCACTGTCATCCCATTGTTCATCAATTTGCTCAAGTGGGTGCCAGTAACAATTCCATTCGTCCCTGTTACATTCAGGGTCAGGGGAATGAGGCCCATTATTGTTACTGTTTTTGGCATATCGAATACGCCATGGGTAGCTTGCCAGGCTCTGCCATTCGAGATTCTGCAGTGTCTGGATGCTGGCCATTGATGAGATTACATAAGCGGGAGGGGAGAGCCATGGGTGGGGGGAATTTGCGGGTGTGGCTGCCAAGCTACTGGAACTGGGGATCTGGTTAGAAGAGGCCCAGTCCTGATCCAAGCGGGCTTACAGTTCTTAATCACAGGTCCCGCATACCTGGGTTCCTCTGCCAGTTCCTTCATGGGTGAGGCTCATCCAAGTGTGTGAACAGTGACCTTGAGCATTGCTGCAGCTGAGTTCTGGAGGTTTTTGCTGCCAGGGCTCTGCCTGGGGTGGGGAGGGAGACTCAAGCCGCCCCTCTCCAAGGGGAGCTGGTGAAGATAGCCTTGTGAGGGGGCAGGAGATTCTGCATTGCGCTCTTCCTGAAGCTTTGTTTTATAGTCTCTGGATCTTGGCCATTGATGAGATTACATGGTTGGGGGGGGAATCATAATAATAAAAAACTTTACATCCATTTTTAAGTTTTAGTAAGGCCAAGGTAGAGTTTTAAACTGAATTAATTTCAATGAATTAGTTTCAATATTTTTGTGTCTCAGGAATAGGAGTAGCTGACTCTTCCTGTCTCATTCTCCTATTTCTCTCTCTCTCTCTCTCTCTCTCTCTCTCTCTCTCTCTCTCTCTCTCTGCTACCTCTATTTCTGAGACACAGTATTGAAATTAAGTCAGTGAAGATGTTGTGAACATTGTTGAAGTGACAGCAAACAAGTCTAGAATGATGGTACAGTGGGTTGGGCATTTGCCTTACAGCTGGTCAATCTGGATTTAGTCTTCAGCACCCCCATATGGTCCCCTGAACACAGCCAGGAGTGACCCCTGAGTGCAGAGTGAGGAGTAAGCCTTGAACACCTTGGGCTGTAACAAAACAACAAAGCAAATAAGCAAATAAAAAACAAGAAAATGTCAGCAAAGGGTTTTAATATAATATAAACTTAGCTGATAATGTACCACCAGGGCTAGGTAGGCTTGACTCCGATGTTGAAAGAAGTTCTATAGTGGGCTTGATGCTATCAAACAGCATTGCATCCCACAGAGAAATCTTTCCCGAAAGGAAGAATAGGAAACATGGTGGTCAAAGTTGGAAACTTTATTATTGTTTTATTTTAAGGCATTGCCTTAGCGTCTTTAACCTCCCTCAACCACCAGACTAGTCAGTCAGCAGTCATCAATCTGCCAGCTAAAAGATGGACTCGCAAAAGAGAGAGAGAGAGAGAGAGAGAGAGAGAGAGAGAGAGAAAGAGAGAGAGAGAGAGAGGGGGGGGGGAGAGAGAGAGAGATGGACTCGCTGCAGGCTCAGGTGAAAAGTAACATTTTTTTAATCAATAAAGTATTTTAAGTTTAGACATATTCATTTATGTTCTTTAGACTTACATTATTATACATTTCATAGGCTACAGGATAGAGCAAGCATAGATGTTATATGCAATTGGAAGCCAAAAATATTTATGTGACTTGCTTGACTAGGATGGAGTGATAGCACAGTGGGTAAGGCATTTGCCTTGCATGCAGCCGACCCAGGTTCAGTTCCTCCATGCCTCTCAGAGAGCCCAGCAAGCTGCCAAGAGTATCCTACCCGCACAGCAGAGCCTGGCAAGCTACCCATGGCTTATTTGAAATGCCAAAAACAGTAACAACAAGTCTCACAATGGAGACGTTGCGGGTGCCCACTTGAACAAATCAGTGAACAATGGGACTGGACGACAGTGCTACAGTGCTTTAGTGCTTGACTGTGATACTTGCCTTAATTCTGTCTCTTATTGAGCTGACTACTCCAGCTTGTTGTTAGTGATCTACCTTCGGCAGCAAATTAGCCTGTGAGCCAGAAGGGTCCTCTGAGGGGTTGTCCCATGAGTAAGGAAGCTGAGAGGTACTACAAGTACTAAAACCAGTAATAATTAGTACAACCGATAATAATTACTACTACCAATAACATAGACATGAGATGGTAGGGGGAGAGAGAGGGATTGGGTAGGGGTGGAGGGGGGAAGCAGTTGGCAGGAGACTAATAAGTTCCCCTTAGATAAGATAAGAATTTGTTTCCAAGCCTTTGTTTTCACAATGCTATAATGAATCTTCCTGAACCCTCCATTGCATATACTTGTGAATCTATCTGTAAGATAAATTCCTCGAAGGAAAGTTACTGGGCCAAAGGGTATGTGATTTAAATTTTTCATGCTTAGAACCAAAACGTGATTCAACAGAATAGTACCAACTCAGAATATTCTGAGAAATAATCAGGGTCCTGACTGCTGTGCCAACAAACATGCCATTACCTGTGTCACCTTCACCAATCTGACAGTGAGTGAAGTAGTATTACACCTCATTTAAAATTTTCCTTTCTCTTTTCATAAAAGAAGTTGGGGATCTTTTCATGTGTTATAAACCAAGATTTGTTTGGTACTTTTTTCCTAGAAAAATGTTTTACTGCTTTTGTTCCTTTTGCATTTGGTTATTATTTTCACAGTGATTTGTTCTTCACACATTAAAGAACATTTGTCTTAGACTGAGGATGTGGTTCGGTAATAGAACACTTGAGTTATATGAGTGAGATTCTGAGTTTGATCCCTTATGTGTGTTCGCCACAATACACAAAAACATAATCACTGTATCACTATATCACTGTCATCCTGTTGCACATTGATTTGATCAAGCGGGCACCAGTAACATCTCCATTGTGAGACTTATTGTTACTGTTTTTGGCATATCAAATATGCCACGGGTAGCTTGCCAGCCTCTGCCGTGCGTGCGAGATACTCTTGGTAGCTTGCCCGGCTCTCTGAGAGGGACAGAGGAAAAACATAATAGAAAAAACTAATTTGAAAAGAAAATATATCTGGGCCAGAGAGATAGTTCAGTGGATGAGGAGCTTGTTTGCACGTGACAGACCTGTCTTGGATCCCCTGCATCCCATATGATCCCCTGAGCACTGCCAAGAGTGATTCCTGAAAGCAGAGCCCAAAGTAACCTCTGACCATCACTGGTTTTAGCCTTAAAACAAAACAAAGCAACAATAACAAAAAAAGTCTCTATTTAATTAGGTGAGCTTCTCATGCTTTTCCAAGTATAGTATATTTTAACAATTTATGATATTATTATACAAGACATACTGAAAATATTTTCGGTAGTGAATGCTACTGGTATTTTATAGTTTCTCTAGTTTTCTTCACATATAGCAAAGACTTTACTACTGTTAGTTCATTTAAAAATATATTATGCTCTTTTGTATTTTTCTTTATAATTTTGAAGTTCAACTAGAATTTTTTGTAACAATTTGGTTGAAATTCACATGTCTATTTTTGCTATGAGCTAGAGCGATAGCACAGCAGGTAGGGTGTTTGCCTTGCATGTGCCAACCATTGTTAGATTTCTCCGCCCCTCTCAGAAAGCCTCTCCTGCATGACAGAGCCTGGCAAGCTATCCGTGGTGTATTTGATATGCCAAAAACAGTAACAACAAGTCTCACAATGGAGATGTTACTGGTGCCCACTTGAGCAAATTGATGAGCAATGGGATTACAGTGATACAGTGATACAGGCTTATATAGGTTAGCATCAGTCATTGAATAAGCCATCTTTTTCCTGTTGATTGGAGCTGTCATCTTTAGTGATTGTTGACTTTTCACATTTTTTTGTCTTTTTCTGGACTTCATTTTTGTTTTATTTGTTTGTTTGTGAACCACAGCAGTGATGCTTGGGGCTTTTTTCTGGCTCTGTGCTCAGGAATCATTCCTGGCAGTGCTTGGGGAAATAAATGCAGTACCAAGGATTAAACTATAGTTGACCACATGGAAGGTCAGTTCTTTAACCCTTGTACTATCTCAATGACCCACATTCCTGGACTTTTAGAGTTACATGGATTCATATATTTACTCATGTACCAGCACCATGAGGCATTAATTGATAGTACAATTACTATGATTTCTGGTAAAACTAGAGTCAGCCACTAATGACCATACTTCAACTTACCTCAACTATGGCTTCTTTTTGATATTCTCTTTGTCTATAGTATTCTATCATTCATGTCTAATATGTCTAATGTGAATAATTATAGTTAAATTAGTGACTTAGTTTTTAATCAACACGTTGCCCTACTCTCACCTTCAAAACCATTCACTTTACTGTGGTTGATCCCAACCATTGACCAGTCAACCAGTGGGGGGCAAAGGGTAGGAAAGATAGAGAAGGAAATAGTATGACAATAATAGTTGTAGCTGGAAATGGTCACATTGGACAAGAACTGAGTGTTAAAAGTAGTAAAGGGATATTCCTGATAACCTTTCAGTATCTATATTGCAAACCACAATGCCCAAAAGGAAAAGAAGGGGGGGTAGAGAGAGACAAAGACAGAGAGAGAGACAGAGACAGAGAGAGAGAGAGAGAGAGAGAGAGAGAGAGAGAGCACCTATCATAGAGGCAGGCTGGGGGCTGAGGGTGAGGGAATGATGGGTGGGAAATTGGAACACTGCTGCTGGGAAATAAGTGTACACTGGTAGAGAGATAGGTGTTGGAATACTGTATGACTGAAGCCTAATCATGAACAGTTTTGTAAAAGTCTATATCAAGTGATTCAATTTAAAAAATTAAAAAAGTAGGACTTAGAAGGATAGCACAGCTGCTAGGGCATTTGCCTTGCATGTGGCCAAAATGGGTTCAATTCCCAGCATCCCATATAGTCCCCCAAGCACCTCCAGGAGTAATTCCTGAGTGAAGAGCCAGGAGTAACCTCTGAGCATCACTGGGTGTGACCCAAAAAGCAAAACAAAAAATTAAAAAATAAAAAGATAAAGTTGACATTAAAAATAAAACCATTCAGGGGCCGTAGCGATAGCACAGAGGGTAGGACATTTGCCTTGCACGCGGCCGACCCAGGTTCGATCCCCGGCATCCCATATGGTCCCCCAAGCACTGCCAGGGGTAATTCCTGAGTGCAAAGCCAGGAGTAACTCCTGGGTTTGCTGGGTGTGACCCAAAAAGCAAAAAAAATAAAAATTAAAATTAAATCATTCACTTCAGAAATAGAAGGGATTTCTTTGAGATTAAACATTCTCTCTCTCAGCTTACACATGTCCAAAACTCTAGTTCATATTTTACTTCTTTTTTTTTATGTTTTGCTTTTTGCTTTCAGGTCACACCTGGCAGTGCTCAAGGATCATTCCCTATGAAAATTGAATCCAGCTTAGCCACATGCAAGATAAGTGCCTTACCCACTACTATGTCTCCATTCTACTAACCCATATTTTCTACATATTTATTTCCCTGTACTATAATCTTATAAGTTTATTTTCATGGTGATTAATTGTCCAATTTTCTCGTTTACTCCATCTAATCTGATGCCACATCCAGTCATTGAATTTTTAGTTTGTTACTATACTTTTTATTTCTAGGAATTCTATTTATTATTTTGAAACTCATCATGTCTCTTTTATGATTCATGTTCCTTGCATATCCTTTAAAGCTAAATTTGAATTTATTTAAATAAAATTACCATTTTGTCTAAATTCTGTGTCTGATTATTTAATCATTCAAATAGTTGAAGGAATATGACTACCTGCTCTTGTAAGTTCATTTTTGCTGACATTAGTTAATGATGCTGTACTTTCTGGGAGAACTTTAATTGTAATGTTTTTGGGAGAACTGAATTGTAATGTTTTCTGACATATGAAAAACCATATGTCTCAGTCTCCAAGGACTAAGACGAAAGTATCTGTCTCCAGAGATGATTCAAGTTTGCTTCTGCCAGTTGTTCACAGGCATTATGATTGGTACTACTTTCAGCCTTTTTACTCCAGTATGCAAGATACTCCCTACAGTACGGAGATGTAGGCCCGTACGAGACACAGGCCCGTTTGAAACGACTGAGAGAATCCATCCTTAACCTGCGACAAGATGGATGCTGCTTCTTCTCTGCCTGGACTGGGCGATTGGGAGCATGTCCCGAGTGGCCTGGAGGCCGCTTAGCTGAGTCACTCTCGGACTCAGAATCTGAGTAAGTGATAGCAGACTCATAACCCACATCACTTCCATCTAATACACTGGAAGTAGAGCTATATTCATCAGCCTCAGAAGTATTTTTCCTATGAAAACCCTTTCGAGACTTAGGTGTGGGAGGAGCTGAGGCCGTATTATTCCTAATGTTCTCCACATCTATTGCACTATTCAAAAATAGGAGAATAGAATTAACAATCTCCCATGTAGTCCAGAATTCCACGGGGATCTCAGTCCCTTTCTTAGATACCTTATAGACATTTTTCCTAATTTGTCTCCAAATCCTGCTTTCTAGAGTTCCTTCGTCTGGGAACCATGGGTTAATCTCATAAACTACTTTAAGGCAGGACCGGAGTTGGTCTCTGGAAACGTAGAGTTCCGGGTTTCCTATTCTGCGGGAGAGAGACTGAACGAAATCCACAAATGACTTGCCCTGTTCAGTCTGGCTCGAGAAAATACGAAAGATCTTGGGAAGGCCCAGAATCTGTCCCATCTTAGTGGGGGATTGCTGCTAGGATTCTAAACCGCAGCACACACAAAAAAATCCTGATCTCCCGCTCACCTTCTAAAGTGGGGCGCACCGAACGCTTATTCTTACCTTTAGTTGATAGTTCGTGCCCACCCAGGGACGCCAGCTGTAAGAAGTTTCTTGACCCAATTCAGTTGCAGATTTTGGGACAATATGTACAAATACAGGTCAGTGGTTTAATGGTGACAAACTGAGAGGGGTAGGGTAGAGCTCCATGTACATCACTGCATCACTGTATCACTGTCATCGATTTACTTGAGGGGGCGCCAGTAACATCTCCATTGGTCCCAGCCCTGAGATTTAAGCAGCCTCTCCTTACACGTCTTTCCCAATGTTGCTCTTCAGGATCAGGGAAATGAGACCCATTATTGTTACTGTTTTTGGCATATTGAATACGCCATGGGTAGCTTGCCAGGCTCTGCCGTGTCCATGCACATAATTAAGTTTATTTTCCTAATCAAATTATTTTATGGTTATTGACACGAAGATACACAATAAAAGGGAACTAACGTCTCATACATAGAATTTAATTTTCTCTTAGTTTTTATATACTTAAAATATTTATATTCTGCTTTTGGGATTTGAAAGCTGGCATTTGATAGGGTATAATATTATTTGGTCATACATTAAAAATGTTTTTCTAATGTCTTATAGGTCTTCTGAGTGTGGCTTTCAGCCTGCAGCGACTCTGATATTTTTTAAAATCTCTTTCTAGATGATTTGCATACTATAATTTAATATAGCACTTTTGCCCATATAGGATTCAAGGCTCAGAGGCAGTAAGAAACTAAATCCAACACAAGTCCCCAAAGCCTCTTGAATGCCATGCTCCCCACTCAGTCGCTAGCTGCTCCTGCCTGAGAGGAATGTAGGCATAACCTGGGGTCTTATGGAAGACATGCTGGTCCGGGAAGGGGCTCAGGTCTCAGGAGAGACTTGCCCAGGGATCACGGGGTGCTGGGAGCAGTCTGAAATTTCCCATCGCCCCCAGACAGCTGTTTGAAATACTACAGCTCCAATCCCCATGACCCTCTTGGAATTCTTCCACCATCCCCATGGCCTCCCAATCCCCAAATGGAAACAGTGCTTTAGAGGGATGTTATGAATATTAAGGAACAAGTAATTATAAATCCTTTGGCAAACAGTCCCATAGAAATGTTAAATAATAGTGTGTTCCCATTTTACTTCATTTATAGCATTTGGATGAAACTAAGACATTTCACCTCTGTTTAGACCTTACATTGTCCTTTATGGTATTTGTAAATGAATTATCAACCACCTCTTTCTTATGCAAAGCGTTAAGGAAGTGCTCTTCATCTTCATGACATTTGCTCCAGGGTTTTGTCATGTTGTTTGTTTGTTTGTTTTGAAGGGGGGTTGTTAGGACTTTTTTTCTTTTTTTTATTTGAATGTCCTAGTTGGCTGAGTATGTTACAAATAAATTTTCTTACTTATGTGACTTTATACTCAAAAGCTTTCATCAATTCACCCTCTCTGAGGACATCAAAAATCTGAGTTCTGTGTAGTTGAGTTTCATCTTAAGGCAATCACATTTACCAAGATTCCTTTCCACATGTTTCCATCTTGTTTTAGTCCCATGCCCTTTTCCCACACCCAAACTAACAATTGTATCACCACAATACAATTCCTCTCCTCAACATTGGATCTGCTATGTGACTAAGTCACTCCAAGAAAACTCAAAAATGTTCCAAGATACTTTGCTCTTTATAGTTCATAATAATTAAGAGTTTTAAATTAATTCAGAGTCTTTTACCTGAGCTGCCAAATAGTCACTGTCACTGTCATCCTGTTGCTCATCGATTTGCTCGAGCGGGCACCAGTAACGTCTCCATTGTGAGACTTGTTGTTATTGTTTTTGGCATATTAAATATATCACAGGTAGCTTGCCAGCCTCTGCCGTGTGGGCGAGATACTCTCGATACTATTTGGCAGAGCCTGGCAAGCTGCCAAATAGTAATATAATTTAATTCCTTTGAGAACTGTTTTGGTTTTCATCCATACTTCCATGAATTTTCTGGAAATCAGACTAATGGAATGAGAGTAGTCAGGGGAGCAGATGAGGAAATGCGTCTCTGATGATCTTAAAGCTGAACAAGCAACCCTCCCCGTCCCTAAGCCGGAGGCCCTTTCTCTATGTTCTTCCTAAAATTGACAGTACTTCTTTCTCCTTGGCCAAGTGTTAATGAGATTTTCCACTATTCTGGAACATTATTAAATTGCAGTCCTCCCCCTCAGGAGTGAGCCCCTTGAGTCCCTCGTGGAGGTCACAGTTACTCAAGCATTGTTGGTGGTTCCAGCCCCTCCTTCCTCGCCCAATCTTCAAAGGCATTTGCCCCTCCTTGCCTAGGCTGCTGTCAGACTGAGTTAGATCCCCCAGGCCCCAAAGACACAGTTTCTAGAGGTCTGGGGCTCAGAAATGTCTCACCAGACTCTGTTTTAGTAAACTAACCTGGTACCAAGATGTTTTAAAGCAATCAAGTCTTCATTTTACACCCTTTAAATATGCGTGAATGCTTTCCATGCCCCTGCTCAAGTCCAGGAGTGCAAGAACTCAGTTCTGTCCTTTCTCAGAAGAGGCATGTGCAGAAGATTCTCCTGTTTCAGAAGGTCTTTGGTGGCACTGGACAACTCTGACTCACTTGTTATCAGAGAAATGGAAGTGAATTCATCTCTCCATCTCCCCCAGCCCCAAGAAGTTTTCCTGCTCTTTGTAGGAATTCACAGAGCTGACTGAACCAACAAGGGTGTTGCCAACGGGAGTCAGCAGATAGCTTTTTATTGAACAAGTGTTTATACTTGTAAAATGTTTTCTTTTCCTTCACTCTCTAAACTATTTTCTTTCCCTGTTTCTTTTTGGCTCTCATCTTCAGCTAAGACATGTGACCCACATTTGCAGCATCACAGCTAACTTTGAATAGATTCCACTGCAAATTCTTCAAGAATAGTGATTATAAGAGTAATTTCTCTGTGTGTGGGGGGTGGGGGGTGGGTGTGGTGAGGGGGGAAAGAAAGAGAGCCAAACAGAGGCACAGAGGCAGAGAAAGGGAAGAAAGAGGGAGAAAGTCAAATATGTGAGAGAGTGAATAAACAATTGAATAAAGAGAATCATGATGAAATGGGAGATAGTACAATTTTAAGAGAAGGCAGGAAATCCAGTTATGCTTCCACACTCACTGATGTGTACTCACTAATATGATGGAATTCAAGTCTCTTTCCATCCTGCGGCTGGGGAGATAGTACAGTAGGTAGGGAGCTTGCCTTGCATGCAGCCAACCCTGGTTCCTTCCCTGAGACTCTGGATGATCCCCCAATCCTTGCCAGAAGTGATTCCCTGAGCACAGAGCTAGGAGTAAGCCCTAAGAAAATGCCAGGTTTGGCCTTCAAACAAAACAAAGTCTTTCCACCCTAAAACTGTGTAAGGATTGAGCAATGCAAGAGGCAAGGAGCTGGCTTTGAGGACAGTCTGTGCTCCCCATAATTCCAGTCCCTGCCATATATAGGCCACCTTCACCCTCTCTGAACCTCAGTCATCTCCACAGGATGAGACTGGTTTTAGTAACCATAAACCCACACCAAAATTCAAACAGAAAATTGTCATGAATAGAGACAATTGACCTGTACAGTAAAGTCACAGACTATTAAATTAATACCCAAAAATCCATGGCCTTCCTATATGCAAACAATGAGACAGAGGAAAGGGACGTGAAAAAAAGCAATCCCGTTCACAATCCTGCCCCAGAAAATCAAATACCTCGGAATCAGCTTAACTAGAGAAGTAAAGGACCTCTACAAAGAAAGCTATAAAACGCTACTCCATGAAATAAAAGAGGATATGAGGAAATGGAAACATATCCCCTGCTCATGGATAGGGAGAATCAACATTGTCAAAATGGCAATACGCCCCAAAGCATTATACAGATTTAACGTGATCCCTATAAGGATACCCATGGCATTCTTCAAAGAAATGGATCAAGCTATCCTGAAATTCATATGGAACAATAAATGCCCACGGATAGCTAAAACAATTCTTGGGAAAAAGATGATGGGAGGCATCACCCTCCCCAACCTTAAATTTTACTACAAAGCGGTAGTAATTAAAACAGCATGGTACTGGAACAAAGGCAGAGCCGCAGACCAATGGAACAGAGTGGAATATCCCTACACACAACCTCAAATGTATGATCATCTAATCTTTGATAAGGGGGCAAGAAATGTGAAGTGGGGCAAGGAAAGCCTCTTTAACAAATGGTGCTGGCACAACTGGACAACCACATGCAAAAGAATGGACTTAGACCTTGACCTGACACCATTCACAAAAATCAGATCAAAATGGATTAAAGACCTCAACATCAGACCACAATCCATAAAGTACATCAAAGACAAGGTCGGCAAAACCCTTCATGATATTGAAGCTAAAGGTATCTTCAAAGATGACATGGAACTAAGCAATCAAGTAGAAACAGAGATAAACAATGGGACTATATTAAACTAAGAAGCTTCTGCACCGCAAAAGACACAGTGACCAGAATTCCAAGGCAATCTACAGAATGGGAAAGGGGAAATGTGCAATGGTGGGGGGATGGGTGCTCGATCATTGTATGACTGAAATGCAAAAAAGTATAGTCGAAATGACATTTGCACTTATATGTTCAACGCAGCACTGTTTACAATAGCCAGAATCTGGAAAAAACCCGAGTGCCCGAGAACACATGACTGGTTAAAGAAACTTTGGTACATCTATACAATGGAATACTATGCAGCTGTTAGAAAGGATGAAGTCATGAACTTTGCATATAAGTGGATCAACATGGAAAGTATCATGCTAAGTGAAATGAGCCAGAAAGAGAGGGACAGACATAGAAAGATAGCACTCATCTGTGGAATATAGAACAATAGAGTAGGAGACTAATACCCAAGAATAGTAGTATATAATACCAGGAGGTTGGTTCCATAGCTTGGAAGCTGGCTTCACATGCTGGGGGAAAGTCATCCCAGATAGAGAGGGGAACACCAAGTAATATGCGATTGGAGGTCCTGCGCGGGAAGGGACATGCATGCTGAAAGTAGACTAGAGACTGAACCGGATGACCACTCAATACCCCTATTTGGAACCACAACACCCAAAAGGAAAGAGAGATATCAAATTTCAATGCCCTGCTACAGAGGTGGGGTGGGGTGGGGGGGATGGGGCTGGGGCTGGGGAGGTGGGAGGGATACTGGGTTAACTGGTGGTGGAGAATGGACACTGGTGGAGGGATGGGGTCTTAAACATTGCATGAGGGAAAAACAAGCACGAAAATATGTTAATCTGTAACTGTACCCTCACTGTGACTCACTAATTAAAAATAAATAAATTTAAAAAAGAAAAAGAAAATTGTCATGAAGTGCTTGCCACTGTGTTTGACATAGGGATCTCTTGACCAGTGTTAGTCTCCGGAAGGCATCCTGGACATGTGAAAGTGAACAAGTTTCCCACTTTTGTGGGGTGGCGCTGGTGCCAGAAATTTTACCAATGGCATCACACATTCAAGTGCTCTACACCTGAAAAATATATTTTTGTAGTCATTTTGCTTCATATTTTACTTTCTGAGTCACATAAGTTTCTCATTTATTCTAAAAATTCAGTGTTCCATGAATCTCTTCTTTTCTATATCTTACATTTTAATTCTTAATGTATTTTTTTTACTGAAGTAATTCAGTGCTCTTTTCAGAATGGGAAATTATCACCAATGCTCCCAGAGGGGATAAAGCCCCTTTGCGGGTCTCAGCAGCCCTGGCTGAGGACAATGTCAAAAGCTGAAGTGGTGCAGAGCTAAACCTCATGGGTTCTCCCATGTTTAGCCTTTCCTATTTCTAAACAAGGTGTGTTCTCCATATCGCAAGCTCCCCTAGTCATTTTGACATAACTGAGAAAATATCAGTAAGGAGTAGGCGAAAGGTAAGCCAACGTTTTTCAAATTCTATACTGTGTCAACTTCCTCTTTTCCAGAATTCTTTACCTCAAGTTGCAAAGAGATTCTCAGCCTCCTTTCTGCAGGTAACATGTGCAAGTTATACAAAAACCTCAACAGGGTAGGCATCTGACATAGACTGCTGCTACATGTGGGTGCAATCCCAAATCCATGCACTGCTTCCTTCAAAGTCCAAGGCCCACAGTTGGGCCTATGCTCGACTTGGTCACAGCAGGCAGTTGGTGTGTGAAGGGGGAAAGAGCAGGAGGGAGTTTTCTGTGAAAAATATAATGCAGTAGAGACATCTGGGGGTAGATCTCTGACAGAGTTGGAAACTGAGGATGTATTGGGATTAAAAAAGAAGTTAGGGGCTGGAGAGATAGCACAGCGGGTAGGCATTTGCCTTGCACGTGGCCAACCCGGGTTTGATTTCCAACATCTCATATGGTCCCCTGAGCACCACCAGGGATAGTTCCTGAGTGCAGAGCCAGGAGTCACCCCTGTGCATCACCTGGTGTGACCCAAAAAGAAAAAAAAAGTTAGCCCCCAAGTTAACAGCTGTTGGCTAGGAAGAGCTCAGAATAAAGCACTGCTTTTATTTAGAGTTCAGTAGTATTATCAGGAATTGGGGAGTCCCAGTACTGCCAGAAGCAGAAGGAACTGAGCCCACAGATGGAGAAGTAATTCTGTGTGGGGCAGCTTATCAGAATTGTTAAGTTTTATTCTCTAAAGGCTATATCAGGTACTATAGCTATTGTCCCATTTTGCTGAAACAAAAGTGAATGACCTTGCCCAAGCTCACACATACTTGTCATTCACACTCTAGCCTGTGACTCTGGAACCACACAATGTGCCATTCTGCCTCTGGAAGGGAGAAAAACTGGGATAGTGGTTACCTGGGTAATGGATACTCCAGGGATTCTGAAAGGACATTTTCTGCTGAGCATTCACGGTAGGTATGTGAATACTTTAGTATGTTTTCAAGAAAGAAAAGAATTGCTGGGTGAGGGATGGAGTCAAACCATCTGGTGGTGTAGGCTGCAGACACTGGCCCATGTTCTTCTATACCCACACCTGGCCAGCAGTAAGCATGTTGCATCTCTTTTCTTGCACATGTCTCCTTTCTCTTTCCCAGTTTCATCCTGCCCAGGCCCAGGTGAACACCCTCATGTTTCTATCCTCGCCCACTCTACTCTCCCCTCTTTGGCCTCTTAGTGAGAACCTATTCTTCCTTCTCTCCAGTGATGTAGATTTTCATTTGGAACTTCTCTTCCATTCTCAAAGAATTGATCCTTATGTTCAAAATCCTGGCTGAAGTAAGAGGACTGAAATTTATCCACTGTGGCAAACAAAATCCAACATAGAAATGTTTTTTAAAAGTAGTACTTTTTTAGTGAAATTTATCAGCTACACAGGCAGGGTGGGGGGCTGGAAGGGTGGGTGGGTGGGGTGAGGTATACTGTGATTCTTGGTGGTGGAATATGTGCACTGGGAAGGGATGGGTGTTCGAGCATTGTATAACTGAGACTTAAGCCTGAAAGCTTTGTAACTTTCCACATGGTGATTCAATTAAAAAAAAAAAAGTAGTACTTTTTTTCTTTTGTACTGGGATCACCACCAGCAATACTTTGGGGCATCATAGCTATACCTGGGCAGTGCTGGGGTGCTGGGAATTGAGCATGACACTTGGGCCATCCCCCCACTTAAAGAAAAGAAAAGAATTAATGAGTTTTTGCGTCATTAATCTTGGAAACTTCTCCCCACAAAACATGCATGCTTTCTGAGCTTCCATCATGATGAGCATTTTGCATCTCTGCTTCCTCTTGCACCTGTGTTTTCATAATACAGAGACTGTTGGTTGAGTAAAACAGGAACAACTAATAAATAAAAAATCCTCACCATTTTCTTTGTAAGGGTCCCAGAATTTAGGGACTTATTCTGAAGCTGGCCCTAAGCTTATGAAGACTATCACAAGAGAATTCCATGCCTTGGCTGTTTTGTTCATAAGGATATTTACCGAGGAATAGATCCTGAGACTCTTCTCTGAAATCCTTGGGACCAAAGATTCAGAATATTTTAGAATTCAAGGGAGAAATATGTATACATCATATGTGCCATAGGACTGGAGCAATAGCACAGTGGGTAGGGCATTTGCTTGCACGCAGCTGATCCAGGTTCGATTCCTCTGTCCCTCTCAGAGAGCCTGGCAAGCTACTGAGAGTATCCCGCCCACACAGCAGAGCTTGGCAAGCTACCTGTGGCATATTAGATATGCCAAAAATAATAACAAGTCTCAGAATGGAGACATTACTGGCGCCCGCTCGAGCAAACCGATGAACAGGACAACAGTGCTACAGTGCAGTGCTATATGTTACATATCATTTCCATGAGAGATTGGGGCAGCAGCAATCAAACACATCTATGAGGCCAAAGAGCTGAATATTCACACTGAGACAAACCCAAAATACAGATAACCCAGGCCTAGTTTGGGTCAGCTTTGATAGCCACATAACTTTAAGTCAGACTTCAGATGACTTTATTGCCAAATGAGGGACTGAATTTGTTTTTTAGTGATTTGGATTGGGCGTTTTAAGGAAAAGAGTTGGGGGAAGGGGGATAAAAATGCAAACAGCTGCCATTTCTCAAGCAATCCTAGGCTCCCTTGTAAGCCCAGGAAGACTCTGCACTGGAAGATTCTGCATTGCGCTTTGTGCATAGAAGGCTTGGGGCAGAGACCAGGAAAAGGGCCTGAGGCCTTAGAGCTAGGGACATGCTTAGCCAAGGGCCCTGCAGTCTCCTCTTGTCATCGATATTCTCCCTCTAAGAAAATAACCAGGTGACAGATCTTTCCAGAAGATGACAGGTTTCTGCATCTCACCTGTCTGTCACTTGTCTTGACTTCCACCCTTTCCCAGTGGTTGTCACTTAGATCAGCTCTCTGGGCTGTCAGGTAGAGGCTGACCCGGGCTGTAGGAGTTGGGCCTCTCTACTTTCTTGCTACAGAGATTTTAAAAATAGTTGAGTGCCCCAGACATTCTTGAGGCAGTCATTTCCTTCCCTTCCAGTTTATTAATGGGCTTATTCCTTTTGACTCCCTAGCGCTGCTCCGAGGCACTTGGGGAAGGCCTGTTTATTGCCTTTGGCTGACATTACCTTTCTCCTTCTCCACCCCCAACCTTATCTTCTCCCTGCCAGCAGGGCTAACCTTTGGGCCTCTCCTCCTTTGGGCTTCCCTCTCCAGCTCTGCATTTTCCTGGGGTTTCTGAACCCTGGCGCTGCAGCCTGTGGAACTGGGCCCAGTCCTGGCCTTCTCACTGCCAGGACCAAGACACAATGGTAAAGTCACAACAAGGGGTTGAAAATGTTCAAGCACCTCTTAAATGTTTTTCTTTCTGGCTAGGGCAGCCTTAAGGGATGCTTGCCCTTTGCAGGCAGACTTGGGCCTTGGGATCTTCTAACTAGGGCAGTTTCTGGACCCTTGAGCTGCCCTTGCGGCTTTGTGAGGTTGGTGTTTGCAATCAGAAAAGCCCCTGAGAATTAGCAGCAGATGAAGCCTTTAATCTTCTTTAAGAGAAAAATGGGCAAAAAGGTGTTGGTGCTGTCTGCTAGCTCATGGCTCACCCATGAGGTTACCTCCCAGGGAAACTGTTACCTGTTCTCTTTTCCTTCACACCCACCTTGTAGCTTAAGTGTTGTGGGAATGAATACCTCTTTGATTCTGCCTTCAATCTATGTGTTGGCCATTTTCACACCAAGCAATTCTGACACCACCTGCATGTCTAAAATCCAGCTTCTTCTATCATTATCAACTTGGGGACAGTATCAGATTCCATAGGGAAAAGATTCATACATACAAGGCCTTTACCCCTTCAAATAGTAACTGCAGGCCTGAAGTCTCACCCAAACTTCTGAAACACAGCTCCAGCTGGGAGCTGTCCGTGAGCCCCTCTTTGGGTTTGATTAATGTACTTGAACATTTCACAGAACTCAAAGGGACATTGACTTAGATCGCTGGCTTGTTATAAAAACATAACTTAGGGATTGGCAGTATGGTACTGGGTTAAGGTGACTGTATTGCCTGCTGCTGAACTTATGTCAATTCCCAGCACTGCGTATGGTTCCCTGGCACCAGCAGGAGTGACCCTGAGAGTCCTGGAGTGAACTCTCAGAAGAGCGCTTTCAGGTCTGTCCATAAAATAAAATTAAAATACATAATTTGGGGGATGGGGGCTGTGAAGTGATAGTACAATGGGTAGGGCATTTGCCTTGCCTGTGACCTACCCAGGCTCAATCCCTGGTAACCCATATGGTCCCCTGAGCACAGCTCCTAAGCATTGCCAGGGGTGACCCTCAAACCAAAACAATAATAATAATAATAATAATAATAACAACAACAACAAATAGATAATCTGAGAGCACCTATTTGGAAAAGATGTGTCAGGCAACATGTGAAGACGGGATGCATAATTCCACACTCTGTCCAATGAGGCCATTCTCCCAGAATCTCTGCTTGGTCACCAACAAAGAAATACTCCAACCTCTTTTGTGCTTTTATGAAGGCCTTATTACATAGACATGACCAGTAAAATCATAGACAATTGGCAAATGGTTCAGCCTCCTCTCTCCCTCCTCAGAGATGGGGGAGCATGACTGAAACATTCATTCCTTTCATCACTTAGTTGGTTTTCCTGGGAACCATCCTTAAGTTACTGAAGGGCTTCCAAATGTCACTTCATTTGCAAAACAAAACAGACCTTTTCACCCCCTAGGAAATCTCAAGGCTTTGGGGAACTCTCTGCCAGGAATGTCAATGAAGATCAAGTATACTATTTCTTAGTAAAATCCCACTATCATAATCATTGAACCCACTGAGTTGGACACAAAGGACCTCTGCCTGCCACCCCCTGTAGCTCTTTTGTGCTCCAAATGTGACATTATAACAGCACTAAGACTTACACATTCCACTTTGGTGTAAAGATTGTCCTCTCCTGCTGTTTCTTCACTATTGCTGCATGTTGGTGTTCTTGAACACACTTTCAATGGAAGGACAGAATTCTGTAAATGAATCAGGCCTGGACCAACCCTAGAGCTGGGACCAAAGCATGGGAATTCCTAGTAGCTGCTCTGCCTTCGCTAGAGTGACCAATCATGCCAGTTTGCTGTGGACTCATTTGGTTTTGGCACCAAATATTCATTTCTCAGATAAACCTTTAGCCCAGTTGGGTACACTAAGTGCCCGATATTTATAAGCTTGATCAAAAGAGTGGGTTTAGGATCAAGAGAGATGATAAAATGAGTGGGGCACTTTCCTTGCATGCAGTCAACCTTGATTCAATCTCCAGCATCCCACAGTGTTCCCTGGGCACCACTGGGCATGATCCCTGAGCACAGAGCCAGGACTAAGCCAGGACTGTCAGGTATAGCACAAAAAATAAAAATGGATCTGCTAATTTGTTGACCACTGAAGCCTAAATATTCCGAAAGTGAACATTTTTAGTTATCCATGTTGTTTTTAAGAAATACCTACCTTTCAGGTATGTCTCATTAATTAACTATAAACCTAATATGTAATCTGTCAGCTCACAATTTGGAGAAGATGCATTCTTTAAGTTCACTGAGGATAAGTTCAATGTTATTAATCAAGAAATTTCAAAATATTTTATCTTTTGGAGTGACTTACAACCTCCTCAGTTTGAACAATTTTAGCCTTCTGGAAAATATTACTAGAAGTTTTTGCAGAAGAGCAACTGATGGAGCAGAAGTGCTATGCAAACTAAAACATCAAATGATATTATTAATCCAAATATTTTACCACAGTGGCTGTTTCTTTTGGAAAAGAATAGATATATCCAACACTTCTCTTGGCACCAAATATGTAGGGACTCAAGAAAAGTGATTATTAATGCCACTGACTCAATCTACAACAGCAATATTTATTCATGGTTCATATGTACTTGTCACAGGTGTTGGCTTTTGGAATTAACCATATGACATAGCTGCTGCCCTCACTAAGTGATAATCTAGTGGAAAAGAGAAAATAAGATAATCACAAAGAAGGATAAAATTAGAGTTTTTTTAAGTACAGTTTTTTTTAAGTACCATCAAAGTTCTAGGAAACTTTGATAAGGCAACATGCTTAACCTGAGGATCTGACATTTTTTCTAAAAGTTGAGGTTAACCAGGCTCAGACAGAAGAAAAAACTGTTATAAGCTGGAAGTGTAGCATGAGCACATGACTCGAGGTAGAGTTTGTCATGTATTAAGGGAAGCAAATGGCCACTAACTTAATAAGACAGCATTAACATTACAATTGCAAACTGTACAAGCAATCTTCTTTTAGGTCCAGTGACATGCTACTCTAGTACAAAGAGCTTCTAATCAGTTTTAGCAATATTAGAGCATCCACCATCCAAAGGGGATCTAGAGATCAATCAACTTACTACTGTTATGACTGGGACTTAGCATGAAGTGTGGGAACTGAATTTGACAACTGAATATGAACCACCATCTCGAATCCTTTCCAGGACATCCTGCCCACCCTCCATCTCAAAGGGATTTTTCTTCTCAAGTCTTTCATTCTCAGAGTACTTTTGAGTTTCCCCTTCAAGAATGGCTTCTTCCCTGTCTCTTGAGTTTCCAGGATCACCAGAGCGAGTGAAAGGTGATTATCCTTCTTTGCTTGAGATGTTCCTCCTCACATTGTCAGCACTTACAGGGGATTTGGTGAGTGACTCCAAGGGGAATCTTAAAAGAAGTTCTTGCGTTATTAACATACTTGGTTCTCCTTCCCATCCAGTAGGAAGGTTGGCATTCACTTCAGGAAGACCAACAGTCCTAGAAATTGTGGATTTGTCTACCTTGAAAATCACTTATGGTTCTACCAAACTCTTTGTCTCTACTTGTCATCAGAACCTACTGTCATTGTTCTACCTCACCTGCTGCCATGAGCCACCCAAACAGGAGAATGATTCTGTATTATGCTCAGATAGAGCCTTGTCATTTTACTACAGCAGAATTGGTGGCAGGAAATCCCCCACAGACACACAGGCTTAAGGCATTGGAAAAACTTGATTAATTTTCTTAATGAACATAGAGAAAGAACAATTATTTCTTTGATCCTGTGTATCCCTGCAAGAAAACCAGGGTACATGCTGTCCCTCTGGGAGAGACAGACGGGGGCCACTGCAATCTCCTGGCTGGAAAGGGCTGCTTGCCAAGGTTTCTTAAGAATATGTGTTACACTGTCGTATCCCTATTTTCCTCCCCAATAAAATAATAATTTGGCAGAGTTTGAGGTGAAGATAGTAAATCAATCCCAGATTGCAAAAGTTGCAAAAATGTCCTACCAATTCATCAAGCAGGGTCTAAGGGCTTGAGAACTTCCCAGGGAAAGAAGCACTCCTGTGTTGGAGCATGTTATGATTTGGGAGAGCACCAAGAACCCTAACATTCTTGTCAAGCCCCAGAGAGCAAGATTTACTCCTAATCTTCAAGGTGATCATGTAGATGTTACAGATGTAAGAATGCTTTAGCAAAACTGCTTTTGAAATTGCTCTTTCAGCAACTATTTAATATTGCCTTCCAAGGTCCAGAAGGGTGGGGTCTTGTTAGAATTTTATTATAAGTCTTTGGGATGGAGGTCTGGGGAGTAGTATATTGTCATGTATGTGTGTGTGTGTGTGTGTGTGTGTGTGTGTGTGTATTTCTGGACACCAAACCCAGAACCACTTATGAAAGGCAAGTACTTTACCACTGAGCTATATCTCCTGTCCCATCACTAACATTACTTAATAAGCTGTTGCTAAGAACAACTTCTAAGACTAGAAGTAACATAAGAGCACTTATGGAGTGTCTTGGGCCCTTTGTGGTGGTGGGGCGCAGTCACTGGGTATACCACTACCATAAATTTGACATTCTTGAAAACATGTTACCTAAACTATAATACAATGAGTTTTTTTTTTTTAAGAAGAATCACTTGTGTGTTCAGGATAAACTAAGTTAGTTTTTTAAAATCCAAAATAAACTTAGTTAACCATGTTGGTTCTCATTTATCAGGACCCCCTGATTAAAAAGTGAGGGTACCCATATCCATTTGTGAGGCAGGATTTAATTTCCAAACTAGGACAGAACTGTGAACAAGAACAGTTCGTGTCAATGAATAAAGTATATCCTGATTTTAATATATTGAATCACTGTAAATTACCAAGGTACAAAGCAATTTATGACTGAGTGTCCGGCATACAGTGTTCTAACACCAGTTTCCTTTCCACTCCCCCACCTGCCTCTATACAGGCACTATTCCCTTTTCCTTTTTGCCTTTAAAGCACTGAAAATACACCCTAATTTTGAAGAACTTTTAAAATAACCCTTGTAGGAGAGTTAGATGAGATTCATCTTATTTCTCCTGACTACATAAAAGGCAAATTAATCTATTGTTGTTAAATATCTTAGAGGGAGGGCAACAAAGATCAACTCCTGGAAAGGCAGTTCAGTGAATCCCATCTCTGCAGGATCGCCAGTGGCCACATAGAGGTCTGGCTGAGAACTGACTACAGCTCAGATCTTGAGATGCTGCCAGGGCCTCGCATGAGGGCTAAGGAACAGACACACACAGACATCCCCAGCACAGTCCTTTACGTCAATCTGGAAGAGAGATTTCCCAGGACTGACACTTCCAGTTATTTTCATTTATTTTTTTCACTTTCATTATTTCCCTCAACTCCCAATTCTCCCTGCAGAAATGCTTTTAGTGGAGCGAGTTTCTTTCACATGACTGAGAATGTCAATTGCCTTTTAATTTATTGCATTGAAAAGAAACTTAAAGAATTTTAAGTTGTCGGGTTTTGTTTTATTTTTCATAAACTGATTCTATTATTTTGAGCTCTGATACTTTATTATTATTCTTCCAAATACCACTATAGAAGAATAGAAGACCAAGATTGGGCCAGAAAGATAATACCGGGGTGAAGGTCTTTCTTGCAACTGTATCACTGTATCACTGTCATCCCCTTGCTAATCAATTTGCTTGAGCAGGCACCAGTTACGTCTCCATTGTGAGACTTGTTGTTACTGTTTTGGGTAACTGACCTGGTTTTAATTCTAGCACTGCATATTGTCCCCTGAGAATTTCCAGGAGTGACTCCTGGGCACAGACTCAGAGGTGTTGCCCAAGAAAGGAAAAAAAAAAAAAAGAACAAACAAACAATAAAAACCACACTCTACTCAGCAGTGTGGCCTGAAGAATCTCCTCTCAAAGACCAGCGACTGACAATCAGGTTCCAGGTACTCCAGGCTAGAACCACATACAACTGGGTCTGTCTGGTCCAGCCACTACTTTTGATTTCAAAACCACTTCTAAGCCAGTAAGATTTCCACGCTTTGGTAACAACTCCACAAACCCAGCGCTCCTCTCATGATGGGATAAGAAACTTCACATTTTGATTGGTCAAATTTTATTATACTGTGGGATTTGTTCATTATATACTACATATCTGTGTGTGTGTGTGTGTGTTTATTCTTTCTTGGTCAAGCCCTAAAAACCAACAAGGCTCTGAAAAATCAATTTCCAAAAGACAAGATAACCCATCATTGCAAACCTCTTCCAAAACTTTTTCTTATCTTCTACAATCCAAACACGCAGCTCCTTCGTGGTGATTTTTCATATTCCAAGCAAGCCTGGTACCTTTGTCCATTGCATCCTCCATCTAAAAGCAACCCTCCACCTCACCCCCACACCTCTATCTCCAAACTGCTGATTTCTGGTCCCCAGATTGAAAGATACTGGCTGAACTAAAATTTCCCATTTTTTCGGTCTTCACAATTGGGAGGCATCTATCTTTTGATGTCGATTTAGCTTGCATTTTGTTAACTACGTGGAATGGCAAGCTTTCATTGTAGTATTTCTTCTATGATTACTTGTTCGTGTCCCTTGCACAGTTTACATTAGAAAGTATCCACTACAACATTTATAAAAGTTGTTTTATTGATTCATCATTAGCTTACAATATCATAGGACATGAGCAGTTTACTTTTATAAAGTCTTTTTTTAAAAAAAAAGTTTGCAAGATTTGGACCACTGCCATGGTAGTCAGGAACTACTCCTGGCTCTTTGCTCAGAGATCACTCTGGGCAGTGCTTAGGGAACCACATGCCATGTCATGGATCAAATGAGATTTGTAACACACAGGACAAGTGCCTCAACCCCTGTATATATACTCTGGCCTCCAAAGTATATATTTATATATATAAGACCTTGCCCTACCATGAAAGTCATGTACATTGTGGAGTGCCTTGTGGACATTTCATTTTTGTTTATTTTATTTTTTTATTTTTGTTTATTTTTGTTTATAAAGTTTTTGATATGCATTCACTTTTGTGTTCTCTTTATAAATTTATCCGTAATATTTTTTCTCCTTTTAAATGACAATCAGGATAGATGTATGGTGGAAAATCCATTCCCTTTAAACCTTTGATTATTTCAAGTAATTCATTTTGTCAAATGCATCTGTGTTTTCTATGCCCCTTGGGTTACCAGTCATTCCTCCCCTGTGCTCTAGTACTGATCTATAAATTCTGCTATCTAACTCTTCCAGAGGGGTCAGACAGGAGCGAGATCTAGGAACTGGTCTTGGCTCAGGCTGCAGTCTCACTGTCACAGGTCGGTGCACTAAGGGTGAACCTCAAAGTCTATAGATACAGTCAATAAAAACAACTTAAAAGGCTGAGTAACTTTCAGTGCTCCGGCTGTTTGGAGAAGCAGGAAATCTCAACACACTCAGTACTACACATGGCCACAGACATGATAGATGGGTGTCTCGAGGCTAGCTGCAAGGAGAGGCAGTTCTTAAAAGGTCACAGACGCAGCTCATTCAGTTCCCAACAGTCTCCACAATTGCCACCCTTGCTTCAGGCTTAAATTCCAACAGCCAGTACCCAACTAGCCTCAGTACCCTATGAGGCATAACTCCACCTTTCATCTAGCTCTTCAGCCACTTGCTGGGTTTTTTTGGAGCCTTAATTACCAGCATCTATCTTAGAACGGGGCTCCCCAGTGTCGCTGACTCTGGTCTTGTACTGGTCAGGCTCACGGCTGCAACGTTCCCTCCCCAGGCAAGTCACAGTGACCTAGAGGCAGCCCCAGTAACCTTAGAGATAGTTTTCCTGCTCTCTCCAGTTCTCCCTCCATCTCCCCTTGCAGGCCACTGGTCCTTTTTCAGGGCCCCTAAGTCACTTCTTGATCAGCCTAGTTGAAAAAGGGAGAAGATCGGAGTCCAGCATCTATTCATCTGCCATCTTGCTAGAATATCCCAGGCTGCCTTTTGTAAAACGTCTGATTCTACATTTTATGCTCTGCCATTCATTTATGTTTTCTTTTAGAATTTTATGGATCACTTTTTTACATTTCAGTTTTAACTCATCTGGAACTTATTTTGGTATATGATTTGAGAAAGAGATTCCACCTTTTTTTCTGCCAAATCTTTTTTCAAGCCAAATATCTTTACACAATTTATTAAATAAACTCCTTTCCCCAGTGATTTATGATGATGACTTTATTATATACTAAATATACATGTGTATTTAAACTACACTCTGTATTACATTTTATTAGATTGTTGCACTTATTTGTAATGTTTCATTATACTTTAACTTATTTTTCAAATTTCTTCCTTTAGAAGATTAACTTTAAAATTATCTCTTCAAGTTTCTCCTGTAGTTTCATATCAATCTATTTGTACTTGTATTAACTACATAAATATATGCATTAATCTATGCACAGATTATTTATAGCACACATACACACAATATACAATCAGATATACTTAAACTTTCTTTTTACATAAATAATATCTCATTGTTTACATTCAGCAAGTGAAGTTTCAAAGAATAAATTTATAAAACAAGAGAATTTATAAAATTCAATAGGTTTTAAAATTATCTTTAAAGTTTTTAATTTATGTAATATTGGTTTACAAGATTGTAAATATTTCTATATTATACCACACCTACCACAAAAGTTCCAACATTCCTCCAGCACAGTCTACCTTTATGACCCCTTGGTAATGTCAATTCTGAGATCAGAGTTTAAGGACTTATTTTTTTAGAAATGAAAGTTATCTTTTCCCATACTTTCATGTCACTTATATATCCCACATAAATGGGATCATCAGTTCTTTCTATTTCTGATGAATCTCACTTTTTATTTCTTCCTCCACTTTTGTTTACGTTGTAGCAAAGTGCAAGGTTTCATCTTTTCTTATAACTGAGTCATATTCCATTGTGCATGTATATAGAGCATCTCTTCATTACCCACACTTCTGTTATGGGATAGTGAGGATGCTTCCAGATCTTGGTTATTTTAAGCAACACTACAACAAACACATGTGTGCATATATCTTTTCAGATTCACATAGCTACTTTTGTTCTTTGGACATGATGCTTAAAAGTAGGATTTCTGGATCATTATGTAGTTTTTATTTTCCTCTTTTCCTTTTTTATAATTCTATTTTGGGGAACCTCCGTACCGTTGCCCATAGAGGCTGAACCAATTTACATCCCGGGAGCATTGAAAGAGGGTTCCTTTTTCTCCAAATCCTTGTCAGCACTTGTTGTTCCTGACCTTTTCGATATAGGTCATTCTCACTGGTGTGAGGTGACATCTCATTATCATTTTGATTTGCATTTCCCTGATGATAAGTGATGAGTGATGATAAGAATTTTTTTTTCCGTGTGTCTCTTAGCCATCTGTATGTCTACTCTGGTGAAGTATCTATTTAACTCTTCCCCCCCCCCCCGCTGGGGAGATTGCATTTATTTGTTTTCTTGCTTAGTTTTGTGAGTTTCTTATTTATGTAGAATATTAAATCTTTCTCAGATGTGTATATATAAATATTTTCCCTATTCTGTAGAATTTTTTTCTTAATGATAGTGTCTGTTACTGCACAGAAGTTTTTAATTTGATATAGTTCCATTTTTGCTTATAAAAATTTAATTCCAGAAACCAATATTATGGAATAATTTTTCCTATATTTTCTTTGATGTATTTTATGTTTGGGGGTCTAAAATTCAAGTCATCAATCGATTCCAAATTATTTTTGTTAATAGTGTGAGAGTGACCTAATTTCATTCTTTCCTATGTACCTATGCAGATTTTCATCATCATAATTTATTGAAGAGACCTTTTTTACTTTATTTTATAGTCTTTGTAGGCAATGTTGACTCTGATAGAACATCTATCTTGCATTGTGAGGCACTGAGTTTTACCCCTAACTCTGCACACACACACACACACACACACACACACACACACACACACATTGCATTTTATACTCTTGACTTCTTTGTCATAAATTATTTATCCACAATCTAAGGAGTGAATTCTGGGCTCTCAGTTTTATTCCAATAATTTATTTATATGTTGCTTTTATTTCAACACCACCCTGTTTTGATTATTGTAGTTTTGCAGTATAGTTTAAGGTCAAGGGCCTGTGATGCCGCTTTTCTTTCCTTTTTTTTTTTCTTTAGAGTCACTGTGAGATACACAGTTAAAAAGCTGTTCTTGATTTCTTGTTTGGGCTTCAGTCATACAATGTTTCAAAACCCAGCCCTCTACCAGTATACATTAACCACTACCAATGATCCCAGTCTCTCTTTCTCTCTCTCTCTTTCTCTCTCTCTCTTCTCTCTCTCTGTCTCTCTCTCTCCCTTTTTGAACATTATAATTTGAAATATAGATATATTTCAAGCTGCTATTTTAAACCCTTACAGGAGTAGGCAGAACTTAGGAGTTTGAGAGAAGGTGGAATAAGAGAGGACAGCCAAGAAACAGAAAGGTCTTTCTTGGTTGACTGGTGCATTAGTAACCTGGAGTATATTCCCTCTACATATGGTTGACTCCTTATGATTACATATTTTGGTAGCTTCCTATGAGTTCTTCAGGGACCTCTTCTCTGCAATCTATCATGATTAATGTATGATCTCTCACCTACTGCCTCTGCTTTCTAACTGCTAATCACTAACACAATGATTTCTGAAAATTTATCTCTTCTTTGACATTAATTTGGCCAGAATCCTTCCTGATAGAGCATATTCCAGCTACACTTCATTTAGCCCATAAAGAATCCATACTTTTTTTTTTTTTGCCTTGCTCAGGTCAGGAACTCAGGATTTTTCCAATGCAATATCTCTTTTTGCTTTGCAATCTTGAAGGTTCTGACCAGTCACAATCTGTTCTTCTATATTTTTTAAGGGTCAATCATATACCAGTTTCTATCTCTAGCCACAAGTTGCATTTGTGGCTAGAGTTTATTAATGAAACTCTTGGAACCTTACATCTTGACTTAAATATCCAATTCCCTCCCTGCTGGGATAAATAAGTGGTCCACCAATCACTTAAAACAACAATGACAATAAAGATTTCTTCATTTACAATGAATCCTTTGTCTTTCCATTTAAAGCCTAGAGGTAAATGATAGGTTAGTGCCAGTAGATAATTTCACAATTTCTTAGCATATCCTGCATAAACCATCTAACACCTTTAAGAACATGAGAGATGTGGAGATATTCAACAACTACTGTGTCTGTTCTCATATGTTTGGAACCTCCACTGAAACTCTGAGTCAACAGGAAAAGTCCCATCTTAACATTGTGCTATATATATGTATGTCATAGGCTCCTACTCTACAATACATTATGTTCCTTGACAAACTACATCTGGAAAATACTGCTCTATTGTTTTGCTTTTAACTATGATGTAAGTCACCAACTTGTTGAGGGAATAGTCTATATGCAATACCTAATTTTTATTAGAAATAAATATTAACATTTTATTCATCTTTTTTACATTAGTCAATTAAACATAAAATTGGTCTCTTTCACTCTACTAATGTGATTTATGCTATTTTTAGGTTTTAAAAATACTGAATAATTTGCATCCTAGAGTATTATTCTTTTAAAATAGCTCTATATTAGATTTATTATAATTTCCTTCAAATTTTTTGTATCTGTATTTACAAGTAAACTTTTCTAAAATTTTTTATAATCTTTGTCAATTTTAGCAATGCTATTTTATCTTACATACATAAATTACATAATTTTTTAATAAAATCTTGATACATAAAAAATAATTCAATGAAAATGCCTGTATCCTGAAGCATAAAGGTCAGAAACATTAGAAATGGATTTGAAACCCCAGTGAGCAAGCTTCTACAGCAAGGACAAAGGGCAGCATTCTTGAATTGAAAGCAGAGAGACCCCACCTCAACCAGAAAGAAACCCCATGGCAGGGAAACTAGCTACAACTGGGAAGAGATTTCTAACGTGTGGAATTACTCTGGGGAACAGAATAGGGTTGGGGTTGGGGTAGAGTAGTGTTATGTTGAAATCCTGTAGTTATACACTGAAATGGGAAATAAGAAACTAAAAAGTATAAATAGGTATCTGGGTTGCTGGCAGACACCATCTTGGCAAACTTTTGCAGCTTTACAGTAGTGTGGTGGCACTATATTAGATCTCACACCTCACAGTAACAGACCCTGAAAGTAAGAGCTTCACACACCTTGCAGAAGATAACTGAGCTAGCTGGGGGCAGAAAGACAATTGCCATTATCAGGAGAGGTGGCAAACCCAAATTCCCCCTATTTGGTCAACTTGACCTGCTCCCAGTGTCATCTTAGATCCATGCTAACTTTTGTTTTGAAAACAGAAACTAAAAGTGAAGTAGAATCAGAGAACAAGCTCAGTGGGCTGAATCAACGTTTGCATGGAGGAGGCCAATATTCAGTATCAAGCACTTAATTGTCCCCTCAGCATCATCACCAGAAACACCTAGGCACAGAGCAGAAACATTCCATTTTTTCAAAGTCATGATCTTCTTTTGAGAAATAAAATGTGGATCAGAGAGATAGTACTATTAAGGTACTTGTCTTACAGAAAACCCAGGTATGCGGGACTTTGTGACTGAGAATTCTGGGTTCAATGGGACCAGGAACGGAGACCCCCTGCCTGTATACCCCAACTCCCTCATCTCCAGAGACACAGCAGTCATGCCCATAAGCCACCTCTGGCTGGCACCAGATAATCTCTTCATCAGCCACCATTCAGATTTCATGTCCTTCTCTCCCGGAAGGGAGCATAACATGATACTCACCATAACCGTCAGCCAGACCCCGTTCCATATTTCACACAGGGCACCCCAGAGGGGGCTGGATGAGAGTCTTTCCCGCTCCAAGGGACCCAGACACAGTAGCCAAAAACCTCCAGAACTCAACCACAGCCATACTCACGGACACTCTCCACATGCTCAGCTGAGCTTCATCCACAAGTGAATCTATTTCTAGATCACACAGCCTTTACACTTCATAGGACACAACCTACCCATACTCCAAGAGTACTGAACCACATTTGATGGGGTTCAAAGTAAGTAGTAGGCAACCAATCTTAGAGGATAAAATATATATGTATATATTACCCATATATATGTATATGCACTCAAGGCTCAACTTTTGTTTGTTTTTGGAGCTGTCCAGGGGTTACTCCTGGCTCTGCACTCAGGAATTACTCCTGGGGACCATATGGGATGCTGGGAATCAAACCCGGGTCGGCCGGGTGCAAGGCAAATGCCCTACCTGCTGTGCTATCACTCCAGTCCCAAGGTTCAACCTTTAACAACATGCCAGTAATCTCTTATAGAAAGTCTCGATGATCCCTGTTGAAATAGAACAATCCTCACACTCTTTCTTCTAAGGATATTTTTTGTAGCATTTTCATTTGTTTTTCATAACAAACAATACAAAATATATAATTTCGGTTCTGCTATGGGACAGGGATTGGGGTTCGGGATGGAAACATCTGAAATATGGTGGTGGAAAGGTGTAATGGTGGCAGAATTAGTGTTTGAATATTAAATGTAATCAAATATTGTGAGCTACCTTATAAAATTTAAAAAAAAAATTTAAGGCACTTTCTTGCATATGGCCAATCACAGATTGACTCCTAGTACTATCTGATTTCACAGCAACCTCAGGAGTAATTTCTGAGCACAGAGTTAGGAGTAACTCCTGAGCACATCTGGTCCCCAATAATTCACTGTATCACTGTCGTCCCGTCAATCATCAATTTGCTCGGGTGGGCACCAGTAACGTCTCCATTCGTCCTAGCCCCAAGATTTTAGCAGCCTCTCTTTACTCGTTCTTCCCAGCGGTGCCGCATTGGAGGCTCTTTCAGGGTAAGAGGAATGAGACCCATCATTGTTATTGTATTTGGCATATTGGATATACCACGGAGAGCTTGCCAGGCTCTGCCTTATGGGCAGGATGCTCTCAGTACCTTGCCAGGTTCTCTGAGAGGAAGAACTAGGATATAAGAGGGATATTTGTTTTATAGTCTCTGGATCTTGGCCATTGATGGGATTACACGGCCCCCGGGGGCAGTTTGTGGGTGTGGCTGACAAGCTACTGAAAAATGGGGGATCTGGGCGGAAGAAGCTCAGTCCCGATCCAAGCAGGCTTGGAGATCTCAGCCCCGGGTCCCACACACCTGGGTTTCTCTGCCAATTCCTTCATGCATGAGGCTTGTCCAAACATGTGGAGAGTGTCCTTGAGCATGGCTGTGGCTGGGTTCTTACCACCATGGGTTCTGGAGGTCTTTGACTGCTGGGGCTCTGCTCAGGGTGGGGAGGGAAACTCAACCCACTCCTCTCCGATGGGCCCTGGTGAAGACAGCCAGGCGTGGGGGCAAGAGATTATTATTAATAATAATTTATTAGTTAAACATACAAGCAAATAATTAATAAAACCTGTGGGGCCAGAGAAAACCTCACTGAATACAAACCTAGAGGCCTCAGAACACTATGGGTATTGCCCTGTAAGTTCTGAGCATTGTTGTGGTGGCCTGGATAATTCTTACATTGCAGGGCCCAAGCATTACCACATCCTTAGGCCCCTACAAGGATTTGCCATCCCAGTTGGCAGAGAATCAATGACAGGGATCCTCAGGACCTCTGAGTATCTCTTAGAAGGCTTTATCCCCCTCAAAACAAATAACTGGCTATTGTAAAATTTATAGAAAAGTATACGTAAATATTGACTTTATAAAGTAACCAACCATACAGCCAAATCAAGAAATATCAATCTTCTCACTGCAGAATCACATCCCCACACACTTTTCCTTCCACCACTAGGGTACTCTAGGTTATTCTCCCTCCCATTAAAGGGTAACTAATATCTGACATTTAGAAACATATTAATTTTGTGTATTTTTATATCTTATGTAATGATATACTTTTGTATATCTTTTGTACTGATCGTTAACTCAATTTTTTTCATGAGTTAGCCATATTTTGTGTGTAGTAGTAACTCATTCTCACTCAAATTCAATATTTCATATGCAACTACCAAAAATTTATCATTCTTCTATCAATGTGCATTGGAGTTATTTTGAGTTTGAAGTTATTATTAATAGTGTGTCTATGAACACTCTAGTGAATGCTATTTTTGTTTGTTTCATTTTGTTTGGGGGCCACACCCAGCAGTGCTAAGGGCTTCCTCCTTGCTCTACATTCAGGGATCACTCCTGACAGGTTCAGTGGACAATCTAGAGGTGCCAGGGATCAAACCTGGATTGACGACATTCCTGCTTACAACTTTTACAAGAATTTTTGTTTTCTGATATTTCCCATAGTATTCAGGTTATGCTGCTAAATGGTTGATAAATACTAATCAATAAAGTTAGACCTTGAGCCAAAGTATTGAATAGACAAAATACTTTCAGAGCTCTCTAGTAAATTTAGACTCAGACCCTCCTCCAGGACTTTGATCTGATGGAAACCAGAACCCTTTCCTGGGTTAGATGAGAAGGGGAAGCACCCCAAACAACAAGACAACCAGCTACAAACCGCATGCTCCTATCTACATGGCTGATAAGGACCATCTGATGCAATGAGGCCATTCTCTCCACAAAGTCACAATATTTATTTTAACACCAGTGAACACTGAGTGTGTGTATATATCTATATAGTGATAAAACATTGCTCTAATATGTACACAAGGTCTGAACAAGATCAATTCATCAGGGTATCATGCGGATTGTATGAAAGAGGTTGTTTATAGAGTGTGGTGATAGAGTACTGTGATAGAAACCATAGAGAAGCACTGTTTAATGCTCATAATGCATGATACATATTTCACAATATGAGCAATAAATAAATAATTAATAGCATAGACTGGAGATAGCATGGATATGAGTAAGAGATATAGTATTCAAGAAGGTCTGCTGAAATACTCCACTCTTAATGGTTAAGAAAGTAATGTACAGCTGTGCCACGTATTTAAGAGATGTTCTTTATTAAGCTTAGTCTTGTGGGCTGGCTGATTTTTCTATCCAATGGTTGCTATTTCTGAAGATTCAATTTCAAAGCATTTCATTTTACCAGCTATTTGTATAAAAGTTCCACATGGAAAGAAATTGGTCTGGGATACAGCACAATAAAATACCATTTTCTGACCTGTTTAAATAGCAACATTTTTCTCAGAAATGTCCTATTCAGGAATAGAGTAAGCTTAATTGCAAAGATATTGACTAGTCTATATGTCATTTCCTTCAGTCATAATTTACTGTGCTCCAAGTACCCTGGTTTTGTGCCTAGTGAAGAGTATCGGGCTGATAGTTAGCACATGTCCTCAGGGACCTCTCCTTTCCCTAATACATATGTATTAGTTCCCATTAACCTCATTTAAAGAACAATGTGGACAATAAGAGGCCAGATGGTAGTGAGTGTCTGTTACCATACATGAGTAACTCTTCCCATTATCAGTCAGTCTTTATTTACTCAATGAGTGAGTAACTCATTTTTGGAGGACTGGTTCTTTTTCCTCCAGAACTACTGGCAAAGACATGTACTCCCTCATATTCTTTCCTAGAACTTGAAGTCACAATATCTATGAAAAGCACTGCAAGAAAGTATCTCTCCTAATGAAAGGCATTTGTGAAAGAGCGTTACTTGTGAGAGAACAGTGAGTTTCTCTCCCTGTAAGGCTAAGCCCCTGGTTCCTGCCTGTTCCCTATCCATCAACACCCTAGAAACTGGAGAGCCCCCGCCCCCACCCTGCCCACTTAGACCTGAGTGAACTGAAAGGAAACCAAATAGGTACTTAGACATCTCTCTTTTAAGTCCCATGATTCAACAGTGGAATCAATTTCTCACCCTAATTCTCAACCCTCGAAGAGTAAAGAAAAGGAGTCAGAGACAGACCAAAACTGAGGCTAGCAGAGGTCTACAGAGAATGCTGGTATTATCCGCTGGCTTTCCTGTAGACCTCAGGAACCTCAGAAACCTCAGTTCAAATACTTGAATTTGCAATGGCAATATAGGGCCAAAAAGGATATCTCCAAAATTTGAAGGAACATCTGTTCTCTGAATGGCTGATTGCTTGGTGAAATCATTCTATCCTGTATTCTGCTTTTGTGAATAATATCCTAACCTTTGAAAGGGGAAAACAATACCATGGTTTTTAATTTAAATAATGAAAAATAATCTTAGGGTTTGTGTGTGTGTTTCAGCTTTTTACTTGTTTTGTTTCTGGGTCACAGTTGTAAGTGTTCAGGACTTACTCCTGGCTCTGTGCTCAAGGATGACTCTTGGAGGACCTCAGAACCAATGCACTAGGTAAGCTATGTGTAAGGCAAGTGTCTTAGCTGCTGTATTATCTCTCCAACCCCAGGATTTATTTCAAAATTGTTTTAGGAATTCAAGGAGCAAGGACTGGTCAATGGGGGTGAATGATCTAGGAGAGGACAGAATGCATTAATCTGAGTTTGCATATGGTTTCTCCCACTCACTTAGGAGAGGATTACCACAATGGGCTATAGTCTCCTTACTTAAGCACAATTACAAAAAAAATGAGTAACAAGATGATATGTATGGTCTACTTTTTCTATATCAATATTTTCTTTTTAAAAATTTGTCTACGTTATTTTGACACTGATATCTTTTACCAATAGTCCTTAAACCTTAAAACTGTAAATGCTATATATGTAGCTATGAATATTAAATGAATATATATGTACTCAAAACACAGATCACTGTATCATTGTCCTCCAGTTGTTCGTTGATTTACTTGGGCAGGCACCAGTAACGTCTCTATTATACTCAGCCCTGAAATTTTAGCAACCTCTTCTCGTCTTTCCCAAAGATTGGAGGCTCTTTCAGGGTTAGGGGAATGAGACCTATGGTTACTGTTTTTGGCATGTCAAATACACCACGGGTAGCTTGTCAGGCTCTGCTGTGTGGGTGGAAAACTCTTGGTAGCTTGTGGGCTCTCTGAGAGGTATGAATTTATCTGTTATTGTATTTGGGATATGAATATGCCACAGGGAGCTTGCCAGGCTCTCCCGAGCAGGCAATAGACTCTCGGTGGTAGTATGTCAGGTTCTCCAAGAGGAAGAACTAGGCTATTAGATATCACATGGCCGCATTGTTCGGGGGAAAGAAGCAAGGGCAAGAGGCTGCATCGCTCTCTCTGGGTGTGACTGCGTAGCTACTGGAAAATAGGGGATTTGGGTGGAAGAGGCCCAGTCCCAATCTGAGCAGCCTTGGAGATCTCCGCCCCAGGTCCCACATACCTGGGTTCCTCCACTGGCTCCCCCATGTGTGAGGCTTGTCTGAATGGGTGGAGAGAGGCCCTGAGCATGGCTGTGGCTGGGTTCCGGAGGTCCTCAACTGTCCTCAACTGATACACATACCTATATATACTTTGGGATGATAACCACATTTTCTCAAAGTGCCACAAGACATTTCATATTAAAAAGTAAAACAGAACCCCTCCCCCCACACACAGAAGCACACGCATGTACACATAAGGACACTTCATGAAATTAGTCATTATTATATTTGTATCAAAACTTTCTCATTTGCTTGAAGCATTATTGTAATTACTGAGTTTAACATCTTCATTTTCCAGTCCACAATAGTATATGAGTCATATGTTTAACCAATATTTAATTAATTCAATGACAATATAGCAATATCTTTTCATTTACCTAGATATTTAAAGAAAGTTTCACAATTACATTTTTTGCAGTCACATACTTTTTCATTATTGAGGGCCTTTCAGGGAAAAGTATTAGAGTAGAATCCTACTTTTCTCTATAATTATGATACAGATTCAGACTTGGCAGGCAAATTAGAAGTCCAATAGTGTTCTTCCAGTTAAAGGAAGCCTCCACAAAGAATCTCTGACTGGTTGTGCCCAGATCATTCTTGTAACTTCTGGCAACTACTTCCTAGTCCATACTATCTTTTTCTTCATTTCACATTTGCTTCTAATCACAAAACTTGCCTCGAAGATGAAAAACAGGAGGTTCCCTCAACAAAGTGTCCCCAGAACAAGTTCACTTGAGGAAGCAACTGCACCTCAATTATCAACTAACGATGTAGCATTCTTTTTTCTACCCCCACCCACAGCAGAAAGAAAAAGAAAAGTGCCCCCAAGAGGAGCATTCTTGCAGAGCTACGAGAACACGGAACGGACGTGTGCTCTGTGGGCCCACGTAAAAGGAACACTAGATTCTTACTTATTCTTTATCTTTTCTTACTGCACGTTTTTCTGCCTTGAACTTTTTTTTTATTATTCTAAATTGTGGGTGAGATAATAGTTGGTTTCTCAAAGTTCAAAGGCTAAACGTACTGATAAACTTCAGCCGCTACCAGAGGATAAACGCCACCCAAACTGCCAAAACAATCATGACCTCACTTCCTGTGTGGCGACGATGCATGGAAGGCCTCACTGGGGACTCAGAGTGGGCAGGCGAGGCTCTCCTGAAGCCAAGCAGCACTCTGTGAGTCACAGAAGCAGATCCTTGGCCAGTTCTGTTAAGGAAGGAATATAGGGAGTCTCCATTCCTCTGCCTGCCTTGTCACAGCTTCTCTCTGAGGTGTGTCAAGTCTTTGGCCTTACCAAGGAAAGTGATGGGGTCTTTCAGAAGCTAGGACCAGGCATGGCGCAGCATAGACATTCATTTCAATCCCTTGCTAACAGGCTTTCTGGGTGTGATCGAAAAACCTCCCAAGAGTATATATTCATTTGCAATACTGATTACAGGTTCTGAGGTGAGGGTTTAAGCCTTCTAGTCATAGACAGACTTGGGAGTTTCGGAATGTCTTGAACGGAACAATATTGTGTACAGTTCTGGAAGTAGAAATGGTCCTGAAATAGATTTAACCTAGAGTTTAGGTCCCCAGTGAGGTTTTTGCATAACTTTAGGGAAGGAAAATAAGCTACTGTTTGAAAGGCTTCTGTATACCAAACCCAAGTTAGCTCGAGAGACATGAAGCACCACTGAATCTGGTCACTGTGTCTGGCAGGGAATGCCAGCTGAATATACAAGACTTTAGCAGAGCTCAGGGCAAACTCTGAGACCTGCTGGACCTGGCACAGGGGGTCAGGAAGTGTGGTTCAAGACAGGTGTCTGAGTTCTAGAGGAGAGGTAGGAATTAATGTGTCAGGCTATGATATGGCATAAAATAAAAGAGAAAAGGATTGAAGTTAGAAAAGCTACAATTACTTTTTATTTTTTGCAGTTACAAAGTTTTCATGTTTGTGTTTAAGTCATACACTGATAGAACACCCAGTGCACATTTTCCACCACCAATGCCCCATATTATGTTATTTTATATCCTCCCATACCGCCCCTACCCCTGCCTCTATGGTAGACAATTTTCTCCAGACTCTCTCTCTACTTTTGGGCATTATGGTTTGCAATACAGATACTGAGAGGCTATCACATTTAGTCCTTTATCTACTTTCAGCACACATCTCCCATCCTGAACTATCCCTCCAACCATCATTGACTCAGTGATCCCTTCTCTACTCCAGCTTCCTTCTCTCCCAGTTCATAAGGCAGGCTTCCAACTGTGGAGTAATATTTCTGGCCCTGTCTTTACTGTCCTTGCTTGTCAGTCTCATATTATGTTATTTTATATTCCACAAATGAGTGTAGTCATTCTATGTCTGTCCCTCTCTTTTTGACTCATTTCACTTAGTATGTCCATCCACTTATTAGCAAATTTCATGACTTCATCCTCCTAACAGCTACATAATATTCCCTTGTGTATATGTACCAAAGTTTATTTAACCAGTCATCTGTTCTCAGATACTCGGGTTGTTTCCAAATTCCGGCTATTGTGAACAGTGCTGCAATGAATATACAGGAGCAGATGTCATTTCTACTGTGCTTTTTGGCATCCTCGGGGTATATTCCCAGAAGTGGTATTTCGGGGTCATATGGAAGCTCAGTTTCTAGTTTTTGAAGGAATGCCCATATTGTTTTCCAAAAGGCTAGATCAATTGGCACTTCCACCAACAATGAAAAAGAGTTCCTTTCTCCCCACATCCGTACCAGCACTGGTTGCTCTTGTTCTTTTTGATGTATGCTAGTCTCTGTGGTGTGAGATGATATCTCATTATTGTTTTGATTTGCATCACCCTGATGATTAGCAATGTAGAGCATTTTTCATGTACCTTTTGGCCATTTGTATTTCTTTTTTGAGGAGGCTTCTGTTCATTTCTTCTCCCTGTCTTTTGACGGGAATGGAGGTTATTTTCTTGTGCAATTCTACTAGTGTCTTGTATGTTCTGGATTTTATCCTTATCATATGGGTATTGGGTAAATATTCTTTCCCTATTCTTTCCCATTCTGTGGGCTCTTTCTGTATTTTGGTCACTGTTTTCTTTGAGGTGCAGAAGTTTCTTAGTTTAATGTTGTCCCATTTGTTTGTTTCCACTTGCTTGGTCAGTGGTGTTTCATCCTTAAAGATGTTTTTAGCTTCAATGTCATGGAGGGTTCTGCCTATGTTTTCCTCCATGTACCTATGGATTGAGGTCTGATATTGAGGTCTTTAATCCCTGTTGATCTGACTTTTGTGGCTGATGTTAGACAGAGGTCAAAGTTCATTTATTTGCCGTTTTTCCCAGCACCACTTGTTGAAGAAGGTTTCATTGTTCCACTTCACATTTTGGCTCCTTTATCAAAGACTAAGTCATCATATATTTGAATCTGTGACAAAATATTCAACTCTGTTTCATTGGTTTGTGGATCTGTTTCTAGTCCAATACCATGCTGTTTAAATTACTACTGCTTTGTAGTACAATTTGAATTTGGGGAAGGTGATGCCACCCATCTTCTTTTTCCCAAGGATTGCTATTCATGCAGGTTTATTGTTCTATATGAATTTCAGGAGTGTTTTGTTAACTTCTTTTAAGAATGTCATGGGTATCCTTATAGGGACTGCATTAAATCTTTATAGTGCTTTGGGGAGTATTGCCATTTGGGTAATGTTAATCCTACCTATCCATGAGCAGGGGATGTGTCTTCATTTCCTAGAGTCTCTCTTAGTTCTTGAAATAGTGTTTTGTAATTTTCTTTGTATAGGTCCTTCACCTCTTTAGTTGAGCTTATTCCGAGGTACTTGATTTTCTGAGGCACTATTGTCAACGGGATTTTTTTTTTAAATATCTCTTTCTTCTCTTTCATTATTTGCGTAGAGGAAAGCCATTGAATTTTGGGTATTGATTTTGTAAAGCTTCATTTACTTTAAAAGTATTTTTTAATTTGGTTTGGGGCCATACCTGGCACATCTCAAAGCCTGCTCCAGGCTCACTGTTCATGACCAGTGGTGCTAAATAAAGCTGTATTTGCATAGTTATGGGAATGAAATAAATTGGTTCAATCTTCGAACTGGAAGTGTGGCCAAAAGAACAACTAGAGACCATAAACCATTGAGCATACCTGGTCAAGGAAAGAAACCAGGGTACAATTTATGCAGGCAGGAAAAAAAAGACAAGCTAAAAGCTTGCTGGTCTTCCAAGGCAGAAGAACACATGTGGCAGAAGAACTGAAAGGTGAGTATGATGGGACCCTGGGGGCAGACAGAATGCAAACTGCTTCATTGTGAGATTTTGTCCATGGGAAAGTTCCAGAAAATTCAAGGAACAAACATAGCCAATAGGGCAGATGACCGAAATGGAGTTCAAGTAAAGGCCAGTGGAACCAAAGAGGTCAAGAAAATGATTGGGTGGGTTGTTGGGTAAGTCTTCGAGTTGGGCTTTAAAGTATTTCAAGATGGAAGGATTTGTAGTGGGGACGGTCCTTGCCAAAGTCTTCATGAACTTTCTTTTCCTGAGTTCCAACCATGGATGAAAATCACCATTGTATACCCAGTTATCCAACTGGACTTCATGTTCAGTCCTTTCTCTCCTCCATCTAACAAAGACATGTCTTAAAGTCCCTCTTGTATATCAGTTTCAGACCTCTGAATGATGGAGACACTTTACTGAGTGCTGGCTAACAGCTTGCTCCATATGGCCAAGGAGGCCTGAGGGTATCTTAGTCATTTCTAACTTTATTGACATGAGCCAGTGATCTACCCACAAGACTTCATTTTCCTAGTTTGTAAGAAAGGGTAACAATGGTCTCGACCACAGAGTATAGAATAAGAACACAGTGTCTGACACACAATAAGTGCTCACAAAATGTTTGTTGCTATGGTAATGGGAGTGGGAAATCCCAACATTAGTGTTTGATTCTAAGAGAGGAAGAGTGCATATCTTGGGTCATGTATGGACATGTATTCTGAGTATAGTGAATGAAATCTAGAGAATTATGTAAATTGAGTGCTGAATAGGCAGAAAGGACGTTAGAGACTTCACTGAGAGTAGGAACTGACACTGGTCAAGCTGAGGTACCCAATGGGAAATAGAAAGGAAGGTGGTCAGCAGGAGTTTCAGGGTAGCAGTCCTGTGCTTCCTAGAGAAACAGTGAAGAAAAGTCTTAGGAAAGGAGAGGGTTAGCAGACTTCCACTATTTTCCAGCCTGAGCATGCAGAGGAGTCCGAGGGAGGTGGCAATAAAAATGGTTTTCCAAGACTAACACCCAAGAACTGTAGAAATAAGCACCAGGAGGTTGACTCCATGGCTTCGAGGCTGGCCTCACGTTCCGGGGAAAGGGCAACTCAGAGAAGCGCTCACCAACTACATTGTAGTCGAAGGCCATGCGGGGGAAGGGAGTTGCGGGCTGAATGAGGGCTAGAGACTGAGCACAGCGGCCACTCAACACCTTTATTGCAAACCACAACAGCTAATTAGAGAGAGAGAACAGAAGGGAATGCCCTGCCACAGTGGCAGGGTGGGGTGGGGGGGAGATGGGATTGGGGAGGGTGGGAGGGACGCTGGGTTTACGGGTGGTGGAGAATGGGCACTGGTGAAGGGATGGGTTCCCGAACTTTGTATGAGGGAAGTATAAGCACAAAAGTGTATAAATCTGTAACTGTACCCTCACGGTGATTCTCTAATTAAAAATAAATAAATTTTAAAAAAAATAAAAAAAAATAAAAATGGTTTTCCAAGTTGCATCTAAGGCCTGCTCAGGTTGAGGGGTGCTAGGAAATCTGAACTGATAATAATTATCTGAACTGATAACTGAAATCTGAACTGAGGTCAGCACTCACAGGAAGCAACATGGAAGCCAGTGAGAAGCCAGTTGAGGCTTTGCTGCGGTCTCAGGGAACTCCCAATCTCCAAATACCTGCTTGGTGTATGACATGTCATGTTTCCGCTCTGCATTGTAAATTTCCCCACATCCAACTTGTCTGAAACTGGGGTCTGTCTTGTTCTGATAGTTTTCTTTTTCTCAGGCTCCCAAGTCTTATACAAAAATAGTTCTATAACCAATGGCATCTTAGGCTCAAGTAAACATGAAATAAGCTATATAGTATTTGATAACTGAAAAGTGTTAGGTAAACTGTTACCTTCATGGTATTTGGCCTGTAAAACATACGGTCTGAGAAATTCCAGGAAAGATACTCTGACTGGAAACATCCAAAATAATAACCTAGAGAAAATTCATGTCCAAATCCTATTGATTGGAGAATTACGCACAGAAAATCAGTTCACTGAAGGTAAAAATAACAGACTCTCAATTCTAGTCGGGTGAAGTAGATCTCTTCTTACTTTCAATTCAGGGCTGCCTTTCCAGTAAGTCCTTCTGTGTATCTGCAAATTCAATGCAGAAAAGCTTGCCTCATTCATCCTGAACCTTTGATAAATGTGCCTTTGCTTACTAGGGATTCCAAAGCAAAAGGTTAAGAGAAATCTGAATGGAATACAAATAGTTTTTCCTTGCAGGGATTTCATTCTCTGAGAACTAGAGTCAAGACATAAACTTCCTTCATGACCACTCAGGCCATCCCATTGGTATTGTGTGTTTTAATGGCTGAGGACAGCCCCAAGTTCTATCAATTGTTATGATTGATATTCTTAAATATATACATATATTTAATGAGTTTCCACATGTTCCTGGAAAGACATTTAGCTGATTATCAACAAGGCTCCTCCTCCTGCTTCTGTACACCCATGAAATCAGTTGCTATTACCCTTAATTCAGCCACGAGGACCCCATGGTCTTCTCCTGCATTTTACCTGGGCAGATCAAGATTCAAATTATGTGTTAAGTCATTGTTCTGGGGAGAATAGCTGCCTCCCAGAGCCTACCTTCATGAAACCACCCATACTTTCTTCACCTATAGATCAACCAAGTCAAATATTTTTTTAAGGGAAAAGAAATGCAGAGAAGCTAACACCATTCAGGAAAAAGATCACTTTGGGTAAAATGAATTAAAACAATAAATTGTAAAATGGGGTTGGGTATTGTGGTTCTGCAGAGGGAAACATCCCTATGGAGAAGGAAAATCAATTTTCATTAATGATTTTGCATGTGCCATTGGCCTTGAGTTAATTATTTATTTGTATGAAGGTTTCAGATTTATCTCATGGATATGCCAGATTATTTGAAAGGGTTTAGTGCCTTTGACCTATGATCAACAAATCTTCTTGACCCATATTTCACTTCATACACAGAAACAGTAGGCATTGGATTGATAATTTCTTTAAAGCTTATTTTTTAATTATATCGACTAATAATTTAAAAGGCTTACTATGTATTAGATGTTATTCTGAACTTTAGGAATAAATCTGTGAGTAGACAGGCCTTATTTTCATGGAGCTTAAAGTTCTAACAGGGGGAGAAGCAGATGACCAATCAATAGGGAAAAAAAAGTACATGATGTAATGAAATTGATGTGATGCAATGAAATGGTACTTTATCTCTGTGATGCATCTCCCTCAAATTTAACCTATTCTAATTGCGGGAAGAATATCATACAAATTCCAATAGAGGGATCACTTACAAAAGAGTATTCCTTAAAACCGACAAGGTCATAAAAATACAAACACAATTTGAAAAGTGGTTACAGCTAGAAAAAAACCTAAGACAGGTCAAGTAACTATAATGAGGTGTATCAGGGAAAAGGATAAGCCATTAGGAACAATCTATGGAATGTTGAATAAATTATGAACTTCAGCTCATTTTTGTAAAGGAACATGACCATCCTATTTTCAGTGCATAATAATACACTGAAAAATTGGAAGGAGTGATGGGGAAAGAGTTATGTGTCAGCGAAGATCACCTTAGCTCAGGAAGCCTAGTAGAAGAGACATTTGAGAAGCAATTTAGTGATTTCAAGCAAATAACCAAGACAGAGAGATAGCTCAAAGGTATGGAGACCTAACTTTCATACTTAAGGTTCTAGTTTAATCCGTGGAAACTCTACCTAAGTACCATCAAATATAGGTATGGCGGTCTTCAAGCATCGCCCAGGTGAACCTTCTGGCCCACACTAAGCAGTACCAAATTACTGGGCTTCGGCTGCAGCACCATACCATCAGGTTGGCACTGATGGATTGATCTTCTACCCCCAAACACTGCTGAGGAGCCTCCCCATTTACAGACTGGTTCATCCCCATAAAGGCACAAATATATAAGCAGGGAAACATATCTAAGCCATATGAGCAAGAGAGGAAATGCCATGCAGTGGGAAAAGGCTAATATATTAAACACATACACATGCACACAAACTTGTGTGATCAGAGCTTGGTAAGAAAGTGGGAGAATGGTACAGGATGAAATTAGAGAGATAGGCTAGTCATGAGTGGTCTTCTGGGTCAGGCTAAGGAATTGGGATGTTATTCAAAGTCACTGGAATGTTTAAAGTAGGAAAATGGCACGATCTGATTTATCTCTGAAAAATATCACTCTAGCTGTTGTGCTAAGAGTGGATTTATTAGTGGTTTCCAGGGGTCGGGGAGAGGAGGAAATGGAGAGTGATTGTTTTATGGCAGGGTTTTTTTTTCTTGAAGGTCATGATAACGTTCTAGAAGTGATTGGTTGCACAGTGTTTGTAATATGCCCCAAAAAGTACTGAATTGAACACCTCAAAATGCAAAAGTAATGAATTTATGCTTAGGTTGTGATTCTATTAATTTAAAAAATAGTAAGTTGTAGGAGTTTGGATAAGCATAAAAATAAGCAATATGCTTGTTAGTGTGTAGCTATTATTTTGGAGAGAAACAGTGGTGACTTAGATTAGCTAACAGCAGTCAAGATGGGTACAGATCATTTTTGGAAAAAGAGTTGGTAGGGAACCAAAGTGTTATTTTAGTAAATCAATAATAATGATATGCTCTTAAGCAAGACACTTCTAGTTTACTTTAAGACACCCAACGTGGATTTTTATGTGCCATATTTTAGCATAATTTTGTTACAAATAAAAGAAAATACAGATTTAAGTACAAACTTAACTACAAACATTAGTAACTTTACTAACTCACATAAGAATAAGTAGATTGGTAATAAGGCCTTCATGCTGGTAGCATCAGGACTTACCAAGGAACCAGGTTTTTAACCTCCTTTTAACAGGTCACTTGAGTCAGTTTTAACCATGGCTTTAATATGGAAACAACAGTTCAAGGAGTTACAACCAAGAAAGACATTAACAAGGGAAAGACATGGCACCCACTTCTTATGTAATGATTTTAGAAATAAAGAAAGTTGAAAACCCCAGTAACTTCTTAGCATGTTACAGCTACTAAATTTACCTTTTGCCTCATGGAAAACAATTATGTCTCTACTTAAATGGAACTTGGCTACAGAAGAAAAAGCAATTTGGGGATGGGACTAGAGAAAACAAAGGACTTAAGTACTGACCTGTTGGTGTTTGCTGTTGTAGGGTTTACGCTCATTTTCCCATAAATAACAGTGGTCTGGACTTTATGTCTCATGAAGAGATATAGACTCTTGTGCATTTCTCTCATGTCCACCTGAGGCTCAGTATGGGAAATGCAATTACCATGGATCATTTAAACTAGCCAGAATCCTTTCTCTATTGCTTAGAATAAGGTAGGGTTTTCTCAGAAGTCAAGGACAGTAGAAGAATGGTTCCATTATAATGTATATAGGTTCCATTATAATGTATATAGGGATTGGAGGATGGATATTGGGTGGGAAAGTAGCTGTGTAGACTTCACAGTGGGTGAACTGAACATTTAAAAGCTTAAACAGGAAAGAATAAAAGAGCATAAGAATACAATCGCATCATTAGAACTATGCTTGATGAACTCCTATCTTATATTTATTGGAATGAGAGAAAACGCACTTTGAATAGTGTTCAGCATTTGAAAGGAACTTAAACTTTCTAAAATATTTAATAGAGAAAAGAAAAACAGAAAAATCAAAGAATGCTGTTCAACAATAATGACAACAATCATTGAGCATTTCCTTTCTGTCCAAAACTTTCCTACATACATCACATATATTCTACATTTAATTCTTATGATATTCTGTAACGTTATCCTATTACTCCATCTTCTCTTTAGAAGCATGGAAGTGGAGGTTTAGAAAGTTTAAGGCAACTTGCCAATATCACACAAACTGTAGAACAGGATTTGAACCCAGACAGTCTGGCTCCACAGCCTGCATGCCTAATCTCTGAAATTCCTTCACATGGAACTTCAATCTCAACTTGAAAGTTTAAACTTTAGGGCAATCCAACATCTTCTTTTGGAAAAAAAATTCTGCTTTCTGCAAAGGTATAAGTAAACATGACTAGTTATCATCATGTTTAAAATTAATAGGCATCTTCTTTCCTCTATTATATAGAGTTTATATGAAACTGCATCATGAATAGACTTGCATTTTCAAATATACTCTTTCCCAAGGGAATTCTTCTGGAGTGTAAAACACTCTTCTAGAATATTCAGGGAGATACCTATGGATTGAGATTCCAACAAAATTATGGTCTTGGTTAAATTCTTGTCCCAGTGACCTGTCCTGGCTGTTTCTATGTTACTCAAATAAGCTAGATAATTGCTCAACCTTCCACATTAGCTGAGTCAGTCTCATCTTGGGGTCAAAGACCTTCTAGAATTGACTTTTGATTGTGTAAGGGAGAACCAGTCGCTAATACTCTGTTGAGAGGTAAAAACACAGCCAAAGGATAAATGAGGTTAATTCTCGGTCAATTACTATTTGTAAATAGAAATTTTGTTTTCCAGATAACCCTCAAAGGGTAGAAATAGCCTTCTGTTTTTCCCATGAAAACAGGTGGGACTAAAAGTACTTATACTTGCTCCTTCTGTTTTTGCTTAATTCTTTCTTAAGGGCAAGGATCACATTGCTAATAGTCATCACTTGGGTGGAATTAAATCATAAACATAATAGATAAGAAGTTCAGCATTATATTGGCCAGTTTCTCCCACTCTGTATAGCAACACCACGTGAACCCATAAGACTGACCCCTGCCTGAGATCAGCAACTTATCTGCACCCCAGTTAAAGATCATTCAGAATTGCCATCCAAACTGCAAATACGGAGGCAATAAATATTAATATCATGGCTGCTTCTCAGCTTACACAGTTAGAGACCTGTATGTCAGCTTATTCAGACACAGCCCTCCTCTTCTCAGAGGCAGAGATTTCTACCACTGTGTCACAAAGCCAAAAAGCATGCCATAGTTTCTCCTTGTTCAGCATCTGGGTAACTGTCAGCTGCTCAAGGTTTTGAGTGTGGTCTATGTGCTAATGTGAGAATTTGGCTAATTAAAAACAAATTATGGGGGCTGGGAGTCAGCACTGATATAACCCCCAAACCAAAAACAAGCAAACAAATTATGTGTATTTTGGTTGATTTTTCCCCCACATCCATGCACCTTTTTCAAAAAAAAATGTAATGGATATGGACAGAATCCCTAAGAACATCTATGTGTGGGTTTTTGTGTTATATGTGTACTTGTTTGGGAACCACACACAGTGGTGCTCAGAGTTTACTTCTGGCTCTGTGCTCAGGGATCACTCCTAGTGGTTCTTGGGAAACCATATGCCTGAGATTAAACCCAGGTCGATCATGTGCAAGGCAAATGCCCTCTGTACTATCTCTCAGGCCCCTTACATACATGTGCTTTTCTATCACCGAGGGAAGTTTATAGAAGAGGAAATTCTATACACTTTATAAGAAACTTCCTAAATTTTGTAAAGTAGCTTTACATACTACATTCCTATTGGAAAATGAACAAGGTTCCACTTTCTCTACATCCTGCACGATGCCTGAGATTGTCATTTTAAATTTTTTTCATACTTTTAGGTATACAGAAGTTTCTCATTTCAGGGAAAGGAAAAACAATCCACTGCACCCCAGATCAAGGTGCTTTTCCATGAAGATAAACGCATTAAGTCTACATCACTCACACTGCAGGGCTACAGCTCTGATCTCAAGATCCTCAGCTCTGGGACACACTAAATTTGGGGGTGAGAAAGAGAGAAAAATAAAAAACCCAATAGCTCAGTTCAGAGACATTCAGGATGCAATTGCTAGAAATACAGAAATATCAAGTACTTCTTGATATTTCTTCGTCAAAGGAGCCTCTGAATTCATTTCCTTATAAGAGACTCTCAGGACAGCCAGAAAGAATAGCCTTGACCTTATATTCCCTCTCATATTTCTTCTCACCTATTCTTTCCCCTCTCTTCCTCCACTTCCACTCCCCTGCTCTTTGTCATTTTACATTGATACGAATTTAACTTATTTAAACAAAAAAATAGTTCAAGCTTCCTATCTAAACTCTCTACTTTGCTCTTAATAGGAAAAATCTAAGCAATATTTTATATTAAAAATGATGGGAAAGAGAAATAGTTCAGTGTGTCCCCAGCAACATCTGTTCCCCCAAGTCCTGAATGAAGCCACTATCCCTGAACACAGAGCCAGAAGTAATCCCTGAACACTGTCAAGTATGGCCCCAAATCAAATAAAAAACAAAATAAACTGCACTAGTATTTAAAGAAAAAGTCTTGCTCCTGTGACAATATTGTAATACAGGTGAATTTGCTGATTCAGTCTTTCTTGGTAGGTACTGCATCTGTGACTCGATGAGATTGTAGCTAACAGTACTTCCAACAGAACTTGTCATATACATATGCATATAAGCTCCACGTAAATATTATCTGAGACTCTTTTTGTTGAACCAAGAGTCTGCTAGGCTATTCATCAAACATCCCTGAAGTGAGCCTATCAATGGAAACTTTTCCATATTCCCTCTTGGATATTGGCTGGTGTCAGGCTGCATCTACTAGTTCCTTCAACTCTCTCCAAAAGTAAGCAGGGGTAAGATGGATGCTTTAGAAGAGCAATATTTATCGCATTTTGGGCTCTTAAGGGAAAATATTTAGAAGAGAAAACTTTGCCCTTCTAAAGAAAGACCTCCTTGGTCTGTCAGTCCAACTGGCAAGAAATCATGGGAATTTCTGTCATTGTTTTTGTAAAACTCTTTCATCTTTAATGTTTGTCAAACTATTCCTGCTGATGAAAAGCGCTGGGCTCATTTGGTGCTCTACACTGAGCTTGAAAGAGACTTCTCCTGGAGATAAGTCAAAGTTCTTGGTTGTGGGCTGAACTTATGGCCTGAGGCAAATCACTTAATCTTAACCTTGTTTAGTCTTCATTTTATTTTCAATTTATTCATAGAAAGTGGATAGAATAACAACTTATAAGTTTGTAGTTATATTTGGAAATGATATGTTTAATATGCATAGGACACTAACTCTATCAGGCAGGTTCTGAATAAATGGTAGGTATTACCAATCACTCTGCAGTATTTATGTTATGGAATAATATTTGAAAGAAATTTTATACATACATTATCATTGCTAGTTAAAATATGCACAGAAAAAAGTCAAAAGGAAAAATAGTAACACTGTTTTTGTTAAACCACCTGCACAACTAAAAAATAAATTTTTTAAAAACTGACCATGTATAATCACTTGAATGATCTAAGTAGCACCTGAAGAATATAGTCTACTTTTATTCTCTTTTTCTCCTTACCTGTTATGAGCATAATTAAAATTTTATGTGAAATATTTAATGCCCTTGATTTCAATATCTTTATGTTTATATTTATTTACCAAAGAAAATGTAATGTCTTTTATGTTTGCTTTAAAAATTATTAATCCTGGTTTGTCCTTCAAGCCCATGTTCTCCTTTGAACATGTATCTTGCTTGTATCTCTGTATCTTTGCTTAATTATTTCTACTGTGGAGAAGCCTGTGTCCTCTCTTTTGCATATTCCCTCTTTCTTTCTCTCCATGTCTTTGGATAAACTAGCTTAGAATCCTTAGAAAATGGTGCATCTGTTTAGTCATAATAACACTATCAATTGCCCTTCAAATGATTGTCCCCTCTTCTCTAGCATTTAACAAAAAGGAATTTTATCAAATTTTATTTAACAATATAAAAAATAAAAATAAAATACCATGTTGTTTTAAATTTTATTACTAAATAATTATAGACTAATAGCAAATAACAAAATAAAGAGATAATTTTGCCCTTCAAATTGTTATTTCAAATAGCTGCATCTGATATGACTGTTTATAAATACCAAAAGCAGAAAATTGACATTGGTAGAAGTGGACATGATTCTTTACATTTTGCCACAAGTAAGTATACCACCCTTAAGATATGGAACTAGAGTTCCAGCAGAAGGGTTTCCTTGATGCTGCCCTTTCACATATAAGTGTTGTTCACTTTCTAACCCTACCAACCATAGTTTCTGATAATCACTAATCTATACCTCATCTCTATTTGTCATTTTGAAAATATTGTGGAAAGATAGTCATGCAATATATGCTCTTTTAAGATTGACTAATTTCACTCCGCATAATGCCCTTTGAGAGTCATACAAGATGTTGCCTTTATCAATAAAGGCAACTACTTCCTTTTTATTGCTGAGTGGTACTCCATGGTACAGATTACTGCATCTGGCTTAATCATTCACTGGCCCTGGGATATTTTGGTGGCTGGCAGTTGAGGGTTATAAAGTTATGGACAGGTTTTATATGAATGCAAGTTTTCACTTTTCTGATATAACTGCTCGAGTACTACATTTTGCTGGGACTTCAAGTAAAGTTTTAGAAGAACTCCTAAACTGCTCTTCCAGCATAGCCATATTACTTTATATACATACAGTAGGACAAATCCAGCCTCCCCCAACCTTACTCCTGGCTCTGCACCCAGGGATCATTGTGGCAGTGCTCAGGGTGGTGCTGGTGATTGAACTGGGGTCGATTGTGTGCAAGGCAATCTTATCCCATGCTGGCCCTAACAAAGGCATTTATTAATATGCTCCAGTAAATCTGTTTCTTATGGAAAGCATACCATTTTTAGAACTTCTATAGATATTGAAAACTTGAAATAAGAACTTACTTCTTCACTCAATTTTAACACTGACTACCTCTTTTTTGTTTTTGACAGCATATAAAGATGTTCCTATCCTCACCAGTAGCATTTTCCAAACTACTTTTTTAGATCATCTTGTTTATTTATTTATTTTTTACTCTTTATTTATTTATTTTAATTTAGTTAATTTATTTTTTAATTAGTGGGTCACAGTGAGGCTACAGTTACAGATTCACACATTTTCATGCTTGTTTTTCCCTCATGCAATGTTCGAGAGCCCATCCCTCCACCAGTGTCCATTCTCCACCATCAATGAACCCAGTATCCCTCCCACCCTCCAATCCCACCCCCCCTACCCCACTCCGCCTCTGTGGCAGGGCATTCAAATTTGTTCTCTCTCTCTCCTTTTGGGTGTTGTGGTTTGCAATAGGGGTATTGAGTGGCCATCATGTTCAGTCTCTAGTCTACTTTCAGCACGCATCTCCCTTCCTGCATGGGATCTCCAATCACATTTTACTTAGTGTTCCCTTCTCTATCTGGGATGAATTTCCCCCAGCGTGTGAGGCCAGCTTCCAAGATATGGAACCAACCTCCTGGTATTATATACTACTTTTCTTGTGTATTAGTCTCCTACTCTATTGTTCTATATTCCACAGATGAGTGCTATCTTTCTATGTCTGTCCCTCTCTTTCTGGCTCATTTCACTTAGCATGATACTTTCCATGTTGATCCACTTATATGCAAAGTTCATGACTTCATCCTTTCTAACAGCTGCATAGTATTCCATTGTATAGATGTACCAGAGTTTCTTTAACCAGTCATCTGTTCTCGGGCACTCGGGTTTTTTCCAGATTCTGGCTATTGTAAACAGTACTGCCATGAACATATAAGTGCAGATGTCATTTCGACTATACTTCTTTGTTTCTCCAGGATATATTCCCAGAAGTGGTATTGCTGGATCAAATGGAAGCTCAATTTCTAGCTTTTTGAGAAGCGTCTATATTGTTTTCCAAAAGGGGCTGGACCAGTCGGCATTCCCACCAGCAGTGGAGGAGGGTCCCTTTCTCCCCACATCCTCTCCAATAGCGGTTGCTTTTGTTCTTTTGGATGTGTGCCATTCTCTGTGGTGTGAGGTGGTATTTCATGGTTGTTTTGATCTACATCTCCCTGATGATTAGTGATGAAAAGCATTTTTTCATGTGCCTTTTGGCCATTTGTATCTCTTCCTTGGAAAAGTTTCTGTTCATTTCTTTGCCCCATTTTCTGATGGAGTTGGATGTTTTCTTCTTGTAGAGTTCAACCAGTGCTTTATATACCCTTGATATCAATCCTTTATTGGATGCGTATTGGGTGAATATCCTTTCCCATTCTGTAGATTGCCTTGGAATTCTGGTCACTGTGTCTTTTGCAGTGCAGAAGCTTCTTAGTTTAATATAATCCCATTTGTTTATCTCTGTTTCTACTTGATTGCTTAGTTCCATGTCATCTTTGAAGATACCTTTAGCTTCAATATCATGAAGGGTTTTGCCGACCTTGTCTTTGATGTACCTTATGGATTGTGGTCTGATGTTAAGGTCTTTAATCCATTTTGATTTGATTTTTGTGCAGGGTGTCAGGTCGAGGTCTAAGCCCATTCTTTTGCATGTGGTTGTCCAGTTATGCCAGTACCATTTGTTAAAGAGGCTTTCCTTGCTCCACTTCACATCTCTTGCCCCATTATCAAAGATTAGATTATCATACATTTGGGGTTGTGTGTAGGGATATTCCACTCTGTTCCATTGGTCTGCGGTTCTCCTTTTTCCAGTACCATGCTGTTTTAATTACTACCGCTTTGTAGTAAAGTTTAAAGTTGGGGAGGGTGATGCTTCCCATCATCTTTTTCCCAAGAATTGTTTTAGCTATCAGTGGGCATTTATTGTTCCATATGAATTTCAGGATTGCTTGATCCATTTCTTTGAAGAATGTCATGGGTATCCTTATAGGGATCATGTTAAATCTGTATAATGCTTTGGGGCGTATTGCCATTTTGACAATGTTGATTCTCCCTATCCATGAGCAGGGGATATGTTTCCATTTCCTCATGTCCTCTTTTATTCCATGGAGTAGTGTTTTATAGTCTTCTTTGTAAAGGTCCTTTATTTCTCTAGTTAAGCTGATTCCAAGGTATTTGATTTTCTGGGGCACAATTGTGAACAGGATTGCTTTTTTCATGTCTCTTTCCTCTGTCTCATTGTCTGCATATAGGAAGGCCATGGATTTTTGGGTGTTGATTTTATAGCCTGCGAGTTTACTGTACAGGTCAATTGTTTCTAAGAGTTTCTTAGTAGAGCTTTTAGGCTTCTCTAGATATAGTTTCATATCATCTGCGAATCGTGAGAGTTTCATTTCTTCCTTTCCTATCTGAATGCCCTAAATATCTTTTTCTTGCCTAACGGCTATTGCTAATACTTCCAGTACTATATTGAAGAGAAAACTGGTGAGAGTGGGCATCCTTGTCTTGTTCCCGATCTTAGAGGAAAGGCCCTTAGTTTTTCCCCATTGATGATAATGCTTGCCATAGGTTCATGGTAGATGGTTTTGACTATCTTGAGGAAATTTCCTCCAAAACCCATTTTGGTGAGGGTTTTCATCATGAACGGATGTTGGTAGATCATCTCTGTTTAAAGAAAACCCTATTTCTAATGGTTTGGAAAGATTGGATGATGGATATTACCAAAATATAGTTGGTATAAACAACAGAGCTGCTTGTTCTTGCTAATATTTTATATTTATTTTCATCTCCACGGTTTTAAGATTGCAGCTCTTAGACCCAATATGATATTATTTACCAAGTTCCTTTCCTTCTCCTACTGACTTCTACTAGTGCTTAAATGAGATACTTTTGTATGACCTCGCTGGAAAGCCTTTCCCACTTTTTAGGACTGGATCTACTCCCATAGCATGTTATGTTTACTGGTTTTTGCTCTAATATGCATGGTGATTGTCTTTGTTGTCTTAGTTCCTGTGGGACAGTAAGTCCTGGGGAGAAGAGACCACATGCCCAATCGCTCGGTGCTTTGCTCAAATTTGCCCTTAAAGGTGTGTGAGTACCATGACTACATTTAAAAAGCCTTCATAACATTTTGAAAGCTCTTAAGGTTCTTTGAAGTTAAAAAGCTCAGAGTTTCCAACTTGGCTCTCATCATTCCAGCATACATAGTTTATTGGAAGGAAAGTATACAGGCATGCAATCCACAAAACTGATGTGGTAGACTGGGCATGTTAGAGAGTTGGGTAAAAAACCAGAGTTGGGCTACATGTTTTACAGAGGCCGAGAAGCCACAGGTTTCATCACACTATTATTAATGGCTTTTTCTTACCATTATTGCTTCACCATTCTGCCCTTTGCAGAATTCATCAAAAGCAAAATCTTTGTTTGAGCCTTCAGGTTTTATCATTCCACTGCCTACAGTCATCGATCTGTGAGAAGGGGCAGTACACACATACCTCATCAGGGTGATGAAAATTAATTAGGCAATAGGCAGCTGTCTTTAATAGGAGTGGCCTGAAGTGCACATGTTCCATGTCTCTTCTGATTACAGCTCAAGTGTTAGAGAGGTGGCTGAAAACCCAGAACGTTTGGATTTGAACAGGCTTTGAATGCGGCACAAAGCTTGTTTTCTCAATATTAAGTAGCAATTGGAGGCATTAAAATGTCAGCACCTTTTCAAGGACTTTGTTCATTAAAAAAAGATCTGCAGAGACGATGCTGAATGAGTGTGTGTAAGACCAAGTCAGTGTAGCCAATAAACAGGAGTCTTCAGAGAGGGTCAGGAGTGTGAGGACTGAGCATGGAAACTGGTGGGTGAATGCATGAGGGGGCTCAACGAGAAATCTGGAGTTGCTCAGCGCTCCTCCCCTCCCCTAACACCGCAGTAGATCAACTTGACACTTCCCGGCTCTCATTTACTTCCTTCTCCTTTTGATTTCGCGGCATTCCCAATTATGCAGCTGCCAGGAAAGGAAGCAATGGAATCGCAATACAAAAAAGACCAGGCCACTTCTTTGCAAACTAGACATTTCTGCACAAAGAGCCAATGGGTCACATCTTCTCCTGGGTTGGGGATACTTCCAGGACAACCAAGCACCACGGCTCAGCGGTCCAGCCTTGCGCACTTTGCTCTTGCCTTGATGGCCACACATTTGCTCAGCTGCCTGGGGATCATCTATAACAGGCCATTTTATTTGGTAAATGTTTTCCTACTTACTGAAGAGTGTTCATTATTAATGACCAGAAAGGGAACTCCTGCCTCCTGTGGCAGAAGTTGATACATTTGCTCTGTATAATTGCCTGTATACTTTAGCCATGTGGTTGTTCTGCTGAAATAAATTGCCTTCTTCCCATAAGAGTCTCCCAGAGTGTCACAGGAGAGCGAGAGGGAAGTTGGCCGTGGAGACTAATCTCTTAGCGAACGCAATAGAAGAGTCCAGAAACTGTAGGCAGATGGCAAGTTTGAGATGGATAGCTTTTTTTAAAAAAATGGCTTCAAAATAGCTCTGTCTGTAAATGGCGTTGCTGAATGACAACTTGTGGTGCAATTTAATTTCTCGATTACTGCCATTGTCAGACTTTCTGAGAATTGTTTTAGGCTGGTCTATTAGGATCAAACAGGATTTCACTCCAAAAGGGAGAGGGGCTTGACTGTCCCGAATTTAAAAGGCTGGTAGAGTGGAAAGGTAAGAAGAAATTCCTGCAGTTATTAACCAATCAATGACAAGTATCCTTCCCTGGCAACAGTATTTTACAGTTTGTCATTTGTAAAAAGTTAACTCCAAGTTGATACAGAAAAGCAGAAGAGGAACCCTGAATCCTTCACAAGTCAAGCAGTGCACTAATGCTTTGAACAATGCACTAATGAGAATACAGTGTTTCTCTGTGCTTTCAAAACAGGAATATAAAGGGGGCCAGAGACATAGCACAACGAGTTGAGGGATAGGTTTGTGCCTTGCATGAGGCCAACCTGGGTTTGACCCTTGCTTCCCAAACACTGCCAGGAGTAATCCCTGAGCACCACTAGATGTGCCTCACACTCCCCCCAAAAACAAAAACAACAAAAAAAGAGAAAAATAAAGGAAGATTAAAGATCCTCAGTACCAACACTGACAAAAGAAATACTTTTCTACCTTGAATTTTCTAAAGTTCAAGCTTTCTAAGAGATAGCTCAAAGGGCCAAGAACAGGCTTTGCTTGGAGGAAGCATGAGCTCGATCCCCAAACCTGTATGAGCACCACTGGGAGTGACCCTCCCAGGCAATGAGCAGGGAGTAGCCCCTGAACACCACTGAGTGTGGCCTCAAAACCAAAATCAAACAAGTCAACTTCCCTGAAGAGTATAGGAGATCATAGAGTAATAGACTAGATCTAGGAACTACTAGCCTCTCTTACAAACAGATCAGCTCATGCTGAAATAGCAGGAGAATTCACAGAGTGGTGATCTGCTGAAAGCAAGAATTGAATGGTAGGAACAAATAGTCCAGATAAGTCTTAGAGAATGCCAGGCCATGGTGGCTCGCCCTCTCTGCTGAAGTTGGAAGAGAACGGAGGCAGAAAAGCTTTTCTTTCTCATGCTGTACTGCCATTGGCCTTCAACACACACACACAGGTGCTAGTCATTTGTGACCTCGTAAAATGGGTGCTTGTTGCTTTAACAAAGCGTGATATTGGATTTGGATCATTGACTATCTATCTCCCTAACACAAATCTGAAATAAGCCTGACTTGTTTGCCCACATTATCAAATTCAATTTTACAGGTAGTTACTGATTTTCTACAATGTCCAAGGCATTTGTATACACTGACCACACCTTAACAAGCTTCAAATTGGGTAAAGAGTACTTATTTACATAGTGTGATAAAATATTTGAGGTTGAGACAATCTCCAAAATTCTAAATTATAAGTTTCCTGCCAGGGGTTGAAAAAAAATGACAGTGTTCTTCAGGAGTTTGAATACAAAGAAATTAAGTGCTTGTAAGAATAATAGCAGATGTTGGTATAAGAAGGTTGCCAAGAATGTACAAAGAAAGCTGTGTAGCTGTTTTATATTCAGAGTCTTAGACCTACCATTTAGCATGCCATGTGCCTCTGGGCAGGTCATATTCTGCACTGTAGAATGCACATACTATCCAGCCTTAGATATGTTGTGAGTATATAAGGCCTTGGAATACTGCCTTTCACAATAGAACCACTTAAAGTTCCTCAAATGCATGGGACTAGAGCAATAGTATAGTGGCTAAGTTGCTTGCCTTGCACATGGCTGACATGGGTTCAATGCCCAGCACCCCATATGATCCATTGAGCACAACCAGGAGTGATCCCTGAGCTCAAAATAGGAGTAAACCCTGAGCACTGTCAGATGTGGCCCCAAAACACAACAAAACAAAAAGAAAATTCTTCAAATAGATTGTGAATTTACAGGACAAAATGGCATTAGAGTAAGGACAGGTAGAAAGAAGAGAATACATTTCACATTAAATTTTGTTTTAAAATTTATTTGAGAGGGCTCCCAGCAGTACTTAGGAAGCCTGGAGACCCTAGCTGTGAAGGGCACAAGGATGTAACACTACTTGGGTCCTGCAGTCTGGGGATACCTAGACCACTTGTCAGAACTAAGGGTCTCTAAGGTCAAATTCAGTGGTATTCATTGGCTCCAAGGCTGCACCCAGTAATGCTTGGGGGGACTGTGTGATGTTGAGAATTGAACCTGGGTAAGGTTCATGCTTGTACCAGGAAAGAACACTTTTTTAAAGGAAGCATCTAAAATGTCGGAGAGGTGAGTTCTCCTCAGTGGAAGAATGCTAGGGGCAGCAGAGCTGCCTCGAGCCCCCAATTCTGTTGCTCAGTCGGTTTGAGAGATCAGGCCTGGAGGCCTGATCGTTGAGTAGGACACTGTCCAAAGGTGCCCAAGGAGCCTGAAAAAAAACACAAGTTTAGAAACATTCCTTGGAGCCACAGAGAGTGGTGTCTATGAGCAAAACAGAGGTGCCTGCAGTGGGGTAGACCAAACTAGCAAGAAGAAGAGGGGGTAATTGAGGAGCAGAAAGGAGTGAGTCCCAGGGTTCAGGTGGGTGGTCAGCCTTACAGATCCCACTTCTGCAGCCCTCCCAGAAAGCAGACTGGTAGATTTTGACTTCCTGACCCTCTAGCCAGTGGAGAATGAGGCAGACAGAGAGAGGGGCAGGGGAGACCCATGAGTGCAGCGTGGAGAGTGGAAGGAGAAGGTGCTCCCGAGTGCTGAAGACTGACTGTGCGGGGAGCATGTCGGTCACCCTGCAGTGACAGCCACCGCAGCTGCAGTAGTCAGCCTTCGAGAAAACATCCTGGCCTGCATGGGCCCACCTGAATGAGTTGCTCTCAGCTCACTGTGCTGTGGCCAGGTAATCTGACAGTGAGATACAGAAATGGGGCACAGGCCTGCCACCAGAGCACTGTGGAGAGAGGTCACAGCCTGGACATCCCTTACCTGATTCACCCCAGCACATCCCATTCTGTCTCAGAGCCTGAGTGATACAAAACAAACACAACCCTCATGGCGACTGCCATCTCCCCGGCTGCTTCCTTTCTTCCTCCCACTTGTACTTGGCCCTTCTCTAGGTCAACTTGCCTGTGTGCTCTGGCCTTGCCACCAAAGACTTTCTAGGGTCACAGATGATGTGTTGTAAAAATTTATCATAGCCCAGGCTTCCCACACACCAAATATCTCAAAGAGCCGAGAGTTCCAGCCGCCTCAAATGGTCCTGACAGACACTCACTTGTCATTTGGAGTTTGCCTTTGCTCCCACATAAACTTTCCCCATGATGGTGCCACTCCACCCCACTCAGAGCAGCCATTGCTTTGCATATGCTTATTTGGATATCACTGGAATTTTTCTCCCTTGAATCTAAGATTTTTAATCTTGTTGATGTTTTTTTTTAATTATTGTAGTTAAGAAGTTAAAGTAATGTGTCTACAATGGTTTTTCACTATTTTTATCAAAGTTCTATTTAGAATTGATAAAGGTGCTGCTCGGATGTTGCAATGCTGGGGATTTTCTGGAACCCTCTCATGGTGCTTGGAAACATCTAGGGTTTACCCCACAGTGCTAGGAATCATGCCAGGAAATGAACCAGGGTTGACCATATAGAAGGCATACACTTTAAGTGCTGTATTCTCTGTTCCCTGATTCTGGAATTCTTTGTTTTATCATACCTAAATTTATTTTCAGTAGATGGGTTAGAATGGAAGGAAAGCAGGGGATGTAAGTAGAGAAAGAGGAGAGAGGGAGACAAATATCTCACACACGTGAGCTATAATGACTTGCTCCTAAAAGTGAGATCCCTATAATCATCTGAAAGCTTATTAGAAATATAGACTTTCAGGCCCCATTGGACCTACTAAGTCTAAATTTTCATTATTGCCCACCCACAACTGATTAATATACATACTCAAAAGAAGTAGCATTGATATCTGTGATGAGGAACTAATATAAGTAAACTAGCAGCTACCATCATGAAGGGAGTTTTATTTTTCTCTATTTTGTTTCTATTTTTAGAAAAATGACAGGCCCCTAAATTTACTTTGAATCTCACTAAAGGGCACAAGCAACAGTTTAAGAAACACGTTAATGTACTTTGCTTTTTAGAACCTGGTCCCTGAGTTATAAAGTTCCCTGGATCCATTTCATTCTCAGACTTCTAAAACCACCCTAATGTCAGAAAACAATAGTGCCACCAGGTAATAAGCAGCTAATGAAAACTTAACACTTTGAATTGTTCAGAAACTTTATATAAATTATGTATATAATTTGACTCATCATATGTGTACTTTAGCATATAAACACAAAAAACAGAACTGTATGATGAATGCCCTTCTTCACCTATCTCAAAAAAATCATCACCTGACATCTTTCTGCCCTGCAAACACACACACACACACACACACACATACACACACACACACCACATCATGCACACATGCATACACACACACACTTTTTTTTTGGTTCTTGGGTCACACCTGGCAGTGCTCAGGACATAAATACTGGTTTTGAGTTCAGGGATCACTCCTAGTGGGGCTCAGGGGAACCTCTGTGGCCAAGAATAGAACCTACATCAGCCACGTGCAAAACAAATACCTTGCTTGCTGCACTATTTCTCCTGCCTTGGCCTTTTTAAAAGCCATGCCTCAATATAACAATCATATCACAAATTTGTAGTACTTTTTTCCTTTTTTTTTTTTTGCTTTTTGGATCACACCCGGCAATGCACAGGGGTTACTCCTGGATCATGCATTCAGGAATTACTCCTGGCAGTGCTCGGGGGACCATATGGGGTACTGGGAACTGAACCCGGATTGGCTGCATGCAAGGCAAACACCCTACCCACTGTACTATCACTCCAGCCCCTGTAGTACCTTTTTAACAGCATCTTATCCCCAGTTTCTTGGGAAGATCACTTCAATCTTCAATTTTTAATTAGTTGTCTCAAACCTGTCTTGTTATAGCTACATTGTCTCAATCAGGACTATAAAAATTTCCATATTGCTTATGGCTCATTGATTTCTTAAGGAAGTCCCCTATTTGATTCTTTGTTTTTGATACCAAGAATTTGTGGTAGAAACTGAGTAAACCTTCTTGTAGAAATTGCTTTACTATGTAGTTGGCTAACTGTAATCTCTGTGATCTTTAAGACATTTCCCTGTCCTTTGAATTTCTTTTACCTAGTTGACAGGGGATTGACTAGAATCAGATTTGAATTGTAACAGGTTCATAATGGGTGAGATTCTGCCCTTTCTATGCTTCCCATCAGGATCACATATTGGGTAGGGATGTAGAGGAATTACATCCATTGTATACAGATGATGGAAATGTTAAATGGTATAGCTACTATCGAAAACAGTATGGGGATACTTTGAAACATTAAAAACTGAACTACTATATATCCAGAAATTTCTCCTCTGAGTGTATATCTAAATAATCAAAATGAGGATCTCAAGAGGGTACTAGCCATTCTGTGTTCATGGATGCACTGTCCACAAAAGATGCAGACAGAATAGATATGTCAATCAGCAGGGGGCTAGATAAAAAAATAAAGCATACTGTATATATCAATGAATTATTATCCAGTATTTGAAAAGAAAGAAATTCTACATACCATATGTAGCAAGTTGAATGGATGAATGTTAAAGTTATTATGTTAAATGAAATAAATATATACATATCTAATTTTGTATCTCACATATTATACTTGTTTACATATTAGTATAAGACATTAAAAGAATAAAAATATCTGTCACTAAATGACAAGTACTAGATAGTTTCATATTAAGTGTCTAAAATAGTCAAACTCACAGAAGCACAGAAAGGGGCTTTAGGTCAGAAAAAGTAGGGAGTTGTGAATCATTAAGTATAAAACTATAGTTAGGAGAAATTAATAAGTTGTAAAGAGCAACATTGTGCCTGCAGGTAACAATGATGTTCACATATCTTTAGTTCACCTAAAGATATTTAGTTCTTTACCTATCTTTACATATCTTTACCTAAAGATATTTAGTATCTTTAGTTCTTACCAGAATAAAAATTGAAAGAAAACTCAATAACCCTATCACATGAAGAGAACCCTGAGTACCAGACTAAATATAAAGAATAATTTTCTTTCTCATTACACTTTGGAAAGATCTCAAGTTCATTGTTAGTGTCCTTAGCAAAATATCTGCTGATAATAACAAGTTGGGAGGAGGTGTCCCTATCATCACAGTAAAGTTTAATGACTTTTTCAGATGACACCCAATTAACTGGTATCACTCACATCAACAAAAGCTCTCCTCTGACTTTCACATAACAAACCCAGAACTGACTTGAGAACAACTAGCCAGAATAAGCAGAGTTATCACCTGAAATGTGGATACTTGGTAGATGAGTAGACTTTAGAAGGTGGTATACACCCTCTTTCACACACATATCTGCAAAGTCTTGGAATGAGAGCAGATAGTAAATTAGAGGATTTGAGGCAGTTCTAGAGAAGTCAAGCCAAATCTGTTGTAAGACGCTTATGAATATGTTCTATGTCATGGAATTAGACTGAGGTAATTGGCAGTCATTTTCTAATTCTTGAGCAATTATTCATATGTTCTGGATTGGTTTGTTGCAACTAATAAGAAGAAATATTTGAGGAAGATGTAGGGAACCCAGAGGTCAATATTAACACCAAAGGTAAAAAGAGATGATGCCAATGTTTGGTGAGATGAATAGTTTCAAAGGTCAGAGACAGTTTAGCTACCTAAAGTTATAAAGCCCAAGGAACAAAAAATTATGTTAGTTGTAAACACTACAATATTTCTAACTGCAAGGAATCTTCTACCATTTGATTTCTTTCTGTCTTTCCTGTATTATTTCCTGGAACTGCCCTACAGAAAACATCCTTTGCCTCAACTCTGTTTTCACTGGAACATACGACTGATGGGACAGAGTGTCCTGTTTGCTATCTTATGATTATTCAGCAAAATTATGGTGTACAGAAATTCATTTCATGGAAACTGTACTTCAGACCTTGAACTTTACCTCTCACCTTTCTTGCTACATTTAGTTCTCTCCTTTTCACTATTAAAGAGAATTTCTATACTTACCATATTGTTGGAGACATTACTGGTGCCCGCTCGAGCAAATTGATGAACAATGGGATAACAGTGATACAGTGCTACCATATTGTTCAACCAATGTACCACCTGTTGCTATTGTGATAATGAAATAGATTTTGGCTTTTATTAACATCACTCAAAATATAGTTGATATCCCTTAACCTAACTATTAATACAGTTTGTATACATGTTTGCTTGGCAATATGGTTAATAGCTCTATCAAAGTAACAAAATTGTACCTCATTCTCTTCATTCCTAAGAGATACTATTTATAAAGAAGGTTATAAATAAAAAGCCACATATAATAAGCTTTTCTCAAATTGGTCTTTATTGTCCTTGAAGTAAAAATTTTATCCCAGGGCTGGAGAAACAGTACAGCAGCGAGGGCATGTATCTTCCATATAACTGACTTGTTTGATCCATGGCACCCCAAAGAGTCCTCAAACCACCACCACAAGTGGAGCACACAAGGTCGGGAATGAACCCGGGGGACTGCCAAGTGTGGATCCAAAACATCAACAACAAAAAGTTTATCCTAAATATTTATAGAGTTTAAGACGAGTCAGAATGACACAGTACTTGTCACAATGCATCCACAATGAATGATGAAATCTCAAGCTATTAAATTTCTAGAAGGACTGATTCAGAACTGTACAAATTCATTAGATGCTCCTAATTCATCATACTTACCATTACCTGATGTGGTTTCCTACATTCCTTTTGTTAATCTGTCTCCCTCATATAAAATGTAACCTCCATAAAAGCAAGAACTTTGTTTAATTGATCATGTATTTTCAGCACATAAAAAATATATGTCTCAAATAGCAGGCATTCAGTAAATATTGTTGAGTAAATGAGTGGAAGCAAAATAAGAATCATATCAAATTCTAATCAAAGTAGTACCAAATTCAATATATTATGCTATATTTAATAAAATATATAGATTAATAATGTGGTCTTTCTGAAAAACTTCTGCCAACCCCAAACTCCAATTATTGTAGCTGCTTGGTAATAACATTACCACAAAAATATTAGCCCTGTTAATAATCAACACATTTTTCTCAAGTACACCTTTGGGAACTATGAGAAGGAAATTGATATTTCCCACACACACATGCTATAATTGTTTGGCTTTTTTAAAGGAGCTGTTTAATAAATATGATGACTGAAAGTTATTCAAGTCAGTTTTTTTCTTTTCCCAAAATAAAAACATTTGAATCTTGTCTTGACTCTAAACAAATATGAAGTTCTACCTGTTGATTATTAGAAAGTTATTCAGTTTTTCCTTTACCAAAATAAATTGTTAATTAAGATAGACAAAAGCCAGGAAACATTAAAGTTAGTCATTTAATTTCCTTACTTATTCAGAGCTGCCTGGAGTCATTTCCTGCGGGAATTTCACATCTTCCCATTGAAGTGTTTCAGCAGCTGGTAATGAAATCATCAACTCAAGCAGGGTTGATACTCCAGGATTCTGTTACAAATCAGGTGGTTTTAAAATAAATATTTGTGATGGAGCCAGATCAACTTTAAAAATAAATCTAAATGCCATCTAAAATGTCGTTTCTGCAGTTCTCTGAAGAAGCAATTTAATCTAATGGGAGAGACAAACTGTAGAGGGGAAACCTGACTTCTACATTTACCTCAAACACTGATTAGTTGTGTGACCTTGGGTTTCACCTCCTGTGCTCTTATAGCATCATCTACGTGAGAGTAATAACACTCACATTTTACTTAATCAAGTTGGTTTTTTTTCTTCCCCCCCTTAATCAAGTTGTTTTTAAGATGGCAGGAATAATAACACTAAGCAATAAGTTTTGTCAACGTGCATGATTCCAATATATACAAATAAACTTTTGATATATATTTTTTTGGCTTTATGGGTCATACCTGGTGATGCTCAGGTGATACTCCTGGTGCTCTGCACTCAGGAATTACTCCTGGCAGTGCTCAGGGGACCATATGGGATACTGTAAATCAAACCCGGGTCAGCCACGTGCAAGGCAAATGCCCTACCCACTGTGCTATCGCTCCAGCCCCCAACTTTTGATATTTTTAAGGAAACAGATCTGGAATTACTCATCACTGGGCCATATCTTGGTCAATGCAGTATGCTGGAATGATGATGAACAAATTAGAGAAATCAACATCTTACAATATTATTAGGAAATTCTAACATATTTGTAAGTGATGGGATATTTGCTAGCCACAAACAACGACAGAACAGTGGGGAACCAAAGAATTCACAGCCTTCTGATCCAACTGAATTTCGGGCCAGAGAGATAGATCAACAGACTGAATGCCTGTTTTACATACAGGGAACCTGAGCTGGATTCCTCACACAGCATGAGCCCCTGAGCGCTGCTAGAAGGGACCCCAACATGGTGTGAGAAATGAACTCTGAGCACCACCAAGTGTGGACTCCAAATAAAAATTAGTTTAAAATAGGGAAGATTTCCAGCTGGAAACCTCCTTCATGAGTGGAGGGGAGAAGGCAGATGGAATAGAGAAGGGATCACTAAGAAAATGATTGCTGGAGGAACCAGTTGGGATAGGAGATCAGTGCTGAAAGTAGATAATGGACCAAACATGATGACCTCTCAGGTCTGTGTTGCAAGCCATAATGCCCAAAAGTAGAGAGAGAGTATGGGGAATATTGTCTGCCATGGAGGCAGGGGGAGGGTGGGGAAGGGGGGGGTATACCCAGGATATTGGTGGTGGGGAATATGCACTGGTGGAGGGATGGGTGTTTGATCATTGCATGATTGTAACCCAAGCATGAAAGCTTGTAACTATCTCATGGTGATTCAATAATTTTTTTTAAAAATAATAAAAATAAAATAAAATAGGGAAGATAGGGTATGTATGTGTGTGTGAGAGAGAGAGAGAGAGAAAGAGAGAGTTATTGATTTAAGGTACCACCAAATATTAAATGAGCAGTGTAGTATCACTTATTAGAAGAATTTAAGGGAGGGTTCAGTTGCAAAAAGGCTCAGACACCCAAATAAGGTCAAATAAGGTACAAATAAGTACATGAGATTTGAGCTAAACCTTTAATAAAGATAGAATAATGAATTCCAGTTGCAGGAAGGAGTATTTAGAAATAAAATTGTGTGAGCAAAGACGGCGTTCAGTTGTTTATTAGCATAGGGTATAATGTAAAAATAAATAAAACCTTCCAAACACATGCAATATATTTCATGTGTGTGTCTCTCTGCATATCACACAAGAGAAGAATCAAGTGTCTAGTCACTAATCTGGACAGATGTTCACATCTTTATTTCACAGTGGCTATGAGGTAGAATTGATGCAATTGGTCACTCTTGGTAATTTCTAAGTGGCCTATAATCATGGGTTTTAATTATTTTTAATAGTAAACTTGGCCCCAAGATTAGCATTATTGTAATTCAATAATAGTATTATCTGTGTTTAATGTTTCTTTCTTTATATTTTTCTAATATCTATGGTGCCTACTATTGCCTATCTGCCAGCAAATTCCAGCAGATAACAAGTTAATGATCAATGAGGAAACAAATATTAGTGGAAACTCATAAGGAGTCAATTATAGTTAACTGATATGTGTGTTTACATTTCTATGTTAATAATTTCATAATATGGCTATGGTCATATTTCTCGGAATCATTTTCCCAGTTTATGTTTTAGAATTAAGTACAACAGAATTATATGGTGTCTTCAATTAATGTGGTAATTTAGTATTATTTATAAAGAATACCATGATTCTTTCACCTGAAATCAGAAAGAAAAACAGAAAACTCACCTCAACTTGAATGGAGTGGCAAGCATATGAATTTAAATGTAGTGTCATAATATGTTTACCATAAAAAAAAGTTTGCAACATAAATCATGTTCCACATCATGTCAGGAAGAAAGGAAACACAGATTTCAGGAGCAGATTTCCTCTGTTCAAACAAGGAAAAAGCTCTTGCAAACAGTTGTCTGTTAAAACAAAGTTTTCTACAACCCAAATGTGACACCTACTCAAAACATAATTGGAGATTGTGTTCATGTCATTGTAGGAGACACTGGTGGTGCCATCCCAAATACTTCACACAGTGAGAGGGTCACCAGCACTGTGTCTGTTGACCATTGACATACATATTTATTGACATACATATTTATTGATTTTTTCCCTTCCCTGGCTTACTTCCTCAGTCTACCTCTTGGAATCATCTTCTGAATAAACACCTTGTAACTAATCCTTGTCTCAGACCCTGCTTTTGAGGAAGTCAAGCAATTCATGTTTCTAATAAATACTCCATTGCTTCCTACAGTGAAATGAGAGAAAATATCAAACAATAATAATTAACATGTACTTGTTAAAATACCAAGAGCACCATTCCTGAATATATTAAGTGTTATATGGAAAGTTCTCCTTACATCACAATAATCATAAGTATTACATGTCATCCACATCATTTTAAAATAAAAGATGGAAGCCACAGCAGACGAGATGACTTGCTTAAGACTGCTAATAAATTTCAAGTCTGGGTTTCAAACCCAATCATAATACTTTTTCTATAAAGTCATTTAAAAGTGTGGCTGAGTTTATCTTTGTTTTCACTTGCTTGGCCAGTGGCGTGTCAGCTTTGAAGATAACTTTGGCTTCAATGTCGTGGAGGGTTTTGCCAACCTTATCTTCAATGTACCTTAGGGATTCTGGTCTGATGTTGAGGTCTTTAATCCATTTTGATCTGATTTTTGTACATGGTGATAGATGGAGGTCTAAGCCCATTTTTTTGCATGTAGCTGTCCAGTTTTGCCAGCACAATTTGTTAACCATGCTTTCCTTGCTCCACTTCACATTTCTTGCTCCCTTATCAAAGATTAGATGATCATATATTTGGGGGTGTATGTCAGAGTATTCAACCCTATTCCATTGGTCTGCAGCTCTGCCTTTGTTCCAATACCATGCTGTTTTAATGACTACCGCTTTGTAGTAGAGTTGGAAGTTGGGGAGGTTGATTCCTCCCATTTTCTTTTTCCCAAGGATTGCTTTAGCTATTCGTGGGGGCTTATTGTTCCATATGAATTCAGGAGCGCGTGCTCCATTTCTTTGAAGAATGTCAAGGGTATCCCTATAGGGATCACATTGAATTTGTACAATGCTTTGGGGAGAATTGCCATTTTGACAATATTAATTCTCCCAATCCATGAGCAGGGGATGTCTTTCCATTTCCTTGTGTCCTCTTTTATTTCCTGAAGTAGTGTTTTATAGTTTACATTATACAAGTCCTTTACCTCCTTTGTTAAGCTGATTCCAAGGTACTTGATTTTTTGAGGCGCAATTGTGAACGGGATTGCTTTTCTCAGGTCACTTTCTTCTCTCTCATTATTTGCATATAGGAAAGCCATGGACTTTTGGGTATTGATTCTATAGCCTGCAACTTTACTATACGACTCTATTGATAAATGGGACTATCTCAAACTAAGAAGCTTCTGCACCTCAAGAGAAACAGTGACCAAAATACAAAGACAATCTAAAGACAATCTACAGAATGGGAAAGGATATTTATGCAGTACCCATCTGATAAAGGGTTGATAACAAGGGCATACAATGCACTGGTTGAACTCCACAAGAAGAAAACTGCCAACCCAATCAAAAAATGGGGTGATGAAATGAACAGAAACTTTCCCAAAGAAGAAATCCAAATGGCTCAGAGGCACATGAGAAAATGTTCAACATCACTAATTATCAGGGAGACGCAGATCAAAACAACAATGAGATATCATCTCACACCACAGAGACTGGTCCACATCCCAAAAAACAAAAGCAACCGGTGTTGGCGTGGATGTGGGGAGAAAGAGACTCTCCTTCACTGCTGGTGGGAATGCCGACTGGTTCAGCCCTTTTGGAAAACAATATGGACGATTCTCAAAAAGTTAGAAATTGAGCTCCCATTTGACCCAGCAATACCACTCCCGGAGAGGCAAAAAGGTATAGTAGAGATGACATCTGCATTTCCATGTTCATTGCCTCTCTGTTTACAATAGCCACAATATGGAAAAAACCAGAGTGCTGGAAAACAGATGATTGGCTAAAGAAACTCTGGTATATTTACACAATGGAATACTACGTAGCTGTCAGAAAACATGAAGTCATGAAATTTGCATATAAGTGGATCAACATGGAAAGTATCATGCTGAGTGAAATGAGTCAGAAAGAAAGAGACAGACATAGAAAGATCTCACTCATATGTGGAATATAAAGTAGCTGAGAGGTACAAGCTTACAATGTTACGATTCCTGGCAGACATTTCTCTGGACTTAGTTACTAAAATACTAAAATACAGAAATCCAAAACTATGCTGCTGCTAGTGCGGCCTCCGGACCTCATATCTCTTCATTCTCAGCAATGGAAAACAAATTACCAAATGCTTTCTTTTCAGCAGATCGACTTTAGGGGGGAGAAACTCCAAATCAATAATAGTGAATTTTTTTTGTTTAAATATTGAATGTAATCAAAGTAAAGTGAAAGTAAAGTGAAATTTACCAGTTACACATGCAGGGTGTGGGGCATGGGAGGTGGGGGGGAGGGGGGAGGTATATCGTGATTCTTGGTGGTGGAATATGTGCACTGGTGAAGGGATGGTTGTTTGAGCATTGTATAACTGAGACTTTAACCTGAACGCTTTGTAACTTTCCACATGGTGAATTAATAAAAGAATTTTTAAAAAAAGGTGTGGCTGAGTCATTCATGTATTTATTTCTATCATTATTTTAACATAGCTACCAGTCCAGGAAAATGATCTTTGCAACAAATATGGATGTGAGCTTGCCAAAAAATAAATAAAACAAATTCATGTGTCTGTCCCTCAGAAAAATTGCTCTTAACATCTTAACACGTATCTTTAAAATCTCAGCAGTATCAAAATGAGATTGTTCTGTGACTCAAGAATAAAACCCAAATTAAGCTGGCACACATCACATTTTTGTTCACCAGACTCTTGCTTCTGACTTTAGTTTATAAAGTTAGTCATCAAAGAATTTGTTTTCTTAAGTGTGTGAGTTCTTGAGCAAGTAGGAGTCTGGAGTTTAAGACTTCTCTGAGCCAGCCCTTAGGATCCCCCACCCCCTGCTGGCTCTGCTGAAAGGGCCACAGGAAAGAGGTCCCCACACACTCCAGCCCCCATGCCCTCCCCATGGCCCTCCCCTGGAATACGGATTGTGCAAGCCGCCTTGTGCCCAAGCTGCCTTAGTTTCCTCATCTATGAAGTGTGGGCCTTCTGTGATCTCTAATCTCATTTAAACTTCCTAGACCTCCTTAAGACTTGTTTTTCGTTTCCTTATTTCATAAGACAGGAACATACTTCCATAGGAGGCAAAACATATATATTGAGAATAAAATGTAAAAAGCTGCCTGCAGCACCCACCCCATGGCGTCTCCCCACCCTAACACTGCTTCCCACTGGGACGACTGAAAGGGGTGTCTCGCTGTTCCTCTCACATGTGGGAAACCTTTGTGTTTTGGTGGCCTGATACCATGGAATCCTTCATCTTTATCAGGGTCCTGAGTATAGAATTATCTCCAGTGTATTCGGAGGAAATGGAGCCTGTGGCAAAAGAGAAAGTGAGTCTCTAATTGGATTTATGGTCATTACTCCCAGAGCAGCCCTGTGCCCTCGGTTATGTCGATAGCAGTTCAGATAGAGAATGAAGAAAGAGAGATCTTTCTGCAAAAGATCTAGAAGATGCTTGAGGAGAAAGCTGGCACATTTCCTGCTCACCCAATAAAAAGTCAGATTGTTATTAAACTGTCCCTGCAGCTACTGTGATTTACATTCATTTTAATGGTGCTCTTTGTAGAGTTGTTCCTTTAATGGGGGATACCCTCTGGTTCCTATTGGTTGTATTTAAAATGAAAATGACACCATTTCCAGCTGTCCAGCTCTCCTTTCATGCTTTGACCTGCACCAAAAAGTGCAATATTAATATATTTCCTGCTGAGAAACTCTCACATGTTCAAGAATGCCCAATACCACATGCCCAAGATCTGTAGAGGTGACCTAAATATTCATTGGTAAGTGAATATGGTGTAATATATATATATAATATACATGCATATGTATATATGGTATATAGTGTATTTAGCTTGATGGCTATAATACAATATAGGGCTAACATAAAATCATGGAATAAAACTTTTTAAATATGAGGCTGAAGCAATAGCACAGCAGGTAGGGCGTTTGCCTTGCATGCGGCTGACCTGCATTTGATTCCAAGCATCCCATATGGTTCCCCAAGCACTGCCAGGAGTAACTCCTGAGTGTATGAGCCAGGAGTAACCCCTGTGCAACACTGGGGGAGACCCAAAAATCAAAATAAATAAATAAATAAAATTTAAAATATAATGAAATGTCTAGCAAAGTGCTGTGAAGCACATTCACATATGCACACATTCACACACACACACACATGCACACATTTGACATGCACCAAACAACACAATGCAATGCGTCAAGGGGAGAAGAAAATGGAACAGTAATGAAAAAAAAAATTTTTTAACCACAGAACTCCTACAAGGAATGATGAGTTCGGATGATTCTAAATGTTCACTCTTTGTTCTAAAGAAATCATTTTTAAAAACAGCAAATGGATATAAGTAATAATTAACCTCCTTTGGGCTGAGAGATAACCCAATAAACTGAGGGGATAAATTGCATGCTGGATACCCTAGATTGCACCCTACTACCACATGGTTGCTGAGCACTGCTAAGAGTGACCCCTGAGCACAGAGCTAAGAGTAGCTTCTGAGCACTGCCCAAAAATGAAAAAAAAAAAACAGACCAAACAATCTTATCACAAAAAAAGTACAAAGTTACTATTATTTTTCTTTAAATTTGGAGGGGTATTTTTGGCCACACCTGACTATGTGCTTAGGGGTCACTTCTGGAAGGATTTGGGGACCATATAAGATACCGAAGATTTAACCCAGGTCAGCAAGGAAAGTTCCCGACCCGCTGTATTATTACTCTAGCCCCTACTTTTCTTCAAATTAAATCCATCACTCTTAGACCACTGGAATAGAATTCAGAAGCGAAAAATAAGCCCTCAGGTCTAAGGCAATATATATATATATATACTTCAAGGAAGTCAAGATGATAAAATAAAGTCTCTCAACAAAAAGCCTAAGTTAAAGTTAACCTCTACAAAAGAATGAAAATGGTTTGTATCTTATATTGTGAAGAAAAGCCAGCTTAGAAAGGAATAAAGTTAAATGATAGACATAAAAACATAACACATACTGAAGGAAAACATCATGGCAAAACACCATGGCATTAGCTTCAGTGCATCTTTAGTGACATGATTCACTGTCAAAGGAAGGTATAAACAAAAAATAAAAAAGCAGAATAGCATCAAAATAAAATGCTTCTGCACTTTAGAAGCTACTATTATAACAAAGACAACCTACTGGATGAGAGATAACAGTTACATAACATATGCCTAATAATTGGCTAGTATCCAAGATACTTATCTATTAAGGCTGGAAAGATAGTACTGCGGGTAGGGCACTTGCAACATTTTTTAACATGCTTGGAATATAAAAATATATAAGGATTCTAAAGATCTTTAGAAAGAATAATCATGGTAGAAGATCCGTGTTGGAAAAGACTTCATTGATTAATTATTAAAACTTCTATAAAGTAAAATATGTTGTAATTATTACTAGTCCGTTAAATAATGCTATTAGGACTCAGAGTAGTATAATGACTTGGCCAGTATGACATGTGAAAAGAAGCAGACCTGTGGACCACTCCCCAGTATCCAGCTTCATAATATCTGTGACACAAAGGTACTACTACTGCTCCAGCATTTTAAAATTTCAGATCTTTCAAGAATAAGTCACTATTTCTTCAAGGATCCCTGTTTTCCTTGAATTAGCCAAAGTTTTAGGCAGAGAAATTAATATTTTCCAAAAGAATTATAAAATAATATGGACACACCTCCAAAAAGTAAGGATTAAACTTTCAGAAATTCCACTCTAGGCAATTATTCCAAGGGCTCCAAAACTCTATTCAGAAAAGACATATGCATTCCAATGTTCATTGTAGTACTATTCATGAAAGCCAAAATTTAGAAACAACCCAAGTACCCAAGAGCAAATGATGGGATAAAGAAATTGTGGTCTATATTTATAATGAAATGCTACTCAGCTGTAAGAAAAGATGAAATCATGCAACTTTCCACTACATGGACAAAACTGGAGAGTATCATGCTAAGTGAAGTCAGAAGTTGCTATTTTATGATTGTCATCCTCTATGATTGTATATTCACACAAGACATACTGCTCCTTTCATCCCAAGTCTTCTTAGATGATATACACTCAGAACACATAACCTTCAAAGAAATAATAATAATTTTTTAAAATTATTTATATATTTTTAATGAATCACCGAGGGGTACAGTTACAGAGCTACAAACTTTCGTGCTTACATTTCAGTCACACAATGATGGAGTACCCATCCCTTCACGAGTGCCCATTCTCCACCATCAATGATTCTGGTATCCCTTCCACCACCCCCATCTCATCCACCCCACCCCACCCTGCCTCTGTGGGTGAGTGATTACAGAGGCACTCACTCCAGGTCCACCTGTGTTCTTGGAAATAAGAAGGGATTTTTTACCTTTATTAAGGCTGAACCTACATAGTTCTTTTCCCAGTGGCTACTCCACTGTATATTTCTACAAAAAGCATGAGTCCCCTATCTCTGTATCCATGCCAATATATGTTTATAATATAACAGTCACTCTAACAGTTGGAAAATGATATCTCATTGTGTATAATTTGTGAGAGACAAAGGTATTTTTGGAGGTGATAGAGTTTATGGCATTAATGTGCTGATAGTTTTGTGAACATATACTTACCTCCAAGCACATGAAATTGTGTATACTAAATATATCTTTTTGTATGTCAGTGATGCCTCAATACAGTGGATTTTACAAGTTAAGTAATTCAGGTGGCAGAGAAATAGTACTGCTGACAGGGTGATTGCCTTGCCCCAAATTGACCAGATTTAATCCTTGGCATCCCATATGGTCTCCTAAGCACTACCAAGAGTGATCCCTGAGTGTAAAGCCAGGAGTAAGCCCTGAGCACTGGTGGGTGTGACCAGAAAACAAACAAACAAACAAACTGCCAAGTAATTTAAATAAATGCGTCACTTAAATTGATGTGTGATTAATAGTTAACCTTCCTAAGAAATGACAGATTCTGGAGCCAAAACTCTTATGGTCAAGTGTATGTTTGCCTTGTATTATTAGTCAACGTATTTCATCTCTCATTCTGCTACTGCTGTCTTCTTTCTCCAAAATGAATAAGTGAAGAGTAGGTTCACATTTACATAATTAAGGGACTATTGGTTTGCTTTTTCATAACAAAAAGAAACCCAAGTTCTTCTAAGAGACACAAAGCCTTGGATCTTGTCTGTCTTAAATTAATCTCCTATCACAAGCCTCCAACATGGTAAGCATTAAAAATATATAAATAGTTGGTAAGCAAGTGAAGATCTAGTTCAAAGGGAGGCAGTCTCCTGTTCAAAAACAAAAACAAAAGAAATGCTTGTGACTTTTATTTGGCACTATTTGCAGAAAAGGACCCACTTTATGTTGTAGTGGCTAAAAATAGAAAACTAGCTGAATGTTAAATCATAGGCAATTAATTAAATATATTACAGGTCCAGACACACTCCACAGACAATTTTTAAAAAACATTACAAAAGTCATCTTAATGATACATTGCTTAGAATGTTATCAGTTTCAAGTAACATAAAACACTTAACTGAAACAGACTTTAAAATAAGAATTTTTATAATTGCACAAATCAGGAAGTCCAATAGCATAAGACTCAGGGTCAGTTGACCCCAAGTTTCAATGACATCATTAAACACCAGGTTATCTCCATCACTCTGCTCTATCTGCCACTCATAGTGGGCTAGGGTTTTCTCCTTCACTTTTTTAAGATGGCTTCTAACTGTTACGACAGGAAAAAGTCAAGAATTAACAGTAATTCCAATTGTAGGAATGTGGAGAGCTTGAATTTTCCTTTTGTCTTTCCAAATTTTCTACAGTAAACATACATAACTTTGGTAGCAGTGAGAAATCATTAAGTATAGTACAGACTTTATGGATGAAGTGATATGATTCTGGAATCTATTTTAAACTACCTCAAAAAGAATAAAAGATTGGAGGGCGATAGGTGAATTCAAATCAGCAGAATGCTGATATTGAAGCAAGTGGATAAGAACATAAGAATTCGTGACACTAACCTGCCATTTGTAATTTTGAAATAATAATAAAATGATGAAACAATAAGGAAGAAAGGAAATAAGGAGGGAAGGATAGAGAGGAAAATGAGGAGGAGATTGGGGCAAAAGAAGGAAGGAGAAGAAGGAAGGAATTTTTTTTTTAAAAAAGGAAGGATTGGAGGGAAATGACTTAATGGGCTGAATAACACAGTTTGCATACTAGAGTTTTAGGTGTGATGCCCAGTCCTTTATACTCCCTTGAGTACCAAACAGGAAATTGAACCACTGACCCCAGAACCACCGGTATAACCCCAAAACCAAAAAGATAGAGAGGGAGAGAGAGAAAAGAAGGGAATAATGGTGAGAGATGGAGAGGAAGAGAGGAGAATTATGGAAAAGGAGAGGAAGAAGGGAAAAAAAAGGAAGGGGACAGAGAGAGGAAAGTGGTTAAGCTAGTCAGTTGATTCTGGGGTTCTTTCTTTTTTCTGGGGTTATTTCTAATGTCCATCTGTGAACTTGTCGGGGAGCTTCCATTCCCCGCTGGCTGTTTCACGACCTTACTGCAATGGAGCAGGTCTTTCAAAATTTCTCTGACTCCATTGGACTGCACTACCTCAGAAAAGGCTAAGATCAAGTTATTACTGAGTTTTCTCAATCATCATTTTCCACTGGGCCCTTCTGCATCTTCTGTGTATACTCATAGCCTTGGGGTTAGTCAAGATTATGACTAATCTGAATGCTTTCTCATCTTGCTATGCATCTAAGCAAGCAGAAATTAGTATGTTCCAACTGCCAGCACAATCTTAGACTGGCGTTGGTGGCTGTTTCTCTCACTTGCCTCCAAGACTGACCTATCTACAAACCACCAAGTGTGAACACTGTCTACTATGGTAGAGAAGCTACCGTACTTACTCTAGGCCAGAACACCAGTCTTCACATTTCTTAACCAATATTTAGCAGAATTTTAAGCATAATTTCATCTCATCATTTTGTCAGTGTACAAAATTATGTTTTATTTTACACACATGTGCATGTGTGTGTTCATGCTTATAAATACTTTTTAAGAAGGAACTAAATTTACCACTCTCCTTGGTCATATCCAGTAAAAGCCAGTAAGTAACTTAGTAAGTAAAAACTAATAAGGAAGCTACTAAATCTTAATTTCTTAATTATAGCTCTACACAGTTTTCTAATTTTAAGAATACCTTCTATTTTTCATGATTGCAAGTAATGTATACATATTGTTTTAAATTCTGGTTTTATTTAACTTGTTTTATACTTTCACTTTAATGTGTTGGCACAACTCATAGAATACCGTCATGTCTACATTCCTTGAACCACAGTGTACTTTCAGATGCCTGCAAACACATGATTTTTTTAATCTCATATGTGGATTTGGAAATTAGCTTTGTTCTTTCCAGGTTTCTCTGAGATTTATTCATATGCTTTGTGAACTAAATATTTTTTTCACCATGTCAATTGTTTCTCATTGAGCCTATGATAGTAATCTCTTTCAGACTGTGAAGAAACTCTAATGCTCAGGAAATATTCTTGATAGGTCTTAGACCCACAAACTTAACATTGCAGTAATTGCCATACTTATACAGCTACATTTCAATACTTATTTATAATGATTTGGATACTTGTTTCTCTAGTCTGGAGATAGACTTTAATAATGTATAGGTACATCATTGTACCTATAAATCGATTTCAATTTCTTTATCTCTTTGCATCTATGTATGAGTTTATTGAAATCAGAGGTATCTACAATCATTTGATAATAACAACCCTAGAGGATTGGGTGTGGATATGTCTGCATATTGCAGAATGAATATAATCATTATGCTAAAATTTAATACTTATATTTAAAATACATACTAAAACACTAGTATTAAAAGGTGTTTTACGCCAAAAGGCACCTAGGTATATTTCCTAAAATTTCATGAAATAGTACCTTTAAAAAATATTAGTTCTTCATTATATTTTTGAAAAAATATATTTGAATATATTTGAATATTGATTAATTACTAATTATCAATTACTCAACATAGTAAAATCATGTTCCTTACATTCTAGTGTCCACTTTGTGACCGATAGATCAATAAATCATAGATTTGGCATAGACTAGTGGGAGCATACAACAATATACAAGAAAAAAGTAGCATAAATCATAAATCATAGATTTGGCATAGACTAGGGAGAGCATACAATAATATGCAAGAATAAAAGTAGCACTGTAGCACTACTGTAGCACCGTTGTCCAGTTGTTCATTGATTTGCTCGAGCGGGCACCAGAAATGTCTCTTTTGTGAGACTTGTTTTTACTGTTTTTGGCACGGCAGAGCCTGGCAAGCTACCTGTTGCGTATTGGATATGCAAAAAAGAAAAAAGAAAAAAACAGAAAAAAGTATCTAAGGAAAATAAACATAGATTACAGCTTTTCCTCTTAAATCTTTAGGAAGTAGTCAATATCTCAATGCTATGTGTGGACTTACAGGAAAAAAATTAAAGGGCTTTCTCTTTGTTTTATTTTTAAATTTATTTAGTCACCATGAATTACAAAGTTATTCATGATTAGGTTTCAGGCATATAATGTTCCAACACGGATCCCTTCACCAGTGTCCACTGCCCTCCACCAATGCCCTGGTTTCCCTCCCACTCACCAGCCTGTCTCTTTGATAGGCTCTCATGCAGAATACTGCAACTTTTCACAATCCCTCATCCTCATGGTTGACCACTTCCCTCCACCATTTTTGTAGTGTTCTTCCCTTTCCTATTCCACCTCTCCAGTCCCCTATGCTTCCCACTGAAAACCAGTTTTCAAGTTTTTTGTTTTAGTTGCCTTTGGATAATTGTTATTCCTCTTCTTTTGGGGAGGAGGGTGGTGGTGATCTATAACTAGTGGCACGCAAGGATTATTGCTGAGTTTAGGAGTTGTTCCTGACAGACTTAGGGGGACTATATGAGGTGCCTGGGATCAAATCTGGGTTGAGTGCAAAGGAAGCGCCCTACCAGCTATGCTATCTCTCCAGCCCTATGGCTTTTTATTTTATATCCCGCACATGAGAGAGATCATTCTGTGTTGCTCTCTCTCCCTCTGACTAACTTCATTCAGCATGATACTCACCAGATCCATTCACACAGCAGCAAATTGCATAGTTTTATCTTTTCTTACAGTAATATTCCATTGTGTATATGTACCACAGTTTCTTTATTCAGTCATCTGTTACTAATCTTCATCTGTTATTAGTCATCAACCAAATTCCCGGTAATAGATTACTGAATAAAAAAACTGTAGTACATATACACAATGGACTATTACTGTAAGAAAAGATAAAACTATGCAATTTGTTGCTGTGTGGATGGAACTTGGTTGTCCCCAGAGTTTGGCTATTGAGGATAGTGCTGCTATTAACATAAGCATGCAAATGTCTTTTCTTAAAAGGCTATTTATAAGGGGGTTGGAGCCATAGTACAGAGGAGAGAACACCTGCCTTGCACATAGCTAACCTGAGTTCAACCCCTGGTATCCCATAAGTTCCCCTAGGCCCTGCCAGGAGTGATACCTGAGCACAAATCCTAGAGTAAGCCTTGAACACAACTGGGTGTGGCCCAAAAACAAACCAAAAGGTTTTTTATGAAATGTATGTCTTTGTCGTCTTATTTCATTAGTGTAAAGCTACTTAAGTTAACCAAAGTAAGTCCTTTCTGTATTTTAAACACCAGTTCCCCTAATCAGCACATTGCGGGCCTCATTTAGTTGTTTTGGTGTGTCTTTTTCTAATCAATTTTATTAATGACAAGATAGGAGTTATGACTTGTGGGAAGTTCCAGTAAAACAGAAGAATTGATTGCAAATTCTTTAAGCTCTGGGCCACAAAATGACTCCCTCAACCACCCACCACATAGATAGAAAATGCAGTCTAAAAATGAAAAATTACCCTACTTCACCTTATAAGCACTGGACTGGGGCACCGTGAGAAGATTGGGCTGAGTTCCAGGCACATACTACAGCTCTGTACAGGGAACCCATCTGAATAGGCCAGAGAAGGGCAAAGAAATGGCCTTTCAACTCATAAAGAAAGATTTCTGAACATAGGAAGGGGGTCATGGCAGGTTATATACCCTATTCCCATGGCCTTACTACCATCTATCCTCTCCACCCTAACCCCTCCTTCCTTGCTAAGAAAAAACAAACACATTTATTTACATTGTCAGAAAGATCCTTTGATCTCAGGAAGAGTCCCCCTTCTCCCTCCCCCTCACCCCCACCTCCCAACCCTGGATGTAGTATTATGATGCAATGAAATCAGCTGTTGTCATCGCATTCCCCCTGGCTATGGCTTGGTGAATTTGGGGTCTAAGAAGGAGTCAATTGAAAAGGTTTTCAGGAAAGTAAAAGAGAAATAAATAATTGACTGGCATGCTTTTCCCACCACTGTCATAGCACCATAGTCTCCTTGTTCATTGATTTGCTTGAGCGGGCACCAGTAACATCTCTATTGTGAGACTTGTTACTGTTTTTGGCATATTGAGTACGCCACAGGAAGCTTTGCCAGGCTCTGCCGTGCAGGTGACATACTCTCAGTAGCTTGCCGGGCTCTCCGAGAGGGGTGGAGGAATCGAACCCAGGTCAGCAGCGTGCAAGGCAAACACCCTACCCACTGTGCTATCGCTTCAGTTCTATATGCATAAAAGCACATAGAAATGTAAATTAGGTTGATAAAACATAGGCATAATAAATAGATTAAAATAGGATAGGTACACATACTGCATTTTCCACAGTTCATAATTTTTTTCTGTCTGAAGCTGGAGCAGAAATCTCATGATTAAGAGTTTACAAACATGACCCTGATATCTGCACTATAAGAGTGACATCACAGGGGTTGGAGAAACAGTCCAGTGGGCAAATCACTTGCATGTAGCCCCCCAGCACCATATATGCTTCCCTGAGCACCACCAGGAGAGATCTCTGAGCACAGAACTAAGAGTAAACCCTGAGTTCAGCCAGGTAAGATTCTTTTTAATACTCCCCAACACAACCAATAAAACTAAAAATAAACAAAAAACTCAGAATTTCCAGAAAATCAGATTGCCTAGGGAAGCAAAGAGCATCCCCCATACTCCCACCTAGCCCCATCCCCACACAAATACATTTGAGTGGAAGGAAGCTAATAGCCTGGGAAGGAAGAGTGTTAAAGAAGGAATTTTTAAAAGAATTGGGGGCTCTGAGGTCCTTTTCCACTTGAATTATCACAGAACACCTTTAGATTTGAAAAGAACAGTACGGATATTTGCTAATTTTATGTGAGAAATCTGACTTTACAAATGTCATCAACTTCCAATTACTTCTTTAGATTGCTCAGGATTAATAATTATGCCTTCCTACTATCAGATATCTCAGTATTTGGAAGTATACAAATTCTTTTTAAGGTTTTTTAATCTCAGAATTTGTGTGAAACCAGTTGAATGGTAGGTTGTTGCAGTAGATTGTCTTTGAGTTCAAGACAATTTGAATATGACTATACTATTCAAATCCCCGTTTTGAGAGCTCTGCTTTGTCCTGGGCTATCATTTCTGATTGCTGAATGCCAAACAAGTTCATTGTTCATTGTGGGATGTTCTCATGAACCCTGGATATTCTGTACCTTATCATGCCAGTTTGGAGAGTCTGTTAAATTCCCTTTTAGATCGTGAAGAATGCCCCCAAAACTATTATTTCCACATAATGTAATCCAGGCTCTGCCTACAATCAATAGCACAGAGCCGATACTTAAGCAGTCACATCCTGGCTACTTTCTAGAAACTCATTGTAATCTAATTTGATGGTAAATTTGAAGAGAGATGGGGCCGGAGAGGTAGTACAGTGGGTAAGGCATGTGCCTTCCATGTGTCCAAACAAGGTTCAATTCCTAGCACCCCAAATGATCCCCCCTGACTGCCAGGAGTCTCAGACTCACTGGGACAGCTGGTCACCTAGAAGTCTCTTGATTCATTTTTTTTTTTTTTTTGCTCATGACAGCAGATAGGGTATTTGCCTTGTACGAGGCTGATCCGGGTTCGATTCCTTCATCCCTCTCCGAGAGACTGGCAAGCTACTGAGAGTATTCTGCCCGCATGGCAGAGCCTAGCAAGCTACCTGTGGTGTATTCAATATGCCAAAAACCGTAACAAGTCTCACAATGGAGATGTTACTGGTGCCCACTTGAGCAAATTGATGAACAACAGAACAACAGTGCTATAGAGTCTCATTCTGCAAAATGAGTGGTTTTTTGGGTTGGTGCCACCAATAAAATACCTGGGTAGTAGTAGTAGTTGTGAAAAGCAGGCCTGATCCCAAGCTGGTTCCAAAACCGGGATGGGATAAGAAGAGGTCTCAACCCTGGGGCTATGGTCCAGTTCATCTGTGTCCCTGCAGAATCAGGCCTGAACCCACAAATGAGCTTCCTCTTCAAGTGGAAAATGTGGGTATAGGGCAATTTAAGTTACTTTTTTCTGCCCAAATAATTCATTCTTGGTAAAGAGGGTCTGAGTTTGATGTAGCTATATGACTGCTTATCTAGGGAAAACTTCCTGTTGGTAAAATGTACCAAGGAAGGCCTCAAATCAATACCAACAAAGGCAAACTTCAATCACAAAATGGAATGTTTGTGAATATCCAGATGTTTAGAGTCCTGCAGTCTCAGCCTCCACGTTGATCATTTGGAATTAAGCTGAGGGTATGAGGCAATGTTCAGCGAGCTTTTCACACACAAAAATGTAAAGCTGGATTTAATATAGGAAAATGATAAAAGCCAAATCCAGATAATATTTTCTCCAGAAGAAGCAAACATGCCCGAACAACTTGGCTTCCACCTAGACTGAGTCATGAGGATGACATTAATTACCACCAAGTGGCTTTGTCCTGTATTAATAGGACCGTCTGTGGTGTGTCCCTAAGGATGGAACCAGAGCTGCGCCTGCTCTCACAGTATAGCCTCTGGGGTTCAAGCTTGGACTTGACCAACACCTCCCTCACCGGCGCAACCTCCTGGAGAGCTTGGATAGGAACTGTTTTAATTCCAATGGTTACCAAGCGGTACATATTCTTTAAGTGACACAATCCTTATTTACAAGTGAGGGTGTGTCTGCCTTGAGACATTTTTGTAATTTTCAGAAATAATCATAACCACAACCTTGGGCAACATAAATAAGAAAAACTGAAAGAAGATACAATATACACTAACAAAGTAGGCTTAAGAAAATCTGATGCATTTGGCTGACTTTCCTTTTGCTAGAAAAGAATTGGTGACAGTGAGCCAATTGAGTGAGGCGGAGGGAGAAGAAAAGTAAATAAAAAACTAGCCTATTGTGAAATGACCAAGCTATTCATATGGCAAAATTAAAAAATGAAAATTGGCAAGACTGAGATAATAGCCATGGAACTCTGTACTAACTTCAAGAAAAATGTTTCCTTCCCAACCCCATCCCACCTAATACTGGTAAAATATTAAATATCTAAAGTGTTATATATTAAAATATTTGTCCGATTATGTCCCCACCGATTTGCTTATTTATTTATACATTATTCAACAAATATTCAGCATTTACTATGTGTCAGACATTAGGGTAGAAAATGCTGATTCCTTGATCAGTGAAGATAAGTCCAAAAACCACCATTTTTTTCCCATTAAAAACTGCATTGTGAATGCAGAGACCCAAACCAATTAAACAACTTTAATTAAATAACTCGATGTTGAACAATGAGTGGGCCAGGAAGGAAATCAAGGAAGAAATGAAAAGATACCTGGAAACAAAAATGCACTGTGGAAAGAAAACACAATAAACTACATGATTCCTACCTTCAAAAAGTTCACACTCTAGTAGGGAGATAAATAAAGATAAACAATGAATAATAAAATGAGTGATATGACTAAAATTAGAAATGATCTCTCCCAGTTGGAAAGAATTTAGAAGTTTCCAAGATTCTGTCACATCTTTTTGTATCTTTGTGCACCAATATACTTGAGGCACCTGTCTGGTAAAGAGAATATGCCTGGTTATATATCCAAAGATTTCCTTTCTTATAGCTGAAGGATTTGTTTATTTCTACCTTACTTCTACCTCTTAGTTTGTGAATTCTATTACTGCATATCCTTTCTTTTTCTTCTTTTATTTTTTTGCTTTTTGGGTCACACCTGGCGATGCACAGGGGTTACTCCTGGTTCTGCCCTCAGGAATTACTCCTGGTGGTGCTCAGGGGACCATATAGGATGCTGGGAATCAAACCCGGGTCGGCCGCATACAAGGCAAACGCCCCATCTGCTGTGCTATTGCTCCAGCCCCTCTTTTTCTTCATGTTTTTGTTGTATAGGAATCAAGTTTTCTTTGTCCTCTTTCATTTTCTTCTATGACCTGAACTATGGTTGGTACCCTGAGCACCATCAGCAGTAACTCCCAAGCACTGCCAGGTGTGCACCCCAATAAACAAAAACAAATATAAGCACAAAATAAAGTACAAAAATTACCAATGTCTTACTCCATATGTGCGGCCTTGGGTTTGATCCTCAGCACCACACATAAAAATGGTATCAATGGCCCTTTCCTTCTCTCAATATGAATAACACTAACCTCTCCTGAAATCTATATTAGTATCTAATACCCTAATTTTACTTAACCTTTAAGTATCTTTCTTGTTCTTCATTAATTTCAATATTTTCTTACTAAAATGGTAAGAAAGAATATATAGTTTCAGTTACCCTGGAAACTTATTCTTAGACTAAACCATGATACCTGCTTTTAATCCCCAAACTTTATAAGCGATGCATTTCTAAATACAGTGCACTGTTTGAAAAATATATTGAAAGGGCTGTTAAAAGTTAGCAAAGTACATTTCAGTGCATCATCAATGCTAAAGAGTTTGCACATCATCAAGGCTTGCATCATATAAGATCAATGCATTTACACATAAACACACCAAATAAGTGTTTGTTAGTAGCCAGAGTCACCATTCTGTAATCAGGATGCTATGCTTGAAAGCGTGTATTTAAGCACTGGATGGTTGTTATAGGCCAATATCATGTGGCCTCATTTAAGGAAAACAATTAGTGATTCAATGTTGTTATAAACGAATTAATGGGAAAGCCTGGCAAGCTCCCCATGGCATATTCATATGCCAAAACCAGTAGCAATGATGGGTCTCATTCCCCTGACCCTGAAAGAGACTCCAATGTGACACCTTTGGGAAGGACGAGTAAAGAGAGGCTTCTAAAATCTCAGGGCTAGGACGAATGGAGACATTACTGAGATCGCTTGAGAAAATCGACGATCAATGGGATGATGATGATGAAGATGATAATGATGATGATGATGATAAATTAATTAGAATTTTCCATGTTCAACATAAGAGAAAAAAAAAAGCTTGGGAGTATTTTTATTTAGCAAGTCTTGTTTTGGGAAATGAATTACTGGAATAAGTATACAATGCATGTATAGTTTTAAGTAGCTCTTTAATGGACTTTTAATTATTATTATATGTAGTGTTATTTTATCTTTACTTCTGAATAACTTGGCTATGCATTCATTCTAGGTTGACGCTTATGTTATACACTTAACACAATTGCATTGTCTGATTATTTTTTGAAGACTCTATTTTCAATCTCTCTTTTGTAGATTATCTGCTTATTTCTCCTATATTATTTTAATATTTCCATTGGTTATTTGATATTATGAAGTTTTCATTATGTGCCTTAGTGTAGATTTGTATTTCAATATTCTGCTCAGTATTTATTCATTCACTTTGTATGCACTTACTGTGCAGCTACTACATACTAGATCCAGACACTAGGGATGTGCAGAGAAACTCAACATTCTTGTGTTCAATCAGACTACATTTTTTGGGAGGAAATGAATATTAAATATAATACCATACAAATGCATTATGGCTGATATAATAAGCCTTATGGGAAAAATAATTAAGATGATATGGATGATAATATCTTTTAGGATCAAAAAATGCTTTGTGATACTGTTAATCTATCACATAAAAGGACACCAATAATTTCAGTGGAGAAAAGTCATTTAATGGATAATACTACACAGGCAGGAGTCCTGACGTCCGATAATTCTTGGTCACAGAACAGCAAGGAAGCCAATCTGATCACAGGAGGAATGAGAGAAAGAGAACAGTAATGAATGAGGTCAGATGAGTGCACATGAACCCAAAAGTCCATTCATGAACTCACTGAAGTCTTCACCAAAGGAGTTTGACATGTTTCTAAAAGACTCATGCAAAAGAAAAAAATATTCATGCAGTGTTCTGTGCAGAGAACATTTTATTCTAAAGGGAAGCAAGTGATCAATGAGCAATCATTTGAGGGTTAGAAAAGATTATGGAAATCTGAGCCACAGGAAAAGTGGTGGAGATTTTGAGAGATGGTCAAATTCTGGATATACGAAGATAGAACTGTTGACATTTACTGAAGAGATTGTATGATATGAGATAAAGAAGAAGACCAAGAATCACACCATAGTTTATAAACCAAGAAAATGTAAGAATGGAAGAGAAGGTTTTTTGAAAGATAAGGGTGGGATATAGTAAGGGATAGAGGAAACCCAATTTTTCTTTTTAATATTATCAGCAAAAGATTTTAATGAGAATTCTGATTGGAGCTGCAGCATAGGAAGTTGGATATAGGAATTTGAAATTCAGAGAAGAGGTCTAAACTTAATAACATAAAGTCAAGCATTATCGGCATTTTTTTCTTGCAACCACATGACAGGGAGACTAAGACTTTGATGAAAAGGAGATTGAGCAGAATGAGGGAAAGCAAGAAAGCATGGTGACCTTGAAGCCAAGTGAAGAAAATGCACCACCGAGGAGGGAGTGACCAGCTCCGTGAATCTGCTCATGGCACAGATGTGAATTCAGAATACATCTTTAGAGTTTGCCACGTGGAGCTCACTGGCAACCTTTGATTGAGGGCTGGGGTGGGTATCCTGATCAGTGGACTGCCAGGAAAATCCCGGAGGATGTGGGGAATATAGGAAGATCTTTGAATGCCACATCTGGAGAAGGATGTGCACAAAGTTTGATTTATTTTACTTTGGTTTGTCATTGCAGCCTGTTTGTTTGTAAGCCTGTTCTTGTTAATTGGTTAAGTTAGTTGGTTTATCATACAATAAAGGAAGTTGACTAAGATAGAAAAAGAGAAACAATCGCCAAAGGGAGACACTTCTGTCACATTCTAAGGACTCAATTCTTTTTGACTTGTAGAAAATATCAGCCTCTTTGACTTCAAATACTACATCTTCTTTATCCTCTGGATACTTTTATTTCAGCATTCTTAATGAATCTGTACGTTGGATCTCCCCTGTTTGTCACCTAGATCACTTCTCCACATTTACATTTCCTTATATCTTTGTACTATTCTGGTTGATGTTCTCTGCTCTGCCTTCTGGCTGAATTATTCTCCTGTCCACTATGATTGACCATCTGTTGAATTGTAAACTTCAGTGAATATTTTTCATTTTCATAAGTTTAATATTTTTCTTTATATTATCTTGGATTTTTCCTTATTAAGTCATTTCTTTTGGGGGTATGAGACGGGCTACATCCTGCAGTGCTTTGGGAATACTTCTGGATCTGTGCTCAGAAGTCACTTCCTGGTAGGTATGGGGGACCATGCAGTGCCTGAGACTGACCTGGAGTCAGCTATGTACGAGGCAAACATCATACATACCCTTTCTCCAACCCATGAAGTCATTTCTTATCTAACTCCAATTCATCTGTTTGTTTTAAATATCTTTTCAAAAATTGTACAACATCTCACATCATGGGGTGAGGGAGAAGTTGGCCACTCTGCCCATTGTGAGCTTATTTCTCATAAAACTTGAAAATTTAGCAGGTGTTTCATTGGAGTCTCATGACCCTTTGGAGAAACTTTTATCTTTGCTTCTATTAAATCTCAATTTTTAGTCTGACCAAAGATAAAACGGCTTGTGGTAGTTAATGCTTGGGTGTCCCTGTTTGGGGGCCTCGATCCCAGGCTTTGAGATCAGCCCTCATCACCCTGTGAGCAGGACAACTCACAGACTGGCCTCCAAGCCCTGCCCACTCTTCCATCACTCCCGTTATCTCAGCCTCTGCTCAGCTCTCCTACTACTTGCCTTTTTTCCCTTTGGTTTTGAAACCCAATACTTTCCCTTTGTTGCTGTTGAGCCACATATTTTAAAGTATCTTCTTAACATTTTGAATCTGGCATTTTTATTTCTTGGCAATGGAGAAAGACCCACATAGGACCAATCTACCAAATATGGTAGACTCAGAAGTCCAACATACAACACCCATCCTGAACACTTGGACTCAACTTAACACTGAAGTTAGTGTCAAAACTCTTCTCAGTCCAGGAAACAACTACCAATTAATTTGTCAGAGTTGGCATGGGAAATGAAAATGTGCTCCATTCTTGTGACAGTACAGAAAGAGCAATGGCTTTATTTAGCACAAGCAATTCAGAAAAGATTCATGATCACATCTCTGTAGATCCAAAGGAATTTGTAGGGAATTCCTGATTTTCAACCATTAACTGGATTTCTTAAAACTAGAGGGATTTCTAAATAAGGACCAAAATAATAGTAGCAGCAAAATGGTCTGCATGGAGCTAAGGACAGGCTACTAACTTTCTGCCATGAGTGTATTAAAGAGGAAGTTTCTGTTTTACCAAGGGAGAAATTAGTCTTCTTTGAAACACTTGGAAAATAAGAGGTCTTTCATTTTGTGGATTTAAAAATTTGGCTTGACTAGCTGGCTCTTTATACATATACAATTTTATATTAGGTTCAGAAATTTTAACACATAAACCTTTTAAAGGTATGACTAATAATCCTTGCATTGTTGCCAAACTAAATAGAGGTGGCAGAGTAAATAGAGGTAGCAAAAATCCTTCTAATGTTCTTTATAACATTATTTGTATTTCAAAAGCTGGAACAGGAATTCCATTTTGCAGACAAATAGATAATCCTCTTCTAATGTCTTCAATCTATTTATAATAAGGGATTATACTAAAAGTTGAAATGTCATTGTACAGTGTTTAATACAGTGTAAAACCAGCAATAACTGATATGTAAAAACGATTAATAAATTTAATTACCTCAAACTCCATCTGTTTATGGATCATGACATTTTCTTTGTTTTGTGGCTATCCCTATTACTTCCAGCCTCTTAGTGCCCAAACTCAAAATCCTAAAAATACAACTAAGACAGAACTCATTTTTTAATGCCATCTAGAACTAAAATAGGGAAAAGAAAAAGAACTTCTTTATATTATTCCCAACTCTCCACTTGTAAATTTACATATACTTGCACAGAATACATTACACATACACATATACTACATACAATAATATTCTTTTACTGGAATGTATGTATGCTTAATTGTGCCATTTTTAATGTTATTTTGCCAACGTTTTGATCTTCAGGACATATATAGTTTTAAAATATAAATTTAGGGGCTGGAGCAATAGCACAGCGGGTAGATTTTTTGAGGTGTCATGGATCAAAACCGGATCTCATGTATAGCATACACTTTACAACTGAGCCACAGCCACAGCCCCACAGGCTTTGAATTAAGTCTCTCTGATTCCAAATCTAACTTGTATAGGAAACAGAAATAAATCGCATTTTCATCTCAATCACATATTATAGACACTTTTTGTTGCTGTTTTTCTATTCCCATTTGGTTACTGATATGGGAATATCATTCTAAACATACTATATATAGGTGCTTTCCATTTGTTTCACCAATATTTCATGGAAAGTCTCTCAATTTAACTGGTGTAACTGCATTTAATTCTCATTAGGGGATATTATATATTTCCTAATATTTCATGGAAACCCTTTCAATTTAACTGGTGTAACTGCATTTAATTCTCATTAGGGGATATATAATATCCTATACCGGAGAATCACTCTGCTACTAGAATTTGTTATTTTACTCTGATATTTGCCTTTCTTTATGTTCTGATTGTCTTTAAAGAGTATTCCTCCATGTACATTCCAGAGACCACATCCCTGGGACTTTGTCTCATACAAAAGCGAAGGGAAGCTTCTCAGTCAACAAGTGTATGTATTTTAAATTGCAATAGATTCTTAGGTGATATTCCAAAACATCTTAAATGATTCAAATTTCTACCAATAGCAGAAATGCTGAAGATAATGGAATATTTCTGGAGAGCCACACCTATTCACTGCAGAGGAAAGAAGAAAGAAGATGAAAAGCTAAGGAAGCAGAATAAATAAGCCTATATTGTGAGTTAAACTCAACAAAGTATGCATGGAATTAAAGATTGTAAATATGAAGGCTATACTAACATGAAGGTTACAGAAAATCTTAAATAAGGTCATTTAATATAAAGTACTAAAATATAAAGTATTTATATAAAATATAAAATACTATAATATAAAGTACTTTGTACTAAAAATGAAAATGGTATAAATTGCTGTTACTAAAAATGAAAAGTATAGAACCCAAAACATAAACATTCTTCCTCTCTATTTTAACTGTGTAATACCTACATTTAATTGTGGATAAATAGAATTTATGTTGTATTCATTTTTTAGGATTTTAGAAGAGAAGAGATTGGGAAACCTACACCTGATCTATCTCCAACTCTAGTATTTTAAATAAAATTATTTTAATTGTAATTTCTTCTTGAAACTACTGACTATATGGAAATGTATCAAAATGATAAAGTGATTTTCTATGAACCTTGTTTTCCATTTAACTGGACAGTCTTTTCCTGTATTTTTTGTCATGAGGTTGATTTTTTGAAATATTTTTTTATTCAAATGTGCCTATTGGTTGTAGAGGGCACCAATCACATTTAGTTTTGTGGATTATCTGCATGCAATGAAGCCCACTGAATCTGCTTCCATATTCGTGGCTGTCAGGATGTGAGGCTCGTTGACGTAAAGTTGGGGCACGGCAGCTGAAGTGGCTATTCTCCAAGCCTGTTTTCTTCCTTCTTGGGCTTCACAACTGGTACCTTCTCAGCATGCATCCCGGGTAGGAATGGAGCTCTGACCACATCGTAGACATCGAGATATGAGCAGATGTTGCATGTTTGAGTTCCAGAGAGCCCTGGCACAATGCTGCAGCTGCTTTCACTTCTGTGGGTGTGGTGGAGCTGAGTCTGATGCCTGGGATGCTTCGTATCGACAGAGCTGGAAGGACCTGCCCACCATCACTGCTTGGAGAAGAGCTAGTCAGAAATACTCATTTTAGATTTGCTGTGGCATAAGACACCTACTTCCAATCGTGCTAAGTTTCTTGAGATGTGGATTTTTATGAAAATGCAACAAAAAGAAACTCTCAAATCAACTAAAAGAACAGAGGAGTGGAATAATGACAAATTCCATTTCAAAGAACAATAAAAGTCAACTTTAAGTAATTGGTTTTCTACAGCTATTCCACATTGGTGGTGTTTATATAAGAGTAGTTTCCTCTATAGTCTTTAGCAACTCATGAATCACGGTTCTTATCCTCACTCAGAGACAGATCAGGGGACAAACAGAATGAACATGTGCCGGGAGGGAACCAGGGAGAACACACTCTCTCCCAGCTGGTGGCCAGCTCCCACAGGCCTGCATGCTCCCAGCTCAACCTTGCTCCTTCACTGTAAGCGCTTCTGGGACAGGCTGAATGGTGTTACCAGGTGTGAGGAGGTTATCTCCGCTCTTTACTCCACCCCATAGTCAGTTAGGACCAGATTCCTTGTCTTTCTTAGATCCCACCCCCTATACTCACTCATTGACAAAGCAGAACAGCCCTTGTGACTATGGTACAGACGTAGCCACATGACAGTTGAAATACTTGGGCCCCAGGCCCAAAGAGATAAACAACTGACGCTTGAACCAAGCCCCTAAATCTCCCTTTGACTGTTTTTTTCATCTGTGAAACAGACGTCAAGGAGATTATGGGCCACTTACCTCACAAAGCTGTTGTGAAGGGCAAAGTGAGATCACAGGCTTAAATAAGATGCAAGGTATTGTATTTATTTCTAGAACTGGCACAAATACAAAACTCACTGACTTCCCAGCATCGAGGAAGTTGCCTGAAATGCTGTTTAATATGGACTTTTATCCCAGGGATTGTGATGATCCCTCAATCTATTCCTTGCTCTGTCTGAATCAGCCTGAATCAGCCTCTCTTCAGCCTATGAGGGGTTAACTAGAAACCTGGAGCCTTGCTTTAAGCAGTTACAAATCCCTATACTCATCTGGATGAATCCACCACGCCAGTGGGTCAGAATCCTTAACAGTGACCATGTTCATAAGTCTTCTGCAAAGTATTTCCTGTTCTTATTTAATGTCCAGGAAAGTTCATCCACTTCAAGGGGACTTTTAATATTAGAATGGCACATCCTCCCCCTGGATCATCTTGCTGCTGTTACATGTCATTCTTTTCTGTCATGTTCTTTGCCTTTTCTTTAACACAATGTCCCCAAATCCTAAAATTGTTCAGCTCACCAACATCACCGAGAGGCAGGATTTGCAAGGATGCTTGCAGGGGAACGCAGGAAGTTCAAATTTGGCTGTGCTATTAAGTGCATTTAAAGGAACACTGGTTCATGGTCACATTCAGTACAGCTGCTTGATGTATTAACTTGCATTCAGGAGTTGAAAACTTCATGCACAGCCACTTCCTGTTTCTATATTTTGAAGGAACTAGGGAGGCGTCTTTGCAAATGTGCAATCAGCTGGAAGTGGTGAAGCTGACTAGTGAACTCTCTGTATTATTTGAATAATGGACAAGACATTCCTCCACCCAAGCTTCTTAAAGCTTCTGACAAACAGACAAGAAGACAGATGAGTTCCATACAGGATGGTTAAGATGTACAGCTGGGGGTCAGTTCATACAGGATCTGTCTCAGGACAATTTTTTCACAAAGGTCCTTATCAGAGATGCACAGTGCTCTCTGCAGGATCTCAAAAAGGTACTGTCTGATCGAAGCCTAAATTTGGTGCTATCCTATGATGCTAAAGAACACAGAGAATTTGTAAGTTATAAGAAGCTAAGAGGAGTGAGAGTTCAGCAGATAAGAGAACTGATTGAGACTACAGTCTTGACCTTGAGTTATTGGACTCAAGGGGAAGTGGTTGGACCAGTGCTCCTCTACTTTGTAAAGGCAGTATGCTACAAGTGGCTAAGGGAAAAACTGATGGGTTTGAGTCAGGGTTCAGTCCCTAGCTCTCAAGGTGACCTTGAGATATTTATGCCAGTGCTGCAATTTGTGTTGATTAAGCCCAGTGTGAGCCACCAGCAGTACATGTCCAACAGTCAATGTGGTGAGCAGGCGAATACTTAAATCCTGTACCTCTGTTTTCTCATCTGTTAAATCAGCATTATTTGAAACTGTCTCTTGATTATGATAAAAGAAGAGGGGAAGGAAAAGGGAGACACTGAGAGAGATGACAGATCTCAGGCTGGTTGAATAAGTTTGGCTGATTTAACCCAATTCAGTTTGCCTTGACATTTGCTAAACATTTACTTGCCAGACTGTCAAATAGGGCAGACTAAGATGAACTGGACATGATTCTGGACTCAGCTTCGATCATTAAATCAAATCCCAGGCCAGCTAGTCTGGCTACTCCCTGCCATGCCCATTTCTGCCTCTTAGTTCTTTGCAAAGCTGGCACCCCTTTAATCTTTCACCACTCAGACCTCACTTGCTCTCCAAAGGCAATTCTCAGACCCCTGATTTGTGTCTATGTCCTACATACATAAATACACACATACACACACACCAAAACAGCATACAGATAGAGAGTTCAGGCTCAGAGGTTTATGAATCTGAATTCAAACATCAGCTCTGCCCCCTACATAATATCTATTAACATGGACCAGCTTCTCTACTGTTCCACCTCAGTCTGGAGGTGATACTACCTATCTACCTTCAGGGATAGTTGTAAAAATGAGAGTGACAATCAGCCCCCTTCATGATGGCTCTGTATAGACTGGAAAAGCTATGTTGACTAGATCTTATTTCATTTTTCTTTCTTTTTTCAGTTTGGTTATTGGGCTACCCCTGGCAATCCACAAGGGTTATGCCTGGCTCTGCATTCAGAAATCTCTGCCTGGCTTGGGAGACCATATGGTATGCTGGAAATTAAACCTAGGTCAGCCATGTGTAAGGTAAGTGTCCTACCAGCTTTACTATCTCTCCAAACCATTATTTATATTTTTTGGTTTGTTTTTGTTTGGGGGCCACACCTGGTAATGTTCAGTGGTTACCACTGGTTCTGCATTCAGGAATTATTCCTGGCAGAGCTTGGTGGACCGTATGGGATGCCAGGGATTGAACCTGGGTGGGCTGCATGCAATGCAAATGCCCTGCCCACTGTGCTATCACTCAGGGCCCACATAATTTCATTTCTTGATTAAATTTGTCACCAAGTTTTCCACCTGAGATCATTCAGGTCACAGGAGAATGTAGGAGTTCATTTGTTTGTTTCTTTGATTGGGTTGTCATTTGTTTTATGGGCCACACCCTACTATGCTTAGGGATTACTCCTATGTGCTCAGGGATTACTCCTGGTGTACTTGGAGGACCATATGGAATGTCAGAGATCAAATCTGGGTCAGCTGCATGCAAAACAAGGGGATTACCTGCTGCACTATCTCTCGGGCTCCAGGAGTTTATTTCATTTTAACTCCTTGCTAAATAGCCTTGAATAAATGCCAACTCTTTCTAATTTCATTTCCATATTTATAAAATTAGGGTAACAGGGTCCCATCACTGAAGGCTAGTGAGAATAAAACAAAGTGATAGAGGCAGACACTTAATATAGGGCTCAACTCATCATGACTTCAAAAAATGTTAGCTAAGCCAAGGACAGTAGAGGCAAGGGCCAGGAAGATTGCTCCACAGTTGGAAGCCTCCCTCATGAGCTGGGGGGAAAGGCAGCTGGGATAGAGAAGGAATCACTAAGTCAATGATGATTGGAGGGATCACTGAAGATGGGAGATGTGAGCTGAAAGTAGATAAAGGACCAAACATAATGGCCTCTCAGTATCTGTATTGCAAACCATAATGCCCAAAGGTAGAAGAAGAGTAAGAAGTAAATGGTTTGCCATAGAGGCAGGGGGTAAATGGGGTGGGGGTGGGGGGAGGGATTCTGAGGACACTGTGGTGGAAAATGTACATTGGTGGAAGGATGGGTGTTCAATCATTGTATGACTGAAACTTAATCATGAGAGCTTTGTAATTCTATGCCACGGTGATTCAATAAAAAGTTTAGTGATTATTATCATAATTATCATCACTATCATTATTATTACAATTGCACATGAGACAGAATGTGATTAACACTACTCTACGAAAAGTGCTTTAAGCAATCTTTGTGTGCTAAGAAAAACTCTCATTTTCCTTTCATTTCTTACCTTGCACAATCTCTGACATTGCCCAGTGGACAGTTTGAAGGATCTGCCCGATGCCCCAAAACCTCTACCATGTGAACAATTTATTCCATGAAGCCCTGATTCCGTTTTGCTGGATGTGTTTAATCTCCTTGCTTTTTGACTTGGGCAACATCAAGAGGAAAAGAACTGTGTGATGCGTCTGTAATGATATCATGGCTTCTTTCTAAATCTAACAGAGCAGGAAAGATAATAGAATGTTTAATGTAGGCTTGTTGTGTAGCTGTCAGAATAGAGGGTTCCAGGCCATAAAACCAACACCATTTACTCAATGCCTTTGAAGAAAAGTAACTCTTAAACAGAAAAGTGGGAAGAATCCTTGGGATAACTTTATCACTCTGATCAGCCTATTAGTCTAACATGGTCTAATCCTTCCCTGCACCATTTATTCTTGCTTAACCCTCACCAGTGCTGTCTCCTGTTGGGCCATCATGTCCTTCCTGGACTGTTCTTACAGAGAATGCAAAGAACACAAGATCACCTCATGCAGAGGACAACGAGGTCATCCCATGTGCATTGGTTCCAGCCCTTTCCCCATGTTTGCTTTTCAGGCAAATACCGAGTCCTTCCATCTCTCATCAGCAGTCTGTGTGGAGGGATGAACAAAACGTTCAGACATGCACTGGTTTCAAAATTTCTACTAGTTGAGCGAATTAGCCTGAGAAGGGGGTGGGTGTGTTATTCTGGTCATGCATAAGGAACTTGGAAAAGAGAGTTCGAAATGAGGGGGGGAAGTAAAGGCAGAGATAACTTGGCAGTAGAACAAAAGACAACCAACAAAAACAACACAACCTGAACGGGTAATCTGGGACGCCAGTGGACAGAAGGGGCATCAAACTGACAACTTGGCCAGAAATCTGGACACTGTAAGAGACAATTTAGTGCTGGGTCGTGCCCTGCGCCGAATTTATGGCCGCTTTCCTTGTTAACTCGCCTCATGTTTAAAGTCAGAACTGCCACAGGCTCCAAGGGACTCGTGCTTCAAGTACGTATGCTCTGCTTTCAAAACACATAACCCTAAAAGTCTCTAGGCTTCCAGGCTTCTGATCCCCAAGTGACAGGGGTCTCTTCGCCAGCACCCCAGCAGAGCGAAAGAGGGGTGAGAAAAGGGGGGAGGAGAGAGAGGGATGGAGGGTGGGGGAGGAAGGGAGGCTGCAATCAGAGTTTGCAAAGATAGTGGTATTGGAATAAGGTTTCGAAGAAGGTTCGTGCACAAAGAAAGGTGCAGGGTGCAGGGACAGATGGGGGGACCCGAGGGGCACAGGTGAGGGTGACGCTGATGCAGGCGGCGGAGAAGCGTGCTCTTCTCGGCCCGCGAGACCACAGCACTCACTGGGACTTGGAACCCCGTTCTCGCCAGCTCCAGGTGTGCAGGCCAGGTCTCCCAGGGGGCCTGCGCGGACGTCGGGGGCCGCGTCTCCCACCCTGCGCGGCCTGGCGAAACGCGCAAGGCAGCACGCGTCCGCTGGCGGGGCCGAGCGGTGTTTATACAGACATGCCAGGCCCGTGGCCGCGGCCCAACATTCCGCGCACCGTCGGAGAGGGCCGCCCCTCCCCCGCCGCCTGCCCGCGCCGCAACCTGGACTTGACCCCCGCGAGCCTGGCGCGGCGCGGCCGGGCCGCCCCGCCGGAGCCGGGCGCTGAGACGCGCCTGCAGACGCCCAGCCGCGCCCGCCGCGCGCTCGCAGCGCCCCGCCGCAGCCCGGGGGGCCGGCCCGGCCCGGGGGACCTCTCCTCTGATCTGGAAGGGGGTGGGGTGGGAAGGAAGCGGGTGCAGCTGGACGGCGAGCGTCGGGAGAGAGACGCAGAGGCCGGCACCCCCCAGGCGCGACCGCTCTGGGGTTCGCGTTGCTGCGAGTGGACTCAGTTTCTCCCGGCTCAGGGGCCTAAAACCTGGACTCAAAACCCGGAGCTGCGACCTTTCCCAGGTCCCTCCCAGAGGTCCCTTCTGTGCTTCTAAACCTGATTTGTCTCCAGTGGTTCAAGGCTCCAGGCAAAAGGAAAAGAATCATCTCTCAGTACTTAGTAATTAGCTAAAGCACACCTCTCCAGGAAGCGCCTGGGAGGGGGCGGGGGGGGGGGGAGACCATTCAATAACTCAAACTCTAGAAACTGGTGCATTTTCACTCTAGAAATAAATAGAGATTATTCATTTCTTTAGTAACAAAGGTAATTGATTAGAGTTAATGCGGGGCGTGGGGGGAGTGTCTGCGTCATTTGTCTTATGGAGGAAACATAGATCCATAAATCCTCTGGCTCTAAGAAAACGTTCTTCGTTTCCAAAATAGGCAGATCTTCTGAACAGGTCTTTCTTCTTTCTAAATCTTTCTCAATGCAGGGGTTCTTTTCCTGATGTTATCCCTGAACAAAGGCAGAAGAAAAATCCTATTTTTGCAGCCAGGATATGGGGCGTAAGAGTATTTCTTATGAGTGTTTAATCTGAAGTCAAATGATTCCTCAGTTCCTAAAAACGGATGTAAAGTAGTTGAGAAACGAGGTGTTACACAAATGTACAATACGATACTGAATGTTTCTCAGGCTGAAACAAAGAATATCCAATCTAGTCACACCATCAGCTGTTCTGCGTGTGGATGCTTCTGAGGTGAGCCAACTCTTTCATACGTCCCAGCACTCAGTAATATCTACAACAAGAGTAATAACTTTTTGTCAGTGTTATGTTGGGGGGGGGGGGAGGCACACATGCAGTGACACTCAGGGCTTACTCCAGGCTCTGTGCTCAGGGATCATCCTGGCAAGATTCAGAAACCATATGTGGCACCGTACATGGTGCCAGAGATCAAACCCAGATCTGCTGTGTGCAAGGCAAGCGCCGTACCCATCCTAGTACTGTCTCTCTGGCCCAAGAATGATACTTCTGACATTGTGAGTTTTAAACCAAGGGGAAAGGCAATTGCCTCAAACTTTAGTCATTACTGAAACAAAGTCACAAGTCACAAAGTGGGATCATTTTCATTTTTATTCCAGGTGTCAGAGCTCATTCCAATGGACATCCTGTCCATATCTTCCAAAATGAACAAATGAAGTCTCCTATAGGTTTCATGGCCCTGCAAGCTCTCTCGCCAACCAGCAGCCCATTCACTGGCCTTGCCAAACTGACAGGCAGAAGTCAAAGCAGCCGCTGCTCATGCCCCTCTCCTCCCCCTGCTTCCAGGGACAGCCCTGGCAGTGGTGTGAGCTGTGCTGACCTTGTGAGCTAACTACCCACAGAGAAGGACACAGTGTACAGTCACTGAGGCTTCTGGTCTCATTTGTCCATGTCATGATCAGTGAGGCAGCCAGGGGCGGGGGGTGGGGGGGTCTGCAGGAAGGAAGTGGAGTAGGATCATTATGAAGACAGGACAGGGACTACAGCTGCTTGAGCGACAATGAATCATAGGAGTTGTGTTTCCTTGGTTAAATGGTTTTAATCAAAGATGGACCTGGTGTTCACAACCCTCAAAGCGCCTTCCTCTTGCTCCTTCCCCTGTGCTTCTCAAGGAGCTTCTGAAGGCTACTGCAAATGGGAATGACAAAATTCTGGCTCCTGTGTCAATTAGGCTATGCTCAGAACAAGTTAGAACTGCACGCAAGTTGCTAAAGAGATTCCTATTGTGGTGGTTCACCCCAGGGTCCTCTCTGGGTGGGAAGGCTTGCCTAGCTTACTTCTTCATGGCTTTTGAGCAAGACTCATGCAGGACTCAAGCAGGAAAAATTTGCACTCGAGAAGATGGCATAGTAGTGGAGGTGGGGCAGAAAGCTGCCATGTACTGAATCCAACTCAATAAATGTCAGTGTGTAAACTCTTCTATTTACACTTGACAATGGCTCCAAGGTAAGTGTTTGAATTCCATTTCAAACGTGGTGGAGAAAGCTGTGAAGATAGTTGATGGGATTGGAGGGAAGCCTGGTAAGCATGCATAGGCCCCAAGTTCAATCTGGTACCATATGGACCCCCAGCATTACTGGGTGTAGCCATGGGAGCCCCCAGCACTCAGTGCTGAGCAGCATGGACTTGCTGGACCAAACACCTTCTAGTGGAGTGGACCTCAGCCTTATAAGCACTGCTGGAGAGACCCCCAGATCAATTACTAAGTAAATAAAGTACATTTTGTATCTTCTCTCATTTAATATTTAGAACAACCGTGTGATGAGATCCTTATTCTGTCCGTTTTACACAGTGGTGCCAGAGCAGAGAGAAATCACTGCCTCACTGGCCCATTTACAGCAAGGGACAGAGCTGCAGACTGGGTGCAGCCAGCTGGGTGCCAGCCTCCAGGCCCAGTGCACCACCCCCACGTGGTAGGTGTAGGGACATACCTGCTACCAGGTAACCATGACCCTCATCCTTAAAAACAGCAGCTTTAGTAAGTATCAGCCCTGTGAGAAGTACAACTGCCACCTACCATTGCTCTGAACTTGAATTTCCGAGATGGAAGGAGTGTTGATTTTCTTTGCTCCTGCTCTTTGCTGTGGCCTCCAGGAATCCTAATGCAACTTCTATGTATTGAGGAAAATGCCCTTCTCCTATCACTTGCAAGATGGTTTTTTTTTCACTCTGAAGAAGAACGGCCCCTCCAATTGTTTGCCCCAGGCAGACCTGGCTCCAGAGCGGAAGCTGCACGGAGTCCCTCTGCGGAGCGGGCAGTGGCTCTCCCAGACTGGCTGGGAGAGGGGGAGACAGCTCCTAGCCAACCTGATGAGCCCCGGCCCCCTGAGCCCAGGCTTTCTCTTGGTTCTGCTGCCCCTTGGCCTTTAGCTCCTTGACCTTCAACTCTCCGATGTGCAGGGAAATCATTGCCAACAGTGGCTTCCCGTGGTTCTGTTGCCAAGTGAGACGCTGACAGGCTTTTCCTCTGTTCTCCAAACAGACTCCTATGCAGGAGCTATCTAACACACTCGAAGGAAATGTTGAACTCTCCCCATAAAGGAGGTGGACTTCTTTCAAACACAGGTACCTAGACATAGGCATATATGGGGTGAGAGGAGAATGTTGTGAGCAGTGAACCAGCTTTTCACAGCCTGTGCTGGGATGTTTGGGAAGCCCTGAGCTTCTGCCTGTTGTTAGTCCCTGAATGTACAGGAAAAACTTCAGAGCAGCGATGACACTCACCTCTTTTAGAGGCTGTCCCTGTCAGCACTAACCACAAACAGCTCTACACGGGGAGCTTGTGATCTGTCCCCAGAGCTTATGAGGATTCAATGACTGTAAAATGAGCTGCTTTAGTGCTCATCTAGCTGAATATAGGAGAATTGAAATAATAATAAATAACACTAACATGCCAGATGAGCACTCAGCATCCACTAACTCATCTTCAGGCAACTCTAAGCAGTGGCCTTCCTATTATCCCCGTGTTACAGGCAGCAATGCTGAAGCACAGAGAAGTTAAATAACTTTTCCAAAGACACACAGTGGCTCAAGGGGGGAGCTGGTATTTTACTCGGGAGTTCCATATCCAGAGTTTGCATTTTGAATCACTCCAAACTGCTGTGGTTAGGCACTTTAAATGTGCCTAAACAAGTCATTCAGATCTTGGGGGGCGGGAGGTAAAACAGAACATGCATGCAGCCTAGAGGAATGAGAAAGAGGAAAGCTGCTGTGGCTAAGCTAGTCCAGCCATCACCCTACACTTATTAAAAGTGCAACCCTTTGGGCTCAGTCATAGTACAGCGGGTAGTATGTTTGCCTTGCATAGGACCGGCCTAGGTCCAATTCCCGGTATCCCATTTGGTCTCCTGAGCACCACCAGGAGTAATTCCTGAGCACAGAGTAACTCCTGATCATTGCTGGGTGTAGCCCGAATATAAATGAATAAAACAAAGGTGCAATCTTGGCTTGGTTTCTTCATCTTTCTGTGTGTCAGGCCCCACCAAGGGGGGAGGCGACGTGAACCCACCCACAGACCTGAGAATAAAGTGGAAAAAAATACGTGGCGGCTGTCTGTGTTGTGGCTGTGGGTGTACCAGCCCTTTTTGAAACCCTGGGATCCAAGAGTGTTTAGGATTCAGAATTTTTCAAATTTCAGAAGAGTAGCTCAGTGCATTCCTTGAATTATAGAACTCCCTCAGTGAGGTCTGGGAATCTTGGGCCGCATCCTGTAAGCAAACACATCATCAATAATTCTGTAGCAATCCCCGTGGTCTCCAAGGGAGCAACTGCAGATTGGAATATCCCGCTGTGGGGCCAGGTTCGGGCACCCAGTGACTGAGAAAAGCCCTGGCAGTGTTTGGGGCTACAGGGCATGGGGAAGGGGTGAGGAGTGGAAACGCACCTCCTTATGGGGCAGGTTCCAGCAGAGGCAGTACAGAGGAAGGAGAGCTGCAGGGAGAACCTGGAAGGTGACCTGGAGACAGACATCGGGGCCCCGGGAGGGAGAGTCTTGTCCTTGTTGGGGAGAAGTGGCTGCTGAAAGCCACAGTGGAGGCTAAAGACTCAGCCTGGAGCAACAGGGCAGCCTCCCTCTTCCCACCTCCAATCCATCCTGGAGCACTGAGCTTCTGTTTGGAGGCGCTGGGGTATGGGGTGTGCTTCACCTTCCTCTGCCCAGCACTCTTGCGTTCGCCCTTCTGAAAGCAAGGCTGTGGGGATACTCTCATCTGCCGTGACTGGCCGTGTCTGTGCTGCGCGTGCTGAGCACCAAAGACTGTGCAGCACCGAATCCAAGCAAACCTGGAAAAAAGCAGCTCTCGCACTACCGCATGGGATGCTTCCAGGGCTGCTCTGCGGTTGTCATTTCTTTCCCCTGCCTTCAGTATTTCCTTAGATTGTAAAAGAGAGAGAGCCAGGTCACCCGCCTCGCTTCCTAAGTTAAATCTGGCACTGGAGTGCCACAGGACCTGGAATGAAGGCTGAGGGCTCATAGATGCAAAGAAACAACAATCTTGGGGTCTTGGGGCAGCCACAAGTAACTCATTTCTATTCCCAGTACTGTACTTCAGCTCTCCAAAGATCAGCCTGGTCTCTAGTTTGGAAGAAAAAAAAATTTTTTTGACGGGGGATGGTGGAGAGATAGTACAATGGGTGAACAGGTAGGGCACTTGCTTAAACTCGGCTGACCCAGGTTCAATCTCACAGATGGTCCACCAAGCCCTGCCAGGAGTGATCCCTCTAGCACAGAGTCAAGAGTAAGCCCTGAGCACAATCAGATAAGGCCCAAGAACTAAAAACAGAGAGAGGGCGAGAGGAGTCGGGGGGGGGGGTAGGGAGGGAGGGAGGGAGGGAGGGAGGGAGGGAGGGAGGGAGAGAATAAACACGACTCTGATTTCTGGCTCAGAAGAAGAGCCCAGCAGCTCTGATTGACCATGTTGGAGAGTAAGGCTAACAGAAGCCCTAGTTATTGTAGTTAATTCAATTTAATTAAATCCATAAAAGCAAACTATGGATTCACCATGGTCACCAGCTCTCTGAGCACTGGAAGACTCAATATAGTCCCGCTCTTAACTGATGGGCAGGGGGCCAAGCAGCCCATCACTCAGCCTCTTGCCTGACGTGGCCTCTGTTCTGTGTGTATTCCTTAGTTCAGAAGGGGACTTGCTGGGGTTCTTTTCCAACTACAGGACAAACTGCACTTGTATCCTCTTTCCCTAAGAGGACTAGAGAGCTGAAAAGCATTTTCCTTCTTCTTTTTTCTTTCCAATCTCTTCTCTCTTTATTCATCAATATCTGGTCTCTCTTTTTGTTCCTTTGCTATTTAACCACTTCTAGCTGGCCTCCAATCTCTAGAGGCACTCATCAGCATGGCCAAGCCAGGCCTGCTGATGATAACGATTAGCTTCCTTCACCCCCAAATTAGTCAGCCTTTAGCAGCCCTAGAGAGTGGATGGGCAAAGCCAGTCGTGTCCCATTGGGAGAGACACACCAGTGGGTCACTAGAGTGTGGAGAGAGTCACATCATGGCAGATGCATCACCTGGAGTCCCAAGAGCACTGGAAGAGGAGCGATGCCAAGCCTTGAAAAGGACATGACCTAGACAGTGGCCTTCTCTGGCGGAGGGATCTGCAGGGACACAGACTGGAGACAGGGAGCCCAAATATTCCAGAGATGCTCCTGGAGCCCAAATATTCCAGAGATGCTCCACCAGCCGCCAGGCCTGTGCAGTTCCGCCTCTGCCTAACCCTCTATTATTGTAGTTAATAACTACAACTCCCGTTGTTCCTCTAGTTTCAGTTCATATTCTTTCAGACCTAAGGGTTTATTCCTTTCTTGCCATCTCCACTCCTTTCCTGGCCCATCCCATGTCTCCCTCTAGGTTTCCAATCACCTGCTCTGAGCATCATCAGCACCAAGCCTGGGAGGTATCGCATTTGCTCTTTCCCTCGACCCCTGGTCCTTGTGTACCTCACACTTGGCCCTCTGCCTTGCTTTCTCTTGTCTCTATTCTCGCCAGGACCAGGAGCTCTGGGTAGGAGGGGCAGAGTCTGTGCAAATCTTTGTATCTCCAAGCTGAGAATAGCACGAGGCAGGTGGGCCACTCTCCATCCAGGCATGCTGGGGGCTGTGTGTGGATAGAGAAGAGGATCCAAGGTGAAGAGTGGCACAGTGAAAGCAGGGAGGTACATGGGAGTAGACAGCCAAGGTCTTCCAGGGCCTTACTCCTGCAAGAGGAAAAACACAGAGAGAGAGAACATGGAAGAAAGAGCACAGTCAGACAACTGATCCATCCAGGGCCACCAGAATTGTCCTTGCTGGTACTAGAACCAGAGTTCTAGTAGCCCAAACTGCCGGGAATTCCTTGAAGCAAGAGGGAGGAATCCCTGGCTAGTCTGTGCCATTTTGAATGACCTCACCATGACCAGAACTTAAGGTCAGCAGCATACAACTTAAGGTTTGCTCACATCCAGAAACTTCTGGGGATGTGAGGTATCCACGGGCCACTGTGGCTCCTACTGATCACTTCCCCCCCATAGCAGGGATGGCCATCTCTCCAGAAGTGGGTCCCCTCCAGGGCATGCACACAGCATCTAGACATTGCAGCCCTGTGGCGCAGCCTTTCAATAAGTGCAGGAAAATAGATACCCACTGTCCCCAAGGTGTCCATGCCCAAGCAGGGAGGGCAGGGGATGCTAGAAAGAGGACGGAGGAAGGGCAGGGGAGGAAAGCGTGGGTAGTGCAGGGCAAAGAAGAGGGGAGGGAAGAGGAGAGGAGAGGGAGGGAGAGGAGAGGAAGAACAGGGAGAAAAGAACAGGAGAGAAGGGGAGGGGAAGGGAGGGGGTAGGGAGGGAAGGGGAGATTCATGATGGAATTTGAGCCTAGTTCTGCTCTGTTCTCTACTACTGGGCCCTTTGAACCTCGTTTTCTCCTTTTCTTTTCTTTTTCTTTTTTTTTTTACTTTTTGGGTCACATCCGGCGATGCACAGGGGTTACTCCTGGCTCATGCACTCAGGAATTACTCCTGGTGGTGCTCAGAGGACCATATGGGATGCTGGGAATTGAACTCGGGTCGGCCGCGTGCAAGGCAAACACCCTACCTGCTGTGCTATTGCTCCAGCCCCAAACCTCGTTTTCTCCTAGCCTGCTCTCCCTTGCTTAGACTGAGAGTCTTGCCCTGATTTCATCCCAGCAATGGGTCATTCCTGGCTTAAACTCCATGACCCCCACCACACATCTACGCTGCCTTGCTCTCCTCACCAACCTGTCCTCTCCCTTCTCTCCCGCTGGGACTCAGCTCCATCTCCTTTTACCATATTCTCTGTCTTAGGGTTTCCTCCCGTCACTTGGAGCAAGGTCCTGGCCCTTGGTCTCCTATCCAGCCCAGAGCCACTGTGATCAGCTCCTACAGAGCCTCGGGGAGGGTGCTTGCTGTTGTCTCTCATTGCTTCATTCTTATCCTCCTGACTTGCCCACTACAAAACCATCTGCCCATTCCAAAACAGTTTGCTTCCCCATTCCTCCCACATGCAGGGTGTTCTCACCCTGTCCATGGGACAGCAGTTTAGACATGTTTTGGTTGGAGCTTCTCTTTGGGAGTCTTTCACATGGTGGCCATCAAGGGACTGGGCCAAGGCAGGGGCTCATCTGAAAGCCCCAAAGAAGGTTTCACTCCCAAGCTCACAAGGTTGTTGTCAGATTTCAGCTCTTTGGGGATAGGTAGGCTGAAGACCTTAATTCCTGGCTGATTCTTGGCCAGGTGCTGCCTTCATTCCTTGTCTAGTGGTCCTCTCCAACACAGCTGTGTAATTCAACACAAGGAGAGGAGGGACAGGGAGGAAAGGGGATGAGATAGAAGAGAGGGGAGGAGAAGAAAGAAAAGGAGAGAAGAGGAGAGATGAGGGGAAGTGGGAAGGGGGAGGGGAGGGGAGGGCAAACCAGAAAGGCATTAGGAAGCTGACAACAGTCCATTGCCTACTTGTGCTTCTATTAAGAAGCAAGTGTCTAGGGTAATCCACACTCAAGGATCTATAAGACCACAGGAGAGTGATACAGGGTTCCCCTGAAAGACTGTGTCCTGCCACAGTCTGCTTGGGAATTGCCAGAAGTCTTGCCCCAGGGGTGACCTAGTAGCAGAAAGCAGTCGGGCACAGCCAGGGGGCATCATGAACTATGCCAGGGATTCTCTTTGGTTTTGGTTCTCAAAATCACCTCAGCACTTCAGCTTCATTAGTTCCTTGACACCTCACCTTCCACACCCATCCAATGCACCGCCATCCCTGCCCCTCCTTCCTGTCCTTCAATTCTCTCATATATACCAGCAAGCGATTATATTTATAGTCACTGAAGAAAGACTTGAACAGATGCAACTGAAATCACTTAACCCCAAACAGAGGACACCCCCAGTTCTAGCACTTAGCTTTCGACAGAAAGTTGGTTTTGGCTGTCTGAGAAACCAGGACACATTGTGGACAGAAGAGGTAGAGGTCAGGCAGGCTTGAACTGCCTTCGAAGGCAGCCATCCCATCCCTTTAGCTTTTCCTCAGTGGAGGGCCTGATACAAGACCTCCTTGATTCCACATCCATCATCATGCTGTTGTTCAGAGAGAATCCCTGAAAAGCCAACACTCCCCAAACCACAACCAACTTTTCCTGTGGAAATGGCCAATTGTCGAGCTCCCTTATTGCAGGGAATGTCTCTGGACTATGGATGTCACATGAGGGCTGTTATTTCTTTTCATCTAGGCTGAAAAATGTCCTTAGTTCTGGCTCCTGCAGATTTTTCCTGGCTTCTTTACCTTGATCACTTTGACCGCACGTAGAAGTGTGTGTTCTTGCCAGAGCTCATTTCTCTATGCTTAATAAAGCATTTTATGAGCTACTTGTTTGGCAGAAAGCCCCCTTCTCATCCTTTGATCTGTGAACTCTTCACGTGCACACCCAGTGCTGAGTAAGCATTACCCTTCCAAGGCCACAAGCCACATCCAAAATACAACCCCCTAAGGTTCCATTCAGAAGCCCCAGGGCCCCTTCCATGATCCTGAGCTCCCTTTGGCCTTGATCCTTGACATGCCCCTTATGAATCCCCCAGGAAAAGGATTTCCACCCACATGCTTCTCGTGTTCACACACACTGGTTTACTGCACATACATTAAGACACTGACGGCCTTTTAAACGTGGATCGTGACACTATTCCAAATGCAACAGCTTTGATCTCTCTGCCAGATGACATCTGCTTCCCTATTACGACATTTTTACCTTCGAGGTTCAGGCCAGTTCTGTCCCCCCACTCCCTGCTCACATCTCTGTGCTGGGGGAGCCTTCCTCCTCCTTCAGCTCCTTGGCTTTGTGCTCTCACCTTTTCTTTCCAACACTTTTGCCTCATCCCTCTATGTAATATTTTACCTTGGACCAAGATAATTCTGCAGCTGACAGGCGACTGGATGGTCTTTGAATTGTGCTGGCTCTCAATGAGTCTCTGGCAGGAGAAACAACTTACTGGAATTACTTAGAAGCCTCCTTTCCATTTTTTGTTTCCTTCTCTGTGCTTGGACTGGAGCGATAGCACAGTGAGTAGAGTGTTTGCCTTGCACACAGCTGACCCGGGTTCAATTCCTCCATCCCTCTTGGAGAGCCCGGCAATCTACCGAGAGTATCCTGCCCGCATGGCAGAGCTTGGCAAGCTACTCGTGGCGTATTCGATATGCCAAAAACAGTAACAAGTCTCACAATGGAGACGTTACTGGTGCCTGCTTGAGCAAATCGATGAACAACAGGACGACAGTGCTACAGTGCTACAGTCTCTGTGCTTAGTCCTGGAGCAGAATTTCAGGGATGAGGAGAGAAAGTACTAGCTGCTTTGTTGTCCCTGTGGATCAGTGGACATTGTGTCTTACTGCTTCACCCACAAAAGTAATAGACTGCATTGGCAGCATTGAACTCAGCCCCTCTTCTGCTCTCTTTTTCCTCCCAATTCCCAGCTTTGACACCGTTAGGGTGTAACTCTAAGTGTTATCCACCTGGCCAGGAAAACCTGAAAAGAACTGTCGCCTCCCCTCCCCCACCCCCAAGATGCCTTTTCTTTGGGTTCTACCTGGGTGCCTGTTCACTTTGCAAAATACTGAGACAGCCGTGGGCCTCAGAGGGTGATGAGATTTGTTTAACTGCTTCAAAATTATTATTTGCATGCAGGAGACCTGGGAACAAAAGCCCCTGTGTATGTAAAATTGCCATAGGATTAAGTCTTTGTTTGGGTCCCTTCTTTAAAGAAGTGTGATCATACAAACAGCCAGGACACCTGATAGCTAAGCAAGTGATCAAATGACTAAAGAGTCTCAAGGAAGAAATGGAACCCGGGGCACAACTGCCCTCCCACTGCACGCTGCTCTGTCATGCTGTGCCATGGCCTGGTTCCTCTACAAATTGTACTATTGTCTTCAGTAAAGAAGTCTACAGTGAGGTCTGGTGTGGAGCAGAGAGCCTGGTATTTACCAGGAGTCAGGAAATGTTCCTTTATGAGTAATTTGGCTGACAAAGACCAAATTACCGGCTCAATAAACTGGCTCAATTCAAAGGCAAAGAGGCTGAGAGCAAGGCCTGCCCACCCACCTCATATCTCTGTCACCTCCGAGTCAGCACGTGTCCCCAAACAATAGTGGGTCATGAGCTTGTAGGATGAGAACCTGAGTATTCATAGAGCCTTACTTGTTCCTGGAAGCCAGTTCTGGGGGATTAAAGGCAATGCCCAATGCCACACCATCATCTGTCAAAATGGGGTCCAAGTTCAAATCTTAGTGTGTGACTTGAACCTGCCCAGATGCAAGCTTTCCCAATGCTATTTGTCCCTAAAGGATTGCCTGCTAGAAAAGAAGCTGTCAATGAGCATTGGGAAGGTGCCTTGCAGGGTAGCCTTCGCCCAAGCCACCGTCCCAGGTTTCAAGGGAGGAAATAGATGCAGAGTGTGGACCTGCCTTTCAGCTTAACCCAGAGCTCTACAGAGAACCCGGCACCATCCCCTCCCTGGCACCTACCATCCACCCTCAGGCTCACCCCTGTGATCGATGACCCTCATCTGCTTCCCAGAGGAAGACCTCAGCAATCTTCTCAGCACTGTCCCTGCTAATCCTTTCCCCTTTGTCCATCCACACAGGGAAGCAAACAGTGAACCATCCCAGACAGCCCTGTCATTCCTCAAACTCACACTTCCCATGATACCCAGGTCTAAGGAGGAGAAAGGCCAGACCAAACGATGCTGCACACTTATTCTCTTTGGATCCAGCCTCTGCCTGAGTTTCTAGTCATATTTCTCCCATCTCCCACACCCGCAGCCCTGCTATGCAGAGATGACTCACATGCTCCTCCTCATCACCTCTGTGCTTTTGCCTGTTATTGCCTCTCCTTACAAAGCCACACCTAACAGAGCTCCCACACTTAAGTCGACTCATCCTTCAGGGCTCTGCTCCCATGCCCTCTTCTTCAGGAAGTCCTCCATCACCACCATTGCTCCTATAGCAACTTGAACACACCCTGTAACCTTCCTATATTCATGCTTATATCTCAGTAGTTTCACTAAACAGTAAACTCCTAAAGATCAAGGGACAACTCTACTCTGTCCAGCTATGCATCCCAGCACAGTGCCAGATATGTAGGAGCTAGATGAGATGCTGCTGGTTTATCAATTAACAAATCAATTTATTGAACATCTGCTATATGTCCAGCATCAGGTCTACAGAAATGAACAAATAAATTTAAATATATATATATATATATATCCTAGCCTTCTGCCATCTAGAAGATCAACAAGTAGCCATATGAACTATATAGTGTCAGTTGGGAGAAATACTAAGATTAAAAAATGTAATGGGGGTAGGGTGGGGCAGAGAAATAGTATAGCAGGCAGGGCATTTGCCTTGCATATGACTGACCCAGGTTCATCCTGGCATCCCATATGGTCCCCTGAGCCTGCCAGGAGTAATCCCTAAATGCAGAGCCAGGAATAAGCTCTGAGAACAGTTTGGTGTGGCCCAAACCCCAAAAATAATAAGAATAAAAATATAATCACTATCATTGTCATCGCATTGCTCATCGATTTGCTCGAGCGGACACCAGTAACATCTCCATTGTGAAACTTGTTGTTACTGTTTTTGGCATATCGAATATGCCACAGGTAGCTTGCCATGCTCTGCCGTGGGTGTGAGATACTCTCGGTAGCTTGCTGAGCTCTCCTAGAGGGAGGAATCAAACCCTGGTCGGCCGTGTGCAAGGTAAATGCCATACCCACTGAGTTGAGCAATAGTACAACTGATCGGACATATGCCTTGCATGCGGCTGACCTGGGTCTCACTCTGGCACCTTACATGGTTTGCTGAGCTCTTCCAGGAGTGATCCCTGAGCTTAGGGCAAGAAGTAAGTCCTGAACACTACCTGGTGTGCCCCCTCTCCAAAAAAAAAAAAAAAAAACCCAAAAATCAACAATGGTAACCTACACACACACACACACACACACACACACACACACACACACACGTAACAGAGTGAGAAGATAATGAATGACAAGAGACACTATTCTACTTTTGGGGGGTGGTGGTTTGTGGGGAAGGCTGTGCTCAGAGATGATTCCTGGCAGTACTTGGAGGACCACATGTGGTGCTGGGGATCAGACTCAGCTTAGTCACGTGCAAGGTAAGCACCTTACCCATTGTTCTCTCTCTCAGGCCCTGAAAGACATTCTTTTACATGCTTAGGGTCAGAGAATAGGTGAGAGCTGACCCCCAGGCCTGGCTCTACAGAAAGAGAGGGTCTTATCATAGATGAGTCAAGACTGTGGGAATAGGAGCAGGAGGAGTAGTGCTTGAGGTGAAAGTGAGTTTGACACGTTTGAGGATCTGCAGAGGCCAGTGTAGTTGTGCAGTGTAGGAAGGTGAGAGGCCAAACCTTAGAAGACCTGTGCATGCACTTGTCCATCTCTGGCAGAAGTGTGCGTTTGAAAAACAAAATCATTAAGCAGAGTTCAGGAGAGTAATTGCAGAGGCCCAGTGGATGGCTCCATCGTAGAATACTGCCTGGTTAGCAAGCTTGCAGCTGTGAGTTCAATCCCCAGGACCACTCCCATGTAGTGGGTCGAATTCCCTGGAGTGCATGAGCCCTGGTGCACAGTCAGTTTGTGTGAGAGCACCACAACTAGAGTGTGTGATTCCCCCCCCAGGGAGCACTGAAGATACAAGGTGAGCAGGCACCTTAGCCAGGTATGCAATCCCCAGCGAGCTCCACAGCGACCCCTGGTGAGCAGAACGTACATGAGCACCACAGCTAAACAGCAGGACCTGCATCCACCACAGCGGCCTGACCAGCAACTGGTCATCAGGACAGCAGCAGCAATGGAGGGAAATGGGGAAAGGAAGGAGAGCGACTCTAAGCAAAGACAGGAGGCAGGAGGAGGACTTAGAGTGCTGTGAGTTATCCTCAATATTTAGTTCTGGATTGATCAGCGGCTTCACCAGGTATTTACTGTGCATGAACCAAAACTGATAATATATCGTAAGCAAAGAATGAACATTAATCTGACTCTGCGTCCTAGAGAAGTGCAGAGTAAAGGGATCTGTGGGGATCAAACTTGCATTATAAGATCACAAGTGGGCACTTTCAAGGTAAGTGAACTTCCTGGAATGAAGTACCACAAACAGGTGTTGTATAAGGACAACTGTAGGCTCAAAGGTATCAGTGAGCATAGCCAGGCCCATCCCCCAAATTCAGAGGCTCCACAGAATGGTCACCCCTCACCTCTTCTGGGTGACCATTGACATTCTTTACTGTTCTGTATCTTATACCTGTTTCTCTCCAATCTGTCTCCCTTCTAATCCATTAATGTTCCTGCATGCTTTGTGGCTATTTCAGAAGTCACTGGACCTGGGGGTCCATGATATCCAGTATGACCTTATCCTAATGACTCGTTCTATAAAGACTTCTTTTAAAACAAACAAACAAAAACGTATCTTTTTGCAGCGCTGGGGATTGAGCCCAGGGTCTCCCATGCTCAAGGCTAGTGTTTTGCCACTGAGCCACATCCTGGCCTTGTTCTGTATTTTTTATTCTTTTATCTCTGTGATTCAGCTTGATTTGGGGCAAGGGGAGGGATTGGCTCTTGTGAGTCACAGTTCTCTCATTAGTTATATTGTGTCCACTGTGGTCTATTTGTAATTATATTTTTAGGTTTTATCATTTCACTCTACTTCTTTTGAGGGTCAGGGAATCTCGCAAGTGCTCAGGAGGCCTGGGGTGTGGGGTCAAAGGTAGGGAGGGAGCTTATCCCAGGGATTCTTGGCCAACCAGGCCAAAGGTTCAGTGCAAGAGCCCAGGGAGCACTTGCTGTTCAAGCCCTGTGATGGCAAGGATTCCCCAGGCAACCCCCACAGTGCAGGGATGGTCCAGTGCCAACATGTCAGACCTTGAGGGCCTCCAGGGCTGCACCCAACAACATTCAGTGGATTGTAGGATGCCAGAGATTGAACTAGGGTCAGCCACAGTCAAGGTATGCACCTTCATCCCTGTCTTAACTATTTCTCTGACCCTATACAGGTCTTTTAAAGACAAGTCGTAAAGTTCTCAGTAAACAGGAACTTCAGAAGGGCACTTCAACCTCTTTGACAGAGTTAATAATATCTGACCCAAAACGTTATTGTAAGAATTACCATACTTGAAGCACCTAGCATAATATAAGAATTCAGTACATTTTAGTGGCTAATACATTTATCACCATCATCATTCATCATCTCAGAGAAAAGATTCTATATCTGAAAACATCCCATCCTCTTTGCCAAGGTGACCACAAAAGAAATTGTCAGGCAAGTTTAGGTTCAAAGCTCAGCTGGGCAATCTCTGGCAACTTACTTAATCACTCTGAAACTAAACTTCTTCATTCATGCACATGGAGATACATATGCATATTAAACACCTAAGAGGCATTTAACTAGGTGCCAGGCACTGTTCTAAGATATTTATAAATATAATCTGTCACTCTTCAGGACAACTGGGGAAGAGAGCTATTATTATTATCTCCATCTTACAATTAAGAAAACTGAATCAGCAAAGACGTAAGACAGTTGCAAAGGGTCACATAGAAGTAAGTGAGGAAATCAACATTCATAGCCCAATAGTTTGGTTCTAGAATTTTTCCAAGATGAAAAGATGTTTATATGTCAAAGTACTAAGAACGACAAGTGCCGTAAGAGCACAGAGAAAAGGGAACTCTCATAAACAGTTGGTGATAATGCAGAATGGTGCAGTCTCTATGGAAAATGGTGTGGAGCTTCTTTAAAAAAATTAAGACAGAAAAAAGTTAATATGGGGCTAAATAAATAGTATGGTGGGTAGGGCATTTTCATTGCACATGGCCAACCTAGATTCAATCCATGGCATTCCCTATAGTCCCCAAAACACTGCCAGAAAGAATTCTTGAGCACAGAGCTAGGAGTAACTCCTAAACTTTGCTAGGATGTAGTTCAAAAACAAGCAATCCTAATTAGAAATCTCTTATAAGTCAAGAATACCACTGACAGGTATTTATCCAAAGAATATAATGATACTAATTGAAAATTATATACTTCAATGTTTATTTCTGCACTATTCACATTAGCCAAGATATGAAATCAACCTGTGTTTTGACTGAAAACCAGTAAGTAACTGAGAAAATTTTATTCTTTGTATTAATGAAATGGGCTGGAGCGATAGCACAGTGGTTGGGCGTTCACCTTTCATGCAGCTGACCCAAGTTCGATTCCTCCTCCCCTCTTGGAGAGCCCGGCAAGCTACCAACAGTATTGAGCCCACGCGGCAGAGCCTGGCAAGCTACCCGTGCGTATGGGATATGCCAAAAACAGTAACAATAAGTCTCTCAATAAGAGATGTTACTGGTGCCCGCTTGTACAAATCAATGAGCAACGGGATGACAGTGACTGCTAAATTAATGAAATATTACACAACCACAGGGATGGATGTTCAAGTGACCATAGTAAGTAAAACAAGTCAAAAAGTAAAAGACAATGACCAGGAGTTTTCTCTCATATTTGGCAAATGAACTAAGATAATGCAACAAAAATAGCTCATTTATGTTTTGAAAATATGGTTATAAGAGGAAAAGAAGGGAGTAGGAGGACAGAATTGATACATGGGGTCAAGGTGAGGGCATGGGTGATGGGAATAGAAAGGAACATGCACATATTGAGGTGGGAAGCTGTACCCCCTAGCAGATGTAACCCAATAGCTAAACAGAGACGATTTCAAGAAAATAAGCTCTTAGAGTACACAGAGCAGTTCACATTAACCGTCTGATTGCTGAGATCCACACACCCCATTTACCTCTCCTCTGTCCTCCCGCCTTGGTTCAGCTGTCAGGTCGTTGCCTCTGCTGACACTGATGAGAGCCATATTTCCATGCTCAAGTTCTATTTGGAGGCTGCAGAGATAGAACAGTGCACAGGGGGCTTGCCTTGCCCCTGACCAACCCAGATTCTCTCTCTCTGACACCCCATATGGTCCCCTGAGCACCGAGCCAGGAATAAGCCCTGAGCACTACTGGGTATGGACCCCCAAACAAACAAAAATAAATTAAAAGTTCCATTTGCTTTCCTAGTTTATCTGCCCTCTTGTATGTTGACTTTGGTCTCTGAATCTCACTCATATTCTGAGTCCTGTGATCATGTGGCTGAAAGTCATGGTAGGGTGCCACACCATCTCGGGCTACTGGGTCACGGTGGGTGCTTCATTCTTGGGGTGAGTCAGTTAAGCAACGGACTGTAAGATGTGTCTCCGACTTCCACCCGAACCCGGAACTTGCGTGCTGCTCTCAACACTGAGAGTTTCGAGAGATGTATCATGGAACAAAATCTTCCCCAGGCCAGAGGACAAGGCAGAAAGGATGCCACTGAGAGGGCAGGTGTGTGGCGGTGTGAGAGGCGGGCGGTGCAGGCTCAGCTGCATCCTCCCTTGGGAGTGGCCAGGTCCCAGCCAGGGTGCCCCAGCTCTCACCCTGCCCTGCCCTGCCTGCACAGCTCAGCTCCCGTCAGCTCTCCTGGGACTTGGCATCAACACACCTGCTGCTGCTCGGACTCTGCTCCCTGATAACTGTGCCCGAGGAGCTCGAGGCGCCCCACCCCAGCCTGGTTCTCTTCCTGCCTTCCCAGTCATTGCCAAATCCCAGCACAGACATGGCAGCGGTTGCAGAAATCCGGTCATTTGGAGGGCATGCCCCCACCCAACATGCGGCATATCCAATGACAACTTAAGCAACGTCTGGGCAAATTTGTTCACCTTCCCCAAACCGAGAAGGGGTGACAGCAAGCTTTCCCCAGGAGGCAAGTTGTGATGGAAGCAGTTTGTAGCTGCACCCCACCCTTCCCCTTTTGGGGTGGCCCCTCCCTTTCAGAAACCTTGTGCCCTGTGTCCATGAGGGCGCCCACCCCCTTGAACAGCGCCTCCTTCCCCTCCTTTCTTCATCAGCAACCTATCTTCCCTACCTCAACTTTCTGAGGGCCAGCTCTCCTTGTGCCAACAGTGGAAGTTATTTGAGGAACAAACCCTCGCTACTTGTCAACCATCATGCCCTCACTGAGTCAAATGTCTGAAAGCTCAGTCTGGCAGAAAGTCTTTAATTCATTCTGACTCTTTAGCAGCTCACCTGCAAACAGTGTATGAAGAGTCTACACTGGCTGACTGTGGAGTATGCACTCATCCCTATGAGGTGTATGTATTGGTGCAGGGGATGTCGTGAACTGGGTACAAAGTCCTTGAAACCACACTAATAGAAACCAATCACAACCTTCCTGTGAGAGGCAAGGGGAAGCTAAGCAAGCAATCTGATCCCACAAGTGTGGGAGTTCCAGGCAGAGGTCAGAGCCTGGGGCACACCCTCCTCGGTTCCCCAACATGTGCCCTCAGCAAATCGCTCTTCAGGGTTCCTCCCAGTCCAGCCAGCCGCCCAGGGCAGCCTGACTCCTCAGCATGGCTACTGTGGGCACTTGGGAAGGGATCTGCAGCGCCTGTGGATGGCCCTGAGTCGGGCTTGTGGGAAGCTCAGTTAGGCCTTTCCTCAGCTCCCTTTCGTTCCATCTGAAATGATAGGAGACCACAGATGTTGTCTGGTTCCTGCCCTCTTGCAGCGTGCTGCTCTATTATAGATCGGATGATATCAATAAAGGAAACGTATTGATTGTCCATTTCAAGTTCCTTCTGCAAGTGGAATCAGTATCGGGAATGTGCATAACTGATTCACATGTGAGGCCCCCGGAACAGATTCACAAAAAGAAGGTTCTTTCGGCTGGGGAGTGGGTGCTTCATGGCCACAGAGTTACCACTTAGGAAAATGGAAAATGTGCAAGAGAGGGGTATCAGGAGTTGTGATTATACTTAAAACCACTGAAATGTACATTTTTTTAAAAAATTACTGAATCACCGTGAGATAGTTACAAGTTTTTATGTTTGGGTTACAATCACACAATGATCAAACACCCATTCCTCCACCAGTGCACATTCCCCACCACCAATATCTCCAGTATACCCCCCGTTTCCCACCCTCCCCCTGACTTCATGGCAGACAATTTTCCCCATACTCTCTCTCTACTTTGGGGCATCATGGTTTGCAACACAGACACTGAGAGGTCATCATGTTTGGTCCATTATCTACTTTCGGCACTGATCTCCCATCCCGACTGATTCCTCCAGCCATCATTTTCTTAGTGATCCCTTCTCTATTCCAGCTGCCTTTTCCCCTCCGCTCATGAAGCAGGCTTCCAGCTATGGGTGAAATGTACATTTAAAAATTATAAAGTGAGGGGCCAGAGCAATAGCACAGCAGGTAGGGCGTTTGCCTTGCAAGTGGCCGACCCGGGTTCAATCCCTGGCATCCCATATAGTCCCCCAAGCACCGCCAGGAGTAATTCCTGAGTGCAAAGCCAGGAGTAAACCCTGAGCATCGTTGGGTGTGACCCAAAAAGCAAAAAAAAAAAATCATAAAATGGTAATTTTATGCAACATGTTTTAGCACCAATAGATACTGAGTAAATCTAGCCTATGTTCTATGCTTATATGCATTCATGCAACTCTTTTGCACAGCTAATTGCAGGCCGCTTCTACTGCACATTTTGATCTCCCTTCTTCTCTTTTCATAGTGAATGACTGGGTTTGAGCCTTTTAGCACATAAATATTTTCTTGGTTAAGTTTTACGCAACAAGAAGAAAGTGACTCCACTGTCCCCTGCATCCCCCACAGCCCCAAGCGAAAGTTTTACTAGTTAAAGAAAAAAAATCCATGATTTTCAGTGGTACATTTAATAATTCATAAATCACAAGAGGTTCAAACAGGTTCAAAGTTTAAAAGTTTAAAAGTTTTGCTGAAGCTTTAAAGTTTCAACTGTCAGAGGCTTTGACAAAAAACTTTTCCTGTCTGGAATATTTAAGATTGTTGTGCCATATTGTATTTAGGATTCTCGTTACATGCTCCTCTCCCAAAACGTTCCTTCAAAAAAGCCATGGTGTTGTCAGCACGGGATCCTTACTTACCTCTGCATTTCAATGCAGCAGATAGAGAAACCAGCTTGGGCGGAACAGGGGCGCACAGCCCACACTCTCGGTTGATCAGAATCCCCATTGTGTGGGGATTTCTCTTTAAAAGAATAAAAATTGTAAAACGAGATCATCCTGGCAAGTGTGTATAACAAGGTCTTGGCGGAAGACAGTGAGTGGTGCATAATCTGCTATTTCAAAATCTGGAAGCAGAGAAGCCAAATCTTCCGCTGGCCTCCAGCTGACCTCTAATTTTTTGGGCATAATTACTGTATTTGCATGCGCTATTGAGTGTGTTGTCAGCCACCCACGCCAAAGCACTGGTGGAGTTCGTTGGGACGAGAATAAACATCACCATTCCCATTTCAGACGGTGTTTGACTAAGCCAGTGGAGAACGTGGAATGATTGCTGACGTTCCGATCTGGACCCTGATGCTGCACATACCGTGTTGTTTGGAGGACATCACTGTTTCTCAGAAACCCACCATGGTTCCCGCTGGTGGCCCAGGCACTGACACAAGGATTCAGTCCTGACCTTCAGGCACAGCAGAGCAGCAAACCCTGCCCTCCCTCCCACTTGCTTTGCTCACTTCTTGCCTCCCCGCTTTCCATGGGCTGTGCCTCAAAGCTGAGCTTTCTCCTTTCCATTGCTCCACAATTTCCCCCTTCCACAAGCCAGCAACACCAGGAGCGAGGTCTGACTTCCCAGGATCTTTCCCAAAGTTCCAGGACTTGTGAAATGATTTTGTGATGCAAGGGTAGAAAGTCTTGACTCCCAACAGGGCTGAAAGGAGGTGGTGGGATTCAGCATAAATTTTGAAGGGAAGGATGGGGAAGCTGGGGCACAGGGTCACCTTAACTAGGATCCTGGGAATGAGGAAAACCCTTCTTTTACATCTAGAGGGGCCTCGGGGGTCTTCACTTTCATTGCCAACATGGTAGACTGTGTCCATCCACCTGACACTGGAGATCTTTGCCAAAAGGTCGGTTTCTGAGGGTCTCACAATAGGTCACCACAAATAATACTTCCTTTACCCATATAAATGCTGTAGGAAAACTAGAACTGAAATTTCAATTTCTCTAAAAGCAAAACTAGGTTTGATTGAGGATCTGGCAGCAAAACATAAATATCTATTTCTATTTATTAGGCAGACTGATTAATAATTTAGTATGATAAAGTTAATTATGCAAGCCTTTATTTTTGGTAACTTTGCTAAAACGGAGATGAATTTGCCATCAATGTTTTCGAGTGACATTTTCTTTATTTTATAGGTAATTTCCATAGCTGGCACAGAAGGGGTTGAGGCTGTGCTGGAAGGGTAGAGAAAGCCTTCAGGGCTGTTCCTGGGATTCCAAAGGAAGGCACTCATTGATTTAAACCTTCAAACATTTACCAGGCATGATGTTATGGCATTAACTTTATCAGGGTGGAGTTCATCTGAAATCATTAAAAATTTAAGCAGCAGGTCAGGAGATAGTACAGCAGCCACTACACATGACCTGGGTTCCATTCTAAGTACCACACAGGCCCCTGAGCACTGTTGAGGTAGCCCAGGTAGACTCAGGACTGTCTGAGCATCATCACATCCTGGGGTCCTTGGATACTGGGTAAGCTCAGTTGGCAGGGAATCACCAGTGGGGTCCTGGACATTTGAAGCACTGTTTGGGAGCCCCTCCTTCTCCTACCCCAGTTTAGGAGCTTGAAAGACAATACAGGGGTTAAGGCCTTGTATATCGCTGACTCTGGTTCATGTATTCACTCTAGAACTTCACCAGGAGAGAGCCCTGAGCACCACAGGGCCCAAAATGAAATTTTAAGTTGCCAAAAACTTCATAGAACAGATATTTTCAATATTTTTGTTCAATCCTTTATCTCTCAATCTGACTTGGAAATTATTGAATGATTAATTTTTTTTGAGCCATACCTGGAGGTACTCAGGGATCACTTCTGGTGGGGTTCTAGGAATATATGGGGTGCTAGGGACCAAACCCCATTCAGCTTTGTGCAGGGAAAAAGCCCTACCCACTGTACTGTCACTCTGGGTACTAAATACCAAACTTCTAATTGAAATAGGTTTAGGCCAGTAAGCTAAAGACCTGAAGCTATTTTTTTATTTTTTAGATTTTATTATTGACTCACTGTGAGATAGGCTCTTACAAACCTGTTCATAATTAGGTTTCAGTCACACAGTGTCCCAACACCCATTCCTCCACCAGTGTATGTTTCCCAGCACCAGTTTTCCTCCCATCACCATCCCCCCTCCCGCCCCAACCTGCCTCTATGCCTCTATTGCTTCTCTCACTGAAACTATTTTGAAGAGCCTATTTACATTACGTAATAGTTTTTAGACCACTATGTCATTCATTTAACACTTTTCAATAAGAAATTTAGAATAAAAAGCTTCAATTTTTTACTTGCTCTTCAAGCCCATGTTCTTGAACATGCTTCTCGCTTGTTGGACTGTTTCTTTGCTAATTTCCACTCTAGAAAGGCCTATGTTCTCTCTCAAACACACACTTCTTTTTCTACATCTTTCTAAGTAAATTTTAATGAAAACTATCTTGCTTCACAAGAAAAAGAAAAGAAAGTCTTGACTGCCAACAGGACAATAAAAATTGAACTTTAACATCAACTGCCTCCTGGGAGACCCATCAAGCTCCCTCCTAGGGGCTAGAGAGATAAGGCTAGAGCAGATAAGGCCTTGCCTTGCATGCAGGCAACCCAAGTTCCATCCAGCACCCTCTACAGTGCCCCCAAGCACTGCTAGGAGTGAGCCCCCTGAGTTGAGAGTCAGGAGTAAGCCCTGAGCACAGTTGGGTGTGGTCCAACATCACTCACTGCAACCCCCTCAAAATTCCCCAGCCAAAATAAAGAAAAACTTTCAACCCTAGCTGCCCTTAAGTCTTCTCCAAAGATTTTTCTCTTTTGTTTGTTTTATTTTTGTTTTGTTTGGGGGCCACACCTGGCTGTGCTCAGGGCTTACTCTTAGCTCTGTGCTCAGGGACCACTCCTATTGGGCTCAGGGGACCATATGGAGTACCAGGGATCGAACCTGGGTCAGCTGTATGCAAAGCATGCGCCTTACTCACTATCCTATGTCTCCACCCCCTCTGCAAGGTTTTCTAATGAAAAAAAACAACCCAGTATCAATATTCAGGTCTCTCTGAGGCGATGTCTCGTGGCATCTGACTCCTCCATGCACTCATTTTCAGCACCTTTCTAATGCACCAGCTTCTTACTTACATTTTCAGCATCTTTTCACTCAGCTTGTTCTCCTGTTCTTGTGCCTGCCTCCACAGCTCCCAGTCTCCTTCTCCAGTTCCCCCTTTCCAGCACGGAGGTGCTCCCCCATAAGCAGATCCACAGCCTATCCCTTTGCTCTACACACTGCCCCTGGTCAAGATGTGTCACCTATGGCTTGCTCACCTACTACCCACATCCCAGGGACCCTGTGTCTGGGCTCGGCAACTTCACGCCTGGGCTGCAGGGCCATATCATAGTCTCTTCACTGGCTTTAAAAAGGAGAATCAAACAAATGCAACAACCGTCTATTGAATCTCTGCCATTTGCAAAACAAAGCCAATCAGATACACATCCTACAGAGAAGCTCAGTCTCCCATATTCATCTCAGACTCACTATTACCTTTGTTTTCCTTCAATGTCCTTTTGTATTTCCTACTTAGGCAAGCATCTGGTCAGACTGAGTTAAGGATTCCAGCTCCCTTAATACCCCCCCCTGCCAGCTCTTCCATCTGGCTCCAGAGCAGTCCATGCTGCATCCCTAACAACCGTCCTCCCTCTTGCCTATCCTGCTGCATGTTCCTAATAGGGTCTTTCATCATATCCTAACCTAACTATCACCTTGACCTTCTTTCTGGTTGATTGCTTTTCCCCCAGCCACACCTTTTGCAACACTTAACAAGGGCAAACATGGATGCAGTTATGATCATGCCTGTGAACCACGTGGCTTCCCAAATGGACAACTCACGCTCCTAGAAATGAATACTTGATAGACCTTTACCATTCTGCCCGGCTGCACCCTTATCAGCTACATATTCTTCCACAACCTTCCTCTTCTGGGTCACTTTGCCCTTTGCTCCAGATGATGTGTTACTACTCAGGAGAGTGGAGCTAGGAGATGATGGACCACTTCTGACTCTGTGTTCAGGGATCACTCCTAATGGTGCTCAGGGGGCCATATGCAGTACCTGGCATCAAATGAGGCCCAGCCGTGTGCAAATGTGCACAACTTGCTTCATACCCACCATGTCTGCAAATACACTTTCTCCTATCTGGAAGACTTTATCCTGCTCTCAGTCTGCTGGGCCCCCATTTATTTCCACTAGCACAGAGGTTGGGCGTTCGCCTTTCACGTGGCCAACCCGAGTTCGATTCCCCCGCCCCTCTCGGAGAGCCCAGCAAGCTACCGAGAGTATGGAGCCCGCACGGCAGAACCTGGCAAGCTACCCGTGCGTATTGGATATGCCAAAAACAGTAACAATAAGTCTCTCAATGAGAGACGTTACTGGTGCCCACTCGAACAAATCGATGAGCAACGGAATGACAGTGACAGTGAGAAAGCTTGTGGGAATCCCTGCTAGCAAAGAGACACTCCTCCCTCAAGCTCTGCGATGACTCTGCTATACTCAAATACACTCACACACGCAAGCACACACGCACACACAGCACCTCCTCCTCCAGTCATACTTTTCTTCCTTGTGGACTATGAACTGCTTAGCTTGCTCCCTCCATACCTAGGCGAGCACCTGCAATGGCAGGTACCAGTCTTTGTTCTGGATGAAATCAATTTTATGCCACAAAAGGGCAGCTTCTACCTAAGTAAGTACTGTCAGGAAGGAAAGGCCCCTCATTCTCATTCTTTGTTCCTCTTCTTTTTCAGCCTCATCACAAGAGGTGAGTGTGAGCTTTTAAAGGGAAAAGAGAGAGGTTCTCACTTAGATAAATTCTCTCTATCCAGCAGACTGATCTAGCTTCTTCTGTGGGTTCTAAGATACATTTATCCAAGGGCATGAGTTTTACACACAGTGTGCAATGTAATGCCTGTTTCTACCAGGTGCCTGTAAATCACTCTATGCAAAGGCCTTGCAGATATTTCTGTGGTTTGTTGAATTCTGCAGTTGAATCTCTGCTCTGACACATGAGTTAAGGCCATCTTAGACAAAGAAGGATACTGTGGCATTTATTAAGAGGTTTTCCTTTGTTTCAATAAGGAGGAGATGGTATAAGCTTGCTTTTGTATACTTGCAGGTTTAAATCACACAGGCCAAAGTAGGTAAAGGATAAACATGATAACTTTTCAATGCCTGTATTGAAAACCATGATGCCCAAAAGGATAGAGAGAGAAAAAGAGAGAAAGAGAGGAAGAAGTAAAGTACCTGCCACAGAAGCAGGCTGGAGGAGGAGTGGTGGCAGGAGGGAAACTGGGAACATTGGTGGTGGGAAATGTACATTCGTGAAGGGAAGGGTGCTGAAAAATAAAATAAAAATAAATTAGACAAGGAGACCCCAAGATGCCACACACGAATGGCTTCTCCATTCCTGAGTCACCATGATCCTAGAGGCCCACTAACTACTTTTGGCACCCAGCAGCTTCTTGTAGAAATGCCTTTAGACTGTGAACTAAGCTACAGCCCCATGCCGTCCCGGGAGGGGAAAGGTTTTTCTCTCTCGGCCTTCCTTTTTGGCAGCGGTGTGGCAACCACCATCTTTTAGAGCCCACTAAACAGAGGTATGAGCTTGCAGTGATGCAACTTCTGGCAAAAATTTCTCTGGACTTAATTACTAAAATATCAGAAATACAAAACTGACCTCATATTCTCTTCATTCTCAGCAATGTAAAACAAATTATCAAATGATGCCTTTTCGGCAGGTCTGATTGTTGAGGGAAAATTCCAAATAATGATAATGAATTTTCTGTTGAAATATTGGATATAATCAAAGCAAAGAGAAATTAAAGTGAAAATCATCAGCCACACTGGCGGGGGTGGGTGGGATGGGAGGTATAGGTGGGGTTCTTGGTGGTGGAACATGTACACTGGTGAAGGGATGGGTGTTTGATCATTGTGTGACTGAGACTTAAACCTGAGAGCTTTGTAACTTTTCTCATGGTGATTCAATAAGAAAAAAGTATTCAAATAAAAAAATAACAAAAAATTAAAATAAAAAATAAATCAGACAAGCCAGAGCTTAAGCCCTGGTTTTATCCGTGTGTGACCTTTGCCACTCTGCCTCAGTTTTCTCACTTGTAACAGGGATTACAAGAAAAGTATTACCTCACAGGTCTTCTGTCAAGATTAAATGAGATCATGTCTCTAAAGCATTTATCAGAAAGGGAGTTTCTTCATCATTGCTAGAGTAAGTGCTTCAGTGCTAATGATGAGTACTTAACTCTTACGATGGCCCTAATCATTAGCATAGTAAATGCCTTAATACTGTGTAGCTGTGTACATAAAGGGGAATGTGTAAATACAGATACATCAATATAATGTGTGCAGACATGGAGACAAGCACACATATATTGCCTATAATAAAATGCTTGCAATAACCCTACAACAAATATGTAGATATTGTAACTATCTTCACTTTACAGAAAAAGAAACAAAGACAGAATAAGTAACTTACCCAAAGTCAAATAACTGAGTACAGAATATACCCATAATTGATTTATTTTCACTTTTTGCAACAGTATTTTTAAAAATTATCTCTTATAGCACATTGTATACTTTGAAAAACACCTGTGGAAAGGCATGTGAATACACTGGGGTTCTTTTTCTGGATTATTCTTTTCAGCTGGGTTGACACTGGTCTACAATAGTGAAAATGTCTAGAAGCTTTAGGGGTGAATTTCTAAATTTAGAGGCACCACATCCACCACCAAAGTGCTAACATAGCTCCACCACTGTCCACCATCTCTCTGTATGCTTCCCCCAGATCTGGACCCAGTCAACCTGGACTCAAAGTCCATGTTCTTAATAAATAGCCATTAAAATGTCTCACAGTGACACAGTACTCTTCAGATCCACAAGCGATGATGTCACTGTCATTGTTATCATCTTCACCTTGTCCAAGATGCCAACTATTTCTCTATCACATTACCAAAATGCTGCAGCTAGCTGGCTACTCAGTCATCCTTGACGTGGAAATTTGGTTGCACAAACAAAATCACATTCATCTGGCAGCCTCTGAGCCTAGCCCATAGGTCAATCTGGTGTGATGCTAATACTTGGGTGGTAGAAAATACCATCAGGGGAGGTCTTGAGATTTCAAAAAAAAATGGCAAGCCAGGATATAAGCTGGTGTGAAAGCCAAGTGTGTGACCCTGGCACTGCTTTACTCTACTTGCTGGTTCTCTTCATTCTTTTAGTTGGAGAAAGAGACCCATGGATCTCTGCCTCCCAACCCATTCCAGCCAGACTGTGCGATTTTGTAATCGTGTCTGTCTCGGATCACAGCCCACAGAAATCAGACATGGAAATGCTTGCTTGGGTTGTCCAGGCATTCCACCCCGGAGCCAGAAAATGAGAACTTCTAACCCGATGTCACTGTTGGGTAAAAATTACAATTCCTGGTAAAATGTCTAAGTGGAATTAAACGTATCTTTGGGATTAATACTCCTGCAGAGGTTGGCTCGCTCACTGAGGCCCATCCTAACAGGCAGGGCTGAGACCTCCAGAGCTCACACTTCCAGCTCCAGGCTGGAGGAACCAGGGTGGGGGGGGACCAGAGTGGGGCCTGGGACTGAGGCTGGAAGTTGCAGGAATTGAGTGATGTTCTCCCCACTGAACTGAGGAAATTATGGGTAAAATTTGCCTACTGTCATAGTAAGTATATACTGTGATTGGAAACTCTGTACCAAGAACTGTGCTCTTTTCTGCTTTGCTCTATTCAAGTGGCTCTGCACTTAAACCAGGTATGAATAAGGGTTGGTATTTCTTCCTTTAACAAAAGCTGGATGTAAATGCTTTCACTTTCTTTAAGTATATGGCATCAATTCTACTTTCTTCCTCTGTCTTCAGGTGCTCCTTATTTGTTTTACTTACTTATTTATTTATTTATTTATTTATTTATTTATTTATTTATTTATTTCCCTAGGTTCAACATTGGCCAGGCTTTTAATAGAAGATTGCTTTTGGTGGGACAAAAATAAACCTCATAGAAAATTTAGAGATAAAAATCTGGGCAGAAAGATTTATTTCTTAATATCCCTAATATTTTATGAAATGGAGGAATAAAGGCTACTGGGAGAATCCTCCCTTCAAAAAAATAAAATAAAAAACTGTATGGGTTTGTCAGAAATTTTATGTTTCCTATGTATCCTTTTTCTTCCCTATCATCACTTTCATTTACTAACCTTCTATTTTTGACCTATTTTCTTCACAAGACTAGATATCTCCAAATATGCTTATTTTGCCTTGATTTCTAGTAACAGACTTGGTCTTCTGTAGTTCATACAAAATAGGCTTTCCTGAAATAATTTTGCTTTGGAATCAATCAGATCACGAATCACAAATCACGAAATCCCCGTTAATCTTCGATTTCTCGAGTGGGTTCAGTAACCTCTCCATTCATCCTTTCCCTGAAATCTTAGAAGTCTTTCTTTACTCGGCCCTCCCAACCATGTTGCACTGGAGACTCTTTCAGGGTCAGGGGAATGAGATCCAGCTTGTTACTGTATTTAGCATATGAATACACCATGGGAAGCTTGCAAGGCTGTCCCATGTGGGCAGGAGACTCAGAAGCTTGCCAGTTTCTCCCAAAGGGAGAAGTAGGGTACAAGATAGCTTCTGGGAGCTTGCTTTTAAGTCTCTGGATATTGGCCATTGATGGAATTACACACACCTGGGTTCCTCTGCCGGTACCTTCATGCATGAGGCCTGTCCGGATGTGTGGAGACCGGCCTCGGGCATGGCTGTAGCTAGGTTCCGGTGGTCTTCGGTCACCGGGAGCTCTGTTCGGGGTGGGGAGGGAAGCTGGAGCCCATCCCCTCCGAGGGGCCCCGGGGAAGACAGCCAGGTGTGCTGGCAAGAGACTCTCTACCCAATCAGATGTGCCTTTCAATCCTGGAACTGCATTTTTTTTTTCTAAGCCTAAGGTCTGCATCTGTAAAATAGGTACAAATAAAGAAGCCTATCTGATAGGGTTGTGATGAGGACAAGCCTTGGTAACAATAACTTATGCTTCTTGAAAATTAATATATAATGGCTGTGTGTGAGGTGCCTTTTCAAGTTTGAAGCAACCAATTGCTGCAGGAAGGAAGAGATGACAGGTTCTGCAGGCTTCCAGCTCTTTCCCAGGAGATGCATCTTCACCTAACGGAGGGAAATAAAGACAGCTCCATCTCTCCCATTGCATGGTGGCACATGTATCCACTCCTTCAGCCCCATAAAACCACCCATGGAAGGTGTTACTACTATTCCCAGTTTAACTACAATGAGCTGAGGTTGAGAGAAATTTGTCCAAATAATTTCATGTGACCTAATTGAAATAAACATAGTAATAATCATCATAGCTGATAAAACCCTTGTCATATGCTAGACAATCTTCTAGGACTGAAGTGGATTGTCTCACATTAATCGTAGGTGACTAATGTCCCCCAGCCCAGAACACAAAAATGAAGAATGGGAGGAAGACATTAAGAAACTTGCTGAAGGTAAGTTCACAGAGCCAGAACTTGAAATATGGAGTTCCACATTCAGCATTGTGGAATGATCCTATGCAGTCATTTTTTAATAAAATTTCTAATAGACTGAACACAATGGCCACTCAACACCCCTATTGCAAACCACAACACCCAATTGGAGAGAGAGAACAAAAGGGAATACCCTGCCACAGAGGCAGGGTGGGGTGGGGGGAGATGGGATTGGGGGGTAGGAAGGATGCTGGGTTTATTGGTGGTAGAGAATGGGCACTGGTGAAGGGATGGGTTCTTGAACATTGTATGAGGGAAACATGAGCACGAAAATGTATAAATCTGTAACTGTACCCTCACGGTGATTCACTAATTAAAAAATAAATTAATTTTTTAAAAAATTTAAAAATAAAATTTTAAAAGATAATAAAAAATAAATAAAATTTCTAATAGCCATCATAAAGAACTTAGCCCAGAGCCTGACAATTAGCCAATCTAATCATAATTTAATATTGTTCTGCCTTATGAAATAGCTCTTTGTCTATAAGAAGTGACCTTCAAGTACATATCTGAGTAGAGAAGAACCCACATTCCCTGATTCACTTAACCTTTGCCAAAAATAGTAACAAGTCTCACAATGGAGACGTTACTGGTGCCCGCTCAAGCAAATCGATGAACAATGGGATGGCAGTGCTACAGTGCATCTTGACCACCTTCTGTAAATGTCGGCAGCAAAGCCCTTGTACTAATAGGTTTGTCAACAGCCAAGTTTTCACCCCAGATGCCTCAAAAACCCTGCTTGTTTCTGCAAAAGCTCTGCAATAATTTTCAATTGCTATATAAAAGGTTATGCTAAACTGAGCAGCTTGAAACACAGACCATTATTATTTCATAGTTCTCAGCAGTCAGGTGACAAAGTATCCAAGACCAGGTCCTCGCTCTGGCCACAGTCAGGGTGCATTCTTTCTCTATCTCAGAGTCCTTTCCTAAGCTCAGGCTGTTATGGGGAGAATGCGTTTCCTTGTGGCTATAAGGATGAGGACTCCTGACTTCTTACTAGCTGACAGCAGGAGGGGGCCCTCAGGTTCAGGAGACCTCTCACCATTCCCAGCCTGGTGACTCTCTCAATAGGAAACCCACATCAGGGCAGCTCAGCTCTCCAAGGTCCATAGAAGAACATCCCTCCACTTGCTAAAACAGAGCCTTACAGAAATAAACATATTTGTAGAAATGACACCCCCTGGCCTTGGTCATTTTCTGTGAACGAAAGGCAAGATCTCACCCACATTCAAGAGGAGAAAGTTACAAAACTTAGGTAATTGGAAGTTATTCTAGGGTATATCCACCACAAGTTACTGGACTTTGATTTTTATGTCTCATTTTCCTAGTTTCTTTTCATCACCGAAGAATGCTACCTCTTTCTAATTATATCTGTAAACTCTAAGGCTCAGTTTTCTACTTGGTATACCGGTAGGGCTTTAACCTCCCCTTTGGTTTCCATTTTATCTAAGACCACAGTCTGTTCATTTTTAACAGCTTTGCTGATATATCTTTTACATACCATAAATTTCAACGTATATTATTCAGTGTATATTAACAGAGTTATTTAATCACTACAATGAGGTGATTTTTATCACCTCATAACAAAACTTTAACCCTATATGTGCTTATCCACTCTTTCTTCTGGCTTCCTCAGCCCTCCCTAGACAACAATGATTCTGTTTTCTGTTTTTTTAGCTTAGCCTATTTGGGACATTTCACAGACATTAAACCAGATGATGTATGGTCTTTTGTGCTGATTTTTCTGTAGCACTGTCTTCCCATTGTTCACTGATTTGCTCAAGTGGGCACCAGTAATATCTCCATTGTGAGACTTGTTCTTACTGTTTTTGGCATATCGAATACACCACAGGTAGCTTGCCAGAATACTCTTGATAGCTTGCCAGGCTCTCTGAGAGGGATGGAGGAATCAAATCCAGGTGCAAGGCAAATGCCCTACCTGCTGTGCTATCGCTCCAGTCCTGATTTCTCTAGTCAACATAATGTTTCTGAGGTTCTTCCATGTAGGATAACATAGCCTCAGGTAGTTTAGGTTTATTGGGTTACTCCTGTTACAGTGCTCCTATTCCTCTTTGTTTATTTGTAGCTTCTTTCTTAGTGTTCTGTTGACTTGTAAACATTGTTTTTCTCTTCTCCTTTAGTCCTTTGCATAGTTTATTCAGAGCAATGTCCTTTTTGTATGGACACAGGAAGACTTAGCAAATGCTATGATTTTGTAACCTTATGTCATTTGACTCTACATGATATTTTCCTCCTGGGCATCTGATCTCTCAACCTAAGCCTCAGCTGCCCTTACTTCCTAGCACCCCCAAAAGCAGGGTCCCGACGAGGGACGAGACGAACCCAGGGCAAGCGGTGAGTTATGTGCTACCCTGGCATCGAGATGGGCCTGGCCAAAGTGCCTAATGCTTAACTATAAGTTAAGAGCTTGATCATGGACAAATGTTGTCATGATCCAAACAGTGATAACTAGATTTGGACCCTGCTAGGGTTAGGAGTGATTAATCTGGCCTGAGTGCTGTAGTCTGAGCTTGTGGCAAGATGTTGCCAGGAGAGCCGCCTTGCAAGCCTCAATGTATCTCTTGCTATGTCCATACAAAAATAACTAGTATTAATATGTTAATAAGTGTTTGGACTAAGGAAAGAAAAAAAAACCTTAAGAGTCAGGAAGGGCTTTGGAATGCCCTGCCCTCAGGAAGGGCTTTCTTATGTTGATTTTGCTACCTGGCTGGGTGTAGCCTAGAGGGCAAAGTGGGAGAGACAAGTAGGAGGAGAGACTAGAGAAATGAGAGAGGCTGGAGTTGATGCAGAGAGAGGCCAGAGCTGGGAGTGCGGGAGATGAGAAAGATGGAAGATTGAATAAATGGTAACTAATCAGCAACCAGCTTGGTCCTCGTTCTTCCTTCGCCTGTCCTTGACCACCGGCCGTCCTGATCCAGTCCACACACTGCGGTTCCAGAACAATGAACGCGGGTGGTGAGACAGAGCCGCCCAGAGAGCCCGCGAGTGCACTCGCCCCTCGGCGAGCCTTAGTTTTTTACACTTCCATGCTATAGAATGAACAGTATTATGTGGCTATATATGTCTAGAGCACTGAAGACCAAAGAGTCAGAAAATGAGGGATTTATTTGTAAAAATAACACTAAGAATCAGAGAATAAAGTGATTGTTGTTGTTGTTTACTATTGACCTCACCATTTCTAATGTGAGTTTACTGTACATAGGTCCCCGAAGGAAGGAAAATGACTAAAATGCAGCCATTAATTTTAAGAATCTCAGGTTGTAAAGAAAACAAGCAAATGCGGAAGTCATGCTTGTAAATCTGACTGATTATTCCGTACACATAGAAGTCAGGGCCAGGGGAATGCATCGTGACTTTTCATTTCACTAGGATGAAACTGAAGCCCAGCGTAAAGAGACAGCTCTAGGGACTGATCCCTGGCACCACACAGTCGTCTGAGCATGACTGGGAGTGACCCCCAAGCCCAGAGCCAAGAGTAGTCCCTGAGCACCATCTGGGTGTGACCCATAAACAAACTGGAAACTCCTGCAGCCTAAATTTATCTCTCTGAAATAATTTTTAAGAAGAGTAATGTTCCCCCAAAGCAAATGCTCTTTGCTCTTGCTTGTCGGCATCGTAATGGTTTCTTTAAATGGGGCTAGAGCTGCTTGCAGTGCTGTCCCCTGAGAGGACAGGAGGGTAGGCTGGCGGGCACGTTGAGTCAGAGCACTCAGGGAGGGGCTGGTATTCCCTGCCTTGACATCAGCCCCACGATCCCGTGCTGCGTGGATGTGCTCATACAGGCATGCTCCAAGCCTAGAGGAATTTCGCTGCGACTTCCCACTCTTTCATTTACCCAGAGGTCAGCACTTGAATATCGAAAACACTTCTGATTCAGACAAGCTGAGGAATGATGATACTAAACGGGTGCTGTCAGCAGGAGGGAACCTCTATGTGGGAACCGAGGATGTTTCACAAAAGGGCAAGTTCAAGAATCCTTCAAACTGAGAAGTGTCTATCACCTCTGCTGAAGAAAACAGTAAAACAATAAAACATTGACCACAAATGTAATATTCATAGTGTTTCCAAACATTCCTCTGGGATAAGCAAGATTCTTGCTCAAGATTTTCAGACAGAGGCCTCATGATTTCAAACTCTGGTCAGGGAGCAAGGCCAGAATCTTGGGCCTAGCCAGGCCCTCCCACACCCAGCAGCCTGTGGCCTCCCATCCCCAGCGACCTGCCTGCTACCTTGGAGCTGGGAAATCCCTGGGAGCAGGCCCAGGAGGCCTCTGGAAGGTTCCACACCTGTAGTCCACTCTCCTGCCTAGCTTGTGCATCTTAATATGACCATCAGAAAAATAGAACCGAGTTCCAATGCAGACACTCCTGGGGGAAGAAACACATCTGTTATCAGCTATTTACACCTCAGTGCAAATGTGTTTGTCAGAGCCTTTGCCAAAGAGTCTGCTTTGGGAAGGGAGTGGGTGAAAGGAACTATGATTTACACACACACACACACACACACACACACACACACACCCCTCAGGATGAAGTGAAAGTAACCAAAAAAGCCACTGATGGACCAGGAAGGAAGAAAGGGTAAGAGACAAAGGGAACCTATTTCCTAGAGTGCCCTGCTGAGAGGCTGGAGGACTGGGTCAACCATGCTAGACTCCCATGGGAGAGAAGGGGGTTAAGGTGATTAATGGGATACAGTTGCTTCACACTGAACCCCTGGCTGTAAGAGCAAAGAGTATGGTGTGGCGCCTGATTGGATGTGGTGCCTGTCTTTTCTCTGTGACAATCCCACAAGGAACAACAGGACTTCAGCATTGCATTGCCCAAAGAAGACGGAAGCATGCCATCCACTAGGGTGTTTTGTTTCTCTTCAGTTTACCACCAAAAGCTTGAAATCCACTTAATGACACCCAGGCTCAGGAAAGTGAACCATGTTTGTCAAATAGAACGAGCTGGAGGGAGAGCCGAGCTGGTGCCCATGGGAAGCTGCTGCTTCAGACCTGTCAACAAGGTGACCTCCAAAATGGCCAGCTGGTCACTTGGTTTCAGAACACAGGAAAAGTTCATAACACTCTCAAGGGATTAAAACTCAGTGCTGTCAAGGAGATTAGGAAATCCTATGAGAGGTCCTCTTAAAATCAATTGCTTTCAGATAATTCCCCTCATCTTATTATACTGGAGAATCATATTCCATAGCCAAGCCTCACTGATGAGCCCAAATTTCCCAAACTCACTGTCAGTTTTGATTACAGGGGACAAACCCACAGAGTTGGACTGTGGATATATGCAGACCAAATCTGGGAGACAGACCAATAATGGGGAGACTTGGGGAATGGTAAGGATCGGTCCTAGAGAGGTATATATTTGCATCTTCATTTTCAAGAATTAGGTGTTCCAAAAAAAGAAAAGAAAGGGCAGGGAAGGGCAGGGAGGGGAAGGGAAGGGAAGGGAAGGGAAGGGAAGGGAAGGGAAGGGAAGGGAAGGGAAGGGAAGGGAAGGGAAGGGAAGGGAAGGGAAGGGAAGGGAAGGGAAGGGAAGGGAAGGGAAGGGAAGGGAAGGGAAGGGAAGGGAAGGGAAGGGAAGGGAAGGGAAGGGAAGGGAAGGGAAGGGAAGGGAAGAAGATAAACCATGCATCAGAAACCCACAAGATTCCTCAGTGCCTTAAGTGCTTGCCCAGCAAGTGTGAAGTCCCGAGTTCAAACCTTGACATTGCCAGGCGCACCCCTGAGATCCAAGCAGCTCTCCAGTTTGTGACTCCTAACAGGTGACTCAAAGGTGACTTGGAACTTAAAATGCACTCTGAGTAAACATAAAGCCAAGAATCTGTGCATACAACTGAAGCCTTCCAACAGGGCTGAAAATGAAATAAAGACGTGAATTTCTCAAATAATGGGAAAGAAGATGTCCACTCCCACCCCCAAATAATATGACCCTCTATGGCCTAGTTTTAATACCTATAAGGGGAAACTAGCTCCCTTCAATTTGCCTAATATCCAGTTTTCATCCAGGAGCTTCTTATTCTCCTTGGACTGTGAGGACTATAATGTCTACCTTAGGAATTGCAGTGTGGAAAGACCCTTATTGTAAGCGAATGTTTAATGAACTGTAAAATCCACTGTAAAACTGTATGGCCTTCTTTACTCAATAGCCAAACTCTGCCTTCGGCATACAAAATTATGCCTTGTTCATCTTTTCAGATCCAAGACTCCTACTTGAGAGTATTCCTTCTTCCCCTTGCCCCCCCTGCCTCATCATAGTGAGGTTTTTGAAAAGCTTTCTTCTGGTTAAGAAAGATTAGAGAATCTTTTTTTTTTTTTCCTAAGGAAGATTGGAAGGTTCTGAAATGCTTTTCAAGTGTGTTTGTGGCATCTGAATGTTCACTACCTCCCACACTCAAGTTCTTAAGTTTGAGAGAATACATCATTTCTAGTTTGATGTAAATCCAAAACTGAGAACACAATGCAAGGGAGTACATGCCATATTTCACTCCTTAGTGGAGTCACAGTTTTCCCTTAGACATGGTTTTAGCATAAAGTAAATTGTATTTCCAGGATTGCTGCCAAACACAACAATACAAATGATGATGACCAAAAACAGCAAAATGCAAGTGAACCAGAAGTGATGATGTTTTATAAGGAAATCCCATAAATGTTCTAAGTATGCTTTGGTTTGACTTGGAGATTATTAATTAAACCAGGTTGGCAAAATCCCAGCAGAAAGAACTGTACGAGAAGCAAATTCAATTGAGACCCAAGAGGTTTCAAATAATTATTTAATGCTTCTTGATGCAAACGGTGAGTTGCATTGCAACAATAAATGGTTCTGAAAATAAAATTCAGTTTGTTTGTTCTTTGTCTTGGGGAGGGAGGGATGTTGGCTAAAAACTTAATAGTGGTTGCTCTTCCAGAACTTTTTAAGTTAATCCACTTCTGAACTATTAAGATTCCTAGCAAATTATCATTCCATCAGCATTGAATTATTTGTAAAGTATAATTTACCTGTGCATTTACCTCCCTAGTATTCTTCAGCTAAGTTGGGGTAAGGAAGAGACCTAACAAGTATTTCCTATGATTAGTTCCATGGTTGTCTCACCTAACCCTCACAACACTAGGGGATAAATCCTATCATCTCAGGTTTACAGATAAAATTCTGGAAAGTACATTATTCTACTTTAAACATACTGTAGGTTTTAGATGTGAAAATGAAGCACATAGTGGCTGTAGCAGAGTATTTCCCCGTATACCCCACTTTACATTATTCAAGAAATTCAAGGGTTGGCATTGACTTTGCTTTAACCTTATTTAGACTCAAACTCCGACTTTTTTTAATTTATTATTATTATAAATCACTGTGAGATACAGGTATGAAGCTTTCATGTTTGAGTTTTAATTATACAATGATTGAACACCCATCCCTCCACCAGTGCACATTTTCCACCATCAATGTCCCCAGTATCCACCCCCCATCCCACCCCTCCCCCCTGCCAGGGGGCAGACAATTTCCCCCATAATCTCTCTCTACTTTTGAGCTCCGACCTTTTAATAGCAAAGCTATTCTGAAACCAACTCAAATGGGTCACAGCCTTATATGTATCACATCTGCACTGAGGTAGTGTTTTGCCAAAATGAGAGAGAAAATATTTGGGCTTCACAGGGAATGGCACACATAGAGGTGCGCAGGGGATATTTCTGCCTAAAAGCTTTACGGGAATGGAAATCAAACGTGGGTCGCCAGCATGACTCAATCCATTGAACTATTTTCCTGCCTCCAAGAGAAAAAAAATTTAAACAGTACTATAATACGATACTGCACCACTTTTTCATTTTCATTTGAAGTGCAACATGAAACAACATGAACCAGTCTAACCATTTCTAAGTATTCACTTCGTGACTTCTAGAATATGGATCACTTGTATCACTTGTCATCCTCTTGCTCATCAATTTGCTTGAGCAAGCACCAGTAACGTCTCCACTCATCCCTGTCATGTGCTAGTGTAGCCCAATGGCGTCTGCTCGCTCCAAGAACATGAAGAGCCTCAAACCATTCAGTCAGGGTCTTGACAAAGAAGTCTGACCATCTCGTAGGTGGGTGGCCAGGCATTCTTTTGACGTCCCGTGGAATCCAGTATGTAATAGCTCTAGTCCAGTGGTCATCTCCAAATCGCATTACGTGTCTGACCCATCTGATTTTCAATGCCTTGGCAAATGAGATAGCATCCCTGATTCTTGATCATCGACGGTGGTCAGAACTCCAGATTCCTTCTCTTACTTGAGTGAAACGTGATACTCCAAGCATAGCTCTTTCAATTTCTCTTTGGGATACCTGAATAGCATTCTTATCCTGTTTTCGTAGGACGCAGGTCTCTGAGGCATATGTTAGTGCAGGAAGAATAGTAGAGTAAAAAGTATGTGCCCAGAAGTGGAGGTCTTTGTCCTCTTAACAACTTCTTTGACGCTCTTGAAGGCATTCCATGCCGCTCTTTTCCTCTTGTGCAGTTTAGGTGCCAGGTCGTTTATCATGTTGAGTTCTCAAACTAGGTACACATAACTGCTGCATTTGGAGATGTTTGTTCTGTTTAGAGCAAATGGAACATCAGGAACTAGTCCATTTCTCATGAACACTGTCTTCATGAGGTTCAGCTGTGGTCCGATCTTTCCACACTCATGGTCGAAGTCGGCCAGCATTCATGCTGCTTGGCTAACGTTTGATGTTATTATAACGATGTCATCAGTGAAGCGGAGGTGGTGTAGTTGCCAACTGTCTATCTTCACTCCCATTCCTTCCCATTCCAGTCATTGCATGACGTTCTCGAGGGTGGCACTGAAGAGTTTGGTGAAATGGCATTGCCTTGCCGAACTCCTCTCTTAATGTCAATGATCACTTCTTTGTAGAATGGTGAGATCCTGGTGGTGAATCCATAATACAGCTCATGGAGAATCCTGATGTACTGAGTTTGAACAACCTGTTTGGCTAGGGTTTTGATGACCACTTCAGTCTCAACAGAATCAAAGACTTTCTTTAAATCAATGAACATTAGACAGAGAGGCATCTTGAACTCTTGCAAAATCTCAATGAGCTTGTTCACCATGTGGATATGGTCGATCGTACTGAATCCTTTTAGAAACCCAACTTGCTCACATGGTTGTCCTTCGTCTAATGTTCTGCCAATCCTATTCAGGATGACTTGAGTGAACAACTTGTAGACGACAGACAACAGGCAGATTGGGAAATAGTTGCCAATGTCATGGATGTCTCCTTTCTTGTACAACAGAGTGGTACTGCTGGTTTTCCATTGGGATGGAACTTTGCATTCAGACACGTAGTGTGTGAAGAGCTGAGCCAGTGTATTGATGAGTACTGGTGACAGATTCTTCAGGTGTTTGGGTCTGACCTTGTCTGGAACAAGTGCTATACACTTCTTTACTGATGAAATGGCATGTCTGATTTTGGAAGGGAGAATTCTTGGAACAACATATCCATCCTGCAGAATTTGGTATGTGGGCAGGTGGATGTGGCTATCGAAGAGATCCAAGTAGAAGTCATGGATAACCTTCTCATTGCCCTTATGGAAAATGTGATAGATCCATCAGGATGTTGGAGAGCAGTCATGTTGGTCTTATAGTTGGAAAAGGACAGGCAGGCATTGTGAATACTTTTCCTCGCTTCTGCCACATCGGCCAACACTGCTGTTCTTTTCTCTTTGAGGTCTTCCTTTATCACTTCTCTGAACAGCTTTGTGAGCTCGGACATTAGCTTGTGATTGAGGCTCGCGCCAAACCTCATTGGAGAATGAGCTGGAGATTTTCTGAAGACAGGCATCTTTTTTGTGACTTTCTCTCTCTTGGCATTCCTCACACAATCATGAGGTACTGAACCAGTTGATCGTATTCCTTGTCAATGTTGTCAATTATGGCATCTTCCCATATTGCCACAATAGTGCCAAAGAGCTCCCAACTAATGTTTGTTCTGGTAGTTCTCTTCTTAAACTTTGCAGCCCTTTCTCCCTGCTCTGTGAAGTAGAATTTCACAAAAAGGAGATGGTGGTCTGATCCTGTTTGGAATTTTGGGACAACAGCGACATCGGTCAGGCAAAACCATAGATTAAATATGATGTGGTCAATTTCATTGTGAAACTGTCCACTGGGACACTCCCATGTCCAACGTTTAGATTTGACCTTCTGGAACTGTGAGTTACCATGGATGGTCTTGGTTAACAATATGAACTCAGACAGTTTCACACCCTGTTCATACCATTCTAGGCCATGCGTCCTGATGTGGAGTTCTTCAGGCAAACTTCTAGGTCCTGTCTTGGCATTAAAATCACCAACAGTGACCTTGTAGAAGGTGTGGTCTTTTTTATAGAACTTCTTCAGATCCATGTAGAACCTCTCAATTTCTTCTTCGTCGTAGTTGGATGTTGGTGCATAGATGACAAAGATAGAAACTGCTGGCAATGAGCCACATCTATTCAAATGTAAGAATCCAATTTGGGTTGTTAAGCATTCGAACAAATCAATGCTCATGGCCAAGTTCGTGTTGACAAGGACATTGACACCATCCATGTCTCTACTGTCGCATGTTCCGAGCAACAGTTCTTCTCCAGTGTTGAAAACGGAGTGATGTTATGGATGCCTTCTCATCTCAGTCAATCCAATGACATTATACTTGATCTCCTATGCTTGCACCATTAGATCCTCCATGGATGCTTCTGATGCCAGCGCATGTGTGTTAAAAGTGCAGACAGTCATTTTAGTCTTTGTTTTGGCAGCCTACTTTGACCTTGTCACATTTTGGCAGCCTCTCCTTACTCGTTCTTCTCAATGCTGCTTTATTGGGGGCTCTCCCAGGGTCAGGGGAATGAGGTCCATTTTTGTTACTCTCTTTGGCATATCGAATATGCCACAGGTAGCTTGCCAGGCTCTGCCATGTGGGTGGCATGTTGGTTTGCTCGTCGCCAGTTGGTACTGTTGCTACCCCCCTGCCACGATGAGGTGGTGAACCATTGAGGGAATATGAATAATCCTATGAAAATAGCTCTTCCCTGTCTATCCTTTAAAGTCTCAGTTTGGTTAAGGGATATCTTTAGAACAGGGTTGCCCCAGATGATTCCCTGCACTACAGGGCCCAAACAGCACCACATTCTCAGACTCTTGCATTGGACCACTGGTGCAGTTAGCCCAAGTACTGCCAAAAAGTGCCACAGAACCAGTGAGCAGCATTTGGAGAGGCCCTTCAAACAGGAAAGAATGGGAGAAAGAAAGAAAGAAAGAAAGAAAGAAAGAAAGAAAGAAAGAAAGAAAGAAAGAAAGAAAGAAAGAAAGAAAAAGAAAGAAAGAAAGAAAGAAAGAAAGAAAGAAAGAAAGAAGAAAGAAAGAAAGAAAGAAAGAAAGAGAGAGACAAAGAAAGAAAGAAAGAAAGAAAGAAAGAAGAAAGAAAAGACAGAGAAAGAAAGAAAGAAAGAAAGAAAGAAAGAAAGAAAGAAGAAAGAAGAAGAGAAAGAAAGAAAGAAAGAGAGAAAGAAAGAAAGAAGAGAGAAAGAAGAAGAAAAGAAAGAAAGAAAGAAGAAAGAAAGAAAGAAAGAAAGAAAGAAAGAAAAGAAAGAAAGAAAGAAAGAGAAAGAGAAGGAAGAAGGAGGAAGGGAGGAAGGGAGGAAGGAAGGAAGGAAGGAAGGAAGGAAGGAAGGAAGGAAGGAAGGAAGGAAGGAAGGAAGGAAGGAAGGAAGGAAGGAAGGAAGAGAGGAAGGAAGGAAGGAAGGAAGGAAGGAAGGAAGGAAGGAAGGAAGGAAGGAAAGAGGAGATTAAGGAAGGAAGGAAGGAAGGAAGGAAGGAAGGAAGGAAGGAAGGAAGGAAGGGAGGGAGGGAGGAAGGAAGGAAGGAAGGAAGGAAGGAAGGAAGGAAGGAAGGAAGGAAGGAAGGAAGGAAGGAAGGAAGGAAGGAAGGAAGGAAGGGAGGGAGGGAGGGAGGAAGGAAGGAAGGAAGGAAGGAAGGAAGGAAGAGAGGAAGGAAGGAAGGAAGGAAGGGAAAGAAAAGATGGAAGGAAGAGAAAGAAAGAAAGATTTAGATAAATAATAGCATTAATGGTAGCTAATAGATATGGCCCAAAGAATGATAGTGGATGAACATGAGCAACTGCAATTTCAGAAGCTCTCTGTCAACAGGATCAGGAGGGTTGATGATGGACATTTAGAGGGAGAGAGCTGGAAGAATAAAAAAAATAAACATCAAAAGGCACAGGGACAAGGGGGTCAGAATGATAGTACAGCTGGTGGGGTGTTTGCCTTGCACATGGCAGGAGCAGGGTTAGATCCCCGGCATTCCATAGGGTTCCCTGAGCACTGTCAGGAATAATTTTTGAATGCAGAGCCAGGAGTAAGCCCTGAGAATTGCCAGTGTGACCCAAAAACAAAAGTAACAATAGAGCCAAAGTTTAAAATAATAATAATAATAATAAATACTATTGTAATAATGAATGTCTAAACAAATCACTATGAACAACTTTGTAAACCACAGTGTTTACATAAAGTATAAGGGGAAAAATTGGAAAATATAAATAAGTAAATTAAACAGAGAGAGAGAGAGAGAGAGAGAGAGAGAGAGAGACTCTTGGTGGGGTGGGGGTGGGGGAAGGGAAATGCATAGGGATGAAAGGCCAGAACTCAGGAAGAATCTAATAAGTTCTAGACTGCAGGTTTGCACTGGGTCTCCTTGGCTATTGAAAGTCCACAGACATGAACCCAGCCTGCCTTCTACACTGTATTTTTGTTTGTTTCTTATTTGTTTGCAGTGCCAGGGACTGAGTTCTGGTTCCATGCATGCAAGGCATGTGCTGTGCCACTGAGCCACATCTCCAGCCCTGGTTCTGAAAGCTTGTCTCCATTCCCTGGATTTACAGAAATCACTCCACTTCACGACAGCCTCAGATTTGTCTCAGCACAGGCCTTAGAAGGTAGGACAGCCTGGGGCTGTCTCCGCAGAGGACAGACAGAAGGAAACTCTGAGATGGGCTAAGAGGGTGGAAAGGATAAGTTTAACTGTACCACTGTAATGCAAGGAAACATTTCCATCTCCTGGAAAACTAGAAGGAAAGTGATAAAGAGGGAAAGTGGGGGGGGAGGGGAATCCTTAAAGGGAGCGCTTGTCCTTTTGCCCTCAGGCTTTGAGATGGAGGCTTGTAGTCCGAACCGCAGTGTGGGAGTGTCCGTGTGTAATGAGCTGTCTTCCCTCCTGTGGATCTGCTCTGAGGGCCCATTTGTGCAGGAAACGAGCTGCATGCCTCAGAAGTGAGGCTCTGCTGCTGCTGGAAGATCTTTCTCCACCTACAAATCTGTTTCTAATGATTCACCATTTGTAAATGGAACTCCCATCCCAGGCTCTTCATTAGGAAAAGGTTATCAAGAAGAAAAATGGGGCACCCATCTGGAGATAAAAATCCTGATGCCTAACAGATTGTCAGGATGATTTCCAGCCCACTGGATTTGAAGACAATGCACGTATCCTCTCCTCTCCCCTCTCCTCATTTGTTCTTTATACAAATCTGATCTATATGATACTATTTGCCACCTGAAAAACAAAGTTCCTTCTTTTAAAGTGCAAACATTTTATTTTATATTTTTTTAAAAAATACAAGACATTAAACTATCTATCCTGTACAAATTGATCTAACTGCATAAGGAGGTACTTTCTCCAACCCCTTCAGAAAACCAGATAAACTGAGAAAAATGAGAAATTGACCTGTAGGAACTATTTTCTTCCAGTGACAGACACATTTCTATTTTCCTGGGTGAAAAGTTGTCTCTTACCCCCTTCTGGAGCCCATATTCATGCTGACCTGGAATCTACCCTCACTGAGACTGGTCTTGCCACAGTTACCGTGGCTTTTCATTGTCACCTTCCTGTCTCCCTCCTTCAAAATCTTGGCGGCACTGGACAGAGAAAAACTCTTTCTTATCTCAGCTTCTGCAACACTCACCTCTTGGGCTTTTCCTCCCCCTCACTGGCCACTCCCCAATCTCTCTTCCCTCTCTGCTACTTGTAAAAGCAGGGGAGCCCCCGGGTCACAGCCCTGCCCTAGGAGTCCCACCCGCTCTTGTGCTGAGGCGTTGAATACAGCTCTTAGCTGACAACTCCAAATTTATATCATCCATCCTGACCCCGCTCTTTGACGTCTGCACTCAAATATCCAACAATCTACTTGAGATGGCTAATTGCATGCCTAATAGGCTTTTCAGATTTAATCTGTCATAAACAGAACCTTCATTTTCGCTTCCATGCTTCTGCTTCTGTCTTCAGCTTCTCAGTGATGGCATCACCATCCAACTCATGGCCAAAGCAAGACCCTTGTCTATTGCCAAAATTGTGGCCTTCAAGCTGATCTCCCTGTTTTTGCTCTTCCGTCCAAACTTCTCCCATGGTTTCCCATTGCAAAATAAAAACATAAATCCTGCAGTGAGCCTAGGATTTCCCACCCACCTACCTCTACATGACCTCATCTCCTCCCACTTCCTCTCTCTTCTGCTCCACTCCCACCACGATGCCCGCATGCTGCTCCTGAACAGGCCCCGCGTGCTTCCACCCCAGCTTGCAGCTTCCTCTTCCAGGCTCCCCGCAACTGCAGAGCAGTCTGGCTCACTTCCTCCCTTCTCCACTCAAATGGCTGCGACAACAGAGAAGCTCCTGACTCTCTTATCTGCAACTAGGCACAAGGGACCTCTAGACCTCCTCACGGTGTTCTATTTTACGTCAGTCTCACCGTTGTGACCCATGAAGCTAGTCCTCTCGGTCCCTTTCCACTGGAGTGGAGCCCCAGAGAGAGTGGACACTTGACCTATTTGGTTCTCGGTTTTATCCCTGAGTTTATTTATTTTTTTTTTTAATGGCATATTATTTTATTTTTTTTATTTTTTTTTTATAATTTATTTATTTTTAATTAGAGAATCACCGTGAGGGTACAGTTACAGATTTATACACTTTTGTGCTTATACTTCCCTCATACAAAGTTCGGGAACCCATCCCTTCACCAGTGCCCATTCTCCACCACCCGTAAACCCGGCGTCCCTCCCACCCTCCCCACTCCCATCTCCCCCCCACCCCACCCTGCCACTGTGGCAGGGCATTCCCTTCTGTTCTCTCTCTCTAATTAGCTGTTGTGGTTTGCAATAAAGGTGTTGAGTGGCCGCTGTGCTCAGTCTCTAGCCCTCATTCAGCCCGCAACTCCTTTCCCCCACATGGCCTTCAACTACAATGTAGTTGGTGATCGCTTCTCTGAGTTGCCCTTTCCCCGGAACGTGAGGCCAGCCGAGAAGCCATGGGGTCAACCTCCTGGTACTTATTTCTACGGTTCTTGGGTATTAGTCTCCCACTCTGATATTCTATATACCATAGATGAGTGCAGTCTTTCTATGTCTGTCTCTCTCTTTCTGACTCATTTCACTCAGCATGAAACTTTTCATGCCCATCCACTTAACTACAAAATTCTTGACTTCCTTTTTTCTAACAGCTGCATAGTATTCCATTGTATAGATGTACCAAAGTTTCCTCAACCAGTCATCCGTTTTGGGGCATTCGGGTTTTTTCCAGATTCTGGCTATTGTAAACAGTGCTGCGATGAACATACATGTGCAGATGTTGTTTCGATTGTACTTTTTTGCCTCTCTGGGATATATTCCCAGCAGTGGTATTGCTGGGTCAAATGGGAGCTCAACCTCTAGTTTTCTGAGAGTCGTCCATACTGTTTTCCAAAAGGGCTGAACTAGCCGGCATTCCCACCAGCAGTGTAGAAGTGTCCCTTTCTCCCCACATCCTCTCCAACAGCGGTTGCTTTTGTTCTTTTGGATGTGTGCCAGTCTCTGTGGTGTGAGGTTTATCCCTGAGTTTAAAAGAGCATCTGGCATGGGGTAGTTGCTAACTCATTATTTTTGATTAATTAATAAGTCTTGATTCCTTTTTTCCCCCCATTCCTCAGGTTCAACTCATCTGAAAAAAAATCACTCCTTCCACTCAATCTCCATTCCATGTAGTTCTATCCCAGTTTAAGTCACCATCCTATCTTCCCAAGACTACTGTCTAGCATCTTGATTGGTTTCCTTTTTAACTTCCTGAAATCCAACCACATCATGAGTAATTTTAAAACAACAGCAAAATATAATCAGAAGTCAGAGAAATATTACAGAGGATAAGGCTCTTGCCTTGCATGTGGCCAATCCTACTTCAATCCAGGCACCATATGTGATCTCCTGAGTACTCTCGGAGAGATCCCTGAATACATAGCCAGGAATAAGATCTGAGAACCACCAGGTATGGCCCAAATCCTACAGCTCTCCTGTACAAAAAGCTACCCAAACAGAAATTGCAAATCAGGCTTTGTGTTTAAAAAGGTATTAAAAATTAATTAATTAATTAGTTAATTAATTAAAAATGAAAAGGTGAGTATTACGCACAAAGTCTCTGAAAAAGGCCAAATCTTTTTTTTTTTTTTTGGCATTCTTGCCTTTTCTTTTTTTCTTTTTTTTTTTAATTTTTATTTTTTTAAAAATTTTATCACCATGTGGAAAGTTACAGAGTTCTCAGGTTTATGTCTCAGTTATACCGTATTCAAACACCATCCCTTCACCAGTGCCCATATTCCACCACCAAAATCCCCGGTATACCCCCCGCCCCCCACCCCAACTGTATAACTGATGAATTTCACTTTATTTTCTCTTCACCTTGATTACGTTCCATATTTCAACACAAAACTCACTATTGTTGTGGGAGTTATATCCCCAAACAAGATAACCCTCATAAGGAGGCATTTGATAATTAGTTTTCCATTAAAAGATTGTATGTTTTCAGATTTTAGAAAAGGTCGAACGGCCTTTTCTAAAAGGCTCGGATGTGTCCCTGTCCCGAATCCTGGAGCCGTGTTAGTTGCTGCTCAGTGTCGCCAGGGTTCCATCTGGAGAAGGTGTGCTGGCGGCACCTCCTCCTTCCGGCCCCCCGGTATTGCTGGCCCTGATTCGGGTCCGGAGCATTTTCCGGGCCACGTTGCTCACCAGAATGCCTAAAAGGCCAAATCTTAATCATAATCTAAAGGCCACTGTAGGTGACTAAGCACTATCTCCATTTCTTCCATCACTAAACTTCAGCCAAATTAGACTTCTTGCTATTTCCTGTACTCAGTAAGTTTGTTGCTGTGCCTGAGATTTTGTGCACACTGACAGATGTAATCCTCTGTGCAGACAGTTCTTCCTCATATAGCACGTGACTTATATATTTCTTTCATACAAGCCTCAACTTAAATGCCACCTTCTCAAAGACTTGCACTCTCTGATCACCCACCTAAGCTGCTCTACATCCTAGTCTTTTCTGTACAACATGGTGAGATAGATAGATAGATAGATAGATAGATAGATAGATAGATAGATAGATAGATAGATAGATAGATAGACATTTAACCATCCTCTCCAGGAAGCTACCCTACTGTACTCTCCATTTAGTTATCAATATGCTATAAAAATCTGCAGTTATTACCATTCTCTATTGCCTTAATTCTTTGCCTATTGGCAGTTATTCATCAACTATTTGTTAAATTGTATTAAGTTTGGTAGCTTTTAATTTTTCCCAGACAAGTGATGTTTACTAGCAAAATTTTTCTAATCACTAAGACATGATAAATAAAAATTGTATCAGTTAGACTAGTAATGGTAGTAAATAACACCAGACCCTCAAGGTCTTAAATCAAGTACACTGGCACTCATTTCATTGCTTAATGAAGTTGTTTTGTTGACAACATTCTACACAATGATTCTAGGACCAAGATTCTTTTTTTTTTAAATTTTTATTTATTTTTTATTTTTTTATTTTTAATTTATTTATTTTTAATTAGTGAATCACCATGAGGGTACAGTTACAGATTTATACATTTTTGTGCTCATGTTTCCCCCATACAAAGTTTGAGAACCCATCCCTTCACCAGTGCCCATTCTCCACCACCGGTACACCCAACATCCCTCCTACCCTCCCCAATCCCATCTCCCCCCACCCCACCCTGCCACTGTGGCAGGGCATTTCCTTTTGTTCTCTCTCTCATTAGGTGTTGTGGTTCGCAATAGAGGTGTTGAGTGGCCACTGTGTTCAGTCTCTAGACCACATTCAGCCCGCATCACCCTCCCCCCGCATGGCCTCCAATCGCATTATACTTGGTGATCCCTTCTCTGAGTTGCCCTCTCCCCAGAATGTGAGGCCAGCTTCCAAGCCATGGAGTCAACCTCCTAGTACTTATTTCTACTATTCTTCTATTCTTGGGTGTTAGTCTCCTACTCTGTTATTCTATATTCCACAGATAAGTGCAATTTTTCTATCCCTGTCTCTCTCTTTCTGACTCATTTCACTTAGCATGATACTTTCCATGCCGATCCACTTATACGCAAATTTCATGACATCCTTTTTTCTAACAGCTGCATAGTATTCCATTGTATAGAGGTACCAAAGTTTCTTCAACCAGTCATCTATTCTAGGGCACTCGGGTTTTTTCCAGATTCTGGCTATTGTAAACAGTACTGCGATGAACATATAAGTGCAGATGTCATTTCGACTATCCTTTTTTGTTTCTCCAGGATATATTCCCAGCAGTGGTATTGCTGGATCAAATGGAAGCTCAATGTCTAATTTTTTGAGAGTCGTCCATATTGTTTTCCAAAAGGCTGAACCAGTCGGAATTCCCACCAGCAGTGTAGAAGGGTCCCTTTCTCCCCACATCCTCTCCAACAGTGGTTGCTTTTGTTCTTTTGGATGTGTGCCAGTCTCTGTGGTGTGAGGTGGTATCTCATGGTTGTTTTGATCTGCATCTCCCTGATGATTAGTGATGTAGAGCACTTTTTCATGTGCCTTTTGGCCATTCATATCTCTTCCTTGGGAAAGTTTCTGTTCATTTCTTCACCCCATTTTCTGATGGGGTTGGATGTTTTCTTCTTGTAGAGATCAACCAGTGCTTTATATACCATTGATATCAACCCCTTGTCTGATAGGTATTGTGTGAATATCCTTTCCCATTCTGTGGACAGTCTTTGTATTCTGGTCACTGTATCTTTTGCAGTGCAGAAGCTTTTTAGTTTAATGTAGTCCCATCTGTTGATCTCTGCTTCTACTAGATTGCATAGTTCCGTGTCATCTTTGAAGATACCTTTATCTTCAATATCGTGGAGGTTTTTGCCGACCTTGTCTTCAATGAACCTTATGGTTTGTGGTCTGATGTTGAGGTCTTTAATTCATTGATCTGACTTTTGTGCATGGTGACAGGCCGAGGTCTAAGCCCATTCTTTTGCATGTGATTGTCCAGTTGTGCCAGCACCATTTGTTAAAGAGGCTTTCCTTGTGTAGCACTATTTATAATAGCCAAATATGGAAACAACCCAAGTGTCCAATGACATATGATTAGGTTTAAAAACTTTAAGATATATAATATATTCACAACGAAATACTACTCAGCCATTGTTTTAAAAGATGAAATCTAGCCATATGCAACAACATGAACAAATCTGGAGAGGATTATGATAAATGAAGTCAGAAAAAAAGAAGACAAATACTGACTACTTCATTCACAAATTGATTAAAAAAGAAACAAAGCCAAGGAACAGACAAAACCAAACCAATTGTGACTAATGAGCTGAGTTTAACAGAGAAGACACAGTGTGAGAGCAAAGGGTAGTCACAGACCAATGGATTGTGGTAGGAAGTTAACTGTACATTTGTGATGGACATGATGTGATCACACACATTTGAAAAGGTGTGAACCTATATTCCTGAAACATATACTGTGTTGTAAACCCATGTTACCTAATAAAAATGATGAGACATAAAATATTATCCAATATCAAGAAAAACAGCATGGACCAATTATATATAACTCTGTTGGGGTGGAACAAATTCAGAGAAATATCTGTATCCTATTTAAATAAACAGATTTGAAATAATTTTCTATTTTGTTGTGAGTTAAATCCAATGAAAACCCACAGAGCCCAATAAATATTGATTTTTTTTCACTTTCTCCTCTGATTTCTTCATTTTATCTCATTCATTTTGGTCTCTCATTTATATATCTTATAATTGTTTCATTTAAGTAACTAATAGAAATTACCAGGGTATCAAGATAAGGATCAAAGATATGTCTTAGAATAATATGGGATGTCACAAATAGAATAAAATGACTCAAAATCTATCCCAAGAAAATCATGAAAGCATAGAAAGTGAAAGTACTGTGTGTATATATGTATATGCATATATATATATTTGCTGTTCTCATTGTACCAATTCCTTTAATAAAATTCAATACCAAATTATATCCAACTGCGCACAATTAAGACCATAAGGCACATAAAACAGATTAGTTGAGGAGAGAAGAAGTTTGTAAGTAAAATTTGTGTAATAACCTAAAAACAATATCTGCTTAAAGTGATTTGATAAATGCATACATAAATGCATAGTCTTGTGCTGGAGCGATAGCACAGCAGTAGGGTGTTTGCCTTGCATGCAGCTGACCCGGGTTCGATTCTCCCACCCCTCTCGGAGAGTCCAGCAAGCTACCGAGAGTATCTTGCCCGCACGGCAGAGCCTGGCAAGCTACCCATGGCGTATTCAATATGCCAAAAACAGTAACAACAAGTCTCACAATGGAGACGTTTCTGATACCCGCTAGAGCAAATCGATGAGCAACGGGATGACAATGACAGTGACAGTGAAAGTATACTAGTCATAAGTGTTACATATAAAAGGTAGATTACTCTTAAATGGGGCAAGAGTGGGAAGTGTTTAGGACACTGAAGAAAAGGCATCATGAGTATAGGGAGGGAGGAATCCCCACATGTGTCCAGCATCAACAAAGATAAGCAGATGAAAGTATATGAGTAAAAAAAAAAAAGAAAGAAAGTACATAAGTAAAAGAGCGAGAACACAAAATGAACTTGCTGAATTAGGGCATATGTAATGGGATGCTCTATGAGAGGACATGTGAAAATAGGATTTAGTGAGCAATGCTCATTGTTAGCAGGCGGAGTCCAAACTTGAAGCAATCAGAAATAAGGAAACACCATGGGGTCTTAATCAGGGAAGAGAGATGATGAAAGCAATGATGAATCTGGCAGCAGTCTGTGGTTTAAATTGAATGTGAGGAGACCAGTTAGAGACTGCTCTAATAATTTATATGGGACTTGATAGGGAGTTGGCTCTGAGAGGGGGCAGTTGAAACTGAGAACCAGGGACAAATCCAAGAGTCTCTATGGAGAAAGAGAAAAATACTTATGAATGACAGAAATCATGAAGTGAAAGATAGAAAGGAGCAAACAAAAGCCCTAGGATAAGGATAGTGGAAATGGCATCAAATAAATGAAGTTTGTTGAAGAATGCGATCATCTCATAGATTAAATTTTGTAATATTGATTATTAAGTTGGTCATCATGGAATGTTTCTTTTTTAACTTCTAATTCTAAGACACATGGTTAAAATTAAGGTTAATATCCTTTTTGGCTTTAGTTTCATGTAAACTTAGAAATTTGCAAAGTTGGGGGGATAGTACACACACATCAAAATTGTATAAAGTTGCCAGATCATGTTTTAATCTAGAACAGGATAACTGAGCAGTGCCACATGTAATCAAAACATATTTTACTTAAAGAAGCAATAATCATAACTCAAAATCAAAATGGTTCTTGAATAATTAGAGCTGGCATAAAACAGTTAATTGACTTTTAAGTATCATACAATATATATAATCATTTTTATCTGATGCTTTGCTCTCTTTTTCATATTATCTTTAGATCAAACAGAAAGAGGTATAACTGATGCCAAAATCCAAATAAAAACAGACAGTATTAGGAGTGTCTGTAGACAGACACCAGGAAAGACTGAAACCTGGTGAAAGTAAAGCATGAAAATTTTAGGAAAAAAGAAACGCCTTGAAAATAAAACAAACATGAAGATCTGTCAGGAGCAGTCAAGATAGGTAAAAGAATGAGCAATAGTTATTCCCTACCTTCAAGAAGAGAATTTAAATGAGAGAAAAGTGTGGTAACTAATGAGAGGTGAACTAAAGATCCAAAAATTAGAAATGTATGTGTGACTCAGCACGAAAGAAGATTTTTTAGCTTTGACTGTCAAAAGTAGAATCTTTTCTCAAATTCATGATCCCTATTTTACCAGAAAAACATAACCTTCAAGTGCCTGAATGAAAATGGTGTTATTCTTATAGCTACAAGGGTAGGAAAGGACCAGCAGAAAAGTAAGTACTGTCTTCATGAGAAGAGTTATGTTCAGTGTCTCTGTCATAAAATTACCAAAGGCAAGGCGGTAAATGGTTTGCAACCAACAGTCCCACTTCTTGATATATATCCAAAGGAAGCAGGAGAGGAAGAGGAAGAGGTCTTGGAGGAGGAGGTTGAGGAGAAGGAAAAGGAGGAGGTTATGGAGGAGGAGGAGAAGGAGGAGGAAGAGGGGGAGGAGGAGGGAAAGGAGGAGGAGGAGGAAGAGGAGGAGGAGATCATGAAGGAGGAAGAGAAGGAGGAAGAGGAGGAGAAGGAGAAGGGAGAGGAGGTGATGGTAGAGGAGGGGAGGAGGAGGTGGAGAAAGGGAAAGGGAAGAGAAAGGGGAAGAGGTAGGGGAAAGGGAAGGGAAGGAAAGGGGAAGGAGAGAAAGGATGAATTTCTATCATCTGGATACTGAAATGAACCTAGAAGACATGATGCTAAGAGAAATAAGAGACAAATACTATGTGATATCATTTAAATGCATAATCTGAAAGAGTTGAACTCATAGAACCAGAAAGTACAATAGTAGTTACCAGAAACTGGCAGAAAGAGAAAATTGGACAGACTGGTCAAAGAATACAAACATCGCATGAAAAGGTGAGTAAGTTTTTGAGATCAAATGTGTAGCACAGTGTTTAGAATTCATGACAATGTATTGTATAATTAGAAGTTCCTAAAAGAGTAGACCTTAAATGTGCTCATTACAAAAGATAAATGATAATTATATAATTTGTTAAAGTTATTTGCTAACATTTTGATGGTAATAATTTTGTACATATAATCATTTTGTCAGATCATTATACATTGCATAGCATACCTTAAACTCACAATATTTCATATCAATCATATTTCAATAAATCTGAAAATAAGGCTGGCGAGATAGTACAGTGGTTAAGGTCCTTGCCTTGCTCACAGCTGACCCGGGATCCAATCCCTGACATAGCACACAGTCTCAGAATACCACCAAGAGTGATTCTTGAGCACAGAGCCTTGAACATCACCAGATATGTCCCCAAGACAGATAGCACTGTCATAGCACTGTCGCACTGTTGTCCCATTGCTCATCAATTTGCTCAAGCAGGCACCAGTAACGTCTCTATTGTGAGATTGTTGTTACTGTTTGGGGCATATTGAATATGCCACAGGTAGCTTGCCAGCTTCTGCTATGCGGGCGGGATACTCTCGGTAGCTTGCTGGGCTCTCGGGGAGGGACAGAGGAATCGAAACTGTGTCAGCCACGTGCAAGGCAAACGCCCTATGTGCTGTTATCACTCCACCCAAGACAAACAGATAAACAAAAATAATAAAATCAAATAGTTCCCAAAATTTTGATGTAAAGATTACAAAGTGAAATTACTTTAGAACTAAAGTATACATCAGGGATTTGTAATTGATCTCCAATATCTAATCTTCCCTTCTTATTCATTACCCAAATAAGAGAAAACAGAAAGTGTCTTAATGAAAAGACATTTCCCCAAACATCAAACAGAATCCCCAAATATCAGCAGGACACGTGATCACCTAAAATAGGTATTGTATTTCCTAGTCTTTTTCCATCAGAATTATATGAGCAAATAGAGTGAGCAACTTCAGGAAACATCTTTAAAGGAGGGAGCTGACCTATCCTTGGGTCTACTTCATTTCCAGGAGCTAAAATGCAAATGTGAAGGCTGAGGTGAGAGCAGCTATCTCAGACCTCAGAGTGAACACTCACAGTAAGGAAAGCAACACAGTACAGGAGGTGCCAAATCCTGAATGATATTGGAGTCACCAGACCAAGCATAGATAATAGGTGCTTGAAAGTGAGAGCAGTGTCTGTCTTGCTAGAGTCCTTGATCTTACCCTCCTGATACAGTGATATTTAGAATAACTAGAACTAAAAGAGGCAGGATAGACTCAACCTGAACTAAATAAGTGTGAGACTTCTAGTGCAAGAAAGCTGACCAGGTCCTTTTAAAGGAAATATTAGGATTGCCTCACCAATATGAATGTACATAGGCTCACTGAGTGGATCCCAGCTTGATAATAAGCAAAAAAGAAAAATATGGTCACACTAACACAATGCAACTGACAGTAAAGGGCTTGGAGAAAGTGGAGTACGTCACACCTTCCACGCTTAGAAACACAAAATGTGAAAGGGTTTTGGTTCTTGAACTAAATGGAAGGGGTTTTACATAGTCATCATCAAGACAATGATATGTCAGTCATATATCTCTATCCTTGTATAGAGCTGCCAGTCACAAACATGGGAGAGGATGGAGGGTGTTATCCTGAAAGCATTTAATGGGATCTTTAAACAAAATCTTCAGCAAAGAGAAAACATTCTTGCAGAGTTAAGAAAAAGCGCAGTTTGGGGCTGGAAGTAGTACATCAGGTAAGGTGCTGTACTTGCATGTGGCCTACCCAGGTTCAATCCCTGGTATCCCATATGGTCCCAAGCTTTGCCAGGAGTGATCCCTGAGTGCAGAGCGAGGAGTAAGTTCTGAGTACCGCCAGGTGTGGCCCCAAACCAAAAAATAAATCACACTGTCACACTGTCATCCCATTGCTCATCAATTTGCTTGAGCGGGCACCAGTAACGTCTCCATTGTGAGACTTGTTACTATTTTTGGCATAGCAAATACACCATGGATAGCTTGCCAGGCTCTGCTGTGCAGTCAAGATGCTCTTGGTAGCTTGCTGGGCTCTCTGAGAGGGACAGAGGACTTGAACCCGGGTCAGCCTTAAATTTTTTAAATAAAAGTAAAACACAGTTGAATTTTCCTAGGTAGAACTTTCTTATGGGATTTTACTACAGAGCAGGAACCTGTGAGATAAAATTAAAAAATGTTAAATGAGAGTGAAGACACCACAGGCAGAAACATGGCAGACATCCTGTTATCAAACAAGTTGACGAAACAGCATTTGATGATGCAGGGAGGCTCTGTCTGAGAATCAGACAAAAGACGTGCTGTAGAATTCACAAACAAAGGAAATATCATGGTCTTGGCTTTGAGTGCTAGATAAGAACTTACACAAAAAGTATTTTTCATAGGAACCTCAATGTAATAGTAGTTTCAACATGATTTGGTTCCACTTTCTGGCAAAAATAAAATTCAAAAACACCACTATGCATTTACACAAAACAGGAACTGATACTTACTCACATAATAAATTGAGAAAAAAATAAAAGGAATCAGAGAGAGAAAGAGATTCATTGAGAAATCCAGTTTATTTCTCAATCATTACTAGAAACATAAGAAAAGAATTTGTCAGGAATTAAATGTTTCTTTAAATAGATAAACTGTAGACACTATTGAAAACAAATGAAAATTATCTCTATTTTATGTGGAAAATAATGTTTGAAACAAGGATTTACCGAATAAAAGGAGCAAGTATACACAGATTTTAAAGGACAGATGTACGTGCTCTTCACCCAGGTGAGACCCCGAGCGGCCACACACAAACGGCTCCTCCACTCCTAAAAGACCATAATCCCAGAGGCACAGTAACTACTTTCAGCACCCAGTGGCTTCTTGTAGAAATGCCTCTAGACTATGAACTTAGCTATGGCCGAATGCCGCCCCGGGAGGGAAAGGTTTTTCTCTCTTGGCCTTTCCTTTCCCCAGCAGCGTGGCGACCGCCTTCTTATAAGGCCCACTAAACAGAGGTATGAGTTTGCAGTGATGCGATTTATGGCAGAAATCTCTCTGGACTTAATTACTAAAATATCAGAAATCCCAAACCTCACATGCTCTTCATTCTCAGCAATGTAAAACAAATTATCAAATGATGCCTTTTCGGCAGGTCTGATTGTTGAGGGAAAATTCCAAATAATAATAGTGAGTTTTCTGTTGAAATATTGATGTAATCAAAATAAAGAGAAAGTAAAGTGAAAATCATCAGACACACAGGCGGGGGCTGGGGCGGGGGTAGGATGGGAGGTATACTGGGGTTCTTGGTGGTGGAACATGTACACTGGTGAAGGGATGGGTGTTTGATCATTGTATGACTGAGACTTAAACCTGAAAGCTTTGTAACCTTTTTCATGGTGATTCCAATAAGAATAAAAAATAAAAAAAATAAAAATATACAATAAAAATAAAATAAAGGACAGATGTAAATCAGAAACGGGGTGACAAAAGAATGTAAGATCAGGTGGGGCACTTCAAACACAGGGGTAAGAGAATGTGGGTAAAACCCTTTCTGACTATTGTGAAAGAGATTTGGTTAAAGATGACTAAAGAGTTCTCAGGGAATTTTCCACTCCCAATTCGGTTGGGAAGTATATTGATCAACTATATGAAGTATCTAGCATATTTGAGAGGTAACTCTCAGAAAAGAACCAGAGAACAGCTACTAAAAAATTTAGGAGAATTATGACCCAAAATACAAGAGCCTGTAATCACTGGAGGGCAGGGCCCTCGGGCCACCTACAAAGGATTCCAGTCACAGACAAATCTGGAAGAACATATGCAGATTTAACACAAGAGTCACTTCACAACCTATAAATAGAAGATCAAATCAAGCAGAGACCTTACAGATATTTTAAATGTAGCAAACGGGGTTCATATGAGATGGAGAAATGGTACTCCATTCATCTAGTATTCTAGGCAAGGGGGAAAAAAGGCAAAAATGGATCAAAGTTCTTGCCATCAAGTCTGTTTCTATCAAATACGTTGAGATGAGGCCAGAGAGCCAGTACAGCAGGTAGGGAGCTTGCTTTGCATGTGGCCAAACCAGGTTCAATCCCCGGAACCCCATATGTAACCCCCCCAACAGGCCTCACCAGGAGTGATCCCTGAGCACAGAGGAAGGAATAAGCCCTGAGCACTATTGTGTGTGGCCCCAAACCAAAAAGAAAAGAAGCTGAAGAGATAGTACAGCAGGTAGGTCATTTGCTTTGCACACAGCTGACCTGGATTTGGTCCTGGGCACAACATATGGCTTCACCTCCTCACCCTCCCCACCAAATTCTGCCAGGAGTGATCCCTGAACATAAAGCCAGGAATAATCCCTGAGCATCACTGGCTTTGACACAAAAAAGAAAAGAAGAATTTTTTTAATACATCAAGAAAAATATGCAGGAAACTCCAAACACTGATGACCTCAGAGGTGTCATCAATGATAGGACCCCACTGGCAAAAAGAGCAAAAGAAAATAAACAAATGGGAAGACATCAAACAATAAAGCTTCTGCACTGCAAAAGAAATGAGGCCTAAAATGAAAACACACCCTACTGATTGGAGAAAATAATCACACATCAAATAGCAGGCAAAAGGCCAATATTCAGATATATAGAACACTTTTTTTTTTTTTGCCTTTTGGGTCATACCTGGCAATGCACAGGGGTTACTCCTGGCTCTGCACTCAGGAACCACCCCTGGCGGTGCTCAGGGGACCATATGGGATGCTGGGATTTGAACCCGGGTCGGCCGCGTGCAAGACAAACGCCCTACCCGCTGTGCTATCACTCCAGCCCCCTAGAACACTTTTTTTTTAAAGCTTAACAACAACAGAACAAGAAAAAAAAATGGGGAAGAGGAGATGAACAGATATGTCCAGGTCCTCAAAGATAACATAAAGCCAACAGGCAAAGAAAAAGTGCTCATCATTGCTGATTATTAAGGAAGTGCAAATCAAAAAAGCAATAAGCAACTATTTCACACCACAAGAAAGAGGGTGAGGGTGAGGGTTGTTCTAGTGCTAGTAGGGATGTGTTGGGGGAAAATGGAACTCATTCACTATGGTGGGATTGTTGCTTGGTTTAGAGTGAAAAACAGTTTGGAGACTTCTAAAAAGTTGAATGGAGCTTTTACACAGCACTACAGTTCCACTCCTGGGCATCTACCCCAATAACATAAAAATTTTAATTTGAAAGAACATAATCATGCCAATGTTCATTGCAGCCTTATTCACTATTGCCAAGATCTGGAAAATAACCCAAATATCCAAACACAGATGAGTGGATGAAGAAATTGTGGTCTAGAGACATAATGAAGTACTACTGAGCTATGAGTAAAGATGGAACCCTGCAGTTTGTTGCAACTTGGATAGAACCAGAGAAAGTCATGTTAAGCAAGATCAGAAAGAAAAAGACAAACATACCAGATGATCTCACTCTTTTTGTGGAGTATAAAGAAACAAAACAAGGAATTAGACAATCCCCAGTGGGAAAAGCCCTGAGATAAGGTCAATGGAACTATGATCTGAGAGTGTGGGTGGTGGTGGAAGAGACTTTGGGATACTGGGGCAGGGATACTGGCACTCCTCTGGAAAGTATCAAAAATAGGACAATGTAGAAACAAATGGAGTAGTGGAGGGTCCCAGGCACTTAAAAGTGTAGGAAATGTGTACATTAAAACCATAAATTGGGGTTAGTGGGAGGGATACTGGGACCATTGGTGGTGGAAAATGGGCACTGGTGGAGGGGTGGGTACTCGATCATTGTATGACCGAAACGCAAGCATGAAAGTTTGTAAACCTGTAACTGTACCTCACGGTGATTCACTAATTAAAAATAAATAAATAAATTCTAACCATGTTACTTAAGCTAAAATAAACCATATAAACATAAAAAAATTTAAGTTCCTATCACAGCAAAGAACCTTTATTTTATTTTATTTTATTTAAAATTTTTTATTAGTGAAAACACTGGTTGAACTCTAAAAGAAGAAGACATCCAACCCCATCAGAAAATGGGGTGAAGAAATGAACAGAAACTTTCCCAAGGAAGAGATATGAATGGCCAAAAGGCACATGAAAAAGTGCTCTACATCACTAATCATCAGAGAGATGCAGATCAAAACAACCATGAGATACCACCTCACACCACAGAGACTTGCACACATCCAGAAGAACAAAAGCAACCACTGTTGGAGAGGATGTGGGGAGAAAGGGACCCTTCTACACTGCTGGTGGGAATGCCGACTAATTCAGCCCTTTTGGAAAACAATATGGACGATACTCAAAAAACTAGACATTGAGCTCCCATTTGACCCAGCAATACCACTGCTGGGAATATATCCCAGAGGAGCAAAAAAGGATAGTCGAAATGACATCTGCACTTATATGTTCATCGCAGCACTGTTTACAATAGCCAGAATCTGGAAAAAACCTGAGTGCCCTAGAACAGATGACTGGTTGAAGAAACTTTGGTACATCTATACAATGGAATACTATGCAGCTGTTAGAAAAAATGAGGTCATGAAGTTTGCATATAAGTGGATCAGCATGGAAAGTATCATGCTAAGTGAAATGAGTCAGAGAGAGAGAGACAGACATAGAAAGATTGCGCTCATCTGTGGAATATAGAATAATAGAATAGGAGTCTAACACCCAAGAATAGTAGAAATAAGTACCAGGAGGCTGTCTCCATGGCTTGGAGGCTGGTCTCCCATTCTGGGCAACTCAGAGAAGGGAACACCAAGTAAAATGTGGTCGGAGGTCATACAGGGGAAGGGTGACGCGTGCCGAATGTAGACTAGAGACTGAACACAATGGCCACTCAACACCTTTATTGCAAACCACAACACCTAATCAGAGAGAGAGAACAAAAGGGAATACCCTGCCATAGTGGCAGTGTGGGGTGGGGGGAGACGGGACTGGGGAGGGTGGGAGGGATGCTAGGTTTACTGGTGGTGGAGAATGAGCACTGGTGAAGGGATGGGTTCTCGAACTTTGTATGGGGGAAACATGAGCACAAAAATGTATAAATCTGTAACTGTACCCTCACAGTGATTCACTAATAATAAAAAAATAAATAAAAGAGACTAAATATTAAAAAAATAATAAAAAATAAAAAAACTTAAAAAAATTTTTTATTACTGAATCACCATGAGTTACAAACTTATGAACTTTCGTGTTTGCATTTCAGTCATACAGTGATCATTTACCCATCCCTCCACCAGTGCCCATTCTCCTCCACCAATGTTCCCAGTATTCCTCCCACGACCCCACCCCATCCCCCACCACCCCACCCTGCCTCTGCGGCAGGGCATTCCCTTTTGTTCCCTCTCCTTTTGGGTGTTGTAGTTTGCAATAGAGATATTGAGTGGCCATCATGTTCGGTCTATAGTCTACTTTCGGCACGCATCTTTCAACCCGAATGGATCTTCCCAACATCCTCTACTTGGTGTTCCCTTCTCTATCTCAGCTGCCTTTAGCAAAGAACTTTTAAATGGTGGATGTAAATTAGACTTATTGTGGTCCTTTTATAATGTACACAAATATTGATTCATTCTGTTGTACACCTGATATCATTATGTCAGTCATACCTCAATAAACATAATTTTTAATAAACTAAATAAATAAAACAATCCTCCTACTTTAAGAAGAAAAAGAAAGACAAGGTGAATAAACAATACAACTTACTTAGAGTGTCAAAGTTCTTTATAAGGGTACCTGAAATATGATAGAGCCTAGCTTGTAAAACAAAAGACAACTCAGACCTGGCTCAGTAGTTACAAAATAGTATCTTCCCTCTTGATTCTTAAATAATGTAATAAAGATGTTGCAACCACTTCTAATAAAGCTTAACTCTTTAGGTCTCTCTTTTCCGGGCCTCCCTCCTCAGTCTGCTTTCAAGGCTGCCCATCAGCTCCCTTTCGCCTTTGCTTTTTCTCCAAAATCCTAGTTGCAACACACCCACCTCAGCCCTATGCCCCCTCACACTCAAAAAGACTGAAGTCAGATCCTGGTATTAAGAAAGAGAAAACTCCCTTGTGAAGCCTGAACATCAGCCACTTGCAATTCTTTACCTCTGCTTCTAAAAATACGCAATATGCCTATCAGGTCATATAAAATGGAAAAAAACGTTCAGAAAAAATATCACAACAGAGTACTATCTTTGCACATATGGGAAAATGTTGTTAATAGTAATCCCTTTAGTATCTCTCTCATTATCATCACCAGCATGTTCCTTGGGTGGGGGGGAGCTCTCACAGTGGTGTTTAGGGGGATCATGAAGTGCTAGGGGTAAAAACTGGACGTACAGAGCATGTGTCCAGCCTCTTGCACTCCCTCGTCTGCCCCTGAGTATTTTTTTTTGGCTTTTTGGGTCACACCCAGTGATGCTCAGGGGTTACTGGCTTTGCACTCAGGAATTACTCCTGACAGTGCTTGGGGACCATATGGGATGCCAGGGATCGAACCCAGGTCGGTCGCGTGCAAGGCAAAAGCCCTACCCGCTGTGCTATTGCTCCGGCCCCATCTGAGTATTTTTTAATATGAGAAAACCCAAGTCATATAGCTTCATTCACAGAACAGCTGGATACCCTACATACATACACACACACAAACACACACACACACATTTATACCATTGAATGAGTTTCTAGAACATTTCTCTCTCTCTTTCTCTCTCTCTCTCACACACACACACACATACATAGAGACTCACATACATACACACAGTCTTTCCATCAGATGAAGCCACAGTGTGTCATGTCTAACACTTAAGCTTTTTATCTATAAGATGAAAAACATGAACATGTACAAACATAGAACACCAAATCCCCTTCTTAAGTTATTACACCAAAGTTCTTAAATGTTTGAGGGGAGAGATATTATGAGACAAGATCATAATATTTCTTCATGTCCGGTGGCAAAATTGGGATAAAACATATTGAAGGCCCTGCAGAAATGTACTTCCTATAGTTCTAAACATGGAAAGAAAAATGAGATTTCTGGGCAGGCTCCCCCTGATTCTGGAAGGGAGCATATTAGAGATACTTTAGAGAGACACACCAAGGGTGGAGAGACACTGGTGTGTACCCCAGGTCCACCTCTCCAAGGCTCTAGGGCCCAAGAGAGGGGCACTGAAAAGGGTAGATTTCAAAAGTGATCTATTGGGGGGGGGGGCGGACTGATAGTACAGTGGGTAGAGCATTTGTCTTGCACGCGACTGACTGGGTTCGATTTCCAGCATCCCATATGGTCCCCCAAGTACCATCAGGAGTAATTCCTGAGTGCAAAGCTAGGAGTAACCCCTGAGTATCGCTGGGTGTGACCCAAAAAAGAAAAAAGAAAAGTTATCTATTGTAAGCAAGTCAATTTGGGAGGGGAGCAGGAGTGGGTGTGGGTGTGGGAGCAGTACAGTACCCAGACCAGGGGCCAGTGGGTCTGACAAGGGTCAAGCTCCTTCGCACTGCTTAGGAGCACCTTGTGTATGCAGCAGTGACCACAGGGAGGGACACTCAAGCCCAGAAATAATCAGGTGTTCCTATTGCTGTGGCTATTTAGCTACTTATTGTGGATATGGAGGACACTCCCAGCATGCTCATGAGGCCACGGGGTACCAAGAAGCAAACCTAGGGCCCTGCTCCTGAGGCCACAACCCAGTCACACCTCTGAAGTGTGAGGTGCTCCTACCTCATCAAGGTTCCTCCAGCCGCAGGAGACTGACATAGATAAGACCCTCTAGATTATTAGCCATAAAAGGGGAGAGGGAAAATGGGAAATGGGAAACTAAGAGAAATGGGAAATTTCTTCATTTGAAGAAATTCCTATCACTAGTGCTGGCTATTATCCTAACATCCTAACAGTGTCCTTCTCCCACTCCATTCCATTTCTCAGACCACGGCCTAGTATGGTGTATGCATTGAACTTTCCTGAGCTCTGCTGGACACAACACCATTTCTTCACCCTTGGGGGACCAAGAATTTTCTGAGATGTTTTTGTTCTTGTCTGTCCCTCAAATCTGCAGAACCACATCACGCATTTTATCTGTAAACTCTGTATGATCTGGTGATGGTAAATTGATTCACACTAATCAGACCCACAGGAGGCCGATTCATGGGCTGGGTGAACAATTTGTTCAGTTACAGAGAAAAATAAAATAGGCCTGAAAGGCAAGGATGTGTGTTGCAATCAGACATTGGATTTGGGATGAATAAGTCAGAAAACCAATAAACTAAATTATGTCCTTGTGACCACAAAATCAAAGCAAAGATGCTTGTATGAGGCTATGTGATAAAACTATAAAGTTCTTCAGACCATAAACTTGCTGTTCATGATTGCTACACAGGAAAGGCTGAGACCAGTATTCCAATGAGTGGTGCCTCTCCCAGAGGTGCTAGGTAATGCAGATGAAATATTGGAGTCCAGTGAATGAGAGTTCAGTTGTTCTGCTTGTACCAAGTGTTGTCAAACTTCCAGGTAACTTTCACCAGTATAATGGATAACTTAGATTGCGGTAAGTCAAAATCATAGCACATCTCCCCTGGAAGGTGAAAACACATCAGTATGCACATCAGGTTACTCATTGTGTGCCTGGATCCAAGAGGCTGCTGGGTTAGAACAAGAAAGGAGAGGGAGGAGGTGGAGGAGATGGGCTGAGAATAACGAATGGCTCACAGGAGTCTGGATCACTCTGAATTCAAATGCAGACACCATGTATAAGTACACAGAGACAGGATGAAGTCTCGAACTAAAAGAACCAATTTAGAGGCAGGGACTGGAGGAAGGCAGAATAGAGGGAAGTCACGTAGGAAGGGATAACATGTGTTCAGGGGAGATAGGATAGTGCTGGGGATCAGAATAACAGTAATGGAGCTTTAGGGAAGGGGTGGATTTAAGGAATAATTAAAAGGCAAAATAGGAGGCGAGGAAAGATGGTACAGGAGATAGAGCTCTTGCCTTGCATGTAGCTATAGTCACTGAGCCCTGGACCATATCTCCAGGCTTCCAATGGTTCTCCAAGCACTGTTACTGGGTTTACTCCTGAGCACAAAACCCCTGAGTACCACCAGGTGTGGCCTACACTCTACAAAAAGATTAAGTACATTAAAAATAAAAGAAAACATCTGAAAGACAAAATAGAATATAGTCAGGGAGGAAGTTGAAATTATCAGGAATTCACTCATTTAGTTATCATAGAAAAATTGTGTTTTTCCTTCTCTAGCATGCCAGAAAGGTGAGGATCACTTAGGATAGGCAGCAGCACTGGGTTAAAGTCTTGGCCTCGTGTTTCTGGAGCAAACACCTTAAGCCACTGGAATATGCTCTAGAGCCTCTGAAAAATTATTGACTGCTTTTAATGGTATTTTAGAAAATCAAGTACCTGCCATGCTGGAGTCTATATTCCAGTGGAGGAAGCTGGAAAACACACTTCACAATGGTGAAATTTTAGTGTGTTTCACAAGACTATGGGAAGTCAATTGTAGGGTCTTCATTCCCTTCTCTCAGGGTTGTACACAATCAGTTGTCTACTCCTTTGAAAATTATTTAATCTCTCGGGGATGGAGTGATAGCACAGCGGGTAGGGTGTTTGCCTTGCACGCGGCCGACCTGGGTTCGATCCCTGGCATCCCATATGGTCTCCCCAGCACCGCCAGGAGTAATTCCTGAGTGCATGAGCCAGGAGTAACCCCTGTGCCAGGTGTGACCCAAAAAGAAAAATTTATTTCACCTCTCTTGAGGCTTGGATAGACAGTATAGCAGGTAGGGTGCTTACCTTGCACATGGCCAATCCAGGATTGATTCTTAGCACCTAATATGATTTCCTGAGTCCTGCCGGGAGTACACCCTGATCATTGATGGGTGTGCCTCCCCCCCGCCACAAAACAAAAGAAAATAATATTATTTCACTTATCTTCCCTTGTCTGTAATATGGAAGAGTGATTGACTCTCTGTTATTCCATCTTCACATAAAGTTGGAGTGACTTTTCTTTCATGAATATGATACAGGCTAGTCTTGGAGATACTCTGAGCTTGATTCCAGGCCACTTCTATAAAAAGAATGTTGCAGGTCAGGAAGATTAACTCAAAGGGCTGGAGCACAGGCTTTGCATTCAGGAGTTCTGGGTTTCATCCCTAGTATGGCACAGTCCTGTAAACACTACAAAGAATGGCCCAAAAAGAAAAAGAGAATATTTCAGTTATGCAAACATACATATATGGTGGTTTCCAGTGCATATAAAAGTTATGACTATGCCAGTTTGTGGAGGGTATAATAATGTTGTATCTAAAAAGCAACACATAGAGCTAGAGATACAAAATAAGTGTTAAGGCATTTACCTTGTATGTAGCTGACTGAGACTTAATCCCTGAGCACCATCAACCCTGAACACAGAGCCAGGAGTAGCCCCTGAACACCACCAAGTTTGGCCCAACCCTCCTCCAATTATACATACTGAAGGTTTTTTGGGGGGGGTTGTTTGTTTGGTTTTTTGTTTTGTTTTGTTTTTGGGTCACACCCGGCGATGCACAGGGGTTACTCCTGGCTCTTCACTCAGGAATTACCCCTGGCGGTGCTCAGTGGACCATATGGGATGCTGGGATTAGAACCCGGGTTGGCCGAGTGCAAGGCAAATGCCCTACCCGCTGTGCTATCGCTCCAGCCCCCTTGGTCTGTTTTTTGAGCCATACCCAGTGGTGCTCAGGTATCACTTCTGAGGTTCTTAGGGGACTACTTAGGGTGCCAGGGAATCGAACTCAAGGTGGCTGCATACAAGGCAAGTAATCGCCTTACCCAATTGTGCTATCTCTCCGGTCCCCATACCTTAGTTTTAAATTACTTTATTGCTCCCAGATGCTATCCATCATTTGTGCCTTCATCAAATTGTAATCTTGTTTGCTAGTGGAAGAGCTCTGATGACACCGATGGCTACGACTAATCAGGACAGGAGCCACTTAAGATGAGAGTGACTGGCAAGTTATCAGAATACAACAACACTGAAGCTTGCATCCTTGTGGCATATTCTTTCAACAAGATATCTTCATAGGTACAATGAAATCTGACAGAATTTTACCTAAAAGAGAATGTCTTTTGAATTTGAAATGAGTCTCCCAAATGCTGTTACTGTTTGACGGTAATAATTTAAATTTTCTACTGCTCATTGCAGCAACAATGTTTGTACCATCTTCACCAGGAATAGATTAGTTCCATGTCAAGAAACAACTTTCTTGGCTCATCTGTCAGAACTCTTCATCTATTCAACTTTTGTAAAATTGCAGTAATTCAGTCACCTCTTGAGGCTTCACTTCTCATTCTAGAACTCTCATTATTTCCACATCTGCAGTTACTTCCTCCACCAATGCCTTGCACTTCACAAAGTCATCCATGAGGATTGAATCAACTTATTCCAAACTTCTGTGAATCTCAGTATTTAGACCTTCTCCCTGAACCACAAATATTCTCAGTGGTTTTAATAATAATGAATTCTATCCAGAAAGTTTTTACTTACTTTGCTCAGATCCATGAAAGGAATCACTGTGGCAGTAATTGCCTTACAAAACATAATTATTAAGACTGGAAAGACAGGGGGCTGGATTGATAGCACAGCGGGTAGGGCGTTTGCCTTGCATGCGGCCAACCCAGGTTCAAATCCCAGCATCCTATATGGTCCCCTGAGCACCGCCAGGGGTGATTCCTGAGTGCATGAGCCAGGAGTGACCCCTGTGCATTGCTGGGTGTGACCCAAAAAGCAAAAAAAAAAAGAAAAAAAAAGACTGGAAAGACAGTATTGGAGGGTTAAAGCACTTTTCTTTCATGCTTTTGACACAAGTTCCATCCCCAATACTTCATGATCCCCCAAGAACAGAGCGGGGAATAGCATCCCTGAGAACTGACAGATATGGCCTCAAACCTCTCCCCAAGAAATGAAATTCTTGTAGCTGGTAGATAGTACAGAAGTTAGAGTATGTCTATAACATGAATCTGACTCAGGTTTGACCTCCAGCACCACACAGTCCTCTGAACATTGCTAGTTGCAGCCCTGCAGACCCCCAGACCCACTGGGTATGACAGTAGAGGCCCACAAAGAACAATAGGATGGCCCAGGTAATCCTCAACACTACAGGCCCTGCATATTCAGGCCTTTGCATTGAACTGCTGGCCTAATTGGCCAAGATATGCCAGTGGGTCCCCAAGGCCTCTTTGAGTACCTCTTAAGAAGCACAAAACCAGAGTATAGAATAACATCACATGAGGCTGACACCCAAGGACAGTAGATACAAGGGCCAGGAGGATTGCCCCATAGCTGGAAGCCTGCTTCATGAGCAGAGGGGAGAAGGCAGATGGAATAGAGAAGGGATCACTAAGAAAATGATGGCTGGAGGAACCAGTTGGGATGGGAGACACATGCCGAAAGTAGATAATGGACCAAACATGTTGACCTCTCAGTGTCTGTGTTGCAGGCCATAATCTCCAAAAGTAGAGAGAGAGTATGGGGAGTATTGTCTGCCATGGAGACAAGGGGAGGGTGGGAAAGGGGGGTATACTGGGGATATTGGTGGTGGGGAATGCGCACTGGTGGAGGGATGGGTCTTTGATAATTATGAGATTGTAACCCAAACATGAAAGCTTGTAACTATCTCATGGTGATTCAATAAAATTTTTAAAAAAATTTAAAAAGTAGCACAAAACCAAATTAAGGCAAACCAAACAATTCTGATTCTTAAATAATATAACTTAAAATCTCCTTTATTTATAGGTTACAAAACCGATGCTGTATCAGTAGGCCTGAAGGCAACATGAATCTCCTGAACACTCCAGCAGAACTCCTGGGTGACCAGATGAATTGTCAGTTGCAGTCATATCTCCAAAGGAGTCTTTTATTTCTGAGTAGCATGTTTCAACTAAAGACTTGAAACATTCAGTAAACAATGTGTGAATAGATATGCTGTTCCGCAGGCATCGTGGTTCTACTTGCAGACTTCAAGCAGAGGAAACAGCAAATAGTTTAAAGGCCCTGGAATTTGGGGAATGAACAGTGAGAATTGGCTCCAACTTAGCGTCACCAGCTGCATTAGCCCCCAACAAGAAAGTCAGTCTTTCCTTTGAGGCCAAGCATTAGTTTCTCTTCTTAGTCTATGAAAGTCAAAGAATAGACCTAGAAAATCCTAGAATGGCATCTTATTACAACACATGGCTATTTTACCTATGTCGAAAGTCTGTTGTGTGGTGTAACCACCTTCATCAGTGATCTTAGCTAGATCTTGGGGATAATTTGCTGCAACTTCTGTATCAGAACTTGGGCTTCACCTTGTACTTAACCTAAGCCTCCTGAACCTCTCCTCCAGAATGATCTCCCTCAGATGTAGTATACAAAATAACCTACTAAAGAAATAATAAATACTCAAAGGTAACAGAAACTGAGAACTGGTCTTTATTATTAATTTTTTTAATTTGGGAGGGTGGTGCTCATGGGTCACTCCTGACTCTGCACTCAGGAGTTATTCCTCGTGGTGCTCAGGGGACTATATGGAATCCTGGGGATCAAACCTGGATCAGCTGCAAGCAAGGCAAGCACCCTTCCCACTGTACTAACGCTCTGGCCCTGAGAACTGGTTCTTTAACTGAAAGCATATCAATATGGGGGGATGGAAGGATAGAACTGGGGGAGGGGAATACTGGGACATGATGAAAGGGAGCTGACACTCTGGTGGAGGGTTTGTTGTTCGAATAATCTTCTTATGAAATTCTGCCACTATCAATATTGTAAATCATGGTGCCTAAAATATAATTTTTAAATGAATAGGAAAAATAAAATCTCATGAAACAATCTTTGCTGGCCTCAGTCTTCTCTTCAGCAGTTTTCTCGCTACTCTTGGCCTTCACAGAACTAGAGAGAATTAGGGTCTTGTTCTGGATTAGGCTTCGGCTTAAGGGAATAATGTTATTGGTTTGATCTTCTATCCAGACCACTAAGACGTCTCCCTATCAGCACTAAAACTTTTCAATGTCTTATCATTTGCGTATTCACTGGACCAGCACATTTAATTTTGAGGAACAGCATCTTTGCACTCACAGCTTGGCTAACTGTTTGACGTAAGAGGCCTAGCTTTCTGCCTTTCTTAGTTTTCAACACTCCTTCCTCTCTAAACTTAATCATTTCTGGCTCTTGGTTTAAAGTAAGAGATATGTGATTCTTTCACTTGAACCCATAGAGGTCATTACAGCATTATTAACTGGCCTCATTTAAATGTGTGTCTCAGAAAATAGGAAGGCCCAAGAAGGACAAATGATAGAATGGCTGGCCAGGGTAGCAACCAGAACAGTACTTAAGCTCATCGTCACATATCTGAATGGCTTGTCGTAACCCAAGCCACTGTTCTGCAAATAATACCAACTGTTTTGCAAATATTAAAGATCAAAGATCATAATTATGCTATGATAGTATTTTGAAATTTTGAAATGTCATGAGAATTATCAAAATGTGATAGACTTGAAGTGAATATATGCTGATGGAAAAATGATGTTGATAAACTTGTGTGCTGCGGGGTTGCCACAAATCTTCAATGGCTGTGTGTAACAGAGACAAAGTGAAAGAGCAAGAGAAGGCTGTGAAATTCAATAAAGCAAAATGGCATAAAGAAGGTAGAGTACTAAAAATAAGGAAGCAGCAAAGCTCACCATCATATGTTCATTCTATTAGCTTTGGATTTGTTTTTTGTCTCTCCTGTCTTCCATTCTACTTTCCCTTTACTTCTTTCCTTCTTTCTGTGTATATATAATTTAAAATGTGTTTTATTCTGGAGAATCTTGAGGGCCAACTAATGACTAATAGGATAGAAGCCAAAATTGTAAATTGTTGAATTTGAAAATTCTATAAGACTTTGTTAGAATTCAAAGAGATGTAGACCAGAAAGATACTTAGTACTTAGAGAATATATCACTGAAATTAAAACTCCTATAAAAGAAGAGATTTATGAAGGAATGTCTAGAGTGGAGATTTTAAAGTGTTAAGCATGAAGTGTCTATGAACTACACAAATAACAATATTGACTATATCATTGAATATATTATATTTAGAACTCAAAATAAGCTGGCTACATATATGAATTTGATCATTCATAACCCTAACACTAGCACTAACCCTAAAACTAAATCAAAAGTCTAGACGCTAATCCTAACCCTCATCCAAAACCCTAAAGCTTTACCATACCCCAAAGGCTATCCTTAACAGTAAACCCTAAGTCTAAGCCTAAACTAACCCTAATGTTAATACTAACCTAACCATAGCCATAAAAAATTTGAGACTTCAAAACAGAAGTAGCATAATTTAAATTATGATACAGGATGAGGTAGCTTCAGAAAAAAAGGGAAAAGAAAGGAGAATAAGAAATAAAACAAGAATGTCCAAAAACATTCCTTGAGGAATATTAGCCTTTAGAGGATGCACACAAAAAGTTACATCAGATAAGGGGTTGATATCAATGGTATATAAAGCACTGGTTGAGCTCTACAAGAAGAAAACATCCAACCCCATCAAAAAATGGGGCAAAGAAATGAACAGAAACTTTACCAAGGAAGAAATACGAATGGCCAAAAGGCACATGAAAAAGTGCTCTACATCACTAATCATCAGAGAGATGCAGATCAAAACAACCATGAGATACCACCTCACACCACAGAGACTAGCACACATCCAAAAGAACAAAAGCAACCGCTGTTGGAGAGGATGTGGGGAGAAAGGGACCCTTCTTCACTGCTGGTGGGAATGCCGACTGGTTCAGCCCTTCTGGAAAACAATTTGGACGACTCTCAAAAAATTAGATATTGAATTCCCATTTGACCCAGCAATACCACTGCTGGGAATATATCCCAGAGAGGCAAAAAAGTACAATCGAAACAACATCTGCACATGTATGTTCATCGCAGCACTGTTTACAATAGCCAGAATCTGGAAAAAACCCGAATGCCCCAGAACGGATGACTGGTTGAGGAAACTTTGGTACATCTATACAATGGAATACTATGCAGCTGTTAGAAAAAAGGAGGTCAAAAATTTTGTAGTCAAGTGGATGGGCATGAAAAGTTTCATGCTGAGTGAAATGAGTCAGAAAGAGAGAGACAGACATAGAAAGATTGCACTCATCTATGGTATATAGAATAACAGAGTGGGAGACTAACACCCAAGAACTGTAGAAATAAGTACCAGGAGGTTGACTCCATGGCTTCGAGGCTGGCCTCACGTTCCGGGGAAAGGTCAACTCAGAGAAGCGATCACCAACTACATTGTAGTCGAAGGCCATGTGGGGGAAGGGAGTTGCGGGCTGAATGAGGGCTAGAGACTGAGCACAGCGGCCACTCAACACCTTTATTGCAAACCACAACAGCTAATTAGAGAGAGAAAACAGAAGGGAATGCCTTGCCACAGTGGCAGGGTGGGGTGGGGGGGAGATGGGATTGGGGAGGGTGGGAGGGACACTGGGTTTACGGGTGGTGGAGAATGGGCACTGGTGAAGGGATGGGTTCCCGAACTTTGTATGAGGGAAGTATAAGCACAAAAGTGTATAAATCTGTAACTGTACCCTCACGGTGATTCTCTAATTAAAAATAAATAAATTTAAAAAAAAAGTTACATCAGAATAAAGTAGGGGAATAATAAAAAAGTGACTAAAGAGTGACCATAGAAAAGGGAAAGCAGATAGCTTATTTCCAAAGGAAAGGTGTATTTCAAGAGGGAATACTGATTGACTCAAATGCTGCTGAAAGGTTATGTAAGATAAAAATTTAAAAGTATCTACTGAACTTAGATTTTGAAAACCATTAAAGAGCTTATCACGAGCAGTTTTGGTGGAATGGAGGGAAGTTGGACTAGAGTCCCTGAAGAATGAATGGAGGCAATGTGAGACAGCCCAGCCCTTGAACACACTCTTTCATGTGAAAAGTAGAACAATTCCGGAGAAACCTGATGAGTCGTTAAAGGCTTGTTATTTGCTTTCAAGATGTAAAACACTGAGTTTTGTTTTGTTTTTTTATGATAAAATCAAGAGGTTTAGGACAGAAGAGCAAGCTCCAGAAAGGTCCAGGATTCAGATCCCACTCATTAACTGACTCTTCTGTTCTCTCCACCTTTGCGGATCTCCCCTTATGGAAGAGGCCTTTCTAAAAGCAAGAAACACCCATCTCCATTCCTTTCTCGTGTCCTATAGCAGAAAACAAGTGTTCAAAATGTTTCCTCAATAAATAAATGCATACATAATATAAATGATAGCATAGAGTTTATCTACAAATGATAGAACAGAGTTTATCTGATACAAATCTTCCCTGAGAAGATACATGAAGATACATAGGAGTATCTTTATATTTAATTACTAGTAGATCTTAAATTTAATTTATTGCTTTGAAGCAGAAAATAAACGTAATTAAAATTTTCTTATTAGTAGTATTTTAAAGGCAAGGAATGTGATTTTTCCACCCCTTACAACTTGATCATAACTGATGAATAGCTATTTCCTGTGCAGATCCAATGGCTTCTTTCATCATTCTAGGGCAAAGAGTAATTGCTGCATTTTACATCTGAAATCCATTCTCATTTATCACAAAACACTTTCATTTAGAAAGTACTACATAATTATTTCCATTATTTCCATAATATATCTACATGTTGACATAGTATTACTATGCCATCAATTCTCAATCATTAGGCAAGTAATAGAATCAAATTCTGGATAATATAAAGCAGTGAATAATATATAGAGCTGGGACAGCAAGTTTGTCATTCTAATTTGGGCTCATTGGGGCTAATAGTTATGTCAAGCCACCGATGACAGAGTTTTTGGCCAGAGGCATTACATGTAAAAAAGAAATTTTTTAAAATTTCTGAGGCTTACACACAAGTGTATAGAGAAGTTAGTTACAGAGACAGACCCTTTCATAGTAAGGTTATATAGTTTAAAAACCAGAAAAAGAAAAAAATCATAGGCTTTAAAATCACCCAGTCATTTCCCCCTCCTTTTTCAACTGAAAATAAACCTAGAAAGATTCCAAAACTTGCTCAAATTCACATAATGAATGAGCAAAACAGCCTCATGGAATGTGAGGTCCCATGTTATTCCCACTCTAATTCTCTACACTGTCTTCATCCCCTAAGAGTTCTTATTTCCTTTTATCTTCTTTAGCAAAAAGAACTGTCCTTGGGACTGGAGATAGTAGGGAAGGTACTGTCTTGCACACGGCTCACCCAGATTTGACCCCCTGTACCACATGTGTTCTCCGTGAGCCCCAGCAGGAGTAGTCCCTGAGCACAGAGAAGTGCTGGGTGTGGCTCCAAAAACAAACAGAAAGAAATTGTCCTTAAATTCTAAAGGACATGTTAGATGTAAAGAGCAAATTGAAACACAAGATAAGTAGATGCCTATGAAAGGGAGTCTGGGTGTGGGAATAGGGCTTGGGGTCACATCCAAGGAGCTCGGAAGCTATTATCAGCTCTGTGCTCAAGAGCAATGCCCCAATGGTCCTCAGGAAACCGTATCTAAGACAAGGCATTTAGGGGGCTGGAGAGATATAGCACAGCGGGTAAGGCATTTGCCTTGCACATGGCTGACCTGGGTTTGATCCCTAGCATCCCATATGATCCCCTGAATATCACCAGGAGTAATTCCTGAGTTCAGAGCCAGGAATAATCCCTGTGTATTGCCAGGTGTGACCCAAAAAGCCCAAATAAATAAATAAGTAAATTACCAATCAATCAATCAATCAATTAATAAAAGACAGGGCATTTAAGTGATTTGCTTCCTGTATGATCTCTCCAACAGTCAGCTTTTTTTTTTTTTACATTTACGCTGTAATGGTCTCTCAGCTCCATACATATTTAGCTTTTTCAAGCCCCTGTGATATTTTACCCTGCATTTACAGAAGAATAAACAGGAGCAACATAAAGTAAGTGATTTATCCTCAGGTACCACAACTAGCATATACTGCATGTAGACAAGAATTTACGTCTACAACTCATGGTTCACACCTCTTCTACCATATCATGCTACAAATGAGAACCATACTTTATACCTTCCAGACAGCAGATCCTAAACTAAAGTACCTAGAAACACTGAGGTGTAATTATGTAACCACAGTTGGCAAACGGGTAGGGGCAGGGTGGAGGGGTGAGGGATGTGAAACAGAAAACAAAGAGGTGCCAAGCTTCTGTGAAATTCAAGATAGCCTATAAAATCTTAGAACTGTAATTTGGTTGAAGGAAATACCTGATATCAATCCTTGGCCAATTTCTAGAATAAAATTACTAAATGAAAGATTTGTGAGCCATTTAGAAAAGAATGCCACATCACATGGATTCCCCAAGGTTTTCTGGTGCCAAGTCATCAAACATATTCACTAGGAAAAGAAGTTAGGTCTGTGGGAATGTCTCTGTGCTCAAGTTACATCTTCATGATTGAGATGACAGGACACTGGTTAAACTCACAAATGGTTGAAGTCACCAGTGGGTGGCCCTGACTGATATAAATCTATTTTGCAAATTAGCTATACTGTTTTTCAACTTTGAGAATTGATTTTGTAATGATTCACATTTCAAAGGGCAATAGTACCAGATTAAAAATAAAAAAACTAAAAACCATTCTGACAGACTTTAATAACAGCCAAAATTTCCATTTTCAATTGTATGTTTAAGTAAAAAAAATAAATAAATGGTTTAAATGACAGATTAGTGAGACAGACAGGCAGAATCGTACAAGTTCCAAATGTAGAAAAATGTGACTTGATCAAAATTAATGGGAGAGAGAAGTGAAGTTTAATTGACTGCAGGCTCAGTACAAACCACAGAAGCACACAGCTGCCCTCTCTCATAATGGATTAGAGCATGAACTCAAAGTCAGGCCCACAGGGCTAGTCTACCACTTAGTGACTGTGGGCAATTGGCTTCACTTTTAAACCCCAGATTTGAGTCTATAAAATGATCATCATTCAATGTCACATTGATAGTAATAAGACTTGGACTACAATTTAAGTCTTCTAATTCTTCATCTGGTACTTTCTCTCTGGAGAACTACCATCAACTGCTTGGAAAAGACATGTGTTAGGGAAAAAAATGATTCAGATTATTCCTTGGGATCCTAGAGGGCCAATCAATATCAGATGAACAAAAGGATAGTATCAAGAAGCAAGTTTCAATTATCCTCCTGGAAGATCATTGTGCCTGGAGGGTCAGTAAGGACAAAGCTTCCTCGCATCCCACATAAAGCAGAGAAATGGTGGCATGTCAATGAAACAGGCAACAGGTGTCTCGCCAACCATTGGAATTCCACTGCAGGGACTGAAGGAAATGCGTGGAGACTTAGAGCACTTGCCCTGCGAACACAGAGTCACTAGCTCAAGTCCCATTTGTCCCATATGTGCTAAGAACAATCCTGGCAGCTCTGCTGTTGAAGTTAAGAAACTCTGCTGTCTGAGACTCCAGGCACACAGCGAGTTTGAGCCACACTGAGGCCAGTTGGGTGTAAGCTCCATAAAGAGGGCTCCAACCACTGGCAAGCATTACAAAGGGGGTGGGGAGGAGGCGAAGAAGTACTCAAGCCATAGTCACTGCAACTCCAGGGTACACATGTGTCAGCCCCACAAGGAGTTCCCAGTAAATACCACAACCATACATGTGTGTCTTAACTTAGAATATGACCCTAGTAGTACATATGCAATCACCAAAATGAAAAAAACTGCAAATTTTAGGGAGCACCATGGCCAAATATGTAGCACTATAGCACTGTCATCCTATTGTTCATTGCTCGAGCGGGCACCAGCAGCATCTCCATTGTGAGACTTGTTGTTACTGTTTTTGGCACATCGAATACGCCACGGGTAGCTTGCCAGGCTCTTCCGTGCGAGCGGGATACTCTTGGTAGCTTGCTGGGCTCTCTGAAAGGGACGGAGGAATTAAACCCAGATTGGCCATGTGCAAGGCCAATGCCCTACCCGCTGTGCTATCGCTCCAGAGCTGATGCTATCGCTTCTTCATTGTATCATATGAAATTAAATACTACACAGCACCGGTGGTATAATCCAAGCAATTTTTAGCAATCCTATTGTCATTGACTTTGCTTTATGGCCAGTCAAATTTAAATTTACTTATAGTGAGAAAGAGATTCCCTTTCTCAACATGCTGCCAGGGGTGAAAGTAACAGTACAAATCATCGTGAAGTCCCCCACAATTCAAAGAGTCCAAGGAACAAAGGTGAGTTGCTCCCCTATTTTCTGATAATATCCTTTTTGCCCATAGGCAATTTTGTGAAACACCATTGGCACTGCACATGCTTCATTGTAACTTTGTTTTGCTGCTCTCTCTTGTCCCCTGTGAGTGATGCCAAATTTCCTGATGCTATCTCCTGTCCCATCGAAACCTGGCGTCATTCTCCCTAAATCATTAACTTATTCACACATTCATTCATTCATTCATTCAACAAATATCTATGACACACTACTTATGAAAACAGTTCTCATTTTATGATCCCATGCCAGTGAGCCTTACACACTTTGGCTTAAGTAATCATCAGAGCAACTCTAAGAGAGTTATACCAACTTCAGTAAAACTCAGTCCAAACAATTCATTGAAGACTGGATAACTACAGAGAAATGAAACACTTGTTCCCAGTCTGCATGATGGACAAAGATTAATCTACTTCATGTGCGTCCTTCAAACAGTGCTGAATTGGCTTCTTGATAATTCCCTCAATTGGTAGTATTTAGTTCGCTCCCTAGGGTCTCAGAAAACAATTCAAATTCCCTTTGCCTAAAATACCTTGTTCAATCATTTGAAGGGATTCCTCCATGGAAAAAGGCAAAACTATGCTCATTCTTCAAATATGAGTCTAAGAAATTTAGACAATGTGTTGTGAGTAAACTCAGAAATACCTTCTTCAATCCATCCAGCTTACATATGAAGAGTGGATACTGCATGCATGCGCAAACACACACATACACACACACACACACACACACAGAGCACTAAATTAGAAAAAGAGAGAGAACTACATTAGAATTTTTTACATGGTCATTACATAATACATTCTAGACAGAAATATGATTATAAGAGCCCTCTGGGAATTACTTATATCAGTTTACACTGATATATCCAAAATCTTAAGAAATAGAATGTGTCAACTTGACTGAGCTTACAGATGCCCAGTGAACTGCTAAAGCATGATTTCTCTGTATGCCCATGAAGGTATTTACAGAAGAGAATACCACTGACTCAATAGACTAAGGATGCTCACTCTAACTAGTGTTGGTGGACATAATCCAGTCCATCCATGATCTAGAAAAACAGGATAAACAAGTTCTTTCTTTACATGAGCCAAGATGTAGAGCACTCATCTTCGTCTATCCCCAATATCAGTGCTCCTTCTTCTTAGGTATTCAAACTCAGGTCTCACACAAACAGCTCTACTCCATCCATGCCATTCTCAGGCCGTCAGCCACACGGGGACTCATGCCCTCAGCTATTTCAGTTTTCAGGCTTTTAGGCTCAGGTTACAGAGGTCCCATCTTCATAATCCTGAAAACTACTCTCAAATAAATCTCTTCATAGACCTAAACATGCTCAGTGTCTCTGAAGAATTCTAGCAAGAGCAGAAATCTATTGTATTTGACATGAAATGATTACTCCAGTCATTTAACTTTCCAGCTATGATGTTGAATACTTTATCCAAGTAATACTCCCACAGAAAACAACTAGAAAGGCCAGAATACAAAGGAACAACCATTTGAAGTCCTGAGAGTTGCTTGAGCTGCCAAGATCAAAGGAACCAAGATGCTAGAAAGAAGAGAGGTCTTCCAGGTAACCTCAACATTTCACATGCCATTTGGTATATGATGCTTGCAGGGATAAAAAAGGTTAGGGAGTTGGGCCAGGGAGGAAGAAAGAGAGCTAAGAAGTAGGACACCAACAGCTCTTTCACCAGTTCCACAATATTAAAGAGACAAAAATTAAAATTAGGAAAGTATGATTCTCAGGCAGTTAGGTGGCATGATCCCAGCAAATGGACTCAAGATCTGACAATAACTGAGAGGCTTTGCAACTTGTTCAGCTACACATAGGAAGGAAGGGGCTTTGCTCCACTTAAAATTAAAGAAACATATATTGGAGTTTGGGACATGTCAGGAAATGAGAGCCAAGAGAATTCTCCGTTTTTAGCTGAGTCTATAGGCAGTGCCACCACAGATATAAGGAACAATGTCCAGGGCGAGCACAAGCAGCCTGGCATGGACTGTGGGCTCAAAACAGCTCCAGTTTCACAGCTGATTTGAAGAGAATCTGAGGCCAGAGATGTAGCTCAGTGTGAGGTGAACAGTGAGATCTTGGGGTTAAGTCTCAGCACCTGAACAACAGTGATGTTCTTGGTGATGATGATGATGATGATAATGATGATGATGATAGATGATCATAAGAATCTTTTCTGGAGGATAATAACTTTCTCAAGAATTTCTTGAGAGTCACCACCTCCCCAATAAATTTTTAAAAGCTATCTCTCACCTGTGACATATAAAAATAACCTTAGTAAAGGAACAATAAATGACCAAAATTATTGGAACTGAATATTTTGCATACAGAACTGAGCATACATGGAGTCTCTGGAGATGTATAGATGGGAAGGGCCCTTGGGACACTGATGGAGGGAAGTGGGCTCTCTGGTGATGGGTATAGTGTTGGAATGATATATTCATGATAAGTATAATTTACAATAATGTAAATCCCATTACCTCAATAAAAATGGTTTAAAATATTTTTTAAGAATTTCTTACATATATCCAAAACCTCTGCTTTTCATCAACCAATTACCAGCCATGAAGAGAAATAAGAGCAAAATAATAAATAGGCACTAGGCATTAATAATCTTTATGGTAATCCAGCTTTTGGAGCTATCAGAGACAAACATCAAAACAATGGAAGTAACTGTGATTTGTACATTCAAAAATACAGATGAAAAGGGGGAAGGGGCACAGCAAAAAGACTCTGCCTTGCAAGCACCAGGCCATGAGTTCAACTTCTTATGCCATGCAAAAGAGTGGTCCCCGAGGCTCTGCTGCCCGGCACCGCTGACTGCAACAGAGTGTATAGCTCAGTGCATGTGGGTGCTGTGTACTGCAGTGGGGTATCTGAGCCCTGCATCCACATGCTGAACCCAGGGCCTCATGAGCAAGCATCCCAGGGCACTACCGTGAACACTGCACCAGAACATGTGTGAACACAACTAACAAGAGTGTGATCCCTGGTGAGCACACATGCAGGCACCACAGCCAATCGTGTGAAGGCCCAGTCACCACAACAGCAGCAACACAGGGAGGGAGAAGGGGGTAAAAGAAAATAGAGGACAAAGGGAAGATTTTTCAACCAAAGGGGAGGAAACACAAAATGAAGCTGAAGCAATATAAGAAGAGATAAAATCTTAGATTGCTCAAAAAGTCACAAAAGAAAACCCCAGCACTGTTTACAATAGCCAGAATCTTGGAAAAAAAACCCGAGTGCCCAAGAACAGATGACTGGTTAAAGAAACTCTGGTATATCTATACAATGGAATACAATGCAGCTGTTAGAAAAAAATGAAGTCATGAAGTTTGCATATAAGTGGATCAACATGGAAAGTATCATGCTAAGTGAAATGAGTCAGAAAGAGACAGACATAGAAAGATTGCACTCATCTGTGGAATATAAAATAACAGAGTAAGAGACTAATATCCAAGAATAGTAGAAATAAGTACCAGTAGGTTGGCTCCATGGCTTGGAAGCTGGTCTCACATGCTGGGGGGAAAGGAAGCTCAGATAAAGAAGAGAACACCAAGTAAAATGTGGTTGGAGATCCCTCGAGGGAAGGGAGATGCGTGCTGAAAGTAGACTAGAGACTGAACACAATGGCCACTCAATACCCCTATTGCAAACCACAACACCCAATTGGAGAGAGAGAACAAAAGGGAATGCCCTGCCACAGAGGCAGGGTGGGGTGGAGGGAGATGGGATTGGGGGGTGGGATGGATACTGAGTTTATTGGTGGTGGAGAATGGGCACTGGTAGAGGGATGTGTTTGCGAGCATTGTATGAGGGAAAAACAAGCTCAAAAATGTGTGTGAATCTGTATCTGTACCCACATGGTGATTCACTAATTAAAGAATAAAATAAATTTTTTTAAAAAGTCACAAAAGAAAATATTGAAACATTATAGAAACTAAGTTAGACCCCCCCACACACACACACACCAGCTGAGTCAAGTGGAGAAAACAACATATGTTTTCAGAGACTCAAAAGCAACGAGAAAACAAAGGAGGTTGTTAAAGAAAATAAAAGCCAGTCCAAACTTTTATACCCCTAAATGAAAATGACTCTCAAAAATGAAGATTAATTGGAAATTTTCAGGCAGAAGCATATAATTCATTGACTGTACCTTCCAATTAAAGGAAACATTAATGAAAGTTCTTACATAAGAAATCTACCCAATAGAAACATAGAAATGCAGTAATGGAAAGGATAAATCTGTGACTATATCAAGCAATACTAAAAATGTTGTATGAGGTGGGAATGATATGAAGAAGAATTGAAATGCATAATAACAAAAAACAAGAAGAGGCTACAATAACAAAATGAGCCACAAGGAGGAGAGAAATTAAACTCTTATTATCTAGGAAGCATAATTTAAATGGTGGTGATGTATAAATTATATTCAGTGCAAATTATTATCCAAAGATGATGGCACAACTCTAAAGTATCAACTGAAAAATAAATAGCATGCAGACGCTATTATAACAAACAAGCTAGAAAAAAGGGGAAATGAAATAATAAAAAAGTCAACTAAAGGAACAAAAGTCAAGAAAATAAATCATGAAATTGATAAACATAAGAAAAGAAAATATTAAATAGATTAAAATTCTCTACTTCAGTAATTACATTAAATGTAAATAGAAGTTCCAATGAAAAGATAATTACTATCAGTCTGAATAAACCAAGAACAATAAAACCAAAACAACTGTGTATTTTCTAAGATGCATGACTTAAAATGAGAGTCCTCATTCACAGAGAGGTTGAAAATAAAATGCTGGTAAAAGCGAAACTATGTGAAAACCAAGACAAAACTTTTTTTACTACATTAGTATCAAGCAAGGTAAACTCTAAGACAGGGAAAGATCACTAAGACATTTGTAGAGGACTCAGGAAGAGATGAGTAAATAGTATTGCCTTGCTGTCATGAGGTCACAAGTTCAATTCCCAACAGCAGCCCACAAGCTGAACGCAATCCTGGTGGCCCTACCACTTGTGATACTCAGAGCCACCACTAAACTGTGTGACCCCTGATGAGCAACATCATAACAACCAAGGGAAGGGGAGGGTAGAGAAAGACTATCATGATGGTAAAACACGCAAATCCACTGGGAAAATAGCATCCTAAATATAAAGCTTCAAACACTGAGGGACAAAAGAAAGAAATACACAAACATAGCCAAAAACTCTGACAAACCTGTTAGCATAGGAGAGGAAAAATGACTGTCAAAAATAAAACAGTAAGGATACAGGAGACAAGAATTAGAAAGACCAGGGGCTGGAGCAAGTAGGATTCTTGCCTTGCAGATAGCTGACCCAGGCATGTTGGCCAGCATCCTAAATGGTCCCCCAAACTTCCAGGAGTAATTTCTGAGTGCAGAGCTAGGAATTACCCCTGAGCATCATCAGGTGTGGCCCCCAAATTAAAATAAATAAAATAACAAGACTTTAAAAAATAATAACAATAACAACAAAGACTAGAGAGATTGTTTTGGAGTGAAAGCACTTGTTTTGAATGCAGCCGACTGGAGTGAACCCCTAGTAATTCATATGGTCCCAAGCACTACAGGAGTGATCCCCGAGCACAGAGCCAGAAGTAAGCTCTGAGCACTGCTGGAATAGCTCTCCCCCACCTAAAATTAAATAACAAGTGACATAACAAAAAACTACAGTATAATGAGAAGATGGTATAAATTGTGCAATGTGATCAAAAGTGCAATAAAGGAAACTGTGTAGTGCTGCATGCATCACCTATGAAAATAGTGCTGGGAATATGAAGTGGAGCAAGGAAACCTGCTTCAATAAATGGGACTGGGAAAACTTGATAACCATATGCCAAAAATAAAATAAAATTAGATCCCTATCTCACATCACACCAAAAAATTAATTCAAAATGAATTAAAGACCTCAACATTAGGCCATAAGAAACATCCAGAAAAGCATAGGTAGATGATCTGTGATAATGACTTCAGAAGTGTTTTTGACAATTTGACTCCATCAACAATGTGAAAATAAGTGAAGACACTTTAGTGAAGATAGAAGAGTCTTTACTGTGAAAGAAACTCAAGTTAAAATCAAAAGACAGGGGCTGGAGCGAGAGTGCAGTAGGTAGGTCATTTGCCCTGCACATGACCAACCCGAGTTCGATTCCCCAGCGTCCCATATGGTCCCCAAGCACCACCAGGAATGATTCCTGAGTGCAGAGCCAGGAATAACCCCTGAGCATCGCTGGTGTGACCCAAAAAGCCAAAAAATAATTAATTAATTAATTAAATAAAATGAAAAGACACCCTACTGACTGGGAGAAAATATTCATGCATCATACATCTGACAAAGAACTAGTATTAAAGATATAGAAAGCACTGCAAAAAAGAGAGAGGAGAAAAGTGTTTGCCATAGAGGCAAGTGAAGGTTGGGGGGAAGGGGCCAAGGGGGGCAGGATGGAGGGGAAAGAGGGAAACTGGGGATATTGGTGGTAGGAAATGTACACTGGTCAAAGAATGAGTGTTGAAACATTGTGTGACTAAAACCCAATCATGAACAACTTTTTATTTTTTTTTTCATTTTATTTATTTGTTTGTTTGTTTTTAATGAATCACTGTGAGAACAGTTACAAAGCTTTCAGGTTTAAGTCTCAGTCATACAATGATCAAACACCCATCTCATCAGCAGTGCACATGTTCCACCACCAAGAACCCCAGTATAGCCTTCCCCCCCACCTGTGTGGCAGATGATTTTCACTTTACTCTCTCTTTACTTTATTTTTTTTTAATTTATTTATTTTTAATTAGAGAATCACCGTGAGGGTACAGTTACAGATTTATATACTTTTGTGCTTATACTTCCCTCATACAAAGTTTGGGAACCCATCCCTTCACCAGTGCCCATTCTCCACCACCCGTAAACCCAGTGTCCCTCCCACCCTCCCCAATCCCATCTCCCCCCCACCCCACCCTGCCACTGTGGCAAGGCATTCCCTTCTGTTTTCTCTCTCTAATTAGCTGTTGTGGTTTGCAATAAAGGTGTTGAGTGGCCGCTGTGCTCAGTCTCTAGCCCTCATTCAGCCCGCAACTCCCTTCCCCCACATGGCCTTCGACTACAATGTAGTTGGTGATCGCTTCTCTGAGTTGACCTTTCCCCGGAACGTGAGGCCAGCCTCGAAGCCATGGAGTCAACCTCCTGGTACTTATTTCTACAGTTCTTGGGTGTTAGTCTCCCACTCTGTTATTCTATATACCATAGATGAGTGCAATCTTTCTATGTCTGTCTCTCTCTTTCTGACTCATTTCACTCAGCATGAAACTTTTCATGCCCATCCACTTGACTACAAAATTCTTGACCTCCTTTTTTCTAACAGCTGCATAGTATTCCATTGTATAGATGTACCAAAGTTTCCTCAACCAGTCATCCGTTCTGGGGCATTCGGGTTTTTTCCAGATTCTGGCTATTGTAAACAGTGCTGCGATGAACATACATGTGCAGATGTTGTTTCGATTGTACTTTTTTGCCTCTCTGGGATATATTCCCAGCAGTGGTATTGCTGGGTCAAATGGGAATTCAATATCTAATTTTTTGAGAGTCGTCCAAATTGTTTTCCAGAAGGGCTGAACCAGTCGGCATTCCCACCAGCAGTGAAGAAGGGTCCCTTTCTCCCCACATCCTCTCCAACAGCGGTTGCTTTTGTTCTTTTGGATGTGTGCTAGTCTCTGTGGTGTGAGGTGGTATCTCAAAGTTGTTTTGATCTGCATCTCTCTGATGATTAGTGATGCAGAGCACTTTTTCATGTGCCTTTTGGCCATTCGTATTTCTTCCTTGGTAAAGTTTCTGTTCATTTCTTCGCCCCATTTTTTGATGGGGTTGGATGTTTTCTTCTTGTAGAGTTCAACCAGTGCTTTATATACCATTGATATCAACCCCTTATCTGATGGGTATTGTGTAAATATCCTTTCCCATTCTGTGGATAGTCTTTGGATTCTGGTCACTGTATCTCTTGCGGTGCAGAAGCTTTTTAGTTTAATGTAGTCCCATTTGTTGATCTCTGTTTTTACTAGATTGCTTAGTTCCGTGTCACCTTTGAAGATACCTTTATCTTCAATATCGTGGAGGGTTTCGCCGACCTTGTCTTCAATGTACCTTATGGTTTGTGGTCTAATGTTGAGGTCTTTAATCCATTTTGATCTGACTTTTGTGCATGGTGTCAGGTCAAGGTCTAAACCCATTTTTTTGCATGTGGTTGTCCAGTTGTGCCAGCACCATTTATGAACAACTTTTTAAATGTGTATCTCACAATGATTCAGTTAAAAATAAATTTTTAAATGTTTTTTAAAAAGGAAAACACTACCAAAGCTCAAAACAAAACAATCCCATCCAAAAAGAAAAAAGTGAAAATAGCTGAATAGACACTTTCTCAAAGACACCAGAAGGTCAATAGGCACATTTTAAAAAAAGAAAAACGAAGTGTCCATGACAACTGATTATCATGGAAATAGCAGTCAAAAGGAGAATAGGATATCCCCTCCCAACACGCAAGTGACCTGTATCTAAAAAGCCAGAAGCAACCTGGTGGGTATATTGTGGAAAAGCAACCCTCATTCATTTTTGGTGGGACTATTATCTGGCTCACCTTCTCTGGAAAACAATATGGAGACTTCTGCAAAAGTTTAAAATAAACTACTCTATGATCCAGCAATTCTACTAGAAGGCATCTACCCCAAGAACACAAAAGCTGTAAAAAAGACATACACACACGTATTTGCATGCACTGGAGATAATCCAAATGCCAAGTGACAGATGAGTGGATACGAGACTTGCAGTAGATATACATAATGAGAAATACATAAGAAATTTTGTCTTTTGCTACAACATGATAGAGTTAGAAGATGTCATATTAAGCAAAATAAGTCAGAGGGAGAAGACCAAATATTAGATATCTCACTCATGGGAGGTATATAGAGAAACAAAGGAAGGGAATGGGCATTGTCCAATGGGAATAGACCCCTGGACTCAGATAGCAGAGCTGTGAGCTGTGAGGTTGGGGTTGGAAGAAAGGAAGAGGCAGGAATAGAGTGGACCAGAATGAGCCTAGGATAGAAGTAGAAGGTTTGGAGCACTCTGGTGCTGGTACTTTGAATGTCAAAAGTACAAATGTTAACACTATTGTAAACCATGTTACGGAAGTAAATAGAGTTTGAAAAAAAGATAATGAGAGCTGCACCCATGTGGCTGGGTGGGGTAGGAGGTGATGGGCCAGGACCTGGCAAAGGGTCTTAGGGGTCCTCCTGCTGCACAGAGCAAATCTGAGGCTCACACTGATCAGTTAACCCTCTCATTCAGGCCCGAGAGCTAGTAGCCAGCCTGGTCTGTCTCCAATGGTGGCAGCACGTGTTAATGGGTCAATGCTGCATCATTGTCCAGCATCTCCCTCGTCCTGATCCCCACACAAATCTCATGCACCTGGGAGCATTGCTGAAGCCCAACCATCTGAAATGAGCAGGGGTCCCTGTATCTCAAGGCAGTATACATACAAGGTCATTGTAACTTTTCCTTTTTTTAGATTTAGCCTACAAGAAATAAAAGGGAACTTCTTCAACTAAATCTTAAAAACTATCAACTAGGTTTTCTTTCCTTTCATTTTTAATGGATTGGAGAGAGCACAGGGTTGAGGTGCTCACCTTGCATGTGGCTAACCAGATTCAACCTCTGGCACTGCATGGGCCCTTAAGCACAAAAGCCCTCTAAAAATGAATAAACTGATTAATAGATTATGAAACTAATAAAAACAAAAAATATAAAAAGCAACAAAAATCAAAACAAAAAAAAAACTACAGCTGATAAAATAATAGTAAAGTATTGAAAGCTTTGCCTCAAGAGCATTTATTTCTCTCCAATAAAAATAAGAACATTGTCATATCTCCTAATAAACATTACTCTGGAATTTCTATAAATCAAGGGAGACAAATATTTTAGAAATTAATAAATAAAAATAAAACTATCATTCATTATTTATAGATGACATGATTGTGTACATAGGAAATCTAAGGCATTCCACAATTAAAATTAATAAGTAAAAATCAAAGTACTTATTAAGATCCATAGACAAAAGCCATATATAAATATATATAATGCAACAATTAGAAAATACATTTTTAGATCATTGCATTTATAATGGGCTAGAGCGATAGCACAACGGTAGGGCATCCGCCTTTCAAGCAGCCAACCCATGTTCAATTCCTCCACCCCTCTCGGAGATCCCGGCAAGTTACTCTGAGTATCGAGCCCACACAGCAGAGCCTGGCAAGCTGCCCATGGTGTATTGGATATGCCAAAAACAGTAACAAATAAGTCTCACAATGAGAGATGTTACTGGTTCCCATTCAAACAAATCAATGAGCAACAGGATGACAGTGACAGTGACAGTTCATTTATAATATAATTAATAAAATCAAATACCTAAAAACTTCTGAGAAAATATGAACAAGATCTCAATGCAGAAAGCTATATGATATTTTTGTGAGAAGTTAAAGAAAAAGACCTAGATAAGCATGAGTATACCACATATGCAGGCACCCAACAGAGTTTAATTCTTCCCCAACTGATCTGTAGATTAAATATTAACCAAAATTATTCTCAAGTTTTTGTGAAAATACAAAGGGTTGAGCATAGTCAGCTAATCTTTAAAATGAAGGGAGGGGCTGGAGCAATAGCACAGCGGGTAGGGCGTATGCCTTGCACGCAGCCGACCCGGGTTCGATTCCCAGCATCCCATATGGTCCCCTGAGCACCGCCAAGGGTAATTCCTGAGTGCAGAGCCAGGAGCAACCCCTGTGCATCGCCGGGTGTGACCCAAAAAGCAAAAAAAATAAAAAATAAAAAATAAAATGAAGGGAAAGCAGAGAGGTTCCAGACCTTGCGTTAGGCCTATTTCACCAGGGTGCCTCAAACAGGAGCAGGCATAGTCCCTCCACCTGCCCCATATGAATCCTGGGGGCCACAAACCTCCAGAACCCAGTGAAAAACCCAGGTATGTGGGACCAGTGACTGAAAACTCCAGGCCTCTAGGGATCAGGGATGTTCTGTCCTTCCCATCTCCCTGCCCCTTTGGGGTCCCAGCCGTGACGCCCACGAACTGCCTCCAGGTACCATTTAAGGGCCTTAAGGGTCATGATCCAGAGACTCACAAATGAATTGCCGAACCGATCAACTCACTGTAGAGTTTTCTCTGGACCCCAATTATTTAAAATTTTAGAATTCCAGGAGCCTGTAGTCACTTTTGCAGCCACATGACATCTCATACTATTCATAACAAGCAATATAAAATAAATTATCTAGCATCAAAATAAATTATCTAGCATCTGCCTGTGGGACAGGCTTGCATGGTGGTGGGAAAATTCGAAAGGGAAAGTGTTATGGTGGTAGGTTTGATGTTGAAATATTAAATGTAATCAGTTATTGTAAACAACTTTACAAAAATAAAATTTTTAAAAATTAAAATTAAAAAATAAAAATTCAAGTTTTAAGCCAAAGAGAATAATTAAATGACAGGAAAATTTAGAAGATTTATACTTCCAGATATCAAGAAATATTATGTTCTAGTAATTTAGACAATGTTATTTTAGCACAAAGATAAATAGAGCACTAAAACAAAATAACCTAAAACTTGACTCCCATCAATAAGGGTTATTGACTTCAGACAAAGGTGACATTCTAGGACAAGGGAGGAAAAATATGTTTTTCAATAGAACATAAATTTTGCCTTGTCAATGGGAGATCCAAAAGGGAAAAAAAATCAATTCTGGCCTCATACCAGACAAAAAAATCTATTCCTTATCGTTGTAAATTAAATGTACAATAAAAAGAAAGCAGTAAACCTTCTAGAAGAAGCATAAGCCCTTGTGTATAGAAACAGATTTAAATGGATCATTAAAAGCACTTGGTCTAAAGACAATAGTGTCTATTCTGGATTTGAACCACCTGAATTTGAAATCTGAGTTTCATTTGGTCAAGTTTTCTTTCTCTGCCTCCATTTCTCCCTTGTAAAATGATGATAGTTATAAGCAGATGACTAGTGTGAGGATCAAATCCAATGGTGCATGCAAAGTGCCTGAAACAGGGCCTGACACACAAAAAACACTAACAAGAGTCACTAGGGTGGAGTTTATGCCCAATTAACTCAACTTAATCAATAGCTGAAAAAATAGCAGTACTCCTTCATTAAAAAAAAAAAAAAGTTACTGGGGTCAGAGGGATAATTACAATGATAAGGAACTTGCTTGCATTCAGTCAATACCAGTCCAATCCCTAGCACTTCTCAGTATGATCTCTGAGTAGAGCCACAAGTAACCCCTGAGCCTTAAACCCCACCCCCTAAAAAAAGAATTACTTTTATTATCCTTTCTTGTATTTTAAGAAGACATTTGGGGTCACAATCTTATGTTCAGCATCTTATAGTACAGGAATCTCCCTGTTTTCACTTGGAAATACCTGTATGGGCAGCACTGCTTCACGGCCCACATTTGATGAACATCTGCCTGCTGGACAGAAAGGAAAATGGGAAAACTGCTTACACAGGAAGTAGCCAGCTTCCAGTCTCCCAAATCTTCCCATCTACTTTGGCAGTAAAACATAGACCTGCCAAACTATTGGCAAGTGTGATCATACAGAAGCAAGAAAGTGTTCCATTTCACAAAGGCATTAGACAACAAGACAACACATTAGAGACACAAACTATGCATATTAATGTGTTCTAAGAAGCTGAAGGGGAGAAAAATCAAAGACACCGATGAGATGGTGATACTGACTCACAGGAAAAAAATCATGAGTAGTTGCCTTAGAATACAATTTATAAAAGGTGGCAACCCCTAACGCCACCATGGTTTGCTCTATTTGCTTAAGAAACACCCAGAACTGGAATTGCCTGGGCAGGGATTACAGGTTTGGACGAAGGAGCTCTGGCAGGGAGAGGATGAGAGGAAGTCGGCCGAGGAACACCCTCCCACGGTCTTCTCTTGGCTGACATCAGCCTTCTCCCAGGCACTTTGTCAAATGATAACTCTAAGAAGCCCTTTGTATGGAGGATTGATCCATTTCCAGCAAAGGGAAGTTCAGGCATCTTCTCCTTACTTTCAGTTTCTCACTCAACAGGACTGATGGTAGAAACTAAAAACGCTCATTCACTACTATCCAGAACACAACACCTTCCTCCCAAAATCAGACAATTAAGATAAAGTAATTTTTTTTTAAATATTTAAGTCCTTTATGCTACTAGCCCACAGCACAAGACGGCACAAGAAGTTGAATTTACAAATAAACCAGTCCTGGGGGTCTACCTCTGCTGAAGTTTTGTCTACTTGGTATGCCCCCCTCCACCTGATTAAACTGGATGAATTATCAATCTGTAGAGTATTCACAGAGCAAGTAACTAAATATCAGGGGAAACATAAAAATACCCCTGAAGTCAGTTTAAAACATTTTAATTAGAATTTTAATTAGTGTTTTCCTTTTCCAGTCCTCCTCACAAAGGTTGTTTGGACTTAGTGTTGCTTGGTCTAAGCTGAGAATATTTTACTGTGCAAGTCTCTATTTCGACATGCTTTCTGAAGTTTGTGTTATTTTAAATCATTTCTCTGATCACTCAATTTCAGATGTAAGGAAAAAAAAGCATATTTAAAGGAGCATCTTCTTAGACTGGAAGTCTTATATATATACATATATATGTAAATGTATACATATATATGACATGTATAAAATTATGTATATAATTTAAATATAACTAAATTTAGGACAAAATCTACTTCTATCCTCAAAATATATTCTTCTTTTCCTTTCTAGAAATGCCTCAGTCAGGGTCATAGATATGGCTCAGTGCTAGAGCACTTGCCTTGCATGCAGGAGATCTGGGTTTGATTCTGGGCACCATAAAATCATCATCATCATCATCATCATCATCATCATCATCATCTTCATCTAAGGTGTCCCCAGGCAAGAGTGATATTACAGTGGGGTAGGACCTTTGCCTTGCACACAGCTGACCAGGTTCAATCCCCAGCATACTTGTATATCAATCCCCAGATACTTGTATGTACCCTTACATACAAGGATTATGCCCTGGGCATCCCAGGTATGACCAGTAAATAAATGAATGAACTAAGGTACCCATGTTGATTGCACTACCATCAACTCCACTGCCAAAACTAAAAGTCTGGGGTTCACCCTGGATACTCCTTTCTCTCAGATTTTCCACACTAGACATCACCTTTCTTTTCAACATCAACTTTTGTTTCTTGTGCCAGGAATCTTGCCTCTGGTCTCCAGCTCCAACCTAACTTCCACACAAAGTGATGGTAAATGTGAAATGCTCAGGATGGAGGTCAGCGGTGTCTGGCGGAGCACCAAAGGGCTCTAGTCCAAGCCCCTTCACTTAGTCTCTTCACACTTGCATTTCCCCACCTGGAAACTGTACTCTTATGGCTATCCTGATGTCTCTGCTGTTTTGCAGATATTGAAGCCCTCTTTGACCCAGTCATGACTTTCTGCACATAAGTCCTTCCAGGTGCCCCCATAACTCCACTTTCGAGGTTGGTTTGTGATACTTTATTCTGTGCCTTCCCCCTCCCCCCACACATAAACACAGTGCCTGGCACACAGCAGGTGCTCAACAAATTCTCCTCTAATATATTGAAAGAATAATGGCATGTGTAATGCGTAAAATGAAATAGTTCAGAAGTCAAATGGATAAAGCATAAACATACAAAAGAGTGAAAAACAAGTATGTCTTTCAAGATTTTTTTGTTGCTTTTGATCTGATGCATAGAACCAGTCTTTTGTTCTTCCCACAAATTAGTGGCATTTAGCCAATGACTGGATTGCTTTTGCTTCCTGCATAATCAGAGTAAACATCTATTGCATTACTTGTTCAATGCAGGTGCTGAGTGCTTCAGGTGGATTATCTCATTTAATCCACAGCATTACTCCATTAGGTAAGAAGCATTATTACCTTTGAGGAAACTGAAGTTTAGCTAAGTTAACATGTTGATAGAAGCAGGATTTTCAATCTGACTTCTGACCTCAAAGTTCAGACTCTTAACTCCCATAAGAATTAGGGTAAATATAGTGATGAATGATATGTGGAGTCTTAAATTAATATTAGAAATTCCTTCTCGTCAGGAATCTATACCACTAGCCCAAATTAAAAAACATACAAAATTCATACCCAGGTAATTCAGGTACATGTCAAATACCATTTCAGTTGTCACAAAAGTTATGCGAAACTTTTCTCAAACTATTGTTTTACAGTTTATGACTTTTTTTTGTAAATCTTCATGACCCTTTTTTAAAAAAAATGTTATTAGTGAATCATCGTGAGATAAAGTTACAGACTTACGAACTTTCATCCTTGCATTTCAGTCATACAATGATCGAGTACCCATCCCTCCACCAGTGCCCATTTTCCACCACCTATGGTCCCAGCATTACTCCCACCATCCCCATCCTGTCCCCTCCTCCCCACCCCACTTCTGTGGCAGGGCATTCCCTTTTGCTCTCTCACTCCTTTTGGGTATTGTGTTTTGCTATAGAGGTATTAAGTAGGCATCATGTTCAGTCTATAGTCTATTTTCAGTCCGCATCTCCCATCCCTAGCGGGCCCACCTAGCACCCTTTCCCTGGTGGTCCCTTCTCCAAACACTCCTGAAATTCATATGGAACAACAAACCCCCACGAATAGCTAAAGCAATTATGGGAAAAAAGAAGATGGGAGGCATCATCTCCCCCAACCTCAAACTCTACTACAAAGTGATAATAATTAAAACTGCATGGTACTGTAACAAAGGCAGAACAGTAGACCAATGGAACAGAGTTGAATATCCTTACACACACCCTCAAATATACGATCTTCATGATCCTTGCTAGACTGAGCAAGGTCAAACTATGAATGGAACTGAAACTGGACATTCTTCCTTTGGAGGCTCAACACAGTCAGCTGCTTGGGAAACTGGCCACTGAGCATTAGAGGAAGATGATGACCTGAGTGTGGAACCCATGCTGCATGGGAATAAAAACTGCTGGAGTCACATTCAGCAGGGCTAGAGGCTTGAACTGAGAGCATGTGAAAACTCCCCATTGCAAAACAGCAAATTCCTCCAGTTCCATTGCGTCTTCCAGTGGGACTCTGGGTTGAATGGCAGACTGATCCCCAGCTCAAGTGAATGGCTGGCTTCCTCCTCACTTTCACCTGTGCATATTCTAGTTGATATAAATCAAATAGGGAGAAGACAGAACGATTCCATTACATCCTTGTCATCATCCTGAAAACCAAGGTATCTTCTCTAGGCAATAGCATCCAGTTTTATTTTGATATCTCCATCTTGGAGAATTGGGACGTATGGTTCATCCTTTTCTCTAACCAGAGTCTCTTAAGCAATGGTCTCTACTGCCTTGTTCTATTCAGTGATAGAGAACTAATGCCTCATCTCTAGTGAATCAGAAGTGGTACTTACAAGCCCTGAAACTTACCTGTAGAGATTATATGTCTTTTCTTCACACTAGTAAGAGAAAATCAGCTATTTGCAAGGTCATTTAGATCATAGAGAGCTGATACATAGATAATTAGATAAACCTATGGATACAGAAAAATGGATCAATAAATACATTTTAATTTCTTTGATAAAGTTTAAGGAAATGTACCATTTTCTCATGGAAAGTTATGTTTCCAGTCTTTTGTTTATACCAAGTACACTACACCTATCCAGAAACGGATAATGAACTCTAATTAACTTTAGGTAAAGATATTCAAGAACAAAAGGTTGGAATTATTACAGAAGAATCATCAACTGTCACAGAACACAAATAATACAATGGAATCTACTATGTAGTTGTTGGATTTTTTTGTTGCTGTTGGACATAGTTCCTTAGCAACACTATTTACTTGCTGTTATAAAAAAGATGGGTGCAATAAAATGAAGAGTTCCTGCATGGTAAATCATATATGAAGATAGTTTCCTTTAGAAATTAGGTATAGAGTATAGAACTCTAAAAAATCAAAGGTGGTCATGGGAATTATCTTGTCCAAAAATGATGCAATTATATTCACAATTGTGTGTATGTGTCTGTGTGTGTGCATGTGTGTGTGTAAGTGCAATGTCTAGTAGAGAAATGCAAACTCTGCAATGGAAACTCCCGAGTCCCCAGAAGAACCATTGTCAGTGAATCCAAATAACTCCTCGTGCAGGTTTTCAATGCCACAGACCATTCATCATAGCTTATGGAGCCCACCAGACTGTAGACCAAGTTGGATCCCAAAACTGGGCTTATTGGGCCAAGCAATAGTCCACAAAAAGTAATAAATGCATCCAGGACTCCCAGTCCAAAAGCTACAAGTTACATTCTTCAGGCTCTACTATTGTAAACTCTTCCTATTTTAATCGTGGATAACATATATATATAAAATTCTACATAATATAAATCACATAAAATTAGATTTATTGATTTAATGGAATGTCAATATAATTTTATATATTTAAAGTATGCAGAATTTGCCCATTTTTAGTTAAAATTTTATTTTTATTATTTTGATGAATATATCAATTGACTTGTTAATTTGGGAGAATTAACACCTAAATATTTTTTTTTTATTGAATCACCAAGTGGAGGGTTACAAAGTTCTCAGGATTATGTCAGTTATACAATATTCAAACACCCTTCCCTTCACCAGTGCCCATCTTCCATCACCAACCCCCCCCAGTATATCTGCCGCCCCCTCCCACCTCCCTAGTCCCTACCCTTGTACGTAACACCTAAATATTTTAAGATAGAATTCTGTTTCAATTATCTTGCCCATGTTTAAGTATATAATTCAGGCTCTCTAAGACCATTCACCTTGTTTATGCCACCATCATCACCATCCATTTCCAGAATTCTTTCATCTTATAAAACTGAAATTTTGTGCCCATTTCCCAGTAACTTCCCTTCCCTTTGCACATACCTGGCCACCACCATGATGCTTCCTGTACCCCTGACTCCATCCTCTCTAGCCCCCTCCTGTGAGTGGAGCAAGTGGTATTTGTCCTTTGGGGACAGACACCTATAACTGAGCATAATGTTGTCCAGGCTCACCTGTGTGGCACATGTGTCTGACTTTCCTGCCTTGCCTGTCTTTCACAGTTTGGTTTGTGCTTTTAGTTTTTGTGGGTTTGAGTTTGTTTTGTTTTCCTGCCCTTTCTAGCTAGAGGATTTTTTTCATCCTTTCTTGTGTGCCATGAGGGAGGTACAAGGTGGATAGTGGAATATGACAAATACTCTCATCTTCCATGGGAGAAATTGTGAGAAATTGATACCTGGAATAAGACTTGGTTGAACATTTTTGCTTTTATCTTTTTAATTATTATTTTACTGTTGCTTTCCTAATTTTTACTTTAGGCATCATATCTTACAATACTATTTTCTTACAGCCAAATAATATTCCATTGTATAAAATGGAATATTTTTCATATTCAATATCTCAATAGTGTTTTCATCACTATTGAGATCCCAATGCATCCAGAAAAAAAATCTCTTATACAAAATGCTGTGAAGACATATGTTATACCAAGGGTTCGAAACTGGGGTCCATGGACCCATAACTAGTTCACAATTGGACTGCATGAAATTTGTGAGCTGCCTGAAATTGTGTTGCTTTTTTAAGTGGGGAGAAAAGAAAAAGGTACTTCATTTTTATCATTCTTTTGAAAAGGTTCTTGGACACCCCCCTCTCAAATCTATGTATCTCTGATCATGTGACTTTTCTTGATGACTTAACTGTTAAATGGGTGCATTTAACGTGGGTGTCATTGCTCCCTCCCATCTTAGCCCAAAGTTCCCTGCATGCTCCATGACTATGTTTCTGAACCCTTACCCCTAAAGCTGGGGTGGCACCCTAGCACTCTTGAACCCCATCCCAGAGCACCTACTTCCCAAGAGCAGTCACAGAATCTTGGACTTAATTGTGCTCAGCCTCTTCATTCTTCATAAGTAAGTAAGTAAAGTAAGTAAAGATCCTGTTGCTCATTGATTTTGTTTGAGCGGGCACCAGTAACTTCTCTCATTGAGAGACTTATTGTTACTGTTTTTGGCATATCCAGTACGCACGGGTAGCTTGCCAGGCTCTGCCGTGCGGGCTCCATACTCTCAGTAGCTTGCTGGGCTCTTTGAGAGGAGCGGAGGAATCGAACATGGGTCAGCCTCGTGAAAGGTGAAAGCCCAACTGCTGTGCTATCGCTCCAGCCCTCATTCTTCATAGTAGGTAAAAATTATTTTTTCGCTGATAAAGAGTATCATACTCAACATATTTTTACTCAATGCAATTTCAAAAGAGTATGTCCATGGAAAGTTGGACAGACCTACAGACCTGATGGTAAGAAACATAAAGCAAGGTGAAAAGACAGAGTTTGAGCCCATCAGTGGACACCACTTGTGGATACAACACTACCCACTAACACAGAGATGTGTGCTTCAACCTGAACCTGCTAGGGAAGTTTTCTTAACATCATGCATTAATTTTCTAAAATAATTCATGCTGCCTCAATAGAGAAAAGCACCTCTATGTTCTTAGTGCAAATGTGCTTAATGCAAATGTGCTTAGTTCAAAGAAAAGTCTGACTTCTCATACTAAATGGTATGCTTCTATTTCTCTAATAAGGAAATCTGGGTAACTGACCCATCTCCGTTTACAACTTGACGATCAGGAAGTTCCTAGAGTATTTCTAGCTCAACAGTGGCACCTGTATAAGCCCAAATGATTTCATTTTTTTTTCAGTATTTTTCTTTTCTTTTCTTAAAGTTTTTATTGCGGTATCATGGGTTGGAATATCATTACTATTGCTTTGCAGTTCTACAGCCACTGCCCCACACTTACCACCACCAGTTTTTTCCTTCCACCCCTGACACTTCATGTTAGATATAGGTTTTCTGTGATTGGATTCTACTTTCAAATATATACTGATTCCTTCATCATATTTTATTGCATACTGCCACAATGCTTTGTTGAAAAGATTTCATGTCTGTGATACAGATACTAACTAGGAGACAAGGTCAGTGCATTATTCTAGATGTTTCTTCTTCCCTTCAGGAAAACTCTCCACTTTCTTCAAACACTCCACTGCTCCATGCATAGGTAGGCAGAGAAACAGCTGTGCTATGTTACTGAAGCTCCTAGCTTTTTCAGCAGCTTTCCCATATTTTAGTAGCTGTCCATTTCTTTTTAATAACTGTTCTGGCCCCTTGCCCCTTCTGCTCTAGGAGTGGTACAGCAACTTCTTTCTACTCCTACTGACCCCAGGGTGTGTCTCCAAACCTTTCCAGCTTCCTTCAACCATGCCCATACCTATGTAAATATTGACAGTATTACTCCATGATTATTCCATTTGAGTATGAGCTGGGCTGGTGACTGGCAAGGCAATCAGAATAAGCTGAATTTCTTTCCAGGTCTCCACGTACCATATGTTCCAGGTACATGCTTGGTGCATATTTTTGTGAAAACACAGCTCCTATTCCTTTTGCCTAAAACTCCCTTTTCTAGGACTCATGCACCTGGATCCCCTGCACACACTCACATTATTGGCTGGATGCCACCATACAGAATCATCCCACGGAACTGTCATTCTTTATGTCTGAGTCTGTTCCTTCTGCCAATCTATAAGGACAGATGTGTGTCTGATTATTTGTTGTGTTACCAATATAACATAATGGATTTTTAAAGTAAAGTGTTGAATAAATAAATAAACACTAAGCTCCTGGATTTTTTTTCCCCATTATAGAATATCACCTCTGACTGGATCCCAACCCCTCAGGCTCCAAAGAACAAGACTCTGATCCAAAGTGATCTGAAGAAGATGGGTTGGAAATGGGTATGGAATAAATGGGAGCAGAGAGATTCCAAGACGCGCATGTGCTAGGGAGCAGAGGGGATAGCAGATTAGTGATGAGGAAGGAGGAAGAAGTTAACCCTGGGTCTATGCTGCAAAACAAACAGCACTGTCATCTCTCCCAAGTTGTCTCTTAGTCTCTAGGTAGTCATGACAACCTGAACAAAGGCTCTGAGTATGAGGTTACAATTACAGCTGCTTTTCAGTAAGTCAATCTACGTTAGTGACTGGGAGTATGGCTTCTGGCATGGAGGTCTCCATTAAAGTCCTCCTGCTATCTGTCACTCGCCAGGCCAAATGGCCCAAAATCTTCAAAATGCAGCTTTCTACTCTTCAAAGTTGAGGCGATGGAACTCACTGCCTAAAGTTGTTTTGAGTACAAACTGTCTCTGTGGGTAGAATGTGAAGCCAATACATATTTTAGTGTTTTCCTTACTTTTATTTCACGTTTCATTTCCAAGGTAATTCACCAAGGAGGAATTAGCTCAAATAGAAGGTGAGTAAGTCATGGTTGTATTAAATCTATCCATTACACTCCATACAACAACAACAACAACAAAGAAACCTAACCACTAGCAACTAGGTGTCACTTCACCTGTATCACTTGTCATCTCATTGATCTTTTGACGTCCTGTGGAATCCAGTCGGTAACAGCTCTAGTCCAGTGGTTATCTCTAAATTGCATTCATTACGTGTCTGGCCCATCTTATTTTTGATACATTGTCAAATGAGACAGTGTCCCTGATTCTTGATCGTCGACAGAGGTCGGAACTCTGGATTCCTTCTCTCACATGAGTGAAATGTGATACTCCAAGCATAGCTCTTTTGATTCCTCTTTGGGATACCCGAATAGCGTTCTCATCCTGTTTTCGTAGGGCCCAGGTCTCTGAGGCATATGTTAGTGCAGGAAGAATGGTGGAGTCAAAAAGATGTGACCAGAGTTGGAGGTTCTCTGTCCTCTTAACCACTTCTTCAACACTCTTAAAGGCGTTCCACACCGCTCTCTTCATCCTGCACAGTTCCGGTGCCAAGTCGTTCCTTTTGTTAAGTTCTCAACCCAGGTACACATAGCTGCTGCATTCAGAGATGTTCGTTCTATTGAAAGCAACCGCCATTCTCCAGGCCTCTTTCCAGACTGCTCCGCGGCCGCGCGACACACTATAAGACTCTTAATTCTCATTTTCCATAATTTTCGCACCATATTTGATGGGGTTCAAATATGGTTTGAACCATGGGAACACCTGTAAGGGCAATTGGAGGCCGCCCTAAAAGCCTCCATCCCTCTCGAAGAGCCTGGCAAGCTACTGAGAGTACCCCGCCCTCACGGCAGAGCCTGGCAAGCTCCCTGTGGCATAGTAGATATGGCAAAAACAGTAACAACAATGGGCCTCATCCATCTGACACTGAAAGAGCTCCCAATACGGCAGCATTAAGAAGGATGAGCAAGGAGAGGCTGATAAAATCTCGGGGACGAACTAGACTGCCGAAACGAAGAAAGACTAAATGACTGTCTATACTTTCAACATTCGTATGCTGGCATTGGAAGCCTCCATAGAGGACCTAATGGTGCAAACACAGAAGATCAAGTATGACATCATTAGCAACTAGGTATGGCTTTTTTTTTAATTACAAAATATTCCAGGCTTAGAATTCCCTCTACCACTGGTCTGGGTTTAGCATTTTTCACAAACTATCTGAACTCCTCAGAACACCACAAAGTTCAGTGTCATTGCTCCCACTTGAAGAAGAAAATGAACTTGGAAGTCAAGTGGACTACTTGCTTAAAACCACCTCACCAGAAGTGATAGAAAGGAAATGGTTACTCTTAAGTTTGTGCCTGTCCTACAGGATCTCTCTGTTGTCTCAAAGGGACATTTTCAGCATTCCAAACATTACTTAGATGCAGTTGTTGGAAAAGAGGAAACTCAGTAGCTATGACCAGTAGAAAACCCCTGTGTGCCGCTTATGAAAAAGTATTTGTTGGGTGGTGTAAGTGATAAATTTTCAACTTCTGACCTGTGACACCCATTTGCATGTATAGAAATGCATTCTACATTCCTCATTTTAAGCTGAACATCTGTCGTGTTGGCCTCCTTTTCCTGCGCAAGCTGGTCCTTGCAGCACGCAGGAACGTGTTAGTCCTATTGATGCTGGCATTGAGTGAACAGCTTGCCAGGGAAGTCAGGGCTTGTACCCATCCCCTGTGACATCTCTAAATTCTTGTCTCTGTGAGTAATGTTTGGACCGTTTCTGAGCACCATCACCCAGCCTGTGTTTTGTCCTTGACACGTCTACAGATACTCTGAGAGAGGTGGAATTGAGCAAAAGAAGGAAAGCCCAGAAACAGTTGAACAGTGATAGTTCCAGCCCTACACAAGGGCTATTTTGGTATCTTGGCTTTGTACCTGACAAATGAATGGAACTTCTGAGTGGAAACATAGATGTCTATTAGTATGAGAAATCAAGAAAGGGCTGGGCCCTTCAAAGCGCTCTGTATTCACTTGACCTTGTTTCCTCATAGGACAGGATACGCCTGGACCTTTTTATGTTCATACCCAACTGACACTTGCATTTAGCATGAACTTAAAATTTTTTAAATAAAATCAACAGATTATGATAACACACACTATCAGACTGGCAAAATGCTCCTCAATGTGTTGTGACCTATGTGTTCTTCAAAGCAAACCAGACAGGGTGGCATGGATGCTGTTACTATGCTCTTCTTACAGATATGAAGAAGGTACAGAATTGAAGCCAATCAAAGGCATGGAACTGATCAAATCAAAACTCAAGAGTCTGAAAATCTGACTCAGTATTAGAGCATATGCCTCTCCTGCATGAGTCCCTAGAGTCACCTTCAGACATCAAAACAACAACATATACAATAAAACTCAAATGATACCTCAACAGACATTTATAAAAGAATAGTAAATAAATAATCTAGTTGACTGAATCAAAATTTAGTTCTCACTATATTTATATATGTAGTTGGTATATGTGTATATATATATGTGTGTGTGTGTGTGTATGTATATACACACATATTGTATGTGTAAAGCCCGTGTTCAGGGTTTACTCCTGTTTCTGCACTCAGAGATGAATCTTGGCAAGGGGTTGAGGGGACCACTTGGGGTACAAGGGATTGGACCCAGACTTGCTGCTTGCAAGACAAGTGCCCTGCCTGATGTACTGTGTATGTATGTGTGTGTATATATATATATATATGTATATATATATGTATACATATGTGTATGTACATATATATGCTCATTGCATTTATAGTATATATAACCTATATATGTAGGCAATGAGTATATTTATATTCACTGGTGTATCTATATTGCCACAGCAATGAATAGATTTTTACTCATTGCCACTAGGGTAAGAAGCACAACTGCATAGAGCAAATTTGGAGACAGACTAGGACAATGCTAGAGTAAGGCAAGATCCCACTTAAAGACTCATGCTATCCACTTAGTGGGTGTTTTGTTTGCACCCTGGGACCTTCCCACCCTGGTGAGGTTTCTACTGCTTTCTGTTCTGGCAACTTCCCCTGGTGGGGTAGTAGCCACAGGGCTGCAGCTAGGGTTCTCTTGTATTGTATCAAATCATAGGGAAGTTGGTGCAGAACAAGCTCCTCCTTGGCACCCAAGCACTGACCCTTCCCACTCATGCTGACCGTACTGTGCCCAGCGCCTGGCCACTTCCCGGCCTTCCTGTGCCGCCAAGCCAGGCTGAAACACACAGCTCCAGATAAGACTCAACAACCGGCTTCTCACAGGAGAAGGGAAACTCTAGGAGTCTCCCCTGGTTTCTAGAAGAGCAAACTGAAACTCTGGCCACACAGCTGGTGATGGCAGAGTCAGGGAGATGGGATCACCCGGGCTACCACAGAGCTCTGTGCAGGTTCATGGGGACGGGGCTCTGCAGGAAAGGGGCCCAGCTTTTCTGGCTTCCAGTCCAGGCCTCTCCCCGTCAAAAGTTCTGGAAGTGGACAGTCTCACTAGAACAAGGAAGGCAAGTGCGGGGGCTATTTTCCACGTGAAAATTAGGGGAAAGGAAAAAAGAAAACAAAGGACTGCAGGTTAATGCAGGCTAGTGGAGAGATCTATGGCACAAAATACCAAAAGGGAAAGTACGGTAATTCACAGAGGACTTCAAAAGCAAACAAAGGAGGGAAAATTGAAACAAAAGCTATCTATCTCATTGACGATCTGCCATTTCCTTTTTTCCAGTGACTTTTTTTTTTCCCCTCTTGGGAAACTGGCATCTGTCTCTCCCCTCACCAAGCACATAACATGTAAAGACAAGGGCTTGAATAGCGAGGGCTAATGAGGCATTAATAGAATGTGACTTCAGGATTCTGATAGCCATGTCCCCAGCAAGTACACTAGGCTGTTCAGCCTTACTCGGGCAAATGCCTCCATTCGTCCTTGGAAATTATTTATCGATACATAGAGATTTAGAAAAGGATACGAGTTTAAAACAGGCCTCTTGACTGCACTTATTTGTGGAGTATAAAATAACATCACATGAGACTGACACCCAAGGACAGTAGATACAAGGGCCAGGAAGATTGCTCCATAGTTGGAAGCCTGCCTCATGAGTGGGGGAGAAGGCAGCTGGAATAGAGAAGGGATCACTAAGACAATGATGTTTGGAGGAATCAGTCAGGATGGGAGATGTGTGCCGAAAGTAGATAAAGGACCAAGAATGGTAACCTCTCAGTATCTGTATTGCAAACCATGGTGCTCTAAAGTAGAGGAGAGTATGGGGAATATTGTCTACCATGGAGGCAGTAGAAGGGTGGAAAAGGGGGATATTGGTGTTGGGGAATGTGCACTGGTGGAGGGATGGGTGTTTGATCACTGTGTGATTGTAACTTAAACATGAAAGCTTGTAACTATATCTCACGGTGATTCAATAAAATTTAAAGTAATAATAATTATTATAATGATAATAATTATAATAATAACAATAAAATTAAACAGTCCTCTTTCCTGGATTTTATTGCCTGAATGTTATGTCTATATTGCCTGATGAAAAAGAATTAGCTTTCCTTAACATCTACACAGAGCTTCACTTTGGAAGGGCAAGCAAGAGAAAGAAGAGCTTGTGGGAAACAAACTGGTGGGCAAACAACTAAAAAGATGAAAAATCCACTTATAGGCCATTTTCCTTTTTTAAATTTGAAAAACAGCTCAAGTTTCCTGATATTGCTAAAGCAAGTCAGTCCTGAAAGAGAGTCTGTGACATAAGTAGATGTTTCCATAGCCACCAAGTGAAAACAAATAATTCTCAGGTTTTACTCCCTAAGGGTTAAAGCTAAAATGATCCACCTTCCCTGGCAGCTGTCTATTCATTTCTGCCAACATCATATTTCATGTTTGGGGTTGATGGTCAGGGTTTCTAGGAAAGCCCTCTCACCCTACTCCACATGCAGAACAACCTGTGACTACGATGAAATAGTCCATCATGTAATATCACATTATACATACAAACTGAACTTTTAAAGGATGGTTGGATGGACTGACAAGATAATACATCAGGTAAAGTGCTCGTCTTGTGCTCGGCTGACCTGGGTTTGATTTCTGCACCACATATGGGTCCCTAAGCCCTGCCAAAAGTGATTCCTGAACACAGAGCCAGGATAATCTCAGCACAGCTTAATATGTCCCCCCCAAAAAAAGAGGGGGTGGATAAGTAGATCTGATCTACTCACACAACCCTAAAAATGCCAAGAAATTTCTTCCGCTGGTAGGAAAATAGGATGGTAAAAGATAGAGGGATAGAAGCATGAGAAGTATCCAATATAACATTATCTGACTTGGAGACAAAGACCACGTGAAAACAGACAATCTCTAAGCAGAGGTGGCCCAGGCTGGCAGCCAGCAAAGCAACAGAACATCAGTTCTACAAACACAAGGAACTTTCCAATCAATGGAGTGAACCTGGAAGCAGAACCTTCCCTGGAGCCTCCAGACAGAGCTACCATCTTGACTTCAGTTTTGGAGACCCTGAGCAAGTCCAGAGGAGCCCATGCATACTCCTGATCTAGGAACACAAGGCTGGGTGTGCAGTGGTCATGAGTGTGCCGGCGGGTTACAGCAACAGTAAAAAATGTATACAGTTGGCGATGGTGAGCCTCAAAGACTAGGGCAGAGACAGAGAAAAAGAAATCAGGGCAGGACTTTGGAGAAAAAGGGGAACAATGACAATTCCTGAAATGACCATTGATCATTGAATGGCTGAAACAGTCATTTCCAGGCAGATCACAGCATCACAGATCATCACTAAAAGACAACAAGAAAAGCTGTTTCCAATCCCTTTCCAAATGGTGAGGCTTTCTGCTTCGACCCAATGGACAGAGTTGACCTCCATCCAGAGTTTCTGAGATTTGGTTTGAGAATCAGATTGCTGTGAAGTACCCATAAGGCACACCTCAACTCAAAGAAGGGAGGTGGTGCACAGTGGGGGTCCTCTCTCCAGGGTCTTCTCCTGTGACTCCCTCCTTTCCTCCTACCATTAACTCATGTCTCAACAATTCCACAGACACTTCCAATTCAACGTATTTTTTTCAGTGACAGGGATCAAACTCTGGACCTCACATCTGCAATGCATGTTCTACTGCTGAGCTTCATTCCCAGCCTTTTTTTTTTAATTTTTAATTTCCCTTTTATTTGGAATCTTCCCTTTATGTTAAATTCCATTTGTTTCCCTAAAAGCAGTCACAATAGCTAGTACGGTATTTGGGGGCGGGGGGTGTGTGAAAATATCATGTCCCATCTTTTATTTTTTTTCAATGTGGAAGAAATTTAAAATAAAATTAAAATAATGGTGGAAATAAGCAGACCTTCTGGTGGAAGGTGTGGAACACTGAGCAGGAAAACCTGTCATGAGCAGTATTGGAAATCACAGTTTCACAAATAAAAATGAAGTAAATTAAATTAAGGTAAACAAGGGTTCTGGATAGTTCAGGGTTTCATGAAATCTTAATTTTTTTTATTTTTTTTTAATTTATTTTATTGAATCACCAAGAGGAAAGTTACAAAGTTCTCAGGCTTATATCTCAGTTACACAATGCTCAAACACCCATCCCTTAACCAGTGCCCATATTTCACCACCAATAAAAACAAAAACAAAAGCAAAAACAAAACAAACAAAGAAACAAAAGAAAAAACAGTATACATCCCACCCCTCACCCCCCAACCCACCCCCTAGGTGAGTGATAATTTCACTTCCTTTTCTCTTTACCTTGTGAAATCTTAATTTTTAATTCTATATTTCATCTTAGGGTTCTTAGTCTCTCAGGTCAGCTTGTATATAACTGACTCCTAAAGTTTATTCATACTTTTATTTCAAACCCACAAGTATTTATTGAGCATCTTTTATGTGTGCTAGGTATAGTCACTAATGGGATTTACCATGGCCGGGAATATTAGCACATATAATCCAAACAATCTCAACTGAAATGTGAATTTGGTGAGAAAAATCACAAAAGGGCCAGAGAGCTAGTGCAAGGGTGAGGCACTTCCTGCTATAGAGGTTGGCTGGGGAGGAAAACTGGGGACACTGGTGTGGGAAATGTACACTGGTGAAGGGACAGGTGTTGGAACATTGTATGACTGAAACCCAGTCATGAACAACTTTGTAACTGTGTATTTCGTGGTGATTCAATTAAAAAAAAAAGTAAGGTAATTTTTCAATCAATCCCTGGCACCATTTATAATCCCCAGAGTATTCCCAGGAATGATGCCTGAGCACAGATAGAAATAAAACCTGAGCAATGTAGGGTGTGTCCCGAACCACACACCCCACGCTCCCCCCCACACAAAAGTTTATTACCCTAAAATAAACTTATATTTCTGAGCAGTAGTTCCTCCTCCCTCTGTCCTAGCCATAGGCAAACTCTAACCGTTTCATCTTTGCAGTTTCACCTATTATCGATAGTCTATGTAAATAATAAGAATAGAATCACGCTTGTTAAATAGTTTTCAGTTCCTAGAAGAGCCTTTATAGCAGGTCTGTATGCAAGATGAGCATACATGGTCTATTTTATTTGTAAGTAAAGAAAAAGAAAAGCTGTGGTTAGTAAACCTTAGTGGCACAGTAGAAAGAGCATAAACCTGAACAATTTACTAAATACATGCCATGAACACCACGTTGCATGGGCCTGTGCCGAATCTTCCCTCTTCCTTTAGCCTTTCATTCGATTGCCCCATTTGGCAATACCAGGCTAGTGGGAACAGCAGCTCTGAAAAGTAGAAGCAGGGAAGGAGCTGAGCAGCAAGAGCACCCAGGGGACCCCTTGCTTCTGTTGTGGACCCTAGTGGAAGCAGAAGATGTCCCCTAACTCATATGGGAGGGGACCGGACAGCTAGGAAACCCCCTAATTCCTCATGCCCTTTATGCTCCTCACTGAGCCATGGATGCCACTGCCTCCCTGAACACCTCCATGAGAGTTTCTGATCAGGGCTAAGAGCCATTTTCGGGAGACCATACAGGGGTTTAGGCACTTGCCTTGCACACGTGGACTCAGGTTCAATCCAGACACTGCATATGGTGCCCAAATCTTCACCAAAAATGATCCCTGAGCAGAGTCAGATGTAAACCCTAGGAGCAGCCAGGAGTGGCCCAAAAACAAACCATAAAAAGACTCACGTCTTTCTTATTGCATATTTGGAGCCCCTGAAATCGAGGTGCTGGTTACCTGCAGAAACGCTGGCATCCACCAGCATATGGGGCCGACATGGAAGGCCTGTTCCCCCATATGCACACTGAAGGTGAGCACTAGTGGCCAGCAGGGTCAGGACTGAAGGAGTCATGCCCTGTGGTTTTTCCTGGGGAGCAGTTTGGCTGTATCCCCGAAAATCCCCCAGACTGGTCTCCTGAGTGGCCTGGAGCTCACCTCCAGAGCAAATCCACCCCACCGTCTTCCGAGCAGATGAGAAATGCCAGAGCACATTCAAGTTGTGAATGTGCAGGAGGCCAGCACGGCTATTTAGAGCTCTGCCAGCCCGCCCTGGCCCCGAGTGCCTTCCCACTGCCTGACCCCAGCACAGAGTGCCCGGGATGCTGTCACCTCTCTGGGCATGTCCCGTCACCCCAGAAGTCCAGAAGGTTCCTAGTGACAGCTCTCAGGCCCTAAAATAGCCGGTGAAGAAGTGTCTGCTATTTCTGCAGAGTACAGCCTGTGCCACTGGGGGTGCCAGCTCCGAGGTGCCTTATCTGTGGCGGGGGGCAGGCCTCACGCCCACTCTCCAGGCCCTGAACAGGCTCGCAGAGGGAGCGTTCACTTCCCTTGCCAGTGAGGATACTTGGACCCACTCCACAGAGAGGATGGCCATGCCAGGTTGCCATGTGGGAATTGGCCTGGAATCCTGAAACTCAAAAGGCTCCCCAGGGGCCTCAGGGGTGATCCTGGAATGGGCAGTGGCGCCTTTTCCTTAGGCACATGGCCAGGGGGAAGCACTTTTTGCAGTGCCTGGAGTGAGGGTCCTGGGGCTGTCCTCAGCTCCCCACACAAGGAGAAAGAAAGTGTTGGCCCGTGAGAGCCAAGTGCAGCCACAAAGCTGTAGAAGAGGCAACGGGAGCCTGCGGCCGACAGGGCTGCGAGTTCCATGCAGCTCTTTGCTCTGAGCTCACCTCTGCCTCAGTGTATGCTAGTATCGACGTGCCCAATGGTTACAAGGAGAGAGTAAAGGTGTGCTAACACTTCAAGCCTTTCCCCCAAGGTCCTGGCACTTAAAAGGGACGTGTAAGTGTCCCACAGAGTGGAACTTTAGATTGTCAGTCTCATTCTGGGCTGGTTTTGTCCAGAATCCCCCACTGAATGGGTTAACTCCTAGCCACATCCTCGGGCAGCCACTCCGAGACCAGAGGACTACAGATGCTGTGAATCAAGTGAGGCAGTGTAATTTTTTAATTGTATTGTAAGTTTTTAAATGGTAAAAAATTACAATCAGTGTGTAGTAAAATAGGATTGGGGAATGTTTCAGAGGGTTTAATCCCCAGCACCAGGCCCTCACCAGGTATGGCCCCCAAATTGAAAAAAAAAAAAAAGTATGGTAAAGCAAAGGGAAACTGAAACCCATCAAGCTAGAACAGAGGCCTCAAGTAAATTGCTCCATTTTAACTATCAAAAGCTGAAGAACGGGGCCAGAGAGTGCCCGCGCACAGTTAAGGCTCTTGCCTTCCACATGGCTGACACCAGTTCAATCCCTAGCGTGCGATATGGCTCCCTTCATGTAATGTCTCATGATACAACTAAACATAAAAACGGGTTGGGGGGGACATAAGATAGCAGAGCAGGTAAGGTTCAGGCCTTGCTGGCCCAGGTTGGCAGGTTGGGTCCCCTGCTCACTTATGACCCCCTCAGCTCCGTCAGGGGAGATCCCTGACCACAGAGACAGGAGTAAGCCCTGAGCACTTCCAGGTGTGGCCCAAATCCCTCGCCCCCCTCCCCCGCCAATAGAGTCAGGGGTAGCTTGATTAGGGGGTCCTTTCTGAAAGGAATAGTAGGAGGAGAATCTTTTTTCCTTAACTCTTACATATTTCAACCTACACAGTAGATTTCGGAAATGACTATAATCTCCTGTTTTTGTCTGGAACACAAAGAGTCTTTTCACATGGCCAAGGAAAGCGGGAAGAGCCTATGTTCAAAAATATCAAATGTCCCACAATCTGTTTCGATGGTTTTGGGGGGGAGCTGTTTATTCATCCCAAAAGAAATGCAGCTTTTCTCTTGAGGGACACACTCGGAGCCAAGGCTGCACTTTGGGCCGTGGGGTGCACCTGTGAAAACAGACTCTCCCACCTGGACCTGCCAAAGCCTGGAGCGTGTCCCTGCTCCAGTCACGCAGTGTGGGAGGGTGGGGGTGCAGCCAGGCCTGGGGGGAGGCTCGGCCCTTGTGCTGGGGCTGACAGTGGTGCCACTGGCACTTAGAAATGAATAACAGACAGGGAGATGGATTGAAGGGGCTGGGGTGGGGAGAGCACACCAGGCAGTTTGGTTTGCAGGTGTCACTTCTAGCAGTACTCAGGGGGACCTCGTGGAGCTGGGGATCATTCTCACATGCAAAGCACATGTTCTTGTCTGCTATGCTCTCTCTCCAGCCCAAGGCTGCATGATGACACAGTAAATCTCTCTCTCTCTCTCTCTCTCTCTCTCTCTCTCTCTCTCTCTCTCTCTCTCTCTCTCTCTCTCTCTCTCTCTCTGACACACACACACACACACACACACACAAGAAACTTCTTTAATTTTTGTTTTATTTTGTTCTGGGTTAACACTCAATAGTGTTTGGGGATTAATTCTGGCTCTGTGCTCAGAGGTTGATCCCCCGCAGTGCTCGGGGACCATGCAGTGCTGGGGATTGACACTCCCACGTGTCAATATATGTACTCAAGTCTGTTGAGCCTTCTCCTCTTTATTATATTTTAATTACATCCACAAGGATTCCCACCTAAGAAATGCTATCTGCTACCTACCTAAAATGGTCAACTTTTCTAGGATTTGAATTAGTCTGTACTGGAACACATCTCTACTTATTACCATTTTAAGACAAATAAGAACCACCTCCAGAACTGTACTGGGGATACAGCTCACTGGTAGAGCTTGTCTTGCATATGTGAGGAGCTGAGTTCAACCCCTGGTGCTTCCGCAAAGAACAAGAACATAAAACTAAATGCTCAAAGGAAATGTCTGGTAAGCTTTGAGAAATAGAAGTAAGGGCTAGAAAGAGATACAGGAGATAAGGTACTTGTATTGCGTGCAGCAGCTTTGGCATTACCCTAATTTGATCTTTGGCACTGCATATGGTCTTCTGAACGCCATCATGGGTCACTGCTGAGCACAGAGCCAGGAACAGCTTTTGAGTATCACTGAGTGAGTAGTACCAAAAACCAAATCAGGAAGGAAGGAAGGAAGGAAGGAAGGAAGGAAGGAAGGAAGGAAGGAAGGAAGGAAGGAAGGAAGGAAGGAAGGAAGGAAGGAAGGAATGTAGCTTAAAATTAAACCAAAAAAAATTCTGAAATTATAAAGGAGATAAAAGAGGAGGGAGGGGGGAAGAAGAAAATCAGGATTAGAGCAGGTGTGACAAGCCTTTCTTCATCAGTAAGAATAAAATAAATATTCTGTAATAGTCTACAAATATTTTTTATTTAAAAATACAGACACACGGGGCTAGAGCAATAGTACAGCAGGTAGAGTGTTTGCCTTGCACGCAGCCGAGCCGGGTTCCATTCCCAGCATTCCATATGGTCCCCCAAGCACCGCCAGGAGTAATTTCTGAGTGCAAAGCCAGGAATAACCCCTGATCATCACCAGGTGTGACCCAAAAAAGAAGAAAAAAACCACACACAGACACACAAAGTGGGCAGCAACTCACTCCATCTAACATATCTCTGTGGTCCTGGTCGTGTCCTAGGCACATGTTCTAAGTGTTGTTGGATAACATTGGGTTGTCCTTGCTCCCCCTGCAGGGAGCTTAAGTTCATTGAGTTACTCCCACAACAGTGCCCTTTAGGCACACACAATTCTATCAAGCACTAATAATCCTATATTGTTTTTCTCTTTCTTTTATGTCATTTGCATGGTTTAGCGATATCCTTTTTAGACACAGAAAGATAGTTGATGCTATGCTTTTGTAACATGGGAGTTAATTGACTCCAAATAAACTTTACTCTTGGGCATCCATCATATTTACCTGACTTAAGTCTCAGTTGCCCTTACTTTCTAACACTCCCAAAATGAGATCCCCAACAAAGGGACTGGATGAACCCAAGGCAAGCTGTAAGCTACCATGGCATCGAGAGAAGACAAGCTAAGCGCCATAAGTATAATAAGTTAAGAGCATAATCATGGAACAAACTCTGTCATGGCCCAAGGAGAAATAACTGAATAAGGACCCTGCTGGGGTTAGGAAAGACTAACCTAGTCTGAGGGCTATAGTCTGGGATATATAGCAAGATGTCCCCAGGAAGAGCCAACCTCTAAGCTTAATATATCTCTTACTGTGTTCAAACAAAATGACTAGAAATAGTATAAGAAGTAAATTTACTGTGATTATTTAAATGGATTACTAGCTAAGGAAAGGAGAAAGCAATATACCCTGGATAGAATTCTGCCCTTGAGCAGATCTCCTAGTAATCTGGAGTGCTAAATCCTCAGATGAGGGGCTGGAGCAATAGCACAGCAGGTAAGGTGTTTGCCTTGCACGCGACTGACCCGGGTTCCATTCCCAGCATCCCATATGGTCCCCCGAGCACCGCCAGGAGTGATTCCTGAGTGCAGAGCCAGGAGTAATCCCTGTGCATCGCCAGGTGTGACCCAGAAACCAAAAAAAAAAAAAAATCCTCAGATGAGATTTTGTCCTTGAGTTAATCTCCTAGAACTTCCCCTGAAGTCTTAACATCTGTTTGTTGTTATGACAATGTTCAACCCCCCTATGTGTACCCCCACCCTTCATTGTGTCTACATAACTATGCTTTAGGGTGTAAGAGGGGATTAGATGATAACAATGACTGGAAGTAGAGGACTTTGATGTCTAAGAGGAGACTAGGATGAGGAAACGATGATGACTGGGACTACAACCAAAACTACAACTACAATTGTGCAGTAAGAGGAGAGATCCAACTATGCTGGGGAGGAGAGAGAAATAAACTGACTACCAATCAGCCTGTGGCCAGGGCCCTGTTTCCCCGTTCCCCTGATCCTTCATCCATCCATCACCATGGGTCAGCCAGAGGAATGGCTCTCGGCCATCAAACACTTGTGTCCAGCGCACCCTCCCCACCACCACCCCTGCTGCTTTTTTCTTCCAGGGCACTCCACACTTAAGCTCTTAGCTCCCCTCAGTGCTGCCCCTTTGCGATGGAAAAAGACAGGGCTAGTGGCTCCTGCACACTAGTGGGCAGCACTCAATACTACCGAGGAGACCAAAACCCCAGGCTTTGGCCTTCTTCATTTAACCAGCCTGCGCCAGAAATCAAACCATGCCAGAACCTTGATCTTAGACTCTGAAAACTCCAGGAGTATGAGAAGATCAAATTCTGTGGGTTTTGTTTTGGTTTGAGTTTTAGTTTTGGGGTAACACCTGGCAATGCTCAGGGGTTATACCTGGCTCTACACTCAGGAATTACTCCTGGCGGTGCTCAGAGGACCATATGCGAAGCTGAAAATCAAACCCAGGTTTAGTCCTGTACAAGGCAAGTGCCTTACCCCCTGTACTATCTCTCCAGATCCCGTAAATTCCATGTGTGTACACACACACACACACACACACACACACACCACACATACCCACACACAGTTTTTTTGAATACTGTGGTTACAAAGTTGTTCATGATGATTTGTTACAGGCATCTAATATTCCAACACCAATCCCACGACCAGTGTCACCTTCCCTTCACCGTTTCCTCCATCTTCCCAACTACCTCTCAATAAGATTTCATGTTTAACTACTCTGTTTGTAGCATTTTATTATGATGATGACAGAGGCAAACCTGATTTGGTTAGCAGGCAGTGGAATGTTGCTATAATGAATGCCTACAAAGGTAGAAGTGGCTTTTAAAATAGCACATCTGCTGTGGGAAGGGCTAGAATATTACAGTGCATGCTGGAGAAAGCTTAGGTTGCCTTGCAGAGGTTGCTGGTAGAAATATGGGTGCCACAGTCAATTCTGGTAAGAACTTTATGAGAAGAGGATAAGCTATAAACAGTTAACTTCTTAAAGATTCATAAATAATCATAAGCAGAATGTTGGTAGAAACATTGATATTCAAGGTCACTCTGCAACCATTTGGCAAATCAAATTCTGCTTTCTAAAAGAAACTAAAACTGATCTACTGGAGGAACCAGCAATCTCACCTGTGGAGATCTAGCCAAGAGTCTGAAAACACTGACATGAAAGGCTTTGTCCCCTCCTGTAAATAATGTGGCAGCATTATTTAAAATAACTAAGGTGTCAAGACAAGCAATGTCTGTCCCTACATAACTGGAAAAGAAAATGTGTCCTACACATACAATGGAATCTGTCCAACAATCCAAAAGATAAAATTCAGCCATGTGGAAGGGAATTATATAAAGTGGAAATAAGTTATCCTGTTCATCGATTTGCTCGAGCAGGCACCAGTAACGTCTCCATTGTGAGACTTGTTGTTACTGTTTTTGGCATATCAAATACATCACGGGTAGCTTTCCAGGCTCTGCTGTGAGGGCGAGATACTCTTGGGTAGCTAGCCGAGCTCTCTGAGAGGGATGGAGGAATCAAACCTGGTTGGCCGCGTGCAAGGCAAACACCCTACCCGCTGTGCTATTGCTCCAGTCCATAAATAAGTGAAAAGAGAAAAATATACATACAGGATGATTTCTCTCCTATTTGCAATAGAAGAAAATCAGACTTGTGAATGGATAAAATCAAATCATCATAAATGCAGGGAAGAGAGTGGAATTACCAGAAATAATGAAGGGGATGCAAAAGGATGATGATTGCTGTTTTTTTGGTTAATTTGCAATTTAAGAGCCTTTTAAATGGTTCTGGATCATCATTATCATCTTCCTGAGATGATATGAGAGGTCCAGGATCTTAAGGAATTTACTCTTAAAAACATGTAACCATATATGCATGTTGGAGATGAACTGGGAGTTCTCAGAACTTCCTTCCATATGTAGCATATAATGTTTATTTGGAGCCCAGGGGGCTTATTCAAAGGGCTGGAGTTTGCTTTGCATGAGGTAAACCTGGGTTTGGTCCCCAGCACAGCATGGTACCCCACCCACCCTCCAACACTACAGGGAGTAGCAACAACTAAGTGAATATAGATTTATGCTTATTTAATGAAAGTGCCACATTGAGGCAAACAAAAACATGGGAAAGTAAAGGCCACTTGGGCAAGACCCCAGATACAAATGAGGAACAGAGCATTGGAAACTGGAGAAATGGCAATTCTTGCTATAAAATGACTAAGAATTTGTGCTCTCGTGTTTTATGGGAGATAGAACTTGTGAGTTGTGAAACTGGCTACTGAGCTGTGGAAACTTCTAAAGGAGGTCTTGAAGAAGCGACACAGTTTCCACTTATCATTTAAAGTAAAATGAGAGGGGACTACTTGGAGGTGATTTTTTCAGCAAAAAGGAAACAGAACTCGAAAATTTGGACAATTCTCAGCCTATCCATATTGCAACAAAGGAGAACCAAAGGTTCTGGAGAGAATATTAAAGGTGTGACAGAAGCTCAGTTTGATAAAGAGATTAATATGGGCATCAACTTGGAATTTAATCAGACCCTCAGAAGAAGTCAGAGAGAAATGTACAAGAGGAGCAGAAGAGTGTCAGGACAGAAAGAAAGCATGGAAAGGGGAAGGGAATTAAGGGTATAGGGCCTCAAAGACCAGCAGGTCTCACTAGATATCCGCTGCAATAGTAATATATATATATATGTATATATATATATATGTATATACTATTCTTCCAGAAAGGGAAGATCTTCAGGCCTGCCTCTGTCTCTCAAAGTAACCTCTGTGGTTTCAGTGAGCTGAACTGCTACCACCCAGAGTCCTGGGGAGGAAGGCTGGGGACACGTACCCTACTTAGAGCAGTGGGCCAAGCAAAGCAGCACATGGAAGCAAAGAGCATTATTGTTGAACCTAAGATCCAGAGGAAATGTCCTAATAGATCTCCACCTTACCTGAGGCCCATCACCCCTTTCTTCTCTCTCTGATTTCCCCCAGGGAAGGAGAGTGGTCCCACTCTGCCTACTCCCCTTCTGAGTTCTGGAAGCACATGCAGTAGTTCCATCAGTATCCACGCAGAGGAATTCACCTCAGGGTGAATCTTACCTGGAGCCTCCTCCACATCTCATCTAGATCTTGGGATGAGGTTTTAGAGCTTGAAGCTGATGCTGGAATTCATTAAGATGACAAGAAATGCATTTTGGGGTGGTCATGCACGTGGATATTAAGGTCAAAATTCTATCTCCCCATGGGGGCTGGAGAGAAAGTTCAGGGGGTAGGGCACTTCCATACTATTCTTCCAGAAAGGGAAGATCTTCAGGCCTGCCTCTGTCTCTCAAAGTAACCTCTGTGGTTTACATGGCTGACCCAGGTTCAATCCCAGGTATCCTATATGATCCACCGAGCCCACCAGAAGTAATTCCTGAGCTCAGAGCCAGGAGTCATCCCTTAACACCACTAGGTGTGGTCCAAAAGCCATTATAATAATAATAAAATAAATAAATTCTGGCCCCTACAAATTTGTGTTGAAGTCTGAACCCTCACTGGAACTATATAGATATAAGGCTGCAGGAGGTAATTTGAGATTAAATGAGGTCTTAGAGGTGGGGGCTGTGGCAGCTGGTATGACTCAGTGGTGTAATGCATGCCTGGCATGCAGGAGGCCTGGGTTCTATAGGGAGGTTGGGCCCTCATCCTACAGGATTTGTGCCCTTATGAGAAAAGATACCAGAGTGTGCTCTTTCTCCCTCTTCCTCTCTCCCCTCCTCTGTTTTTCCATCCCTTCTCTCTTCCCTTCCCATGCCCCCTTCTCCCTCTTCAAGCACTTAAAGGAAAGGACAGTGAAAGTTACTTGAGTCAGGAAGTGAAGCCTCAGCAAACACAGAACCCTTCTGGCACCTTGATCCTAGTCTGGCACAGAACTGAGATAATTTCTACTGTTTGCGTCACTCAGCATTTCGCATTTCGTCATGGCAGCCTGAGCTGAGTGAAGCAAGCCTGGGTGCACATGTAGTTGCAAGTCTGGAGCAAAGCAAGCCCTCTCGGACCCAGGCAGAAAGAGAACTAAGAGCGGTATGAGGGAGGCTGGAGGAAATGGAGATCAGTCCTCATGGAGCCTCAGAGGTTTCCTTCTTCATTCATGAATCTGTAGTGAGTTTCTCTCATCCATCCACGTAAGATGCCAAGTTGCTAGAGATATACAAACTCTCAAACATTAATAAATAATCACATTAATGAATGGAAATAAATTATTCTAATAAAGCCATTATTGAAAGGAAAACCCACTGAGAGTTTATGACAAGTCCTGTAACTTGGGGATGAAAGGGACTTGGGGCATGTCTCCCCAAAGACAATACAACAGAACTGAGATACAAGGGATGAAAAGGATTGAGCCAGGATGACCAGGCTGAAGCTACAAAGGAGGAGTCTGAGGCAGGAGAGAAAGTCTGTGCAGATGCTGAGGTGAAGAGACAGTGGTGCCAGGGGCTGATAGAGGGTGGATGTGCCTGCAGAACAGAGAAGCAAGCCCAGTGGGATTTCTCAGAAGTCAAACCTAGAGAAACTAAGGGTAAAATGGTGGTCACCTAAGCTGGGAGTGGTGTTGCTTAAGGTACAAATCTGAAATAAGTAGGAATTCTTACATTTATTTATTATTGTCTTTAGTGAAGTAAATAGTTTTATTCAGGAAGCATGAGAGAGAGAAGAGGAGAGGGAATCCCATAAGTTAAAAAAGTAAGTAAATAAAAGGAATAATACAAGCCGGGATGGGGCATGGGCAATTTCAAAGTACAAGGTGCCACTTGCTTTGTGAAGTCTAGATATTTAATGCACATGACAGTGAACAAAAATAATATTGCATTATGATCATTAAATTTGCTAAGAGACTAGGTTTTATTCAAATACTTAAGAAGAAATAATTATGTAATTTAATAGAAGTACTAATTGTGACTACAATGTTATCAAATAATCATGTTTTACACCTAAGTTTACACAATGCTCTACATCCCAGATACTTCCTTTTTTAAAAAATTTCTTTATCCATACCTTCAATGCTCAGGGGTTATTCCTAGGGCTCTTCTTTTAGGATTCATTGCTGGCAGTGCTCAGGGGACCATATAGAGTGTTGGTGATTGAATCCAGGCTGGCCCACGTGCTACACAAGCACTCTACCCACACTATCCCCACTTCGGGCCCTACTTAAATTTTTTTTCTATTTTTTATTTATTATTTTCTTTTTCTGTTTGCTTTTTCTCTTTTACTTTAATATTTTTTAATGTGGGAAACTGTCTTTAGTTATTTACTTTCCATGATACTCATACTGATGACATCTAACTCTGCATATATTTTATTTTTTTTAAATAAAATATATTTTATTTTTTTTAAATAAAATATATTTTATTTTAAATAAAATATATATATTTTTTCATTATTTGTTTGAAATTAGCAACAACAATAGAACAATAACAGGACTGAATCTGTAGTAACTCATTAAGCAGGCAAAGAGTTCATTCATTTTACTAACTTTTTAAAAAAGTAATTACAGGAAAACTTAGATGCAGAGATTTCCTATCACAAAAGCAAGCTACTGTTTAAAGGAATTAATGCTCAACGTGTGGCATATGCAGTTAGGTCCATCAAGCGTCATCGTTGTTTTCCTTTCTGTGGTAACAGAGAACATGTGGACAGCACTGCTTCATAATGACATGGGTAAACGAGAAGACTTCCTGAGGAAGTGACCCAATGGCTGAGAGTCTGGGGAAGGCGTGCCCACAGCCCGGGCCTGAGAAGTAAAGGTGTTTATACTAGTGGGGAAGATTTCAAGGAAACACAAAGAAAAAAAAAAAAAGAACTTTCATAGCCCAAACGATATGGTGTTAAAAAAAGATTGCATTTAGTAGTCCAAGATGACAAACTTAGACCATGAATGGAATTCAGGTGATGGAAGATCCGGGACTGAAACAGCACGCATTACTGAGAGATACATTCAAACGTGCCACTGCCCACATTGCACCAGCCTCCAACTCCAGAGATCCACTAGAATAAGAGTTTTAGAAAAGCGATTCCTAAATTAAATAAAACATTACACCAGGTAATATCAAATGACTATTCTAAATCTGTGCTGCCATTATATGACAGCTCCAAAGTTATTGTCACTTGATTATATTGACTATACTTAATGTCACTGTCAACTGTCACTGTCATCCCGTTGCTCATCGATTTGTTCAAGCGGGCACCAGTAACATCTCTCATTGAGAGACTTATTGTTACTGTTTTGGGCATATCCAATATGCACAGGTAGCCTGCCAGGCTCTGCCGAGCGGGCTCGATACTCTCGGTAGCTTGCCGGGCTCTCCAAGAGGGGCAGAGGAATCAAACTCAGGTTGGCCACGTGAAAGGCAAAAGCCCAACCACTGTGCTATAGCTCCAGCCCGACTATACTTACTACTACTGAATATTGAAATATTTCTGTATCAGTCTCAGAAACGCACCTGGGGTGGGGTCAGACTGTCAGTGATATTGATGAACTATGAACACACAATAGATTAAACGTCAAAGAGCGGCTAGCACTGAGTTGGAAATTCAGCATTTGGGAAATAACATACTTTTTTTTTCTCTTGCTCTTGCTTTGGTTTGGGGGCCATCCCATGTTGTGCTCGAGGGCTACCCTACAGGAGGGTGGTCACACCTGACAGTGTTGGGGATTGGACCCAGGCCTCCTGCAAACATCAACCTTCAAGCTCTCCTGTGACCCTAGAATGGACAAGGGGAGAGGAGAGTTCAGCAGTGCGGAGTGTATGACCTGAGTTCAAACCCTCACACCACATGCCCCCTAGCATGGCTGTAGCCCTAGACTTCTAACACTATGGGGGTGTCCTTAGGGGTCCCCCGAACTCCAAGGTTTACAGAGCCCCACATCCTCATGCCTAGCATCGAAACAGCAGTTGAGTTTGCCAAGAATCTCTGGCATCGTATGTTTAAGGTCAGTATGCCCATTTCTGACCAGCCTCCATGCTGTTCTCCGTGGAGAATGTAGAGATCTCCTGAAGGGGAAGGATTGTTGCAAAAGTGCATGCCGGGCCCAGGCCGCTGAATCCAGGGGCTAGGTTCTCCATCCTCGTTCAATCCCAGGTATTGCATGGTCCCCCAGACACCACCAGGTGTAGTCCTGGAGGCCTCTAGCACTGGGACTCCCCAGTCCTGGGGGAGGAGTGTGGTTCCTATCACTGCAAGGCCGGAGCAGCACTCCATCCTTGGGCCCTTGCATTCAGTTACAGCTGGCTTGGTCAAGAATTTCCAGAATTAACCCAGACTCCCCCTGGGAACCTAGGGAGATAGGGAGTCCACCAATAAGTGGGGTGATCTACTCAGATAAGTAGTGCTCCCTTCTTTGGTTTCAACAACCCCCTCCCCGGCCACCCCAGGAGTAATCTGCTTCAGGCCCAGACCACAAGATTCTCCCCCAAACCCTGGTGTCCCAAGGAAGCAGACGTGACCTACGTAGGGCAAGGAAGAGACGCTCAAAGGACTCAAGTTGCCAAGAAAGCCTTTATTTTTCTTTCTGAGTCATCAGCAGTTTGAATCCGTGCTTTAATTTAGCTCATTTGAATGGTCCTCAAGGTGAGGGGAGAGCAGGGACAAGGAGTGGGGAGGGGCAGCAGGAGATCCTGGTGGAGCTAGCACAGACCTGAACCTTCATTAAGGTAGGGATCACTGAGTCTGCACATGACAGAAGATTGCATAGGATCACACATGCCCACGAACACACATGAGCTCTTAATAAAGCCCACAGGTGCATAAACAGTGTGGTACCGTGTCCATTTCCTGGTTTAGATACTTTCACTAAAGTTATTCCAGTGTAGAAAGCTGGGGCAGGCTACAGGCTTACTGTGTACTATTTATGCAGCTTCTTGTGAATCTAATTTATTTCTCAAATTAAAAGTACAGAGCAGAGATAAAGAGAAGGAATAGGACAGCCTTTTACTTATTTGCCTCAAAGCTATGGAAAAATGGGAAACTATGAAAGAAAAGGAGGTGGGACCTGAGAGACAGTACAAAGTACTTACCCGACAGACCTGGGTTTGATTCCCGGCACCACATATGAGTCCTGAGTCCTGCTGTGAGTCATCCTGAGCACAGAGCCAGGAATAAGCTCTTAGGGCTACTGGTGTGGTGAAGAAAGGAAGAGAGGATGGGAGGGAGGGAGGGAGGGAGGGAGGGAGGGAGGGAGGGAGGGAGGGAGGGAGGGAGGGAGGGAGGGAGGGAGGGAGGGAGGGAGGGAGGGAGGGAGGGAAGGACAAAGGAAAAACTTTCAAAAATTCTGTTGTCAAAACAAAAGTTCTCCAGGATTATCTCCCAGAACTCCAATTTCCCTGTGGCCACCATATACTTTTTAAAAAATCTGAACAGAGCCCTCTCAGGCGTGCCCACCATGAACAGGGCCCCTGCCCTCTCCCACTCTCACCCCCGTGGCCTTGGCTTTCCATCTTGCCTTTAATCCTCCTCTCCTAGGTTCACTCAAGCAGGTACCACAGCCAAGCTGTCAAATTCCGAGGGTTTCTCTCTCCTGTCCTGGGCTTATCTCACTCTTCCTCCTGCTGCTCTGCTTGCCTCTGTCCAGGGAAAGTCACTTCTGTCCAGAGTGCTCTGAGAAGCCCAGAAAGTCAGAGCAGAGATGTGAAGCAGCCTCGGGTTTGACCAAGCCTGACCTTCTGGGGTGATCTCCTACTCCTCTAGCTGCCACATTGTCCTGCAATGTTACCATCATTCAGGGTCTCCCTTTTTTTGAGAGTTCCTGAAAACAAAAATGATTTTCTTTCCCTCTGACCCAGGGCACCCAGCAGAAGGCCCACGGCAAGTCAGTCTATGATGAGTCTATATCCGGTCTCCTGAGCTAGACGACAGACTCCACGGCCACACTTGGCTTAGCAGCAATATCTTCAAATCCCAAACCATGAGGCTGGATTATTTGCCTTTTCCAGACACTGTAAAAAGGCAGCTAGAGAAATCGTGGCACCTAAAGTCAATGAAGACCAGAAATAGCCTCTGAACTATGCTGAGTTCAATAATGGAATAAATAACTCCTCCAGATCTGCTTCAGTCTCCATTGTGATGCTTTCTCTATTAGTTTCTAAATGTAGGATGGTCTTACATAGAACTAATTGTCCAGCTATCATTGTCTTTAGCCTGGAATTGGGGACTGGACCACAGGTGCCTATGGCGAGAAGATTCTAAATGTCAGTCTCCAGCAACTGGGGGGCTTTGTCCTCGAATCTCCAATCGTGGGAGTCGAGGAGTGTCTTCTCACAGGTCTGCTTTCTGAATGAATGTACATTCCCAGGTAATGAATGGGCAGTATCTGTAAATTCAGGAAAATATTATTTTTGATAAATGCCAATGCCCTAATCAAATACAGCTCCCTCTTCTATTTCCAGCTCAGCAACTGCAGGATAGAAGTGATGGTGAGTGACGGAGGAGCAAGGAGATTTTCAGGTAACTTTCTACCTAGACCCTATGATCTTAGTAGAACTTTAATAAGGATTAGAATGCTTTAATTAAAAAAAATAATAATGGGCAGATGCAGAATTTTTTTTCAAACTATCAGGTAGGAAACCCCCACTTGGAAAATATATTCCACCTAGGTCAGAGAGATAATCTGGGGTAAAGGCACTTGTCTTGTTCAAGGCCAACTCTGGTTCCATCCATGGCACTATATATAGTCTCCTGAGCCCCAGCAGGAGTGACCCCTAAACACAGACCCAAAAAAGTAAGCCCTGAGCAAAATCAGGTGTGACCGAGCCTCAAACAAAAGCAACAACAAAAATTCCGGCTTATAAATTCCTTCTTCAGGACTGGCCAGTTTGTGATGCTAAGGCTAAAACTCCAAATAATCACCCTGAAAAGGCCTCAGCAAGCCCCTTGGTGGAGCACGGCTTGTGCTGTCAGTCGCTTTGCTGATGAGCATGACTGAGGCGCATCCCTGAGGAAAGGAAGGAACTTCCTGCGGATTAGTAGCTGGAGGCCCGCCTGGGGTTCCCTGCCCTTGGAGGCCAAAAGGCCTCTCGGCCATCATCAGAGACTCACTGACTCAGAGGACACTCGACTTCACGACTCCAGCCCCTCTGTGTGACCCATCAGTGAGGACATTGACACCAGAAAGGTGACCTGATGTGCCGGGAAGTTCAGCAGGCAGCCTACCGACGCCTGCAATGTCGGGACACTTTACCCAGTTTCAAGCAGTGATTGGAGCTGAGCATGTTTCCTCCTCGAGCACAGCGGGGCTGCCATGGCCTCCTCCTCTCCCGAGAGGCCCATCAGGGGTCTGTCTGCAGTCCAGGGGCTTCCCAAATACACAGAAGAGTTACTGAGAGCAACACTGAGCCTTGTTGCTCCTTTTTTTTCCCCCTTTATTTTTAGCAAAAGGAAAAAAGAAATAACCCAGAGTCTTGGAGTGACTAACAATCCCTAATACAACTGTGTTAAGAGCCATTAGCAGGACTATTTGGAAAGTTTTGTTTTGTTTTCCCAAAGGCCCACACGCTGTGACAGGGAACGTCTCTGAGCCTGGAAGACGTTGCCCTGACACTTTCCACTTCCTGCGCATCCCCCCGTTACCAGGATGTGAATGGGGTGCGGAGGATGAGAGAAACTTCCTGAGGCCACTGAGCCGAGGCTGGGCTGACCCACACTGGAGGAGGCTCTGTCCATCAGGGCTGGAGGAGGAAATCTTGCTTCCTCTTAAGTCACTCAAAAGGTGGTACAGAGGCCTGGGTAGGAAATCGGTTCATTGTTGCTGAAGTCACAGGCTGTTTCTTACGACTCTGATTACCTCCACATGGAGCGAGAGAAGGGGGTTTGAAAAGTTTCCTCAATCACTTGGAGAAGCAAATGCATTAGCTGAAGAATCACCCTGTACTCCAGAAGGTCACATGATGCTCACAGCCATGACCGCCAAAAGCCAGGCACCCTGAGGACCTTGCCCTCCCCTAAGTAAAAGCTGACGGCGCCGCACTGCCAAAAACAAGCAGGACGCATGTCTGGTTTTGAAAGCTACTGCTCTGTGGTTCAAATGGGACTATTCAACATGCTTGGGAGGGAGCCCAGGGAAGGAAGGCATTTGGGAACTATTGTTAGCTGGAGAAAAAAAACACTCACACTGTAAACATGTATAAATGGTCTGGGTAACTTAGTTGCCCAAGATCCTGTTGAGAACTTTTACTCATTATTCTTGTTATTGTTATTATCGGAGACATTCCCTCCTACACATCCTTCCTTGCTCCTGGCAGGAGATATGTCTTGATCAAAAGCAAAGAATATTCACTCTTCCCTTCCAATTATGAAGGACAGGCTGGTTGGGGGTGAGGGGTGGAGGAGAAGCACGCTGTCACAGCATTTTTCCACCATTAGTAAGGAACAGGAATTTTCACAGGCATGAGCCAAGCAGAATAACTTCATCCAAAGAGTAACTTTCAAATGGAAATATAAGGCCCATGATTTAGAAAGCTCTGAAGAACCATTTTGGAACACCTTTCAGAAAGGAGGTATGGAAAACATGCTTTCTATCAAGCCCAAAGAGACAAGACACCTCACATGGCCAGGGACGGACTAGCATCAGGTAGGAGTCTACACGAAAGAAGGCATAATATAAATCGGAAATTCAGAAAGGAGGCTGCAGCACCTCCTCCTTTCAATAAGGTCTTGGCGAACCTTGTTTTGCCTGTCATGAATTCCTGAGATCAAAAGTGGAAGGTCCAGGTTCAAAAGTTCCGTGATCAGGGCCGAAGTGATAGCACAGTAGGGAGGGCGTTTGCTTGGCACGCAGCCGACTGGCGTTCGATCCATGGCATCCCACATGGTTCATCCATGCACCCCCAGGAGTAATTCCTGAGTGCAGAGCCAGGAGTAACCCCTGAGCACTTCTGGGTGTAACCCAAGAAGTAAAAAAAAAAATTCCATGATCTTTTCCTTGGTCAAATTCTCACCTTTCCTCTGTGCTCTCACAATGCCTTCCTCCTACTTCTATAGGAAGAGTTCTTGCAAACATGAAGAGCTAAAGTCAATGTTCACTGGATAGGTGAATCCCTGCATGGTCTGAGAATCAGGGACAGGGCTTTCAGGGAGAAAGCACAGCCTATATTCCACAAACGTTTAGGGACTATCTAGAAGCACATTCTCGGGAGACTCTCTTTCTGCAGAGAACACAAGAATTTGATTCCTGATGACTTTTTATAAAATAAAATGTGGTGCTTTAAGATATAAATTTACGAATCACACCCAAAGCAAGGAAGGAGGACCAGTAACATTCTCTTCCACTTAGGGTAGAGTTAATATCACCACTACATCTGTGAGAGGAAGAGCACTGTCCTTGGGAGTCAGTTTTCTCCCAGGTAGGTAGGCATTAAAGCCAAGCAGTAGAAAGTGTTCTGGGGCCAGAGTGATAGTACAGTGGGTAGGGAATTTGCCTTGCATGCAGCCAACCCAGGTTCAATCCCCAGCATCTCATATGGTCCCCCAAGCACCGCCAGGGGTGATTCCTGAGTGCTGAGCCAGGTGTTACCCCTGAGCTTTGCTGGGTGTGACCCAAAAAGAAAAAAAGAAAGAAAGAAAGTGTTCTTCCATCTCACAGGCAGGAGGGAAAGGAGAGGGGAAAAGAAAGGAAGGCATTTTGTTCTCATGATTGGGACCACCTTCACGGGGAAGAAGTTCTGAGGGTTTGGAGAGCCACCTCCCCTTCCTCTGACCTAGCTCCTCTTCAGAATTGTTTGCTGCAGGGTGTGGCTCGGAAGCCTCCCCTTCCAGCCCCTGCAGCCGCCCCCTCCATCTGGGGCTCCACCACTTAATTCCCAGCAGCTGGCTTTGTTGCTGCAACAAGTGGGAACTCTTTCTTAATGTGGCACAGAGGTGTCTGTAGGCAGTCACCCATGGGACACCGCTGGCCACAGCTGGCTAACTGTGGTTTTAGAGACTTGTTTGTGCTCCTGTGACTAATACTTACCTATGCCGACTGGCTGGCAGGAGACCTCTCTCCTACACATCTGGCACTTGGAATACAAACGCTGACTCCCCAGACGCTGCCAGACTCATTCACAGCCAGGTGAGGGGGCTGGCTCGGGTGGCACTAAAGAGCAAGGGCCCCAGAGCTCAGAGACCCCAGGAACATACCTTCCCCACTCACTGGGATAACAGAGGTGGGCTGCCTGAAATAGTAGGGAGGAGATTCGATGGCCTTTACCTTACCTCATCAAACAAATCTATTCACAAAAAAATATATTTAAAGAGAGCCAGCTAGGTTCAAATCAATCGAGAATTGAGAGAGCTGTGCGGCACATGGCAGGCTTCTGGGGTTGTAAGAATTAGTAAACAAACAAGTGAGTGAGTAAATGAATGGAAGGACTGATAAGGAGACTTGGAGGAACGGAGAGGCAGCCTCAGTATTCTAGGAATTCATCCAACAGATACCCACCATCCATGAAAATGACTAATGAACAGATTGAATACATTATGGTTCCTCTGTGATCTGGATGATAATACTTTATGACTGTGAGAATAATAATAACGGCCAGGGATGTGGCTCACTGGTAGAGAGCACCTGCCTTGCAAGTGTGAGGCCCTGGGTCAAGACCTGACAACACACACACACACACACACACACACACACACAAATAATGATGATGATGATGATGAACATCTTTACATGCATGTGGATATAAAAATTATCTAAGATCTACAAGATGAACAGAGTGGCCAAGAGGTTCAGTAACATAAGGAACCAAAGCACCCATTTAGTGCTGCCACAGAGATGCATGACTGTGGGCTAGATGGAGATGGAAACTTTCTTCCTATGATAAATTTGTATCTTTTGAATTTTATGCCTTTTACACTTCCAAAAACATAACAAAATATTTGTTAAAAATTTAAAAATATCTATAGAAATTAACATATACAACATAGGTCACAAAATACATACACTGAGCTAGAGAGATAGTACATAGGCAGGGCGTTTGCCTTGCACGTGGCTGACCCGAGTTTGATCCCCATTATCCCATATGGTCCCCCGAGCACTGCCAGGAGTAACTCCTGAGTGCAGAGCCAGGAGTAATCCCTGTGAATCGCTGGGTGTGACCCAAAAGGCAAAAAAAAAAAAGTGTATTGTGATGCTACTTACTATTATTATATTTTAATACAAGACTGAAGCAATAGTACAATGTGTAGGGCTCTTGCCTTGCATGTGGCGACATCATTTTGATCCCCTGTACCACATATGGTCTTTTGATCCTCATCTGGAGTTATTCCTGAGTGCAGAACCAAGAGTAAGCCCTGAGCACCACTGGGAATGGCTCCAAAACCAAGATTATAATAAATTTAAAAATAAAATACTCTTTATATTGTGTGGACATACTCAGAGGTGTATGTTAAGATAACATTTTTAAGTTGTAGGAGGAGTATAGTGTGGGGATTTCACTTTCTATACTGTATTGTGTTGTCGTATTGTATATTTTTGAATTGTTTAAAGGGCTTATAATGATGTTGTTCAGAAATTTAAAAGCAAATTTTAAAATGAGAAAGCTCAATAGACACTGTTCAATTAAAAAAGGGGGGGAAGGCAAAAATCGTATAGCATAAACCATGCAACCACTTGTGTGGGGAAAGTGGCTCATGAACACAGAGGTCCTCTGAAGAATTCATGTACAACTGGCATCACCAGTACCTTTGGAGTGGTAAAGGAAGGTAAAAAGGTAGACTAATGGGTAAATGCACTTTGTGTGGAAAACAACTTGCCGACTGTCTTTCTGTGGCATGTTACATATAACCTAGTATTTTAACCTAGTATTTTAAGCAAATGTTTAATTATTTTGACTTTTTAGATACAGAACATGGGGTCTGGGAGATAATACAGAGGTTAAGGCATTTGCTTTGCATGTGGCCATCCCTAGTTCAGTCCCCACATACAGTCCACTGAGCACCCAGAATCACCAGGTATAGCTCTGGAGGCCCCCAAATACTGGGTAATCCCCGATACTGCAGGGAGTTGCACCACATCCTTCACAGGGAACTGCCAGCTGTTTGGCTGAGAATTATAAAAGGAGCCCCCAGGTTTACTAAGCACCACTCAGGAGGTCCCACCCCAAAAACAAAAGAAAAGAAAAACAGAAATTATTCTTTTTATACCACATTTATGTCAATAAGAGGAAAAGCCCCAAATAATTTGAAAACCAAGTGGTTTATACCCTTCAACACACACAACTCTCATTCAAGAACACAATGTTTTCTTGGGAGCCTGTAATCCCGGGCACCCACAAAACACCTCCTCAGAAGAGTAAAGCACAACCCCTGCTCTCTCAGCAAGTATCATCCATCTAACACCCAGATGAGAGGCCCCACCCTGTGTAAAACAATATTGAGACAAGACTAAAATCCAACTCTCGCAATCTTTGCTCTAAGCAAATTATTCTAATCATTTAAGAACTGCTTATTGGGATGCATACTTTGTGCAAAGACTGACAACTCACACCCCCATCAGACTCTCATACATTCAGGATCACAGAGAATGAGGCTCACTTTTGAAAAATCCATGGGTAGAGTGTAGCTCCCATTGAAAACCTCATCCTCTGCAAAAAGTCACAATTCTACTTACAGGTCCACAATTTGCCTAGACAATTTTCTCATATGGAGATCCTAAAATAAATGCTTTAAAATTGGCTTGACTCTCCAAGAGTCCCAAAAGAAAGTTCCTCTGCTCCCACAGAGCCTGGCCTGGCTCAGGTCTGGGAAGATCAGCTGCTGATAGTCTTTTAAGTGGCCTATCTGCTCCTTTTTCCTTCCCAATGAACACCATTGATAAATGGAGTGATTCATGGTTCACCCCAAAGGTCTTTTGCCTGTTGGTCAGTCCAAATATTAAGTTTCTTTTTATTTTGGTCGTGGGGACATACCTAATGGTGCTCCAGGATTACTCCTGACTGTGCTCAGGGTACAATATCCCCTGTCCTGTCTTCTTCCCAGGTCTCCTCTTATTCACTTATTGCCAACACTAAGACCCAGTCTCGACTGAGCTTTCTTTCTTCTCTGGTTACTCATTCTAGACAATGTGCTTATCCCATATTCTCGGGCTTCTATAGGTTACCTTTTTGGCAATTTGCTACGTATCATCCTGGGACAGATGACTCTTCTCTTACCGTGAATTCTCTGACTCATATTTTCTGATAATGATTACAATGATAAGGACCTAGGTCTTCTGGGGCAGCAGTAGAAATGCACCAGCATGATCAAATGGCAGAAGTCATGGTTTGGAGATAGAGCCTGAAATTGAGAAGGCAACCAGATCAAATGCCACCAGAGCCTTTTCAATGCCTTCCTGTCACTACTGGAAAACCAAGGTGAGGGAGAGAGAAAGGGAGGTGAGCTGTGTCTGCACCTTCCCCTTTATGGACCATCTCAGACCCTGTCAGCATCCCATGGCTTGAGCCTAATGTGGGGCCTAGAGGCAGAAAGGTTGGTTTTTCCTTCATTCTTCCCTTGCTCCTTACCCAAAATCACCTTCAACACAGTGTTGGGAAACTTAAATGGTCACATGTTAAAATAAAATGAAGCCCCATTATAATGGAGCCCAAGATATAATGGAACCACATGTCACACCATTCATAAAAGTTAACTCAAAGTGGACTAAAGATCCTGAGATAAGACCAGAATCTATCAAATACATTAAGGAAAACAGGCAAAACTCCTCTTTTGCCTGTGTCTTCAATTGATCTGAATCCAGAGAAAAAGTAAAAAAAAAAAAACCAAAAGTGACAACATCAAACTAAAAAGACTTAGAGATGCCCAGTAGGCATATGAAAAAAATCACTCATCCATCACTTGTTATCAGAAAAATCCAAATCAAAACAACAATGAGATACCATCTCATGACCATAAGAAGGGCATACATCAAAAATACTGGAAAGAACCAGTGTTGGCTGGGGTGTGGTGAGATTGGAACATCATTCGCTGTTAGTAAGAATGTCATCTGGTTCAGCCTGCATGGAAAACAGTATGGAAATTTCTTTTAAAAAGAAACAGAAATACTAATTCAAAAGGACATGTGCACAACTACAGTTACTGCAGCACTAAGTACAATGGCCAAGATACAGAAACAACCCAAATGCCCAACTCATAGGAATGGATAAAGTAGTTGTGGTATGTGTACACAGTGGAATACTAAGCAGCTGTAAGAGAAGATTAACTCATGGGGTTCAATGCATTGTGGATAGAACCAGAGGTATCATGTATGCAAAGTTAGTTAGAAAGAGAAGAACAAATATTGGATGATTCCACTCCTCTGAATAGAGAGAGACGGAATAAGGGAATAGACAATATTAAACAATGACAAACCATTGACCTTGAATTACAAAACTTATGCCAATAACTGGGGGGAGGGTAAGGATGGGGTGAATGAAGACCAAACTGTCACTGTCATCCCGTTGCTCATCGATTTGCTTGAGCAGGCACTAGTAACGTCTCCACTTGTTGTTACTGTTTTTGGTATATTGAATATGGCACAGGTAGCTTGCCCGGCTCTGCCGTGTGGGCGAGATACTCTCAGTAGCTTGCCGGGCTCTCTGAGAGGGGCAGAGGAATCAAACCCGGGTGTAGAGGAGACAAAGAAACAGTGGTAGAGGGTCATAGGCACTTTGGTGGAGATGAGATGCAGGACCCTTGTGCATCAGAATCATGTATTTTGACACTATTGCCACCATCTTCCCAAAACTGGAATAAAATGTAAAAATAAACAAAAGGGGATAGAGACATAAGTGCTTGCCTTGTACACTGCAGTTTCCTGGCACCACCAAGGGTAATCCCTGAGCCCGGAATAAGGAGTGGGCCCCCCAAAAAACAAACAAAATACCAAAGTTTTTAAGTCATATTGTAGCATCTAAAGTTATGCCTCCTTGAGAATATCTGTATCTCCTTAAGCAGAGAGTCAGGAGTAAGCCTGTTTCCACTGCCAGGCATAAAAGTGGGAGGACGGAGAGCCAACAAAGTGGGATGTCAGAAGAAGAAGTGATTTATGACCTTCTCCTCTCTGTCCCTGTGCAAAATAAAGGGATTGGGAAATATCTGGAAGTTAATTCCAGCTGGCTTCCTCGCATGCCAGTCCTGCCTCTCCGCCTTGATGTCGTGCAGCAGACAAGGCTGGGGCTTTGCTGTAGACAGCCCGGATGGATCCTCCTTCCCAGACACAAGTTGCTGCTGTGTGACCCAAAGGTGAACACATACACCCCACAGGTTGTTAGGAAACCGGGGAAGATCATTGACAAGACAACACAGAAACCTCCAGGAACAAGCTGCCTGGGGTCAGCAGTTGCTCACCCTTATTGTGCACTGATATTAAGCATTAGTGAGTTTGAAAGTTAAAAAGTTTAACTTTCTCTCCTGAGTTGGCTAGTTGACAGCTGACACTGAAAGTAAAGCAATTCCCAAACTGTTACGATTAAGGATGAGGATTGCTGAATGCAAAGAATAGTATAAAAAAGAGCTCAGCTCATTTATGATTCTGACACTCAGGAGACACCATAGCTTAAACAAATCCATAACTCACAGAGTGTTATTTATTTACTCTGTGACCAGTAGACTGTGTCCAGCCAAACTACCTCTGATCATTCTGAAGCTAGGGTCCATCAGCTGATGTCCCTATGAAGTTGGACATTCCAGATAAAATATGCCTAATATCCACTGATCTTGGCAAAGTGTTCCAGTGTGGATGAACATAGACTCATCGTTTTTACATGACTGTGAGCCTCCCAATAACCATCATTACAACCCACATTTCACCAGCAGGTGGGTCCAGAATTTCTACTCAAGAAGACAAAATGGCTAAAAGGGGGAGTAAGGACACTTAAACACTTGAGGGCAACTTTAAGAAAGATTGTAATGTTTCCTTAGAATTTCACATGCAGTAGTAAGAATAACAATTGTCCAGGTCAAAAATCAGTCTGTGGGCTGAGGTAATAATACAACAAATAAGGTGCTTGCCTTGCATGCAGCCAACACTGGTTTGATTCCTGGCACCACAAATAGTCCTCCAAGCCCACCAGGAGTGATCCCTGAGCACCACCAGGTGCAGCCCCAAAACATCATCATCATCATCATCATCATCAGGCATTATGAAGGGTCCAGGGAGATTGCTGAAAGAGCTGCATGCTTTGCATGCAGGAGCCCCAGGTTTGATACCTGGCACTGCACCATCTCCTCCAACCCCTGCACTGCTGGGTGCCTTCAAGCACTGGCCCTGAGCACTTCTGGGTGTGGCCCCCAAACCAAACAAGATATAGGAAGACCTCTGTTGTCATTACTGCCTGCCGACGACTAAGCAGGGGCTGATGGAGACCCTGCAGGGTGACAAATCGATCTTTTGACTCAGACCCAGCACCTACCCCTGCTCACCAGGTGAATTTGAGAGACTTCCAAGCTTTGACTCAGGAGAACAAGGCAAAGCCCTGCAGGAGGGCTTCAACTAGACGGAGACACTGAGAAACACCCAGTGAGGAAGGTAGTGCCCGGGCGCCCCAGAGAGGGGCTGTGGAAGGTGTGCAAGGCTGCAGGCAGCTGGGACTCTTGTGGAAGGGTTGGGGAGTGGGGAAAGGTCAGCAGGCCCGCCCTCATTGTTCCTTGCTGCTAACTGAAAACAAAGGGAAAGGTAAATGTTATTTCAGATCTTCTTGCCTAGGCAGATGATTGTAGTGGTCAGGAGGAGCCCTCTCCTGTTTGGTTTTGTTTTGTTTTTTTTCAATTGATGACACTTCCCCATGCAAGCTAAATGGTTGAGCAACCCCCTGATTCCCAGGTTCAGCCCTTCATTCTTTCCAGGGACTCTTAATAGCCCTGACTTGCCTGTCTCTATGAAGATCATCCTGCCAAGAATGGAAGCAGGAAAAGCAAGCTTCGGGAGGTTTTGGCAAGTCCATCTGGTGGCCAGGCCACTCCGAAGCGACTGTTCTGCTAGGGTTCTGGTTTGCAGCCATCTAGCTTGCGGGCATCCCGAGCCCTAAGACACAGCCTCTCAAGACCCACGGTGGGTCAGAACATGGCCTTTCCAGCCACAAGAGATCTCTTAAAAGAAGGAAAAAGAAAATGACAGAGAAGAAGCCTGTCTGCCATAGAGGCGGGCTGGCAGGGGCTGGGGGTGGGGTAACAAGAGGGAAATTGGGGGCATTGGTGGTGGGAAATATACGCTAGTAAAGGGATGGGTGTTGGAACATTGTGTGACTGAAACCCATTCATGAACAACTTTGAAACTGTGTATCTCACAGAGATTTAATAAAAACGTCGGTGGAGGGGGGAGGGATTGTTTGAAGGCCAGCTATTGCCTCTTATCATCAGAAACCATGCTATAGATCTGAAACACTTGATGAACTGATCATTCATCACGAGGAATAGGTTTGTGGGCAAGAGTCTCCCACTAACAACCCCCCCCCCTCATTAACTAGTATTGCAGCTGCCAAAAGGTGAGAGCACTGGTTCTGAGTATCAGGAATGTTTCTGTTAGATGGGAGGACAAGGATGAAAAGGGAGATTTATGCAATGCAAACCATCACACTCTCTCTCTTTCTTTCTTCCTTGGATTTTTCTCTCTATCGAGTAAAGTTCAGTTTTTAGAGCTCAAACCCGGTTGTAAACAGTGTTTAAAACCTTTGCACCGCTTTACTGCAGAATTTATGATCTGTTTACATTTGAGGCGAGGAGCAGGCAAGAGGGGTAATCCTGAAGTCTTTGGTAGACAACTCAAAAGAAAAAAGGGGAATGCAGGAGACATGAATAAAAATACTTCCTTGTTCCATCCTTGATTTGTGGGTGCAGAATTCTCCCAGAGGTCATGCCCTCAGGAAATTGGTCCAACCAGCCCTTTGTAACCATTAGAATAAGCCCCTGAGATCTTAAGAGAAACTTCCAGAAACCCACAGATTTGGGGATTTAGAAAAGGCACAAGAGAAAATCAGAGGCAGGTGCCTTGGCAGTAATCTGAGGTGTTGCCAGCTCAGATTCCTTCTGGGAACCAGAGATCCCTTTGGCAGAATGCTGCAGGGTCCTCCTTGCATGCAGGAGACACAGTGGCTGGGAAGGGAAACTTCCAAACAGAAATCTGGTACAAACTGTCTTTTTAGAGAGGGCTTCAGAGGCCCAATATGGGTTTAGCAGCCAAATAATTAGGAATTTTCTGCGAGATTAATCTAGAGAAGATTAAGATCCCTCCTTGGCATTAATGAACTAGTTGTCGTCTTAGTTGCAGAAGTTTGAATATAAAATTGTGGACCAAGGAGACATGCTAAAGACCTACCACAAGGCTCAGACCTACTGTTTACTTCCACCTCTCAGGACCCACACAACAGGGACACGGAAACATCAGTGTTTGCGCTCAAAGGCACAAAAGTGTGACAATGCACTGAAAATGTCAAATACTTTTATGACTAATAATGGCAACAACGGCGATGATAAACACAGTTGACTTGAATCCCTAATTTAGAGTAAGTGGATTTTATTATTTGGAAAGGGTGGTTCCTTGGGGGTTGGGGTTTGGGCCACCCCGGGCAGTGCTGGAGGTTGCTCCTGGTTCTGTGCTCTGAGAATCATGCCATGGTGGAATCAAATCCGGGTTGACTGTGTGTAAGGCAAGTGCCAGAACCTATCTCTGGATAGGTTCTGAACCTATCTCCTATCTCTGGAACTCTAGAATGAACGGATTTGAGGAAGAGAGTAAATGTTTCCTTTCCCTAACATGGCCACAGATAACACTCGGGGTCAGCTTTAGCTTCGAGGGCAGCCTTGGTCCTTAGGACTTCTTCCTTAGTCTAGATAGTCTCTGAGACTTTCTTTTTCTGAGTTTTGGGGTTTGCTTTTTGGGTTTTAGGCCACACCCATTGCTGTTCCAGGGCTACTCCCAGCTCTGTGCTGGACGTCACTCCCCAGGGAGCTTGAAGGACCATGACATGCTGAAAATAAAACCTGGGCCCCCTGCATGTACGTAGGCACTCAGCTGGATGAGCTCTCTCTCCAGCCCTGCAATTTTTGTTCTTCAGAGTGTGTGGTCATGGCTGGCAATAGGCGTTGCCATATTTCAGGGCGAAATCACTAGGTAGGGTCAAGAAAACTGGGTTCCCGGGTAGAGTATTTTGCAGGTTGGAGACTTGGAGTTGACCTTGAGAATGACATGGCCCTTGAGCACCACCAAGAGAGACTCCCCCCCCTAAGCACTGAGCTGGGTGTTGCTCCTGAGCACCATGAGTATGACTGAAATACAACACGCAAAAGGAGGGAGAGAGAGAGAGAGAGAGAGAGAGAGAGAGAGAGAGAGAGAGAGAGAGAGAGAGAGAGAGAGAGAGAGATGGGTGTTGGAACACTATATGACTGCGGTGATTCAATAAATAAACAAATAAATGAAAATGAACGAATAAATGCCTCCCCCCACACACACACCTGGTTTCCATTCTGAGTTCTAAGACTATCTCTGAAGTCAGGGAAATTGTTCCCTTTGGACCTCCAATTTTTAGGTCAAAGATAAACCAAGTCTCATTAGTCCGGTCCAGTACTAAATTCTTAAGATTCTCTATCAAGTCACAAGGAACTAAATTTTAAAAGTAGTAAAAAATTGACATCAGGATAGTTTTTTTGCTCTGTCATGTGGTAACAAAAGGAATCTACTGCAAATCAAGAATTAACTTGGATTTCCAAGAACCTTTTATTTTTTTAGGGACTCTCCAACTCTTCTCTTCTCCAGCTTTGCTAGGCATTCCCATAGGCTGCGCCTTCAGTGTATGGCTGAAAGACAAGAGGAGAATCATTAACATTGACTTAAGGAACTTGGGTACTACTATTTGACTTTTCACTGGGTATCTTAGATATTTGAAACAGAATCTATTAATGTCTGGATTAAAGGAAAGATGCCAGTGTAAATGCACCCTGGTGGTTCCTGAGATGCTTCTGCCCAATTCAGAATTCAGCAGTTATTGCAGCCCACACAAAGTTGCCTTCAGGTTGAGCAGGAAACTGTTTTAATTGGTCCATGTTCCACTCTCCTTGGAGTTCCCTTAAGTCTGTGTGTTAGTTTATGTTATATAAACTAAACTGCCCCAGGTCAGAGAAAACAGGGCTCCTAAAACACTTTTTTTTCTCACCATCAGCATTGACCCAAGAAATGCAATACCAACCAGTATGGCCGAGAAACTTCAGAATCGTTCTATGTATGATTTTGAATTCATTCTTGGGCATTGCACGTTCAGTTGCCAAAATACCCTTGCCAAATTTTTCACAACTTCCACATTCAGTTATGACCCCCGAGGGGGTCATGACCCAAGGATTAAGAAGTGAAGATATAAAGTCTTGAGGGAACAGGTTACTTATAGGTTTAGATTTTATCTCCAATTCCCAACATAAAGGAGATCATGTGAGTGAGAAACTGTAAACAATAAAGCCATATAATGACAGCGCACTCATTTTGATCTTTGATCTATAGTACCCCAAACTTCTGGGTAATTGAAATTTCCTCACAAACTTGAAAAGACATAAATGATTTCTGAACCTTCAAATCTACCCAACTCAGGGTACGTTGGGGGGGTTGTTTGGGGACTGCTCCCAGCTCGGTGCTCAGGAGCTACTACTCCAGACTTGAAGGGTTGCTCCAGGCAGTTTTAGGGGTTGAACACGAATGTGCAGCACACAAAGTTTGTGCTCCAGCCCCCTATTTGGGATGCATTTTCTTGCTACTGCCTAATTTCCACAAAACCACATCATTTATGCTGAGTAAATCTGTGCTAGATAATACGTAGAGCCTGTGGGTAGGAGGGGCTGGCTTATCCACCAGCCCACCTTAACTTTATCTCAATATTCTTGAAAATTAAAACTTATTGCCATGGACTTTGTTTCAGAAAAGCAGTATCAAAGGTGGCTAAGATTTCTAAGTGACAGGGTGTGGTGCAGGGGCTGGGGGTAGTGATAAGAAACTCATGGGGGAAAAAAAACTGTTGAGTCCCCAAGAATCGTCAGTAGTGCAGGCAGGGAGAAAATGCTTACAATAAGAAACTCACTTTCATACCCCCAAAGAGGTTCCTGGATATGCATTTTAGTTGATAAGACAAATTATTCAAAATGGCCCGGGGGCTAGAGAGATAGTACAGCAGGTAAGAAACTTGCCTTGCAGGTAGCAGACCCTGGTTTGATCTTCTGCACATGATAAGTTCCCCATGCCCTGCAGGAGTGAACCCTGAGCACATCTGGGTATGGCTCAAGACAAAAACAAACAAAAATGAACAAATCAAAATGACCTAAATAATTTTCTCTACTTGGGGTTCTCTGTATTTCTAGCACCTAGAAATATACATGTTTTCTCTTGTTTGGGGTTTGTTTTTCTTTTGGTTTTTGTCTCACACATTCAAGGCAAGGGCTCCACTGATAAGCTACATCCTGAGCCCTAGAGATGTGTTAAAAACTATCGAATGATGATTAGATGGACTTACCAAAAAATTAGTGGCTGCTAAACTAACACCGGTTCACCTTGCTCTTGGGATTTGATTGATAAACATGTGATCCACATCACATTACAGATTCATCAGTGATTGTAGAGGAGGAGCCTATTGAGGACGATTCTCACAGGTGAAGCATCTGAGGTTTCTCGGTGACTCCAGCAAAAGCACGGGAGGACTAAAGCCAAGACCTCGCTTCTAAACCCTCCAGAAACAGGAGGAATGCACTGACGCTCATGAACCATGAGACCTAGGATTCATCCTGATAGCTCTGAGAAAATTGTCTCTCAGCCTCGGTCTTTCATCTGAGAAAATAAAGAAAATAAAATATCGACCACATTAGACTTTTCATTTTATGGAGGAAGCAGAAACATTAAGCAACACTCAGCTGTGCTCAGGGCTGACTCCTGGTTCTGCCACATTAAACTTTCACTAAGAATATGAAAAGGAAGGCATGTTATCCTCCTGCCTCTGTGGAACCAAGAAGACAAAAACAATGCTCTGTATGGACGCACTGTACATGGAACGCCAGGCAGCCTGCTGATTCAGAACCATCATCAGAGGTGACTCCTCTGAGAGACAGCAGAAGGAATCCCTGCTAATGGAAGATGCCCATTCAGCATCAATGTTAGCTCCAGCATGAGGGAGCAGAGCATGGGTGGAGCTGACACCCCCACAGTCACACACTCTCCCTCCCTCCCTCTCTCTCTCTCTCCCTCCCTCCCTCCCTCCCTCCCTCTCTCTCTCTCTCTCTCTCTCTCTCTCTCTCTCTCTCTCTCTCTCTCTCTCTCTCTCTCTCTCTCTCTTCCTCTCTCTCTCTCTCTCAGAGCAGGAGCCAAGAGGTTGAGGTGTGGAGAGGACAGTGTCTCAATCTCGCGGCATCTCCCTGCCTATGAGTGTGGAAAATTACTTCAAAAGGACAGACTGAGCCAGGAAAGATAACACGGGGGTTAAGACACTTGCTTTGCAAGCATGTGTCCCCTATTCATTCCCTTGTACCACATATGGTTCCCTGAGCAGCCAGGAGTGATCCCTGAGCACAGAGCCAGAAGTAAGCCCTGAGCATGCCAGGTGTGACTCAAAACAAACAAACAAAAAACAACTAGAGAGCAAAGTATAACTGCAGGATATTCCTAAATTCCAAAGCAAAGACAAAAGGATCATTGAACAATCGACTCAGACAGCCCATCCCGTCTCCTGGTGTGGGAGTAGGGGGTGGTGACTTTTTACTGTTATTTGCTAACAGCAGCTTTGAAATTCTTCATTACACATTTTTCTGCAACCTTCTCATCTGTCATCTCCCCTTCATCATACTCAAGCATCTGTCCCTCAGCACCTATCCCAGGAAGTGCTTGGTCCTGCTAGATCCAATGTTTCTCTGTTGAATTTTTACCTCTTCTAAACCCCTCACTTCTTCCTAACTCCACAAAGTAAAGCTGGGCAGTCCCACTGTCTCGTATTTCAAACCTGGCACATTTCCAAAGACATTTCCAGCAAGATGCTGATCATCGTAGAACATCCAGCACAGTGAGAAGCAGCTATAGCTGGAGAGCACACGTGCCCCCACTCTATCTGAGCACATTGCTTGGATTTCCAGAGGGAATTTTTGATTGGTCAGCCCGGCAGCCATCTGACCACTTTTCAAGTGAATCTTACCCCCTTTCTTCCCCTTTGGAGCATCTATCCTTTGCTGACAGTTCTACCTTTATCCCAACTCCAGTAGTGCAACCTGATTACAAAGTCATACCAAATTTAAAATACTCCCATTTACCCTTGCCTAAATGCTTGATGCAGGGTTGAACATGCAACAGGTGTCAATAAAAAGTAGAAGAGACTTTCTGAGGAAAGACTGACCTTGTGTTTCTTTTCCTGTTTTTGTTTTGGTTTTGGTTTGGTTTTTTGTTTAGCTTTTTGGGTCACATCCAGGGATGCTCGGGAGTTACTCCTGGCTCTGAGCTCAGTAATTTATCAGGGGACCATATGGGATGCAATCGGATCCAGACTGGCCATGTACAAGGCAAATGCCCTGCCTGCTGCACTGTCAGCCTCACCTTGTGTTTCTGAGAGAGCTATGGGGTGCAGCTCTCTCCCATACCCACTCAGGCAGAGAAAGGAGCTGAACCCGACCACAGCCTAAGATGAAGCAGCCCTGGGACTGGCAGAAGGAAATGGCTGAGAGAAGCTGCGTCTCAGATCATAGATTTGAGTCTAGTCTAAAGCCAGTCCTATCTCTGATATCTAATGACATCAGCTACTTGTTTAAGTCACTTTCCCCTGAGGCTTTTGCCTCTCACAGTCAAAAAGCATTCTAGTGGACTCAAGCCTTCTCATTATCTATATTCTGATCTAGACCACCAGTTCTTGACTGACAGGGGCCAGAGATTTCACTGTTTCCCACAGTAAAAGGAATAACATTGCGGGAGTATTGTCTGAGTATTCAACAATGGGCTGGTCTTAGTGTAAACTCCTTGAAGCCAGAGTTCTTGCATTTTGTGTATTGTCTTTGTACCCAAAAGGATTGGTTTGTACTCAGTATTATATTTGGTGACTTAGGTAAAATTTCTGGCATGTTTCAGTGGTAAGCAGGAAATTGTCTATGCCAAGCCCCAAATCTGCTCCTGAGCTCCACGCTATGCCAAACCACCACCACCTTCATCTACAACTTCTGTATGCTTTCTCCAAAGGCTCCTGATGCCTACCGAAGTTCCCTTGCAGTGGTGCTAAATTCCCTGAGAACCCATTTTATTTTTTCTCTTTTTCTCTTTTTTGTTTGTTTTAGGGTCATATCCAGAAGCGTTTAGGGTTTACTTCATGTTCTGTGCTCAGGGTTCACTCCTGGCGGGCCTCAGAGATACCCTATGGGATGACAGGGACTGAACCCAGGTCAGCGCATACAAGGAAGCACTCTACCCGCTCTACTATCTCTTGGCCCTAGGAACCCTTTCTGATCATGCACTTCATAAGTTTCCCCATCACTCACCACCCCATGGACTGCATTTACCAGAATGAAAACACTTTAGCATTGGTCTTTGTTAATGTTTCCCATATGTTTGAGCATGGCTGATTGTACCATGGATCGTGAATTTCCATGTGGCAAGTGTGCTGGAAGGAAGGTTTGCTCAAATTAAACAAGAGGGAAAAATCACAGAGAAGATGGGAATTTCACTACCCCTTCTTTGTTCTGGCTGCAGCTTTAGAATACCACCACCCCCTGATCATCTGCTTCCTCTCCCTATTTCCTCGTTCCAAAAAAGGACCTTTCCTCTGTCCTGGTACTTCCAAGCTCTACCGCTCTCTACTGAATTTTCTAATACTATATTATAGTCTGAATGTGTTGCTTTGTTATTTCATCCAATTGATAAAAAACAGGAGAAATGATGGGAATTTGACACACATTAGAAAAGATACACATTAGGCAGAACAGTCTGCAAAGTCCTTTGGGTGGATATTTACCTACACTGTCTCCGTGCTAAATATTGCCTTAGGAAGCGCCTGATAAGATACCCCAAGAACTCTAATAGATATGGATCATTTTTCTGTGAAAATTTATTTTGTTATTTACAAAACACTGTTATGTGTATTCTCTTATTTTGATGATGATAGTGTATAAAAATGCATAAAAATAAAACCTTCCAAAGCTGCCACCCAGTTGAAAATGCTACTCTAACCTTACCTTCCCGATAAAAATACTGAATGCCCTGAACAAATGCGATGACTCTTGGTGCCTGTATTGCAAACCATAATGCACAAAAGGAGAGAGAGTAGGGGTGCCTGCCACAGAGACAGGCTGGGGTGAGAGGGGGGAGTTGGAGGATGATGGGAGGGAGACAGGGGACATTGGTGGTGGGAGATGTGCAGTAATGGAGGGATGAGTGTTGGATCATTGTGTGACTGAAGCCCAATCATGAACAGCTTTGTAATGGTCTATCTCATTGATATTCAATAAAAATTACAAAAATAATAAAAAATAATAAAACCGGGGCTGGAGTGATAGCACAGCAGGTAGGGCGTTTGCCTTGCACGCGGCCAACCCGGGTTCGAATCCTAGCATCCCATATGGTCCCCTGAGCACCGCCAGGGGTAATTCCTGAGTGCAGAGCCAGGAGTAACCCCTGTGCATCGCCAGGTGTGACCCAAAAAGCAAAAAAAAAAAAAATAAAATAAAATAAAATAAAACCTTATGATCCAAGCAGTTCCTCATGCATGCCACATGGTACATATATGGGAAAGCAAGTCATTTGTAATCTTTACAAATCTAGGACAACTACCTTTTTTGTAGGTAGGTTCATTTTCTACTTGATCTATAGAAGGAAAAAGAGACTGGAAGCTATGCTCATCTTACTTTCTATATTTTTATATGATGACTATCTCCACACCTTGGAATGTTCATTGGCAGGAAAAGGCTATTTCTTCCTGCTAAGAAACCTAATAGCAAGGCAAGCAACTTGCCAGGAAGTGGTGTTCCCAGCAGAGGAAATGCTTCTGACTCTTTGACCCTCAAGGACACATAAAAGAGCTATCCTTCCTCATCCCCTCCCCCACAGGGCCCATCACCCCCATTGAAGATGGGATGAGAAAAGTGATCAGGGAACCAAGGAAATTGGAGGTTGATCCTTTAGGCATCACCAGTCTGTAAAACCCAACCCAAGAGATGAGTTACCAGTCAGGACCTCTACACCTTCAAAGATAAACACCGCAGGGGTGTGTCTGCCCAGCCTCCAGGTGGTAGTACAATTCCTGTCTTCTCCCCGAACACGTACCTTCACAACTCTCCAGATTCCAACTAGGAGTAGGAGGCAGAGAGTGGAAAGGCAGGTCAATCAGATACTTAAAGATGAAACAGCCCAGGTGCGAGGCCAGAGGCCAGGTGGCTCTGCCTGAAAGAAAGGTGGCAGTTTTGTTTATTTAGAAAGTGTGAGAGGGAAGGCCTGGCATCCCCCGGACACTTGCATTTCTTATTCTTTCCATCCAAACTAAAAACTTACCTCATCAAATCACTGGATAAAGAGTGAGATTTCACAACTCAAGGATAAAAAAAGAGTCTAGTCACTGCTTCCCAAAATTCTATTCCTCACAAAATACTCCTGGAACTAGAAAGGCTTGTTGGATCAGGTTGTGTAGGAGAGATGCTGCAGGGACTCAAGAGTGTCGAGGCTGGGAAGACAGCTCAAAGGCCCGTACATACACATGCACACATGCAGGAGAACTGAGTGCAGTCGAACACCACATGGTCCCCCTAAACACTGCCTGGAGCAACCCCCATGCACTGAGCCAGAAGTAGCCCTTCAGTTCTCGTATGTGTGCCCCCCAAAAGAACAAACAAACATGTTGCAGTTCATTTTGCCCCACAGAATACCTGGGGCTCCAGAGTCAGAGGAGGAGAAATGCTCCGTAAGATTCCTCCAAAACCTGTGAGCTTATTCTATGTTTTAGGGGTGGATTGATGGAAAAATAAACAAGCAGATGAACAGACAGATGAATGCTAAATTAGAATTTCTATAGCAAAATAAAATAGAGGATAACAATTGATGATGAGAATAGGAAGAAAGAGAACCCGGCACAGCCTTGGGAGTAGAAATTGATCTGGCTGCTATAGACAACAGCACACAGGACCTACAAAAGTCGAAAGTAGAACTATCGCTTGCTACAGCAAGAATTCCACCTCTGCATATTTATCTGAAGAAATATAGCCCTTAGAAATGCCCACAGAAATATTTATACTTCGATGTTCATTTAGCATGATGTAAAACAGTTGAGACATGAAAACAACCCCAGAGTTCATCAAGAGATGAATAGATGACGAATATGTGCTATAGAATGTAGAATAATACTAATTCATAGAAAAGGAAACCATGCCATTTGCAACAACCTGGATAAACCTGAAGGGCAATAAATCCTGATAGAATTTTGCTGAATAAAATAAGTCATACAGAGAAAGGCAAGTATTATAGAATCTCACTTAAAAGTCAATTATAAGAAATCAAATTTGTGGAAACAAAGAATAGATTTGTGGCTCTAAAATTGGTGGACAGAAATAGGGAATTGGCTAAAGGAATAAAAGGGTGCAAACACAACTATAATATTAGTCAATTCTGGAGATTGGACATAGAGGATGGTGGCTCTATGGCTCTAGTTAACAATACTACATTGTATATATACTGTAAAGTGGCTGGAAAAGTCAATTTTTTTTTTTTTTTTTGCTTTTTGTGTCACACCAGCTATGCAAAGGACTTACTCCTAGCAGTGCACGGGGAACCATATGGGATGCTGGGAATTGAACCTGGGTCAGCCACATGCTAGGCAAACACCCTCCCCGCTGTGCTATCGCTCCAGCCCCTGGAAAAGTCAACTTTAAACATTACCAATTCACAATCAAAATTTGTGTGACATGACAGATGTTAATTCACTTTACTGTGATTATCATTTTGCAACATAATCATGCACCAAGCACAAGGTTGTATACCATGAACTAACACAAAGTCACGTGTCCACTACTAGCTCTTCAGGAACTGGGGAAAGGAAGTGAAAATATCTAGATGGCTGCATCAGCTGCACCACACAGAACCATTAGGGCACCAATAATTTTCCTTTTTGAGCTCTCTGTAATGATGGAAGCAGCCACGTTGGAGGCTCACTGATCAGTAGTCTGCCTACCTGCATTCACTCATCATTACAAGAGCATACATCTGCTTCTCTAAAACACATGATAGTCACCAGGAAAAGGAGCAGAATGGGGAAAGGGGGCATGTTGACAGTGGGGAGGACAAACAATGGTACTGTGGTGGCGGGTGCAGAAAGTCCTGCATACAGAGATGTGAAGCTATACTCCAGTAATATTACAGTATTGTAAACCATGATAGATGGATAAATTTAATTGAAAAAAAAGTTGGGCCAGAGCAATAGTACAGTGGATAGGGCACATATTTTGGATACAGCTGACCTGGGTTTGATATATGGTATCCCATGCAGTCCCCCAAGCACTACAAGGAGTAATTTCTGAGTGTAGAGCCAGGAGTAACCCCTGAACATTGCTGGGTGTTGCAAGAAAATATCTTTTTAATGAAAAAGTAAAGCTAAAACAGGTGAAATTATCCATGTAAGGCCACACATCTTTGAAGGAGCAGAATAGTTCCTGGAGACCAGAAACTTCTCTTGATGCCTAGAATGTGTGAACACAACAGACACAATGCTGCAGGTCTACTTTTTAAACTGCACTAACTGCAAATAATTCCACAAGTGATAAAGCAACATAACATCAAAAAACCACAAACCTCCAAGATTTGAGCTGCTTTTGAAATGTTCACAGATCCTTCTACACAGCAGCCCTATGTATTTTGATTGCGTTTGGATTTGGGGTGGGGTGAGGGGGGACATGTTGGTGGTACTCAAGAATCACTCCCAGTAGTGCTCATGGGACCATGTGGTGTTTGTGGGACAACTTGGTTGCCTAGATCAAAACCCAGATCTAGTGCAAAGCCTGCACTCCAGAAATTTGAGCTCTCACTGTACCCCATATGTTTTCTATGATCTTTACTCTCTCCTCTCTCTCTCCTCTCTCTCTCCCCCCTCCCTCTCTCTCTCTCTCTCTCTCTCTCTCTCTCTCTTCTCTCTCTCTCTCATCTCTCTCTCTCTCTCTCTCTCTTTCTCTTCTCCCCCCCACCCTTTTTCTGTGTGGTTGACATGTGCAAGCCACACAGGCCGAGAAGAATTAAGTAACAAATTCAGCATTGGGGATAGCAGGTGTTGACATTAGAAGCTTTTCTCATAAAATCCTCTCTGGGGGAAGATGACACCCTTTTCAAGTAGGCTTCCGGTGAGCACACAATTTCTACCACACTCTCAATATCTGTGTGTGGCAGGAGCCCATGAAAGAATAAACAAATTATTGCAAACAACCTCTAGGAGATGGAATCTGCAGACACATAAGCCAAGATTCAGGTAAGTTGCTTTGTCAGCTACTAAACACTTTATGGCACCACCAATTTGAAGAAATAATTGGCTCAGAGGGGTGGGGTGCAGGGCTTCCCACTTTTATTAAAATCTATTCATTCTCACATCCTCATGTCTTTCAGATCCTGACCCACTAAACTTCCGGCCTTGTCCATTTCAAAGGCTGCATTAAAAGCATTTGTTGAGTTCCACACTTAACCTAAATGGTTGAGAAGACATGAGTCATGAATCTCTGACTGTGGCACATGGGACTTCTAAACGGCTCTCTCAGTTGCTGATTTGCTGGTATTTTAGACAAATGGCATCTACAAAATGGATCTAAATCCAGGCCTGGCCTTCCCAGGGTCACAAAACAGACTGAGGAAAAGAATCCAATGAAGTGAAGAAAAACCAGCAGATGGACAAGAACTGAATATTTAAAGTGGGTAAAGTATATTCCTCATAACCTATCAGTGCCTGTATTGCAAACCACAATGCCCAAAAGAAGAGAGAGAGAGAGAGAGAGAGAGAGAGAGAGAGAAACAGAGAGACAGAGACAGAGACAGATACAGAGACTTAGACAGAGACAGAGAGATAAAAGTGTCTACCATAGAGGCAGGCTGGAGCGGGGTGTGATGGGAGGGAAAGTGGGGACACTGGTGCTGGGAAGAGTACACTGGTGAAGAGATGGGTGTTGGAACACTGTATGACTGAAACCTCATCATAGATTCCTGAAACCTTACAAAGGTAGAAGTTTTGTAAGGTTCTATCTCACAGTGATTCAATAAAAATGTAAGGAAGAAAGAAAGAAAGAAAGAAAGAAAGAAAGAAAGAAAGAAAGAAAGAAAGAAAGAAAGAAAGAAAGAAAGAAAGAAAGAAAGAAAGAAAGAAAGAAAGAAAGAAAGAAAGAAAGAAAGAAAGAAAGAAAGAAAGAAAGAAAGAAAGAAAGAAAGAAAGAAAGAAAGACCAGTAGAGAGAGAACCCCAACATCCTTGCTGGAGTCTCAGCCTCACGTTTGCCATAGAATAGTGCGATTAAGGTTGCCTGGCTCAGCATGGTGGCCTGCGTGAATGGCTTGCTCACCCTGCTGTGCAGAGCCAGGGAAGGCATCTAGGCACAAACTCATGCCAACATTGCACGCCCAGCTCCCACACAGCCACCCCACTTGGAAAAAGCACTCAGCCAATAGTGGGATGTACTTACTGCCACAGCCCATGAGCTGAAACCCAAGAAAAACGGTCCTCTTTATGCTTGAGTGCATTTCACCACACTTCTAAGTTTAGAAAGTGTGGGACTAGGAGCCAGTACAGCATGATGGGCATGTGCCTGACCCAGGTTCGATTCCCAGACCCACCTGCCCTCCCCCAGGCCCCAGCATCACTGAATGCAGCCCTGTAGGTCCTCCACTACTGGTGTGGTCCAGGCATCCCCTGCACTGTAGAGTCCAGGCAACAATGCATCCTCAGGCCTTTACACTGAACCAAATAGCACGTTTGGTCAAGACTCACAAGCCAAGAATCTCATAAATGAGAAAACTGAGGCAAAGAGATAAAGCGCTTTCTCAAAGTCACATGATAGTAACAGTGGATGTAATAGAGACCTGAAGAGATGGTTAATTGATCTAATTGCATTAAACCCATCGTTTTATATTGACAGGACACAAAACTGTTCTCTTCTGGCAGAATTCAAGAATGTAGATCAGGAGACCTAAACTACTGAAGGTTCAAATGGGCATGTCAAAAACGCCTTCATGGCATTGCTGGCACTGCAGAAAGGAATTAGAAGCTCCAGCCCTCAAACCTATATAGCAAAATATTTTAGCTTAAATGCCTCATGTGGGCTTCAAGGGTGTCTAGAAAGAGAGCCGGCTGGACCCTCCTTGCCCCTCACTCAGCTGTTTCCTGAAACTACCCAGCCATGCATGGCCTCAGGTATTGACTATTTCACCAATACAAAGTCCAGTGGGTTCTCTGGAATTTTAACTACTCAAGAAGGATACCCACAAGACAGAGAATGATAAGAGACAATGAGGTCAGATCACAAGATACTCATAAAAAAAAAAAAACCAAAAAAGGGATAAAGTTACACCAGAAATAACCTTATCCAAGAGATAGCACCACACTGGACAAATGCTGAGTTAAATTCTGACTCATTATCAAACAACTGGGGAGGAGAGGTGGAAGGTGGCTAGAAGTGATACAGGGACCCATGGTGGGGGCTGGGAGGCACTGCGGTGGTGAAGGTGCAGAAACTGTGTACATGAAAACCATAAACATTAACACTATTGTAACCATGTTACCTAACCCACAATAAAATATTTTTAATTATTAACCTAAAAATTAATAAATAAAATTCTGACTCATCAACTTACAGATGGAAGGTCTTCACTGCTCTTGTTCCTAGCATATACCTCTATAAATGGGAGCAGACCTGCCACTACTACACACGTTGTCATGAGATTAAAGGAACATGTATTCACACTGCTGAACTATAGAACAATACGTAAATAGAGCTCTGGGTGTCCTGTGCAAAACATATAGAAAAGGAGCAGCCAGTAACAGCAACAGCACAGTTCAAATAAAGACTCTGCAATAGAAGGTACCAATTTGTAGAAAAATCCTGCTCATTTGTATTTTATTTATTTATTTTGGTTTTTGAGTCACAACTGGTGATGTTCAGGGGTTACTCCTGGTTCTGCACTCAGAAATTACTCCTGGTAGTGCTCTGGGGACTATATGGGGTCCCAGGGATCAAACCCAGGTTGGTTGCATGCAAGGCAGGCACTGTACCCACAGTACTATCATTCCAACACCACATCTGTGTTTTAAAATCTTATATGAAAGACCTTTCATCAGATAGAATTTTTTTCTATCCAATTTGTTATAATTCTTTCATGAAAGATCTAAGCTAAATTATCAGACAGAATGGGAATATGCCACTAATTTCTTAGACACATATTTACTCTCTATTGACTCCACAGAGAATGGATGGTCCCACTGGCTTTTTATCCCATAGGAGATTTCCATACTTGAGAAGCCCTGTCTAAAGCCTGCCATCTAGTCAGAAACTTCAAATACTAAACTATAGAAATTGTCAAGGAGTTCCAGCCTCAAGTTTCAATGTCAGTGAAGGGTAATCCCAAAGCTATGTGCATATCACTCCCTGTGGATGGCCCCAAATTCAACTTGGCAGCTCCCTGGAGTTCCACTGAATAACGCTGTCCATTTTAGTGAACATTCTGTCCAGAGAATTCTTCCCAAGAAATCACACTCATTTCTAGCACGGGCTCTACCTCCTCAGAACATCAACTCTCATCTTCAAGTAGTAACACCTTGCAAAGACAACACTCCACCGTTGCCAAGTGCCAGTAAAACCCTCTGCTTTCCATGGCACATGCAAAGACAGAGCCTTTGCCTAGAGGGCTTGTGATATAATAGGACAAGAAATAATATTTAGATAAGACATACACTGGTGAGGCCGATAAGATTCAAAAGTATGCTGTTTCCCTCCCCTCTGTGTCCCTCTGAGGGAAAAGCTTCAGGAAGGAGCCAAGAGTGCAGGTCCATTCAGAAGAGACCCAATCAAGATGAAGAGAGATGTGGAGGAATCCAGAAAACCAACTTGGGGTGAGGAAAAACAAAAAGAAAGTAAGGGAGGAAAGAGAGGCAGAAGAGCATGCAAGAACTAAAAGAGCGATTGTAAAGAAACTGAGAAAGCACTTCAGAGAACACCCATAGGATAGTATGAAAAGCATTGAGGGTTCCCCACACACTCAAGGTGGAGACAGAGCCAGGAATGGTACAGTCTCCCCAGCTCCAATAGAGGCTATTTCATAGAAGGCTGAGCAGCCCTACGTGAAACATTCCTAGCCACATTGGTTCATAGAAACCTGGAAATAATCCGAATGCCCATCAAAGGGATGTACACTGAGGTTTACAATCATGAGGAATACTATGTAGGCACTGAAAAACATCATTATGAAGACAATGCAAAAACACATATATTATTGCACATGTATGTATATTATAGATAGTAATATTACATATGTGGAATATTATTAGGTGAAAAGAAGCACAATACTAAATGAACGTGTGACAGCTGAGTTTCCTCGAGACTGAATATGCATACAAGTAGACAAAAACTGAAAATGTGCCAACATTGGGGCTGAAGTGATAACACAGCGGGTAGGGTGTTTGCCTTGCACGCGACCGACCCCGGTTTGATTCCCAGCATCCCATATGGTCCCTGAGGACCGCCAGGGGTGATTCCTGAGTGGAGAGCCAGGAATAATCCCTGTGCATCGCCAGGTGTGACCAAAAAAAAAAAAAAAAAATGTGCCAACATAAAAAAATACTGCCATTACCTTACAATGGGAGTGTTATGTGGTTGATTTGTTTATTTTTTCAAACATTTTTGGCTTTCGTACTCTTTTTTAGCTTTCTCTTTTAGCCTTCTTTTCCATTAAAAAAATCTTTCATGTGGGGACAATGGAGCCATAACACACGACCTCCTGGGACATGAAGAAGATGGAGGGAAGAAGCAATCAGCTGACATTAAGCTGCTGGAGTACAATAATAAAGGCCTCTTGGGAAGTATCTGAAATGAAGAGGAACGTGACTTCACATACTTGTCAGGCACCCAGAACAAGTAAATAAGTTCTCACTTGACCCCATAGATTGGTTCTTAGAAACTAACTCTAAATAAGACTGCATCAAAGGAAACCAAATTTGCTCAAATTGAAACAAATTGACATAAACAAGACTTCAGTTCCTAAAATAATGATTTCTGGTCCCCAAAACATCTCTGAACTTATAAAAAAAAAAAGATGCTAAAGACTTAGGTTAAAAAAATTTTTTTAATGCTGTGGTGTTTCACTTAATGGAAACATCATCCATTGTCAGCTGAGTGTCTCAGAAAGAAAGAGATAGGAGGAGGCATAGCTCTCCTTCACCTACAATCTACAGACTAGAACACAGTACAGGGGTGCTAATTAGTCATTTCTCACATTTGCTAATGAATAAGCCACCTCCAGAATGGCTGGAGGTGTGGAACACAGGTCACTGGGGGGCCCCTGGGATGGGTTATTGACTCGGAATGGAAGCTGTGAAAGCTGAAAATGCTAAACAACCACTTGGACCATTTGCCTCAAATTCTGATGAACTATCTTGTCAGAAACACAGGAGCACTGAAGGCATCAGGGTTTCACCCATTTCCTCTCATTTCCAGGGCAGAGTTCAGCAATCTCTAAATCAATCCCAACTATTGCTTTCCTAGGCATCAAACTGAGTCCTGTAGAGAAAAACAGAAAAGACTTACTTAGTGGGGCAACAATAGCACAATGAAATGATGGGGAAGAGAGTTGGGGGATGGAGAGGAGACTTTCAACCATCTTTGACATATTGTTTTCCACCCTAATCCTGAATCTCCTGCAGAAGTGCTAACTGTGGGAAGTTGTGCAAAAGCAGACACACAGAGGTACACAGGGTTAATCTTCTCCCAGAAAAGCTAACATGCAAAGCATCACCTTCTTTGCTGACTTAGAATTTAAGTTGCATGAGTGAGACTCTGGAGATCAGAAGATCAGAGATACACCTTGGGTGCAAAGCATGAGGAAGCGTCTTCAGACGTCAGCCCTGCAACCCACATCGCCCACCAGCCTGGAGCAGAGAACAGCTTCTGTACTCACCCACTATTTCTTCATTCTCTGGTGAATTGGTAACACCCACCAGCTTCCTGAATTCTGTTCTTCAACCTGCCATCAACCATACACATTCAGGAAAGGCAAATGAGATCCAGGAATGAGTGATTTTAAAAGCTTTAATTATGCTGGTAAGATACTTATATGGGCTGGAGAGATAGCATAGCAGGTAAGGCATTTGCCTTGCATGTGGCCAACCCGAGTTTGATTCCTTCATCCCTCTCGGAGAAACTGGCAAGCTACCGAGAGTATCCCACCCACATGGCAGAGCCTGGCAAGCTACCCGTGGCATATTCGATATGACAAAAACAGTAACAAGTCTCACAATGGAGATGTTACTGATGCCCACTCGAGCAATCAATGAGCAACGGAATGACAGTGATTACAGTGATGATACTTATTGGTTGGTTGTTTAGGGGACACATTCAGCAGTGCTTGGGAATTACTCTCAGATTGGCCCTTGAGGGAGCCATTCCTCGTGGTACATGGAAGATCATGTGCTCTCAAGGATCAAATCTGGTGCTCCCATATGCAAAGCATCTGCTCTAGCCCTTTGAGTCATTTCCCAACCCACTAATAATAGTATTAAATGAACCATGGGGTTTGAGCCATAGTATAGCAGGCAGGGCACTTGTCTTGCACATGACTGACCCGTGTTCAATCTCCAGCACCACATATGGTCCATTGAACCCCACCAGGAGTGATTTCCTGAGCACAGAGCCAGGAGTAAGCACTGAGCAGTTCTGGGTGTGGCCCCCAAACCAAAATATATGAAATGAAATAAAATAGGGACCAGGTATTTGGCTCCACAGTAGAGCATTTGTCTTATAAGTGTGAAACACTGGAATCAGTTACTGATGCCACTTTATATATGGACTATATAGACCTCCGTGCCTGGCTGTCCTCACTGAGACCCCTCAGAGGGGGTGGGTTGAGTTTCTCTCCCCACCCTGAGCAGAGCCCTGGCAGCCAAAGACCTCTGGAACCCAGCCACAGCCATGCTCAAGACCCCTCTCCACACATCCGGACAAGCCTCATGCATGAAGGAACCGGCAGAGGAACCCAGGTATGTAGGACCTGGTGCTGAGATTGCCAAACCTGCTTGGATTGGGACTGGGCCTCTTCTGCCAAGATCCCCCATTTTCCAGTAGCTAGGAGGTCACACCCAGAAACTGCCCCCAGTGTTGTGTAATCCCATCAACGGCCAACATCCAGAAACTATAAAACCAAACTCCCGGAAGCGAAAGCGACATCTTATGGTCTAGTTCTTCCTCTCGGAGAAGAACCTGGCAAGCTACCAAGAATTTCCTGCCTTCATGGGAGAGCATGGCAAGCTTCCCATGGCGTATTCATATGCCAAAACCAGTAACATTGATGGGTCTCATTCCCTTGACCCTGAAAGGGCCTCCAATGCAGCACCGTTGGGAAAGACAAGTAAAGAGAGGCTTCTAAAATCTCAGGGCTAGGACGAATGGAGACGTTACTGAGACCACTCAAAAAAATCAATGATCTAGAGATATGACGTCGTGTGGCCACAATAGCAGCCACGAGGTTTTGGATTTCTGTATTTTAATATTTTAGTAACTAAGTCCAGAGAAATTTCTGCCAGAAGTTGCATCATTGCTAGCTCGTACCTCTCTGCTACATTATATTCCACATATGAGTGCAATCTTTCTATGTCAGTCTCTTTCTTTCTGACTCACTTCACTAAACATGATATGAAACTCCAAACAATAATAGTGAGTTTTTTGTTGAAATGTTGAATGTAATCAAAGTAAAGAGAAAGTAAAGTGAAATTTATCAGCTACACAGGCGGGGTGGGGGGCTGGGGGGGTGGGGTGGGGGGAAGGTTTACTGTGGTTCTTGGTGGTGGAATATGTGCACTGGTGAAGGGATGGGTGTCCGAGCATTGTGTAACTGAGACCTAAGCTTGAAAGCTTTGTAATTTTCCACATGGTGATTCAATAAAATAAATAAATAAAACTTATTTTAGAAAAAAAAAAAAGAAAATCAATGATCAGCAGGATGATGATGATGATGAATGTATATATGTATATATAAAATACATATATTTTTAACTGCCTTGCAAGCATCCAACTTGGGTTTGGTTCTCAGCATCCCATATGGATGCAGAGCATGGTCCTGAGCTTTGCTAGGAGTGATCCCTGAGCTCAGAGTGCAGTAATTAGCCCTGAGCATAGCCAGGTATGGCCCCAAAATAAAAGCCAGAAACAAAAATAAACAAACGAACCCAAATAAAACACACACAAGAATGCACATGAACTCTTCCCAAGTAGGACACAGCTGGGGAACCGCCTGAGTGTGTCTGTAAACCAGGGTCCAGGGACTCAGTGATCTTAGAGCCCTTGAAAGAGCACCATAATCTAGGGGAAGGACACCACAGGAGGGCCAGAGACACAGGGCAAATGGCTCCAGCACGTGCTCTGCATGTGGGACCCCAGGTTTGACACCCCCACTCCAACACACACAACATACCACATGCTCACCTGAATGTTGCTGGGTGTGGCTCCAAAACCAAAACAAAAGGACATTGGGGAATAGCCCAGAGGTCTCAGGAGAAGGAAGAGCGAAGCACTTCTGGGCAGGCAGGAGCCCACAGCATGAGCCTCAGGCTCTCACTGCAGATGGGCACAGCCCGCCCCCTCCCACCAACTCCAGCCCGGGGCTGCTCACTGTCAGTGTTGCAGACCTGAGTCACCCACACGTCAACACACTGGGTTTCCCTTGGATCCTCTCCCACCGGTGTTGCCAGATAATGAGATCATAGCACTTGACAAACCCTCTTTCAAAAGCACCTTTTATCCAAATAAATGAAAAAAAAAAGAATTTAGCGGGATTTATCTTACTGATTGTTCCATTTTTGGCAAGACACAAAGCTCAAATTCAATTGTTGTTTTAGTTTAGGCTTTAAAGCAGTTTTAGGTTCACAGCAAAATGGAATGGAAAGTACAAAGACTCGGACAGGAGAGATAGTACAGCAGTTAAGGTGTTTGCCTTTCATGTGGCCAACCCTAGGTCAATTCCCAGCACCCCATGTAGTCCCATGAGTACTACCAGGAGTGACCCCTGAGCTCAGAGATTGAAGTAAGCCCTGAGCACTAATTAGTCTTCAAGAAGGGAAACAGGCAAGAGAGTCAGAAATTCACAAACCAAGCAAGCAAGGACTCTGCACTTCACTCTGTCACATACTTAGTATGACGTGTTTTTCTCACCCATCAACGAAAGAACACTTGATACACACATTATGTATGGGATGGGGTCTTTAAAAAAACCACAATCATCTAGGGGCCAAGGCACAGACATGGATCCATGGTTAAAATCATGTCTCCTAAGTTTTTGATCCCCAGCACCACAAATATAATGTCAATACATAAATTGTTTCAAAAGTCATCCAAATAAGTATTTCTCACCTTTCCATGGAATATGTATTCTGAAGATCTGTGAAATCCAAGTTTTGCTTGAAACTGGAATGGAGCTCATCAATCCAACAAGCTTTTAGGTGAAGCCCGAATTGCCCAACATCAGACCACACTTTGAGAAGCAACACCTGAGTTTCAGGCCAAAAATAGTTCAAGAAAGTGAACACATGATTTGCACATGGAAGCCTGGGTTCAATTCCCACACTGCACAGTTCCCCCAGGCATCACCAGGAACAATTCCCCAGCACAGAGTCAGGAGTAGGCTCCAAGCACCTCTAAATATATCCCCACCTCCCAAAAGAGCTCTAGCTTCAAGATGTGTGCAGATGAATGGGAATTTCCAAGTTAAGTTGAGATGGGTACCATTCAGAGCCCTTTGGCTGACTAGCTTCCCATACAGTGGCTCCATCTACATGGGAAGATCCAACCAACCTTGCAGGTGTCAAGGAGATAAAGAATGCAAAGTTCAGTTCAAAGTTGACAGGCAAGGAACAAATGGTAATTATTACTATTGTTCTTTTGTTTTTGTTTTGGAATCACACCCAGCAGTATCCTGGCTCTGTGCTTAGGGATCACTCCTAACTGACCTTAGAGTGGTGTTCTAAGGGCCATATGCTACGATTCTATGCATTAATATTTCTTTTATTTTTATTTCTGATTTTTTATATTTCTCCTTTACCCATTTAAAATAAAAAAGTGTACTGACCACTTTTAGTCAAAACTCTTATATACACACATATACATTTGAAAATTATTCGCTTTTATTCTAAAAACACATTGTAAAATCAAATTAGCAAATGAGTTACAAGAATCATGTAATCTAGAATTTCAGAATTTCAGGTGCACTACAAAATTTTTCCTTCCACCCTGATTTTTATGAAAAATTAGGAAACAGGGTGTCACCCTCTACTCCCCTTTCATCCTCTCCCAGTTCCTCCAACCCTCCCATTCTTCTTGCTCCAACCTTGATCTTCTCCCTGAAGTGTCTGATCTGGTCTTCAACATTTTCCAACTGGTATTATGGTATTCATTTTAATGTGGGTTTGTTTTGTTTTGTTTTGTTGGTTTTGGGTTTTTTATGTTTGTTTGTTTGTTTGTCACAATCAGCTGTGTTCAAGGCTTACTCCTGGCTCTGGGCTCAGGAATTACTCCTGACAGTGCTCAGGGAACCATATGGGGTGCCAGAGATCAAACCTGGGTCAGCCGCATGCAAGACAAGTGCCCTAGCTATTTTATTATCTCTCTCACCCTTCAATTTAATTACTTAATATTAGACCTGCACAGAACTTTGAGTGATGCCAGTCCAATTGCTCTCACCTTAATTTGAAAATTAAGGCCCGAAAATACTAGGGGATTGCCAAAAGGGACAAATCTGTGGAATGAGAAGTTGAGTTTACACGTGTTCAATTAACTAAGCTAGGAAACTGGTGCATAAGCAGCTTAGCTAAGCAAATTCAGATGGATACTGAGGCGATAGCACAGCAGGTCGGGCGTTCGCCTTGCACGCGGCTGGCCCGGGTTCAATTCCTCCTTCCCTCTTGGAGAGCCCAGCAAGCTACCGAGAGTATCTTGCTTGCACAGCAGAGCCTGGCAAGCTACCTGTGGCATATTCAATATGCCAAAAATAGTAACGAGTCTCACAATGGAGATGTTACTGGTGCCCGCTCAAGCAAATTGATGCGCAACGGGATGACAGTGACAGTGACTATGAATCACTAAGTGACAGAAACTTAAGAGTAACCAATCACAAAAGCAACAAGAGAAAGCAACTGCTTAAATCACAGCCAACCCATTTGCTTTTTAAGTCCCAGGCCCAGAAGTTCCTCCAGGTCCAGGACCAAAAAGCTCCACCTGGTGGAATAAGGTTTGGAGCCTGTGGAAAACTGGGCAGAGAAGGCCACTGGTTTAGGATTTCCTTCTATAAAGGCAGCATGGTTTAGAGCTGTATCAATATTTATGTTGACATACACTGCTACTGGTGCTGGAGCCATAGCACAGCGGGTAGGGCGTTTGCCTTGCATGCGGCCAACCCAGGTTTGATTCCCAACATCCCATATGGTTCTCTGAGCACTGCCAGGAGTAATTCCTGAGTGCAGAGCCAGGAGTAGCCCTTGTGCATCGCCAGGTGTGACCGAAAAGGAAGAAAGAAAGAAAGAAAGAAAGAAAGAAGAAAGAAAGAAAGAAAGAAAGAAAGAAAGAAAGAAAGAAAGAAAGAAAGAAAGAAAGAAAGAAAGAAAGAAAGAAAGAAAGAAAGAAAGAAAGAAAGGAAGGAAGAAAGGAAGGAAGGAAGGAAGGAAGGAAGGAAGGAAGGAAGGAAGGAAGGAAGGAAGGAAGGAAGGAAGGAAGGAAGGAAGGAAGGAAGGAAGGAAGGAAGGAAGGAAGGAAGGAGAGAGAGAAAGAAAGAAAGAAAGAAAGAAAGAAAGAAAGAAAGAAAGAAAGAAAGAAAGAAAGAAAGAAAGAAAGAAAGAAAGAAAGAAAGAAAGAAAGAAAGAAAGAAAGAAAGAAAGAAAGAAAGATGACAGGTTGACAGGTTCACTGAACCATGATGCATGTGGGTTACAGTATCCTCACAGTCTGCTTTTGAGCAAGGAGAAGGGGTCAGATGCCTCTTTTTTAAAAAAAAAAAAATTGCAAATTTTATTGAATTACCATGAGATAGTTACAAGCTTTCATGTTTGGGTTACAATATGACAATGATCAAACACCCATCCCTCCACCAGTGCACATTCCCCACCACCAATATCCCGGATATAACCCCCCTTTTCCACCCTCCCCCTGCCTCTATGGCAGACAATATTCCCCATACTCTCTCTCTACTTTTGGGCATTATAACTTGCAACACAGACACTGAGAGGTCATCATGTTTGGTCCATTATCTACTTTCAGCATGCATCTCCCATCCCGACTGGTTCCTCCAGCCATCATTTTCTTAGTGATCCCTTCTCTATTCCATCTGCCTTCTCCCCTCTGCTCATGAAGCAGGCTTCCAGCTATGGGGCAATCTGCCTGGCCCTTGTATCTACTGTCCTTGGGTGTCAGCCTCATGTGAGGGGTCAGATGCCTCTTGACCTCAGAGGCAGGTAGACATTTGGTGCTACCCCCACAGGCATGTTTGTCTAAAAGTGATCAAACCCACCTGCAAGTAAGCACCCACTTAGGCTGTAGGTACCAATGTCACCATCACAGAACATAGAAAGTCACACTCCAACAGGAGAGATAGCTCAGGAGTGAAGGCGCTTGGCTTGCGTATGGCTGAGTCCGGTTATATATTCCCCTGAGCACTGCAAGGAGTGGTCCCTGAGGTGGTCCTTGAGCACACAGCAAGGAGAAAAGTCTGAGCTCCATCCACAGGTGTGACCCAAACTCTCCACACCCACACCCACACCCAGAAAAATCCTTGTGGAAAAGATCAGACAAGGAAGACAGAGATCTATGTGATCAGTCTCAATGTCTATATATCCAGATGAAAAATCAGACTTGCAACCTACCCATCTCTCTCCCTGAGAGGCCTGAAGCAACAAATACCTTATATGTGCTGCAGAAAAGGGCATTCGCTTCTTCCTTATATCTGAAATCCTCCGAGTTTAGGCAGATTGGAGTACCTACATGGATATTAGTCATGGAAGTAGGTAACCTCATGTGGATTCTCAGCCCACATTTTTGTTTTTGTTTTGGCAGACAAAAGTTGGGGGAAATCCTGAATGGTAGCTGGGATGGCAGAGGGAGTAATGAGATGGCTTGGGGGAGGGGGTCATAAAGAATCCTTTAAATCAATAAAACCAATTCTTATCTGGAGAATGTCATTTTGTAAAAGGTAGTAATTTGACATAATTTAATATCAACATATGGTGAATACAGACATTTGGCTGTGGATTAAGTAGCCATAGATAACAAATTTGAACCCCCAACATGAGGTTCAAAGTTACTGTTAATGATCTATTTCTTTTTTTTTTTTTTTTTGTAGGGGATATGAAGTGTTGGGCCAGACCTGAAGGTACTCAGGGCTTATTCCTGGCTTTGTGTTCAGGAATTACTCCTAGTGGGACTTAGGAGACCATAAGTGGTGCCAATAATCAAAAAAGGGGCTGGAGTGATAGCACAGCGGGTAGGGTTTGCCTTGCACACGGCCGACCCGGGTTCGACTCCCAGCATCCCATATGGTCTTCTGAGCACTGCCAGGGGTAATTCCTGAGTGCAGAGCCAGGAGTGACCCCTGTGCATCGCCGGGTGTGACCCAAAAAGGGAAAAAAAATCAAAACAGGGTCGACTGCAAGCAAGACAAGGTCCTTAACTCCTGTGCTATCTCTCCAGTCCAACGCTCTATATCTTATGTAGATACCTGGATATTTACATTATTGTTGTTATTTAACTGAGTATGTGCATAATATATAACTTTTTATTGGTAGATTTTATTAAAATAAAAATACCACATTTTTTAACTCTGTTTGGGGTCTAGGTGGATGGCTCAGTAGCAGAGCACCTGCCTTGCAGGCATACGGTCTTGAGTGCAATACCCAGCATCACCCCCTTTGCTGAGTGCCATCCCCAGTGAGCACTGTAGTCAAGAGTGTGAGATCCAGACATTGCACCAATAGCACAGAAAAGAGAAGAGGGAGAAGGAAGTGTAGAAACACTGAGTAATTTAATTCAGTGATAGGTCTTCTCTATTCCCCTTGCTGTTCTACCCAATGCCAACAGACAGAGTCGTTTCTGGGTTCATCTTGGGAGCATGTCTCTGCTGCTCTGTGCTCCACCCTCTGGGTACCACACTACTTCAGGTGGCTTCCCATTTCCAGAACCAACTCGTAGGTGAGCAGTGAACCTTCAAGAAGAGTTTGGAACAGTATTTGGACCAGCTCAAAAAGGACTGAACCTTCGCCCTCCCTGAAGGAAGAGGCAGATCCGGTGAGGGGGAAAGTCTTCCACAAGAGCAAATGTAGAGTCACCAGTCCACAACCAGCATGAAGGGTGGGAAGGGTGTGGCTAAGGAAACGCTCTCACACTCAGCACTCCTCCCTTCTCTCCATCAGCTCTCTGAGAGAGCTGCTTGGCTTGAGGTGCAGGAAAGCACCTTTCCACTCTGGCAAAGAGGAAAGAGAAGACCCACATATTTCACGGGAAAGTGGAATTGGGCCAAGTGGGGTGTGTGGGCCTGCCTAGTTTTCAGAAGACAACCCCAAGAAGAGAGGCGACTAAGGGGCAGGATCACCCCCAGACCTGACTACAGTTACTGAGGAATGTCAATAAAAAATATAGTACATAGCACAGGGAGATAGTGTATTGCTGAGGGTGGTTGCTTTGAATGTGGTTGATCCTGGTTTGTTTCCCAGACCACACTACAATCCCCTAAGCACTTCCAAGAATGATTCCTGAGTACAGAGTCAGAAATAAACCTTGAGTGCCACTGGGTATGGCAAACAAATAAACAAAGGTTATGTGAATCTAGCCTTTCTGGCTTTCCAAATATCTTATGATTTCAGGTTATGCCTGACTGTAGGTGATTTACGCTAGAAAACATGAAACCTCAGAGAAAAGGGCACTTCTGCAACTTTAAGGAAGTAGGATCAGAGAGAGAGGCGCTTACCTGGTACGTGGCCAACCCTGGTTTGATCTTCAGCACTGCATGGTCTCCCCCTCCCCAGCACAAAGCCAGAAGTAGCCCTGAACACCCGAAGATGTGACCCCAAAACACAAAACAAAAATAAAACACAGAATGTGGCAAAGTGTCCCTTATCCACATTTATTATTTTGTTTTGTTTGAGGGCTACACTCAGTGATGCTCAGGGGTAGCTCTGCACTCCTAGCTCTGCACTCAGGAATTACTCTGGGGACTCTGTGCTCAGGGGACCATATGGGATGCTGCGAATCCAACCTGGGTCTACTGCAAACAAGGCAAATACCCACCCCGCTGTGCTATGGCTGCAGCCTCTCAGCCATATTTAAAGAAAAGAATGATTTAAAACCTGATCTTCTTGGAAGAGCAGAAGAGTTGGAAGAAACAGATTAGTGACCATTGAGTAGGTGATCTCTGGGGTCCGGCACAAAGAACGCTCCCTGAGCCTGTGCTGACCATATTCCTGCTGGACAGTGAGGCTGCCTCAGTCTTCTGAGTGGCCTCACACCTCCCTGGCTCTTTTACACTGGAAAAGAGCTTTTCTCCTGCAAACTACCCTTGGTGAGTTCATTATTTACCAATATTGATATCACTGATGCTTTTATAAATCTTTGACATACTTTTTTTTTTTTTGCTTTTTAGGTCATACCCAGCGATTGTCATGGGTCACTCCCAGATCTGTACCCCTGGCAGTGCTTGGCGACCATATGAGATGCCGGGGATTGAACTCCGGTCAGCCATATGCAAGGCAAATGCCCTATCCACTGTACTATAGTTCCAGTCCCTGATATAGCCTTTTAATTACATGTCCCCCATTAGCCAAGGCCATTAGAGACAAAGAGACAAAGATTCATACCACGATTGGCCCGAAAAGATGGCTCCGAGGGCTGGGGCACACTCATTGTGTGTGAGGCCCCTAAATTTAATCCTGTGCACCATAAGGTCCCCTGCACTCTACCAAGAGTGGTCTCAGAGTACTGCTGCATATAACTCCCAAACAAAAACAATACCAACAAAAACAAGATCAGAACTAACTCACTTGAAGACCTTGGCACACTTCTGCACTCTGATTCATCCCAAAACTGTTCTCAATGGAACAACACTTTTGTTTTGGTTTGACTTTGGGGCCACAGCCAGAAATGCTTAGGGATTACTCCTGGCTCTTACTTCTGAAGGTGCTTGGGGACCATATGGAATGCAAGGATCAAACCAGGTCTGCTGAGCACAATGTAAACACTTGACCCTCTGTACTATCACTCTGGACCCAAGGAACATCCTATTTTTAATTAGTTTCATTGGTAAGGTATTTGAAGGGGAAAAAACCCCAAGACTTCCTGTCATGATTCATTACTTTTTCCTAAAATGGAAAAATTGCCGATTCCTAGAGTACAGACTGTCTATTTTAAAAGCAAAGAACTCCCTGACCTCCCCTCGCCTTTTATATTTGTTCCAGTCACTTAGTAGCCACACCCTGATATGGTTTTTAAAAAAAAATCTAGGGTTTCAGATAAGTTCTTTGACACCCTGAGGTTGAGCCTCTGGCCTCACTTCCTAGTGGCCCTGCAGGTCACTGGACCTTCAGAAGCAATGACTGGAAAAGAAAGAAACACATTTCCTTCAAGTTTTCTATGGCAAGCCTTATGCTTGGCAGTCCACATACAGCATCTCACTCAGTTTCCAGCCACCCTGTGAGAGCTCCTATTACTCCCATTTTACAAATGAATAAACTGACAGTGGGGGGATTTAAATATTATGACAAAACTTGCACAGCTGAAGTAGAAAAGCCAGAATTCAAGTCCAGATTTGTACATTCAAAAGCCTTGGTTCTTTCCAGTTCCTTCTCTTCAAGAAAGCTAATACAGACTGTCATTGTACCTCTCATTACCCTTCAGATTCTGCTGTGAACACATATTTTGAATAAGACATATTTCTTTTAAAAAAAAGTTTGTTTATTTAGTTTGTGGGTCATATTTTGATTCTGCTGGGCCTTACTCCTGGCTTTGCACTCAGGGATTACTCCTAGCACTGCTCAGAAGACCGTAAGAGATGCTGGAGTCAAACCTGGGTCAGTCACATGGCTTACCAGCTGCACTATCTCTCTTGGCCCTAAAATAGTTTTTTATTCAAAATTCATCTATGTAGTACTCACTAGATAAATAACATTACCACAGTGATAAAAAGGCATCAGTTCATGTCAATCCACAAAATGTCAATTCTTGTTGTTGTTGTTTGGGGGCCACACACAGTGTGCTCAGGAGTTATTGCTGGTTCTGCACTCAAGAATTATTCCAGGTAATCCTGGGGGAACCTGTATGGGATGACAGGGAGAACTCATGTTAGCCACTGTAGGATAACATTGATTTGTCCTTCTTCCCTTGCCACAGGGAGCTTAGGTTTAGACACTCCTGGAGACACTCCCATTCCTTTGTTTATCTGTAAACTCTTCTCTGCACCCTCCTTCCCAACCAGTTAATCACTTTTTCCCTAATCAGATTCTGTTATCTTGTAAGATCAGATCCTTCTAAGGATTCTGAACTTGTACTGTAAGTTAGTGTCTTTTGCATAGTTTACCTTAAATCAATGTCCTTTCTGTATGGACACAGGAAGATAGTTAATATTATGCTTGTAAATTGGGAGCTGATTGACGTCAATAATATTTACTCCTGGGCATCTGCTTTCTCAACTCAGTTGCCCTTAGTTCCTAGCACCCCAAGAACAGGGTCCCGACGAGGGACAGAATGGACCCAGGGCAAGCTGTGAGCTACCCTGGCATCGAAATGGACCAGGCCAAAGTGCCACAATACTCAACTATAAGTTGAGGACATGATCATGGAAAATGCTGTCATGATCCAAAAGTAACAACGAGACTAGGACCCTGCTGGAGTTAGGAAGATTAACCTGACCTGAGGACTGTAGTCTGGAATGTATAGTGAGATGTCCTCAGGAAGAACCAAAATTTTTATCTCTTACTGTGCTCATACAGAATGACATTGCTAGAAATATTAGAAGTAGATTTGCTATAACTATTTAAGCAGATATAAGCTATAACTATTTAAGCTCACACACTGATACACCCTTGTTTGGACCCCCACCCTTGAGCGGATCTCCTTAGATGAGATTTCCTTAGATGAGATTTTGTTAATCTCCTCGAGAAATGGTTTTACCCTTCCTTGTTGATTTCTTAATGTTCAACCCACCTTTGTGTCACCACTCTATGTAATTTGCTATATAAACTAAGACTGTGGGGCACGGAGGGGGGACAGAGGAAGAAGACAGAGGAGAGAGAGAAGACAGAGGAAGAGACAGAGGAGACAGAGGAAGAAGACAGAAGAGACAGAGAAGGAGACACACGAGAAAGACACAAGAGAAGAACGGAGAAGACACAGAAGCACGGGGGAGACACCAAAGCAGAGCACAAGGCGAAAGAAGTAAGAGTGAGGGTGAGAGAAAGAGAGAAGCAGAACGGGAACGGAGATTGGAATAAACTGCAACTGATACCGACCAGCCTGGCACTCATTCCTTCCTTCGCCTTCCCATCTCCATCAGCCTCCCCGGGTTGGGGGGAAATGGCGTGAGACTACCGAACGCGGGCAGCGGAAGAAATAGAGCCCCGCTGCCCCCCTGCCTACTTTTGTGAGACACACAAGCCACATGCAAATCCAACACCCTACCCATTCTAATTCTTAATGATATTTGAAAATATGGAACCATTTCTCCAAAATACAAAGCAATCATTGGCTATATGTTCTGTACAAGTGTCTGCAAGCTTTATATCAAGGGAATATGAACGGAGAAGGCAGCTCACAACACATCAGAAATAGAAGCACTGGAGTGGAGAGTGGAGCATGAAAAAAAAAGCAGGGGGTAAGCTGTCATTCACTGTTGGAGGAATACTGGCATTTTGGTGGTGGAAGTGTTGTATAACAGTGCACCACTATCATGATCACGATCACGATATCCCGTTAATCACCGATTTCTTGGGCGGGCTCAGTAACATCTCATTTTGTCCTTTCCCTGAGATCTTAGAAGTCTATTTCCACTTGGCCCTCCTAACGATGTTGCACTGGGGGCTCTTCAGAGTCAGGGGAATGAGATCCAGCTTGTTACTGGATTTTGCATATGAATACACCATGGGAAGCTTGCAAGGCCGTCCCATGTGGGTAGGAAACTCTCAGAGGATTGCCAGTTTCTCCCAGAGGGAGAAGTAGGCTACAAGATATCGCTTCTGAGAGTTTGCTTTTAAGTCTCTGAATGTTGACTGTTGATGGGATTACACACACCTGGGTTCCTCTGCTGGTACATTTATGCATGAGGCCTGTCCGAACGTGTGGAGAGGGGCCTCCAGCATGGCTGCAGCTAGGTTCCAGTGGTCTTCGGCTGCTGGGAGCTCTGCTCGGGGTGGGGAGGGAAGCTGGAGCCCATCCCCTCCGAGGGAGGAGCCCCGGGGAAGACAGCCAGGCGTGCAGGTAAGAGACTCTTGCCCAGTGCACGACTAAGACACAAAAATTTGCACACACACTTGCAAGCAAGTTACCTCAGTAATTTTTTTTTAAATAAAAGGTGGCTCCCAATTAATGTTCAAGGAGCCGTGTAGTACAGGAATCAAACCTGACATACCATCCCCCAGTCCTTCAATAAAATTTATTTTTAAAGTGTATATGAGGCCATAATACATTTTAACAAGGTGTATTAAGAGACAGAGAAAGAAAGCACTCCGTAGGCTGGAGCACATGCCTTATTTGAGGGGACCTGGGTTTAATTTCTCAGGCTCCCAAGGATCTCCCAGTGCCCCCAGGGAAGCTAGGAGTAGTCCCTGAGTACCTCCAGGTATGGCCCAAAAAACAAGCAAACAGTGTGCCAAATGGGCTAGGTTATGGTACCGAGTTATTTAGTGCCAACCTCTAGATATGAGCCTAGAGGTTGTCGTGAAGTTATATTTTCAAGATATGATTAACATTTAAACAGTAGACAAAGTAAAACAGAATGTCCTCGATAGCATAACTGGGTGTCAGCCAATTAATGTAAGGCCTTATGAAGTAAAGACTGAGATTTTCCAAAGGAAAAATTCATCCTCAAGAAAGCAACAGGGCCAACTCAGTACCCCTATTGCAAACCATGACACCCAAAAGGAGAGAGAGAGAGAACAAATAGGAATGCTCTGCCACAGAGGCGGAGGGGGTGGGGGGATGGAATAGGGGGGTGGGAGGAATACTGGGTTCATTGGTGGAGAACAATGGACACTGGTGGAGGGATGGGATCTCGAACATTGCATGAGGGTAAAACAAGCACGAAAATGTGTGAATCTGTAACTGTACCCTCACTGTGACTCACTAATTAAAAAATCAATAAATTATTTTAAAAAAGAAAAAAAATAAAGTCATATCCTGCCATAAAAAATAAATAAATAAATATGAGTGAACTAAAAAAAAAAAAAAGAAAGAAAGAACATAACCAGGCAGTATAAGGGGTAAGGTGTTTGCCTTGCATATGGCCAAACATGGTTGAATTCCAGACTACATGGCTCCCAAGCACTGCTTGAAGCAACTCCTGAGCAAAGAACAAGGATTAACCTACCAGTAATTCTGGGTATGTCCCACACCCCACCACACACACATACACACACACAAAATGTCACATAAAAATCCTGTCTGAGTTTCTAGCCTCTTAGCTTGCAACATTCATTGGAGATGCCAATATCAACTTTGATTTGGAATTGCCAGTTTGCTGACCTGCCCTGTGGATTTTAGACTTGCCAACACACATTAACATCAAATGAACAAATTTCTTAAAAATAAATTTAGATGTAGGGCTGGAGCAATAGTACAGTGGGGGGGGGGGGGCGTTTACCTTGCATGAGGCTGAACCGGGTCCAATTCCCAGCATCCTATATGTTCCCCCAAGCACCGCCAGGAGTAATTCCTGAGTGCAAAGCCAGGAGTAACCCCTGTGCATTGCCAGGTGTGACCCAAAAAAGCCAAAAAAAAAAAAAATCTAGATGAGACTAGAGAGATAGTGGATTTGGACAGTGAATATGGTGCCTTACATGTGGCCCACCTGGGTTTGATCCCCAGCATCCCATATGGTCCCTCGAGCACCACCAGCACCACGAGTACAGTCAGGAGTCACATCTAAACATTGACCCAAAAATCAAAATAACAATAACAACAACAACAATAATAATAATAATAAATAATCTATATAGGGGCCATAGAGATAGTACAGTAGGTAAGGTGCTTGCCTTGCACATAGCCAATAATCATGTCCAATCCCTGGCGTACCATATGGTCCTCTGAGCACTGCTGGGAATGTGATCCCTAAGCACAGGGCCAGCAGTAAATCCTGAGCACCTAAGGTGTGGTCCAACCAAACAAATAAATCTAGATAAAGATTATAGGTATCTCTAGAGTTACAGATATATACAGTAAGTATTACAGATAATAGATATAAAAGAGAACTATGCATGAGAATAGAGAAATTATGTACATATACACTCAGAGCCCTGACAAAGAGCTAGGACTGAAAGGCATGTTTGCATGATTCCAAAGTCCAGGGTCTTACACCTCATCACACCCTTGCCTGATCATGAAAGTCAGAGGGAAGGTTTTAAAAATAATGACAAGGGGCTGGAGCGATAGCACAGCGGGTAGGGCGTTTGCCTTGCACGCGGCCGACCTGGGTTCGATCCCCGGCATCCCATATGGTCCCCCAAGCACCGCCAGGAGTAATTCCTGAGTGCAAAGCCAGGAATAACCCCTGAGCATCGCTGGGTGTGACCCAAAAAGAAAAAAAAAATAAAAATAATGACAAATGCCTGAAAGGAATTAAGAGCAACTAGAGCAACATTACAACAGGTAGGTGCTTGCCTTGCACGTGGCCAACCTGGGTTTAATCCCCTGAGCCCACCAGGAATAACACTTAGCATAGAGTCAGGAGTAAACCCTAAACACAATCCAGAATAGTCCAAAAACCTAAATATAAATAAAATAAAGGAGTCATGAAAAGAAGACTGAATTGGGTAACAGATTTTACCATTACCCTAATCCAAAATATAATCTCTAATCCCTGGCTTTTTATGGTAAATTCCAAAGTAAAGGAATTTCTAACTTACCTAATAAAAAAAGAGAAGGCAGTTTCATAAATTTCTCCTGGAAGAACCTAACTGAAAATGCTATCACTGAATCTAGTAGTTTCAAAGAACCAGATATATTAGACTTAGAAATTGACAAAATAAGGAAACATTTTTGATCATCTGTTAGCAAATTATTGATAACAAGCAATATAGAATAAATTATTGAGGACCTGCAATGAGGGCAGTCTTAAGGGGTGGTTGAGAAAATTGGATACCAGTGATGGAGGGAAGGTATAATGGTGGTTGCTATTGGTGTTGGAATATTGAATGCTTGTAACAAATCATGAACAACTTTGTAAACCAAAGTGTTTATTTAGAGCGTAAGGAGAAATTTTTAAAAATAAATAATAATTTTTTAAAAATTAACAAAATGAAAATGGAAGAACAGAATGAACAAAAAGGAAGTTTTGGGGGCTGGAGCACTAGCACAGCGGGTAGGGCGGTTGCCTTGCATGAGGCCGACCTGGGTTTGATTCCCAGCATCCCATATGGTCCCCTGAGCACTGCCAGGAGTAATTCCTGAGTGCAGAGCCAGGAGTAACCCCTGTGCATCACCAGGTGTGACCTAACAAAAGCAAAAAAAAAAAAAGGAAGTCCTGGTAAAATTGCAAAACTGCAATGAGTGGATGAATAAACAGGAAGAAATGAGTTGTAGAAATATTAGATACTGTGTAAGCTATCCCAGCATGATACACAGTGGTATTTACGATGGTTTTATAAATGACAAATTATACAAAAGTGCTCCCAACATGATTTTTAATGAAAATTTGTTTTGTGGCTGAAATACAAGATGCTCTGAATTAAGAAGAATGAGCTTTCAATGAGAGAGAGTCATCCTCACTCCCCAAGACAGCCCAGTCGCTAGTCATTGCCCAGCTAACTGAAGCCAGAGATCTTTTCTCTGCCAGATTCTGCAAGACGAGAGCATGAAGAATGCAGTCTCTTATTTACAAGCTGTGAAGTCTGCAAAAACGTTGCCGTCTATCTGTCCATTTGGTGATAAGCGATCCCCAGAGTCTCAGAAAGGGAAGTTGTTTGAGTTAGCAAGTAGAGGTGTTTGTTCTGATTTCCTGTTCTCACAATGCTTTCATTTATTCCAACAAATGCAGCCTGATGATTCACTGGGGACCAATGGTCATTTGTGCTACTCCTTGGAGGTAACACAGAGCTGATGTTTGGGGACATTCGCTATCTTTGAAGGACTGTACTGAGCCAAATCTCAGTTGCTTGTTAATTCCTGAAAGGATTAATCACGTAGAGTACAAAGAAGTTACAACAGCTGCTAAAGGCCAAGGTTGGCTCTCAGTATTTGGTTCTCAAGTTCCATTTAGTGACTTCATAGCTAAGTCCAAGCCAAGGCCATCAAGACAGGAGCCTGGAACCCAGGTTCCACACTGATCAGGAAGATTAAAACTCTCTGAGCCTTAGCCTGACTCCAGCAGGGATCCTCCCATTCTGAAATGCATATGAATTCAGGTTTTAAGTGAGTAAGTGCCCTAGGGTGGTATGTATTCCCTATTCAAACAACACCAAGAGCAGGCTTTCCCATCAACACTCCAATCAGCAGCAGTACAGAGAAACTACATGTTTCCCCAACAGATACAAGACAGTCTTCTGGAAAAAAAATGAATATAATAATTCATGGTGATTTATGAATTTATAAATCACCATAATTTATAATTCACCATAATTCATGGTGAATTATTATATTCATTTTTTCTATTCATGGTGAATCTGGTAGACAAGCACACAGAGTTTGTCTACCAAGATCACCCAGTGATACTCAGAGCTTATTTCTGGCTCTGTGCTCAGAGATCACTCCTGGTACCAGGGATTAAATCAGGGTTGGCCATGTACAAGACAAGCACCCTTCCTGCTGTACTGTCTCTCCAGCCCTCATAGCAGAGAAGTCTTTCCTAATGTTAAACACACTTCTAAATCCTGAAGAGAAAATGTTGGTAGACTTAATTACCTTTAAAATAAGAAAGTAATTATGATTTTTAAAAAATTATAAATCAAGTGAAATTAAATACCAGAAATAATAATAATGGAGGAGGGGAATTAGGGCCACACCCAGCAGGAGAGGCCTGGAGTGCTCAGGGCTTAGTCCTGGCTCTACACTCAGGGATCACTCCTGGTAGGCCTCAGGGACCATATGTTTTGTGAAGGATTGAACCCTGGTCAGTCACATGCAAGATAAGCACCCTATCCACTGTACTATCATTCTGACCCTCAGAAATAATTATCATTAAAGCATATTTCAACAAAGGACTAATTTCTTCTGGATGCAAAAACCCTTTTCAAGTCAATGAAATTAATAACCCAATGGATAAAAGTAGATCAAGAATATGAACAAATACTCAGCAGTGAAGAATCCTGGCCAGCAGGCAACACACCGGAGAATTCTCTGGGCCCCAAACCGAGCTGATAACACCCCAGATGGAGGAGGTGCAGTCTCCCTGCCTTCTCCAGATGGAATCCCGGTGACACTGAGCTTCTACAAACATGGCTCCGGTACATGGGGATCAGGACTATTTCTCCAAACCGCATGGGGGCAATGGAACGGGGAAGTTCCATCCCGGCCTCCATCCTGCCTCTGACTCTGGAAGTCATGCCCTCAACCCGCCCCTCTTCCCCCCTCCCCACCCCCCCCACGCCATCTTGCCAAACTCAGTAATGAAGAATCCTGGCCAGCGGGCAATGCAACACTGGAGAATGCTCTGGGCCCCAAACCGAGCCAATAACACCAGGATGCCCCAGATGAAGGGGGTGCAGTCTCCCCATTTTCTACAGATGGAATCCCAGGGACACTGACCTTCTACAAACATGGCTCTGGTATGTGGGGACCAGGACTATTTCTCCGAACCGTGTGACCGCATGACCTTTCTTGGTATATAAAGTGAGCAATGGAAAAAATAGACAATCTAGCATCTGCCCCTAGAAGGCAGGCTTGAATGGTGGTGTTGAATATCCAACCAAAATATAATCCCCAAAACTATAGAGAGGGCCCCAGAGGCACACAAACCAAGTTCAGAACCCAGCAACTTCTTGCAGAAATGCCTCTAGACTGTGAACTAAGCTATGGCCCCGTGCTGCCCCAGGAGGGGAAAGGTTTTTGTCTCTTGGCCTTTCCTTTCGGCAGCAGCGGTGGCATGGTGACCTTAATCTTTCAGAGCCATTGGACAGAGGTACGAGTTTGTAATGACTGGGCGCATGGGAAATCTCGGGATAGGGGCGGGGGGGAAGTACCACTGCTGCTCCCTGCCCAGACTAGACCCTGAGTGGCTGCCCACAAATGGCTCCTCCGCTCCTGAACAGCCATGATCCCAGAGGCACATATACCAATTTTGGTACCCAGAGGCTTCTTACCTCTAGACTGTGAACTAAGCTACGGCCTCGTGCCGCCCTGGGAGGGGAAAGGTTTTTGTCCCTCCGCCTTTCCTTCTGGAGGCAGCGGCATGAAGAGAACCTATTGGACGGAGGTACAAGTTTTCAGTGACTGGGTACATGGGAAATCTTGGGATAGGATGGTGGTACTGGCACTGCTTCCCACCCAGACGAGACCCCGAGCAGCCGCCCACAAACCGCCCTCTGCTCCTAAACGACCATGATCCCAGAGGCACACAAATCAATTTCAGAACACAGCAGTTTCTGGCAGAAATCACTCTGGACTTAATTACTAAAATACCAGAAATCCAAAATCATATATTCTTCATTACCAGCAATAGAAAACAAATTATCAAATGATCTCTTTTCAGCAGATCTGATTGTTGGGGGGAAATTCCAAAGAATAATAGTGGGGTTTCTGTCCAAACATTGAATATAATCAAAGTAAAGAGAGAGTAAATTGAAAATCATCTGCCACACAGGCAGGGTGGAGGGTGAGGTGGGGGGTATACTGGGGTTGGTGGTGGTTGGCACATGTGCACTGGTGAAGGGATGAGTGTTTGATCATTGTATGACTGAGACTTAAACCTGAAAGCTTTGTAACTGTTCTCACAATGATTCAATTAAAAAAAATTTTTTTTAAGAATATGAACAAAGAGAGGAAGAGTTGACATAGATGGATATTCATATGACTCTTGATCATAAGACATTTGATCTCATTCACAATAGCAAACAAAACCAAGAAATGCAAAAATAACATAAGTCAGAATGTTTGATAACACTAATTTAACCAAGGGAAAACAGGCATTCTTGTATATTGCCTATGGGAGTGAGAATTGGAACCACCTCTGAAACAGTAATTGTACAATAGCTGTCAAAATTAAAAGTAGTGATACCCGTGATTCAGGAATGCCACTTCTAGAAACTTATCTTCTAGGTGTATTTGTATATGAGTTAAATGACACAGATATGAGATAAGAATTGCAACATTGCTTGAAGAGCAAAAGATAGAAAACATATGTTCTTCAATAGGACACTGATTAAATAATGAATTACTCAAACATAGTAAGTGAAACTAAGCAAGATGCATGGCAATGCGCAGGGTATGCTGACAAATGTGTGAAATAGAATATACATACATGTATATGCTTGTTTTTACATTGAAAGTGCATATAACCAACACAAGAAATGAGGAACTGGCAATCCTACTTATGAGAACCCCTCTCATACAGGGCGGTTGCGAAGTTCCCCGCCCTTTTCCCCTTCTTTTCATTCTCTTAAATAAACTCTTCTTTTAGAAAAAAAAAAAAAGCAAGAAATAATTGCTTCTGGGAGAGGAATTTAGCAGCTAGAGAACAGAGGTGTGAAGGAGAATTGTTTTTCACTGTATTTCAATTTGTGATTATTGAGACTTATACTGTTTAATAAATTTTAACTAATGAAAATTTTCATTAATACAGGCTCCACAGGGCCTGCAGAATCATATTTCCTAGAAGTTAGAAACTCTATAACATGTACTGTGTGTAATTCTTGTGCATAAAGAAACTTGAGAATGCCTGAGAGAATATCCTGGCAATGCTCTCTTATCAAAATGATAAAGGTAGCAATGATGTAAGCAGCAATGAACACGTATGTGAAAAGACGACAGTGCCAAAATCTTGCACAAGTTTTCCTGAAAAAAAATTTCTTTGGCACAACCCAGCACAGAAAGATTTTACAGTGTAATAAACCTTGTTCTTGCTGGTGCTCAACTTTAAGCACCATTAATATTTTCATCAGCTTTTTCTACTTTGTAGCCTGCAATCTTTGGAGCATAGTAAGAGCCCTACTTGAAGTTACTTGTGAAGGAGAGAGGTGAATTGCTCGAAAATAGCACAACCTGCACTCCAAACACTATTTCCAAGTAGCAACCGAACTCAATCTTTTATGTAAAGAGTTCGATAAACTAGGAGAATCATACACATTTACTGGGAGTCTTCAATCTAGGAATACCTGAGTTATAAATCACAAGAGGGTGTTTTCTGTGATGCAAGGGGGGAAAGGGCAGACTGTCAAATTGCAGACAGTTCTGGCTTCCCTCTCCATGTTGTTCAATTTCTTCCCCTTTAAATCAATATGAAAAGACAATATGGTAGAGTGATTAAGAGCATTTGCTTTGGAGCCAGCCTGTCTGGGCTCAAATCCAACTTTACCACTGTGTAACTTTGAACAGTTTTCTTAACTTCTCTGTGCCTCTGTAGATGCATATGCAAAATGGAGACAACACCACTTTCTTCACTGGGTACTGAGATCTGAAACATCAATACTGTAGCACTGTACCACTGCCATCCCATTGTTCATCGATTTGCTCGATTAAGGCACCAGTAACGTCTCCATTGTGAGACTTGTTACTGTTTTTGGCATATAGAATATGCCACAGGTAGCTTGCCAGGCTCTGCCATGCGGTAGCTTGCCAGGCTCTCTGAGAGGAATGGAGGAATTGAACTCAGGTCAGCTGCATGCAAGGCAAATGCCCTTCCCGCTGTGCTATGGCTCCAGTCTGAAACATCAGTACATGCAGAGGATTTTGTGTAGAAAATAGTAGATCGTAAGTGCTAGACAATATCTGTTGTGATTATTTCAGACCCTGCTTTGGAGTGTTAAATGAGTATTAAAAAAAAAAACAGTAAAATGCAGGGAAGAGCCAGGAAGAACACTAGTAACTAAAGAGAAGACATCGAAGACAAGCAACAATGAAAAGTTGGTTGTTTCCAAGAACTAAAAAAAGTCTATTACAAGATATTGAAGCAATGGGCCAAGCAAAGCAAAGCTGTTTTTTCCTTGTTCTGCAGACTGCTCAGCTGCCAGACTTTTCCATTTTCCGGTCTGGGTCCATATCATCAGTTCAGTTTTATATCAGGGGCCCCTGAGCAGGGAGCTTTGGTACTAGGGGGCAGTGGCATGTCTTGTGAGGCACCCACATCATGAATATAAGCAGGCCTCTCACCATTTATAACTCAGTGGTCGGCAGGTTTTGACGTCAATATATCCCCAAAAACCAAGGTAGAAGTGCCTGATCAGATTCCACTCCCACTGGTTGCCATAGTCCTGGTTGGTGAGCCTTTACACCAGCACACACCACCAGTGGCTCAAACTTGAATGTGGCTTAACATAAAATGCAACACCATCATCAATTTACTAGAGACACCCCAGATTTCAACTAGCCAGTTCAGATCACAGACCCATCTCACTTTGTTGCACTGAATTTGTCACGGAACAGCATAAATGTAGATGGAAGAGGCCTTCAACACCAAACGATCTGATGTGTCCATTTCAGGGTTGCTGGGAGACAGGGAGAGAGAGAGCTAAGAGTATTCCCAAGCTAAGGGATATCTCCAGGACTGTCTGACCACAGAGACCCACAAATAATAGCTCAGTAAGACTTTCTACCCAACATGATTTCATCTTTATTGTTGTATTTTAGCCATTTTTTAATATTCCTTTAAAAATATTGCCAAAAAGAATAAATGTGGAATAGTGGTGCCACGCTTTGCAAAAGTGTCATCAACTTGAGCACTCACCTCTGGTGATGGTTATCGAACAGGAAGGACCATGAGGCACCAATTGTTCCACCAGCTCTCCAATGCTTATGAGAAAGATGCTCTAGAGTGCTGGGTACATCTTCAAAAGGGGATCTACCTTCAGATGCCATGCACAACAATCATTACTGGCTTACCCAGAGTCCTGTGAACTTAAGGAGACTTTCAGTGTATCTATATCTCATAGTCAAACCAAGTCAAACCACCAACACGACACCTTTTCTTTGTGCTTCCTGCAGATAGCTAGCCTTTGCCTAGCTAACCTAACTAGTCTTGCCTAACCCTCCCTACCTGAGGCCATATAGCAAAAGGCACTGCTCAAAATCCAGCAGCTGCTGAAAGTTCAGCCACACAGTGAGGTCTCAACAGACCGAATTGTAGAAAACATTTTTTTCCTCCACTGGGGAGATGTCTCAAAGGGCTGGAGCATATATTTTGTATTCAGGATCCCAAAGTTGATATCTGGCACTTCCTAGTCTCACTGCTGGAATGTCCCTTAAGTCCTCCCAACAAAAACAACAAAAGGTTGGTTTAGGGGCAGAGAGTAGCACAGGGGTTAAAACACTTGTTTTGCATCCTACCAACCCCAGTTCAATCCCTGGCACTGGAAATCTCTCCTGAACAACACCAGGGGTCACCCCTTAGCAATGCCAGGTGAGGACCACAAAATAAAAGGAACAATAAGTTGTTTTAACATATGTACTAGCACTTGTTCACCACTGAAAAATAAATTCTTATCTGTTCATAGAGATTCAAAATGTCAGAAAATAGCTAAAGTGATTTACTACAAAAAACATATTAATTAGCAATAGCTGCCATATAATAAAAGTTTGGTCTCTTCTCCCTACCCCTGGCCTCACATCTCTTGCTTTCTTCTCAGATTCAGACATTCAAAGACAGCATAAGGTAATGCTGGACAGAGAGGATTATTTTGTCTGTTTGCTTTTAAGGCATATTCAGTGGTTCTCACAGCTTACTCATGGTTTGTGCTCAGGGATCACTCACTCACGGAACTCAAAGATTCAGGAATTAAACCAGGGTTAGTCATTTGCAAGGAAAGCACCTTCCTGCCATACAAGCTCTCTAGTCAAAAATGAAGTAGATTTAACACAAAGTACCACAGTGCCCAAATAAGCAGCAGCCCAAAATCTGGTGTGGCCACCCAAGATTTGCTGTACTATTCTCCCAGCAGCTAAATTATCTCTGATCTGAAACTACATCAAATTTCCAGAGACTGAGAAAAACACTTCCCATGAGCAAGAAGTTTATCTGCAGTGGGAAATGAATAACTCCCTGTTTTCCTGAAAGACACCAGGAAACACCATCAGTGATGCTAAAGGGAGACCCCCAGACCACCTGCAAGCATACCTTCAGAGCCTAAAATCAGTCAGGCGGAACAGAGACATATTCCACCACCCACAACAGTGAGTGTGAAGACTCCAAGTCTAAGGGCACCATTTATTTCAAACACTCCCCTGGGTTTTGTACCTCACATTTTGAAGGACGGGTATTGTCACTGTGTTTTTGGAACAGGCTACCAAACTTCTGCTTCAGACAATCAGAAATGAGAAAATTATCATCAAAATGGCCATGATTAGTGGAGTTCTTTGCTGTAGCACTGCAGCACTGTCTTCCCATTGCTTATTGATTTGCTCAAGCAGACACCAGTAACGTCTCATTGTGAGACTTCTTGTTACTGTTTTTGGCAAATCGAATACACCACGGGTAGCTTGCCAGGCTCTGCTGTGCAGGCAGGATACTCTCAGTAGCTTGCCAGGCTCTCCGAGAGGGATGGAGGAATCAAACCCGGGTCCACCGCATGCAAGGCAAATGCCCTACCCGCTGTGCTATCACTCCAGTTCTTTGCTAGGACAGGATATAAGAAACATCCTCCCCCAAAAATAAAAGTGGGGGGGAGAGAGAGAAGGGGGGGAGAGGGGGAAGAGAGGGATGGATGGAGGAGAGGGGGAGGGAGGGAAGAGAGGGGGAAGGGAGAGGGAAAGGGAGGAAAGGGGAGATGGTGGGAGGAAGGGGAAGGCAAGGGCAGAGAGAGGGAGGGAGAAAGGAGGGGAGAGAGGGGGGAGAAGAGAGGAGAGGAGAGGGGAGGGAGGGGGAGAGAGATGTAAAACCTAGAGGTGGCTTAGAACTGGAAGGAGCAATCTTTGCGGTCGCCCTCAGAAACAAATGATCACTTGGCAGTCCTTACAAGAAAAATTCATTGTCCAAAGCATAGTAACTAACAGCTCCCAACATACCAGGAAGCACTCAAAGTAATGAGAACAGTAAAGGGAGTGTGGGTGAAAAATCAGTTAACAGGCATAATAGTTTCTCCCACTGTCGGACCAGTCCTATTCTATAAAACAATCTCCCAAACTAGAGGCTCATGTCAAGCACCCTCCCTTCATCTCTGCTACCCACGGGGCTGGAGGGAACCTTCCTTTCATTCTCTCTAGATCTGGTCAAGGAGTGCAGGTAGGCAAGGGATATCAGATTCTCTGACCATTTACTTCTGATACTCCAAAGGGAGTACAAAGCACCCAGGTAAGCTCACATCAGCCTTTTCAAAATCAACATGCAATACTGTGTGTCAGAACTGTGCTGGGATGTATTATTTTCCTGAATATTGTAAACATGGTACTAATCCTAGATGGAAATGATCATTAGAAAAGTTGCCCATGGTCGCAGATCTCTGAGGAGGTTCCCATACTTATTTGACAATTTGAGAAAAAAAAAATAGTTGCAACCAAGGTTAGTAAAGTAACCCTCCTCCTCTTTCTTAATCATCTTAATCATTTCAGCACAGGTGGGGCACAGCCACTCTGAGAAATACAGTAGAATCAAGGACTTAAAGCTAAGTGGTCTGACTCCAAAGTCTTAACATTTGTTCTTGTCTGCCACACAGATGTCAACGGGGATCAGACCAATGCCCCATATCAAAGTCTGACTTCCAACACCACAAAGGAAAAATTCCCCTTTCTAGAAAGATGCAGTGAATGCTGAAATGTATCTAATGAGTCCATGAAAAGTCCAAACTCCGCAACCTCAGGCAGCCAAAGTGAAATGCAACTGTTCTGTGCTGTTGGTCTCCTGGTTTCCTGAAATCCACCAATGACCAAGTAAACACAAAGAGTCTATTTAGATCACTTTATATCTTCTAGTAAGTAAGAGGACTACAGTCTAAGATGTGAGCTTTTGAGATTTCATGGCCCTTTGTAGAAGTAAACCATTCTATATCTGTGCTTTAGAACCATTTCCACGCAGAAGCAAAGACACTTAACTTTTCCGTTTTTTTTTTTTTTAGCGTTGGTCCTAAACAGAAGGTTTATAATCTCAGACTATGTGATGGAATACTGGGTCTTTTTCACTTATTAAAAAGCATTCCACCATGCAAATTAAAAGCGATCTCTAAAACCATATCAACCTCAAATAAGCCAAAATAGGCAACTCCAAAAGACAATGAATTGAATTAGGAAATCTGGAAGGTAATTTGCAAAAACAAAAACATGCTCTTGTTTTACAGAGTATCTATAGACACATACAGTATTAAAATGGAAGTAAAAGGGAAGGAATTCACTGTACAGAAGACAAAACAATACCCTTTTTATTTTTAAAACTCTGGTGAAATAGGTTTCCATGACATCCCATTTAAAAAAAATAATGTGACCCAACCTGTCAGAGGTTGGTCACACTTAAACTTCATCATCGTGAACATATGTCTAGAGTATTTACAAGTGTTGTCTGTTAGGTAGTAAAGTTTTGTTGCAATTTTTCCAGCACATATTCCACAGTCAAATAAAGGGGAGATATTGGTGTCCTTGTATAAAAATTCTTAACAAATGGATAAAGGCAATTTTCCTGAGAGAAGATTTGTTCTTGAAATATTTTCTCTAACAATTGGAAATATAGAAATGGGATGTAGCTGTAAGAGAAGCTAAGAATGTCTAAGTTAACATTTTTCTTTTAAATTATTTAAGTACCATTAAGTTAAAATGTCTACATTCATTATAAAAAATGTTGTTAAATCTTATGCAAATGATTTAACACTGATTGCTGCAACGCAAATTGCACTTTTTAAAAAAATTATTGTATACATGGAAGAAAAATATCTTGTTTGCTACCCTGTTTACAAATTCCGACCGACTCCCGATCAGTCTCATAATGCGAACTTTGAGAAGCATCAGTCACAGTGTGGAGTTAAAATGCAGTCTCGCAAACTTGAGAGCTGGTTGACAAGACCTCAGGAACCAACTCAGCCTCCAAAGGTATGTGTGGACCAAATGGCCTAGAATGATCTTCTCCATGAAAGTATGTGGAATTTGGACGTGGAAAATGTATGAGAAAATCCTGGAATAACAAAAACTGAGCAAAAGTACATGATTTGGGGCAATACACATAACATCTTTTTTTTTTTTAAATTGCTGGCAATAATCCTTAGCAGTCAAGTCCCCGTTCTAGTCCCAGTTCTTGGAGGCGGCTCAGCACATAGACTCCCCTGGTGGCGCAGGCTGGCTGGAGCTGGCCAAAGAGTGGGCAGCAGGTGACCCCTCAGGGCTTCCCAGGAGGCACTCCATCTTCTCCCTCTTCAGAGTCAGATGGCAAGGCAGAGCGAGCCTCTTGGGAAATACATTTTTCAAAAGAAAGGCACAGAAATCACGTGTCAGAGGAACGTTCTGTCAGCATCTTGGCACCAGTATGGACTGGTTGGCAAAATCGGAGCAGGTCCTGCAGGCCCGGTGGTGTCTCTGCTCCCTGCAGGGCTCAGGCCAAGGCCAGGGCGCACCAGGAATCCTGTCTCACCGAAGACGTGACTTCTGCCGGGGAGGCCAGGCTAACGCCGATGTAGAGCCCATCTTGACCTGAGTACTTGAGCTCACTGTTCTCGGGGTTAGTGTTCTCGCCCGCTGCAGACATCACTGAGGCACCCGCCTGGCCAAAAGGGGGGGGGGGGCAGAGAAAAGGAAGAAAAAAGGAGACAGTTATCAATATGCCCAGTGGCACAGTTCCATAAGGCAAACACATGGAGGCCAATGAGATAGGCCAGCCGGCCAGGGCAGTGCCACTGCCAATAATGGAAGAACTCTTGGCCATCTCCACCCTCACAAGATGCACAGCTGGACAAAAGTCAGGAGCAGGGACTGGGAAAAGCCTATTTGTACAAAGGAACAAACCCTCAGATCTCTGACAGTGAAATAAACCATACCACATAGGTAAACAGGCCTTACTGATGCCCAAACAATTTAAGCATTTCAAAAGAGAAAATGCAGGGCCCCGTGCATGTATGCACAATACACAGAGAGAGAGAGACAGAGAGAGAGAGAGAGAGAGAGAGAGAGAGAGAGAGAAACAGCATAACTGCAAGACTTAACCATTACGCCAAAGTCAGAAAGGAGAGCTAAACAGTACAGCAGAGCCTGATAAATGAAATTTTTGAGCACTGACTTCATGGAAATTTAGAAAATTAACCCACACATACACAGGTTTTACTATCCACCTCATTTACCTAATTCTTTCCAAGAACAGACCATGTTTGAAAGAGACCACATTACCAAGAAAATGTTAACAGTTTACATCCATCATCATAATCATGGCAATTATTTCTAGAATAAAATGGTCATCTTTCTCTTGTTTAATTCCTTCTTTCCCATTCAAATAAGAAAAGGCAGACAGAAACATCATATGATTGAGTAAAATCACACCAAAATAATGATGTTTTGAGCATGGTTTGAAAAGATAGCTGCATTTGACATTTTATAAACCTGACCATTTTTTAATCTCTTCTAAAAGCGCCAAAGCCTAAGTTTCCAGGAGACCATTCCATAAGTTACTAGAAATTTGATTCTGAACTCAAGTGGAACCTGAATTTTTTCTTAAGCATTCCTTTTTCACATGCACAACTCCATTAAATCCTCAAAATATCCACTTACACAACTCAGTTGATGTTCCAGTTCAGAGAAACACAAAGTACCATATTTAGACTAAACTAGATGGAAAGACGACAGGGGTAAATGAGAGCAAATGTGGTCTCATTTTTCTCTGGATGAAGCCTGAGTTGTCTCTCCATCCTACAATAAAGCTGGAAAGAGCTCAACAGACTAAGGTCATGCTTTGCATACACGAGACCAGGTTTGATCCCTACACCTTGTGGTTCCTTAATCATGACCAGGAGTGAGGCCTGAGCACAGAATTGGAAGCAGTCACAGGGTATGACCCAAAAACAAAGTTTTATCTTTAACAGTGGTAGCAAAATAAAGTTTTGGATCTTCACAATAACTGCATGATGGACAGGTGGGGGGTGGGGTGGGGGAAGACAGGGTCCAGGAAGGGCAATCACCGAGTTCTACCTGCCAGTTCCAAACTCTCTCCCAACTTCTAACTGAAGAGACTGAACTGAGACCACAGCTAAGTTGTAATTTTCCTTTCTAGCAAAACTGAAGGTTTGTGAAAATCCAGCAACAGTGCCCCACACCCAGTTTTAAATAACAGATTTAGAGGCCAGAGAGATAGCTCAATGGGTTAAGTGCATGCTTTACAAAATGCAGGAGGCCCAGACAGCACAACCCCAAGTACTGCTGGAAACCATAACCCAGCACTAAGCCAGAAGTGGCTCAAAAATAAAAATCAAACAAAACAAAACAAAACAAAAACACCACAAAAAATGATACAGATTTACTTTGAGGGGTCAGAGTGATAGTACAGTGGGAAAGGCACTTGCCCTGCACATAGCTGACCTAGGTTTTATTCCCAGCATTCTATGGTTCCCCCAAGCATGGACAGGAGTGATTCCTAAGTGCAGAACTAGGAGCAACTCTGAGCATCACCGGGAGTGGCCCAGTGCCAAATAAATTAAAGTTAAAATTTAAGCTGAGGGCATTGTGATAGCAAAACAAATTTGAGACAAGAGGGCTGGAGACACTAGGACAGCATAATACTTGCATGTGTAAGGCCCAGCACCACAAAAAACCTGACCAATCTGGTGATTATCTTCCATACTAACTACAGAATCACCATTCCAAGCAAACAAAACATGGGTCCACACTTAATCACAAAGAAATAAATAAAAGAAAAATCAATTACAGGAGGTTTTTTTTTTTTTTTTTTTTTTTTGCTTTTTAGGTCACACCCAGCAATGCACAGGGGTCACTCCTGGCTCATGCACTCAGGAATCACCCTTGGCAGGGGACCATATGGGATGCTGGGATTTGAACCCAGGTCGGCCGCGTGCAAGGCAAATGCCCTACCCGCTGTGCTATCACTCCAGCCCCAGTATTCTTCATTTTAAAGGAAACAGATCATAGCAATAACAGAATAAGCGCTCTTGCAAATGATTAACAAATTGTCAACTTTGTATTGTTTTCTGCCTATTTCTTTTTAAAACTTCATTGACTAAATGACTTTACCACAAGTACTGTTTTCACAAGTCATAGTGAAGCTCTCAAGAGCTGGAGACTGGGACTATGTCCCCCAGGAGACAGGCCTGCCGCTGGAAGTAGTCTCAGGCCACATGAGGAACCAGGACAAACACACGCTCAAAAGCAAGCTACTCAAAGGTCTACTATGAGGCCAGAGAGAAGAGACAACATGTGCCTTGCCCACAGTCAACCTGGGTTTGGTCCCTGGGAATACATATGATGCCCTGAGCCCCACCAAAAGTGATCCTGGAGGACAGACACAGGAGTAAATCCTGAGCAGTGCAGCTAAGTGTGGCCCCCAAACAAAACAGAACCAAAGTCAACTGAGAGACAGGTGATGGAATAAGGCGTCACCATAGGCTTGGTGGCTTGCCACACTCACACACTCAGGCTTCCTCAGCCAAGTCTGGCCTCCTCCTCAAGCATCAGTCACCATCACCGCATCATTCCCTCAAGCTCCATGGTGTTCTTCCAGAGCATGGACCTCATTTAATCTCCCTGTTCCATCCTTTAGCCTGGGTGAGAAGCCATCATTCTTAGGTAAAAGAGCCAAACTCACCCAAAGCTAAGTGAAAACTGCCTCTAACTCCGCCTTTCCCAAAGCAGGTGAACTGGCCGCAGGGTGGGGCAGGGAGGAACTACAGGCGGGGCTGTAGTAGTCTCAGGAGCAAGGAGGGGCACTATCAGTTTATTCCAGACAACGGCACTTCGATTTTGCTTCTGAAAAGGGGGCAGTAGGTGAGTCTGGGGAGGCACTGCTCATTTTGTTACAGACTCCGAAGTGCACTGCAACCCTTTTACCGTCCATTAGCGGGCTGGTCCTTTTTCCTCTAAGCCATGTCAAAGGCTACTTTGAGGAATCAGATAATCCAGCAGGTAGGGCACTGGCCTTGCACACAGCCTATCCAGCAACGCCTAGGACCCCTGAGCCCCACCTGGATCCCTGAAGAGATCCCAGAGCAAGCCCTGAGCACCTTCGGTTGTGGTCCATAAAAGAATACCTGAAACAGTTTTCTCACACCTCAACACCAGTCCCCGGAAACTGCTGAAATGCCCATTACCTTCTTTATTCAGAGAACAATGTTAAACTAAAAGGAAAAAAAGTTAAGCTCTCTGGTGGTCAGAGTCCTGCTACGAGTGGACAGGCCGGCAGACCCCGATCACAGGAGCACCGAACTCCTGGAACAAGGCCTGCTCATCTGCAAAAGGCAGCCTCTGAGTCAGAAAAACAGGACAAGAACTTGCCTCACCCAAGGTCGGAAAGCCCTATTTTCAAACTGAGATACACTAAATATGAAATAGTATGCTAAAAAGCTTTATGATAATTATCACTGTATCTTTGTCATCTATTGTTCATCGATCTACTCGAGCGGGCACTAGTAACATCTCTATTACACTCAGCCCTGAGATTTTAGCAGCCTCTCCTTATCTCAGTGAAAAATAAAAAATTTCACTTAGCGGTAAATAATGAGATCTGAAGGAACCTCATAAGACGTGGCAACCCAGGAATACTCATTCATTAGGAACAGGGCAGGGGGCATGGAGCAGGAGTTGGGGAAGGGATGGCTACATTTTAATGCATGCCTTTAAAAGAAGTTAGCAGTGTGAGAACTTTATATCCTACTTTAACTATAATTTCACGTCTGGAAATGTATTCCAAGGAAAGAATATAAAGGAAGGAAAAGGTTCCACATAAGATACTCATTGCAGGGTCACTTGTAATAGTGGGAACCATGGAAATAATCTAATGTCAAATAATATAGGGATGCAAGGCACATCCGCTCAAATTATTACGCAATTATTAGAAATAATAATATCATGTTGGAGAATGGAAAATGTAACGCAATGTTAAGTGAAAAAAAAAAGCAAAATATAAATTCTGTCATACTTATAACACATCCATACACACACAAAAGTATTGGCTTACTCTTTCAAGCCTGTGTTCCTTCCTGAACATGTATCTCTGTCTCTTTACTTGCTTGCCTGCTTATTCTTTCAAGGCCATGTTCTTCCTTGAACACAAACTCCTTTCTTTCTCTTCCCTCACATCTTTCTAAGTAAATTTCTTTCAATAAATACTATGTTGCTTTGGGGGCCAGCAGGTAGGGCATTTGCCTTGCATGTGGCCAACCCAATTGGATCTCTGGCATCCAATATGGTCCCCTGAGCACTGAGTCAGGAGTAACCCCAGAGCATCACTGGTTGTGACCTTAAAAGCAAAATAATGATAAATAAATAAAAACTATCTTGACCCACTCCATCCCCACTGCCCCTCCCCACACACAAATAGTACTTAGAGGGAACCCAAGAAGGGATTAAGGAACAACATCATCTGAGAGGGCCTGGTATCTACCTCCTATACTTTTCTTTGGATATTCTCATTGAAAGGCACAGTCAAATCTAACCAGAATATGTCTGCATCAGGCTGGAGCGATATAGCACAGTGGTTGGGCATTCGCCTTTCACTGAGTCTACCCGAGTTCGATTCCTCCGCCCCTCTCAGAGAGTCTGGCAAGCTACCAAGAGTATCGAGCCTGCCGGCAGAGCCTGGAAAGCTACCTGTGCGTATTGGATATGCTAAAAACAGTAACAATAAGTCTCTCAATGAGAGACGTTACTGGTGCCCATTCAAACAAATCGATGATCAACTGGATGACAGTGACAGTGATGTCTACATCAGCACTTGAAGGGAAGCAAGCCTGGAGAGCCAAAGTAGAACAAGAAAACCAGAGGAATGAATAGAGGCTAACAGAGAGGAGATGGTCATAAGGGACCCCTGCAGACACTCCTGAAAGTGACCCTCAGGCCATGAGGCACAGACTGGTTCCCAGTAAGTTCAAACACCCAGGCATATAACAAGGCTTCAGTGGTGGGTATACGAAATGTGAAGAGTCTAGGATTGGCACAGCTCTCTTGGAGAACCCTGGCTTAGGGCTCAAGTGCACGAAGGTGAGTTGGAAATTGCCCCTAGCACTGCTGGGTATGTCTCAAAATGAAACAACATGACAAAAATGATTATCATGCTATTATATAGCTTAAGTACTTTCTCCTTCCTTTTGGTGCCATTCAAAATGTACTAAGTGGGGGCTGGAGCGATAGCACAGCGGATAGGGCGTTTGCCTTGCACGCGGCCGACCCGGGTTCGATCCTCAGCATCCCATATGGTCCCCTGAGCACCGCCAGGAGTAATTCCTGAATGCAAAGCCAGGAGTAACCCCTGTGCATCACCAGGTGTGACCCAAAAAGAAAAAAAAAACAAAAAGAAAAAAAATGTACTGAGTAAAAATCAGCACAATGGTGGAGAGGGGAATCAGAGAAAATGTATTTACCAACTTAGCTACAAAAACAAAAGGGACTAAAAATTCAGTATGTGATGTCAACTGGTTCATGTTTTTCCACATATAACAAAATCCCTGAATGGACTTGCGTTCAGACATCCATCCTAGCACGGCCAAGGCAGCCACCTGACTTAAATCAACCAATGTCCCTGAAGCAAACCAAAGGAGAGGAAAGTGCTTTAGAATGCCGGGCAGAGTCACTGAAACATCCTTCCTCCTCTCCACCGGAGCTCAGGCAGGGTCCTCTGATCAAAGGGCAATATGAGGGTGGGGCAGAAATCTGTCCTGTGTTTCCATTCCCAGCTTATCTGCCCTCCACCCTCCCACAGACAACTGAAAATGGAGGCACTTCCTGTTGAAAGAATGTGTTATCAGCAACAGACCCAGCTTGGGCCCAGCACTAAAAGCAGGCCAGACTAGATGGGAGCGCCGCTGGTCTGGAAATCTCTCTCCTGAAGGAATAAATGACTTCAGGAACAATTCAGACTGCTGCAGTCTGGGACATGGAAAATCTCCACAGCTCTGAAGTGGTAGGCCCAGTTCATCTTGAGATGGCTGAAATTTTTTCCTGTGAGAATAAGCCTTCACTGGCTGTGGAGAAGTCTGAGTTCATTATTAAGTCATGGGTTCTCATCTGATGCCTCAGCGTCCCCAAACCCAGCCGCTTCATCAAGTTCTTTCTTTCCCTTTACTCCACATACCCTAGAATAGGTGGCCCAGAGACTGTTTCTGACATGGCCCTAAGCAGTTCTGGAAAGGTGAGAGATCAAAGCAAAGAAATCCCTTAAAGGTCTCAACTCAAGGGATATGCAGATTCTCTGGCTTGTGAGTTAAAAACGTGAATTTCACTTTTGAGGAAAAAAACATAACCAGGAGTCAACAGCAGAACTCTCTGATCAGAGTGCCATAATGCAATCTCATTCTGAAGTAGTAAAACCCAGAGATTTTGAGAGCTGAGTGTGGCTCTTCCTCAGAAGGAACATGCATCTCTGAGAATGAAATGACCTTCTTGAGCTCACATTCAGACCATCCACTTCCAGGGCCCTTGACCTGTCCCTTCCTCAGTGTCCAAGCATGTCGAGTTTTTTTCAAATTTTTTTTCTCGTGTAGGAAAAATAGGGATGTAGGTATGGACCTCAGCCATCCTTCACAGCCAAAGCTCTCCTTTGCTCTTTACAGATTCTCAGTTAAAATTCTGCAAATGTTGGGGGCTGGAGTAGTAGCATAGCGAGTAGGGCATTTGCCTTGCATGTGGCCGACCTGAGTTCTAATTCCTGGCATCCCATATGGTCCCCCAAGCACTGCCAGGAATAATTACTGAGTACAGAGCCAGGAGTAACCCCTATGCATCGCTGAGTGTGACCCAAAAAAGCAAAAAAAAAAAAAGACTCTACTGCAAATGTTTCCCAGTAGACTTCCTTAAAAGAAATTTTAAATCACGTATATGTTCCCAAAAAGGAGAAATGTTTGCAGATAGAGCTTCTTAGCTTCTATCCTACAAGACTCATTTAAGTGGACGTAACAGGATCAGACACAAAGGCTCAGTAAAAATTTAAGAGGTGACACAGGGGGCTAGAGCAATAGCACTGCGGGTAGGGTGTTTGCCTTGCATGCAACCAACCTGGGTTCAGATTCCCAGCATCCCATATGGTCCCCTGAGCACTGCCAGGACTAATTCCTGAGTGCAGAGCCAGGAGTAACCCCTGTGCATCACCAGGTGTGACCCAAAAAGCAAAAAAAAAAAAAAAAAGTGACACAGAAGCAGATACACAAATACAGGAGGCCAGCCTCCACCAGGACCTTTCCTCATTCACAGAAAAAACCTCTACATATAACTGCTCGAAAAAGCAAGCAATAAAGAGAATCCCCCCCCCCAAAAAAAAAAGAAATAAAAGAGAGAATTCCTCTCATCAGGAAGAATCATGGTCATTTTCTAATGATGACCTAACTCGGTTTATAGTAAAAGTTTAGCAACATTATGTTAACAAATTCCTTACTTGGACACTTGCAAGCTATCCCTGTCACCCTGCCAAGGCCCCCCAAATCCCACCTTGCCTTTTTTTGAAAGACTAAATTCATCTCCATGGATGCTGTCTTTTTTTAAAGGATGGAAGAATAATTCTTTTTTTTTTTTTTTGCCTTTTGGGTCACACCTGGTGATGCACAGGGGACCATATGGGATGCTGGGATTCGAACCCAGGTTGGCCGCATGCAAGGCAAACGCCCTACCCGCTGTGCTATCGCTCCAGCCCCAAGGAAGAATAATTCTTTACACAATCTATTCTAGGTAAAGAAGGAAATTGACCCATACATCCATACACACAATCCAACAGCAAGCATGTGGGATGGAAAAAGGCACAGTCAGAGTTCCCTCAAATTATCAGCAAAAACTTCTATCTTATGCAGGGGAAGGGCCTGACCCAAAACTTTAAATCATAAGTATGCAAAAGAGAAAGTTTATCTTCCAAAATGAGTGTTTCCACCGTAGACTTCAAATACAGTGATTCAAGGATTCAGAGGCAGGATTTAAAACTTGGTGAATTACAATTCTACCTTTTAGAAAATTGGATGAGCACAGTTACTCTGGTTTGCAGGGGGAAAGTTGGGGTGGAGATTTGGTTCACAGTCTCTGGTGTTCAAGATCTTCTGTGCTCAGGGAACCATTTAGTGCTGAGGATAGAACTAGGGTTTGGACATGGACAGTATCATGCAGAGTAAAATGAGTCAGAAGAGGAGGGACAGATATAGAATGACTGCATTTATTCGTAGTATTGAAAAAATATATAGTAGAAGAATAATATCCATGGCCAGGAAAAATAGGGATTAAGAGAACTGGTCAATGGTTGGAACTAAACACAAGTGTGTGGGGGGACTGACAGTAAGATAGAGAAGAAACTGCTATGACAATAATAGCTATACAAGATCTGAGGGTTTAAAGTAGCTAAGGGATATTCTTGATAACCTCTTAATATCAATATTGCAAACTACCATGCCCGAAAGGAGAGGGTATTAGAATGGATTGGATTACAGTCATACGGTAAGGGTCTACCGCTCAGTGATTCAATAAAAAAGTTTTAAAAAAAAAAACAAAAAAAAACTGTGTGCAAGGCTCACAAGGCTCACTCTTATCACCTGTACTGTCTCTCTAGCCAAGCATCTTAATATCAGCTTTTAAACTTAAAAGAAATGCTATGAGAGCCAGAGAGATAGTATAAGGGTTAAAGCACTTGACTTGCATGTAGTTTACCCTGGTTCATCTCCAGACACCACATGATGGTCTCCTAAGGACAAAGGACAATTGTCCAAACCCTTGCCAAAAAACAGTATGAAGCAAGCAGGATTTATAAGATAGCATTAGGATCTACATGGAAGATCACATGGAATGAAACATTGTTATCTGAAAACGAAGTATTTAAAGTATGGTTGCTTTAACACAATAGCTCTCTATCACACAATTTCCAACACAAAATTTATTTCTAATTAAAAAGACCTCGCTATTGGGAGAGAGAAAAATGCATATCACTATTATCTTCCAAGATTTGTTGCTACTCTCAGGCTTCAAGAACATCACCCCTTTATGCTACACAATGCTCCTAAGAACCAGAAGGTAACAATTACTTTTCCCCTTCAGGTGAAGAATGAAAGAGGTGTTGCAAATCCTAAGCACAGAGTTATAAGACCACCTAATTCTGTTTCTTCCAGTTGTTGATCCAGAAACCCCCAGAAAAAACTTCTCTATTCAGGCTTCACCATGAGCCAAGTGACTGAACTTAAGGAAAAGCGCAAGGGCTTTGCATGCAGTAGGCACAAGTTCAATCCCTGTAACCACATGGAACTCCAGCACTCAGCCAGAGTAACCCTAGAACTATTGGGTGTAGCCCAAAAAACAAAAAACAAAAGTTTTGCCAGATAACAACTACCAATATGGCCATACACCAAGTAAATCATTTACATGTCCTTAGACAGACTTGGAATTGTTTACTCATAACAAAAAAATGAGATCAATAACACTTTCTGTTGCTGTTATTTTTCAAAATCTTTCCTAAAATCAAAATCAATCAAATAGTCACTTTGTAGCTAGTTTCAGATTCTAACTATTAGGCCTGATGTGGTAGCTGAATTGACTTATCTCATATGCCAACACCTGTCTTTGATGATGCTTTTTAGAATTATTAAAATTTCAGAGGAAGTTAACAGATCGAAACAAGAACAGAGCTAACAGATTATATTTAATTCATATCCATTAGATCTTCATATTGCTAGTAACTCTTTTGGCAGACACCCATGAAATGCATAATAAATTACTTTTGTTCCAGTAAAAGAATTCATTTTCTTCAAAGATTCATTTAGCAATAACATTTCAGAGCATTCTAAGCCAGACTTTTTTTTTTTATTTTGGCCATGTTTTCCAGTAACATTATTTCATGTTGTGACAATGTTGTGTATTCTTATGAGGCAAATGGAAAAAAACTAAAGAACTTGTATTCAGGAAAAAATAAAAGTTAATTTCTGAAATAAAGTCTTCTAACCTTAGACCATATGAAAAGGTGAAAGACCATTTTGCTATTCAGTCTTTATTGAGTAGTCTTGTCAGATTGTAATAATGAGTCACTCATTAAATAAACCACAGTTCTGTGATAAACTGGGTGGACACTATTTAAAGAACAATGCAGCTTTACTGTTTACTAAATATGAACACAAAGATATTGAGTATTAGTTTGAGTCAAGGCATTTCTAATTTACTTATCCTTTTACACACACATACAGAGAGAGAGAGAGAGAGAGAGAGAGAAACTAAAGAAAAGGAAAGGCCTTGAACATAGGCAAACTCCACAGGCTCAAATGATCCCTGCCAGGGTGACGTGTGACTCTTCATGAAGAAGGCCAATGTGGTCAGACAGGAACGTGAGTTATTAGAAGGGGCTGTGAAAGAAGAAAGGAGCCTGGCACACAGGGAGCATGAAGATAAAATGCCAACAAAATATTTATGCTCATGGCTTGTAGCAAGCGGCAAGTGGGATATTAATAACTGTGATGATTGGTCAACTCCCAGGAGTGGTAACAGCCCTGGCCGGGGAGGCAGGAGACATCGGTTCCAGTCCCGGCTTCAGCACGGGATTGTTTTGTGACCTTACAGAGTCGCTCTGATCCTGCTTTATAAATGAGGCAATAATAATACCTAACCGCAACCCTCACAGCCCCTTGTGGGAGATTAATGACTTTTTAACTCTTTCTTGCTTATTCATTTGGAAAAGAGCATCTTTAGACTATAAATTCCCTTGAGGGAAATTGGATACTTGCTTGATATGAAATTCTCTTTTAATGATTTAAAAGTTAATTCAAGGTAATTTAAACATTCTGAAGTTTCCACTAACATGGCTATGTATGACTTTAAAAATCAAAACATTTGAAGAATTCTAGTCCTTCAAGCTTACACTTAATATTTTAAGACCTATTTTAAATAATCACGTTTCTCATTATTTAATCACCAATTACTTTTTCTATTACCCAAAAAGGCTTACCACTACTATAATACATTTTATTAGTAAGTGTAACATTAACAGGAAAATATGAACAATGTGTCTTATATTTATGAGCAAATCACTTCTCTGCTAATGGGCTGATACTAGATGTTGAAACTACTCATCAAGATTTATCAAATTTCTGGGGCTGGAGCAATAGCACAGCGGGTAGGGCGTTTGCCTTGCACGTGGTCGACTCGGGTTCGATTCCCAGCATCCCATATAGTCCCCTGAGCACCACCAGGAGTAATTCCTGAGTGCAGAGCCAGGAGTAACCCCTGTGCATCGCCGGGTGTGATCCAAAAAGAAAAAAAAAAAAAAGATTTATCAAATTTCTTTAAGGAAATGTTTCTTTGTGAAGACTCCTTTCTCCATCACAAGTGACCACATACATGGGACTGTAGCCACAGATACAAGCCATACCTCTTAACCTGATACAAAACCTTGGGCCTGTTGTTTACATTTTATGTCTCACTCCTCCAAAAGGAAAATAGAAATAATGTCCCCACATGTTAAGTCATGATTAGGAATTAAAAAAGAAAATATACGGGGCTGGAGCGATAGCACAGCGGGTAGGGCGTTTGCCTTGCATGCGGCTGACCCAGGTTCGAATCCCAGCATCCCATATGGTCCCCCTGAGCACCACCAGGAGTAATTCCTGAGTGTAGAACCAGGAGTAACCCCTGTGCATCGCCGGGTGTGACCCCCCCCCAAAAAAAGAAAATATACATAAAATACCTGGCATATAAAAAGCCAGTTTCCTGTCTCCCTGTGTTTACTAGCCATGCATAAGAAAGTATGGGGAAGGGAGATGAATGTTAGAAAAGAACATGTATGATGACAAAATACAAAAAAAATTCCACTGATGCTAGGTTCTCGATCATCTTCTGGAGGACTCAAGTCAGGAATTAGTCATTTTTTGCCTAAGCTCCAACAGCCTCTTCAATCAGATTGTCTTTATCGTCAAACTCCTCCACATAAAAGCAAGAATTGCCCCTGAGCACTGCTGAATATGGTCCACCCCACACACACACCCTCCTAAATATTAATGTCATCACTAAATTAAATTTCTTATCTTTAAGAAAATTAAGAGGAAACACTGCATTCGCATATATGAATTTCATAGGCTAGTCCTGTATTTTAGATTTAAGTATAGACAAAAATAAATGTATACAGAAAAAAATGTAAGAGCATAAAATATTTTTTACTCAGTCAATAAATGAAATATAAGATTAAAATACTCTCACCACTGTCAATATAATATGCCAAAATTTAGAGTCTATTGATAAACTAAGCACACATTTTCCTATGAATACATATGCATAAGAAAGCAAGAATAAGACTATTTGGGAGGGTGGGATTTAAATTCAAAACCACAAAAATTTATCAACAACCCATCAAAAATTTCTTTGAAACTTTTTCAAAGAAATTTTCAAAATTTCTTTGAAAACACTTCTTTAATTCCAAAGGATAAAAACAGGGGCTATTTCACTACTGCCATGGATGGTCACACTAGTTAGTCTTCCTGGCATTCCTACCAGAAACAAAGTGTCCCTCTCCACCTTCTATGTCACACATACTGCACGTACACAGCCAACAACAAAGAGAAACTGAATCATAATATAAGTCACCCCTTGATGATGTCTCTCTTATTCCCAGAGGTTGGGTCAAATAAAAAAAATTAGGAAGAACTTCACATTAAAACATGCAAAGAGATCAGAGACATTATGCTTTAGATCAGCACAAAATTAAAAATTTTTTTATGGTACTTTGACACTCGTCCTGGAAGAATGTTGATGGCCAATACCCTGTGCCCCAGAAATCCTGCTGGGGAAGGAACCCAGGAGGTCTGGGCACTAGAGTGGACAGGAAGGAAGCCCACCCACCTGCCAAATTCCTGCCAGGCCATCTCAGGAGCTAGGCCCTGATAGGGACCTGGAACCACCCCGTAAACTGCTCAGGGCTGGACAGAAAGCCTGCTAGGAAGGCACCCTGGAAATGTCCTTCAGCTGATGTCTCAGGGGAGAATCAAATGACAGCCCCTGCAACAACTTTCTGCTTCTCACTGTACCTCAGAATCATTAAACCAACTCGGACAGGCAGTTCCAGAGCCACTGACATTTTTACACAGCAGAATGTGTGGCACCGAGTTTCTGCTGTCGCTGGGAGTAGGAACATTATTGTCGGCCCTAGTAAACGAGGACCGAGGTTCCCAGCTTTTATGACCTTCCATCCCCCTTTTCAGGGGAACATTTTAAACAGAGCTCCCCTGCAAAGCTACCTTTAAGGAAGCAAGCAAAAAAAAAACCCCATTGTGCTACTACCCAGCCACCTCTCCACCCCACCCCCAACACACTCACTTAGGGAAACACTGAACTAAGATTACCCTGCAATACTAACTTCCACTGGAGATCGATGACCAGGCCCATATCAACAACGGCAGCCTGAATGCTGGGCAGCCAGCGTCTTGTGAAACAAAGACCTCCTAAATACCCATAGGGTCTTGATACGTGGCTATAACACTTTCTTAACCTACAGCATTCCTCCGTCCCTCTCGGAGAGCCCGGCAAGCTACCGAGAGTATCCCACCGCACGGCAGAGCCTGGCAAGCTACCCATGATGTATTCGATATGCCAAAAACAGTAACAAGTCTCACAGTGGAGACGTTACTGGTGCCCACTTGAGCAAATCGATGAACAACAGGACAACAGTGACAGTGACAGTGACAGCACTTCCCCAAATCCACTAAGTAGTCCTAAACTCAACTACTCTCCAGCATCAAGCACACGCCAGAACCTACTAAGTTAACAGGGAACTAAGTTAACAAGGAACTTTCACAAACACTCCCAAGAACAGCTCACAGAAAATGTCTCCAGCCAAGCTCTTCCTAGCAGCCCAGCTGCCACAGTGGAACAGAGCGATGGTTCTGGGATCAGTTCTTCCTTGCATGCTGCCAACCGGGTTTGATCCCCAACACCACACCCCACCCCCACCCATAGCACCGCCAGTGAGTGATCCCTGAGGACAGAACCATGAGTAAGCCTGAGCACCACTGGGTGTGGTCCCAAAACAAAAAAAGAAGTAAAACTCTTTTTTCTTTTTTAAAAGAGAAAGTCTCATCCAAGGCCTAAGGGAACGAGGACATATAGTGGCTCTCCCTAATACTGAAAGAGTCCCAGAGGCATGGGATTGAAACAGCCTCATCTGGAAAGAACTAGGAATATCCCTGATGAGCTGAACAGCAGAGGTAACCCCTGGGAAGGTGGGAACAGGGGCGTGTTCACACATGGAGGGAAGCAAGCAAGTCTCTCCCAGGTGGAAAGCTCACCCTGAAGCAGCCAAATTGTGGAACAACTCACCTACACTCTCAAATCCCCGTTTCAGATGCCCTGGCCTCTCACAAGAGAACAATACTTTTGAAGGGCTCCTGGGCCTCAGCTATCACAGGAGTCAAAGGACTCCAGCGTCCTTCCTCAGGACAAGGTCAGCTACCTCCTTACTATACCACTCCTCCCCTCCAGGGCAACCTCAGGACTTGCAAATAGCCCAACTTTGACATTTTACATTACAAAAACCCAAGGCACAAAACAGACTCCACCTTCCAAGGATCACAGTCCCCAAGGCCCTGTCATAAATGCTTCTAAGAACTGAAGATATAATAAACATTTTTAAATAATGTGGCTATTCTAATTTCCCCATAAATTACCAGATTACATCCCTAAAGTTCTGAGAAGACACTAAAAATCACACTTAGATTTTGTTTTTTAAAAAGTACTTTACTTGTTAGTATATTTGACTTTTTTTTTTTTTTTGGTAACATAGGCTAAAAGGCATTTTCCCTGTGAACTTTTTGCTTTGTGAGAGAAAACACCACCAAAGAATTTGTCTGAGGACAGAAAGAAATATCAAATATAATTTTAAGCACCAGTTAAAAAATTTTTTGAAAGCTCAATTTTTGTTTGTTTAAGCCATTAAAAATAGGACTTGAGAAAGCAGCTCGGATGTCCTGGGACTCCTACAGGCAGGAGTTTCCAGCTCACCTGATCCTGGCACCTGTTTACAAAGTCACATTTCTAAGCCCCACCCCCAAGGACTCAGACTCAGAAAATCCAGGGTGGGGTCCAGGAATTTGCAGAATTTTAAAGTACCCCAAACAGGGCAAAACTAAATGCAGAAATTTTTTTTTTGCCTTTTTTGTTTCTTCGAACCACACCTATAAGTGCTCAGGGCTTACTCCTGGCTCTGCACTCAGGAATGCTGAGGGATCATCTGGGGTGATGAGGGAGTCAAACCCAGCTAGGACTTTTGCAAGGCAAGTACTCTACCCTTGTCAGCCCCTCGAAAACAGTTAGTAAGGAAAACATGTACTTTAATGCTGGTGCTTCTTCCCTAAAACAGCCACAGCATGACCAAAACGTGACCAAAACGTCACCCTGCTCCTATCTAGGCTGATGATAAAGTTCCCTTGGACCCTCAATCCTCACTCCCTATCTACCATAACTAGGTCCTAGCTTCTTAAGTTGGGGGCCACAAAAAAAATCTCAAAAATGTTTTAAAATTAACTGTTTATCAGTTATGTATCTAATATACCCAGGATATGTGAAATTTTCAGGCAATAAGGGGTGGAAGTGAAAAAAGAACAATCCCTGGTGTAGATTGAGGCCTACTCATTTTTCAGAGAACATTCCAGGTAAAATTTAAATCACAGTTTTACAGAAACTAGTTCTTAGATTATCAAAAATACCATTCCATGACCTCAGATGAGAGGCAGGAATGACTCCAAACCACACTGTTCACAGAAATAAGCCTGAAATAAACAATAGAAGGACATTTGAGGAAGCAGGGAATCCTAGCAAGATAGCTGGGTGAAGATTGGTGATAGAACAGCACAGATTATGCTGTGATGAGCTATGATTGGAGTAGGTAGGTAGAAGAGAGGAGAGAAGGGAAGGAGAAGAAAGGGCAGAAGAGAGGAAGGGGAAAGGAGAAGTTGCTATAAGTAATTTAAATGCCCTGGGTACCAGTGTAGTGAAGCCAGTGAACTGGCAGTTTTTCTGATCTACATTCTTTTTTGCAAATACACATATACCAATTTAGATACAAACCTGGAAACAATTTAAAACATCTAAAACTAAACTTTTTTGCCTTGTCTTGGTTTAATTTCACCATTAAAAATGACTTGAATTGCGGGCTGGAGCAATAGCACAGTGGGTAGGGCATTTGCCTTGCACGCGGCCGACCCGGGTTCAATTCCCAGCATCCCATATGGTCCTCTGAGCACCACCAGGGTGATTCATGAATGCAGAGCCAGGAGTAATCCCGGTGCATTGTCATGTGTGAAAGAAAAAAGAAAAAAAAAAAGACTTGAATCTTGGCACGCACACACACACACACACACACACACACACACACACACACACACTAAAAAAAAAAATGACATGAAGCTTGACCTGGAAAGGTAATATAAAGGGATGGAGGCTCAGGTTTAATTCTGGCACCTCCTGGAGGAACCTCCAGCAATGAACTGGGCATAATACCTCATTCCCAACACTGCTGGCTGTGCCTCTAACCCCCAAATAAGTCCTAATTAAGGTTTGTAACATAGTTAAGTTTGTTATTTTGTTGACATTTAAATGTCATTTCCTCTAAAAAGCTATCCCTTAACTAAACTCAACAGTAGGTTTAGATTATTGTACTGCCAGATAAGATAAAATTTGAGATAATAGAGCAACCCAGTAGCACAGTAAAAGTATAGAGTGTTTTAACACTTACCCCTGAGGCTGTAGGTTGTGTTGTAGGGGAAGTATTTTTGCTGCAATCATCAGAGTTAGAAGAGGTGGAAGTTGGAGTCATAGGAACGGAATTATTGCTATTACCTGCAACAATCAAAATTAACCTCATAAATATACACTCCACTGCTATGGTTGATAAGAACCTTACAATCAAATACATTTCAATATTATTTACCAGAGCAAGTCTTTGACTTATTTATGTTCTTAGGTTTTCGTTTCCTGGTTTGAATTCCCTCTTTTTTCATTGCAAGTGGTCTAGGCACCTACAAAAAAAAATTTCATAAGCTGTGAGTTTATTAAATACGCTGAAAAAAATACAAACTTTGAAGCCTCAGTAATGGTATCAAAAGCTCTTATTTAAAAATACCGTGAACTTGACACATACTTTTTTTTTTTTTAACAGAGAGATCATATGCTCTCATCCTCTGACATGTACCTGTCTTAATTTGGGATGCCAAGTGGACCTCAGGGGTCACTGCCTGTGGTTCTCAGCCTAGGTGTAGGGCCCCAGGATGTAGTGCTGCTCAGGCACTGTGGTACCATGGCCTATCTGGGCACCAAAGTGGTGCTTAGTTGCCCCAAGTCCACACAATGGATGTTTAGGGAAACAAGGGGTCCAGGAGTGAAGCAGGGCCAGCGGCAAGCTAAGAATATGCCTAACCCCCTGTCTGTACGATCTCTGGTTCCTTTAAGCACAGTTTTTTAAAAAAGATTATTACTATGTTATTCACTCTAAAATGCATTTCTCACATTTTAATTAAATTTAAAAATTTTACCATTGGCTGAACAGTATATCTAGGAGGGCCACATTTCATATATCTAAAAACTTGCAATGGGGTGAGAGGGAACATGGGGATACTATAGGAAGGAAGTCGACACTGGTGGTGGGATTGGTTTTGAAACACTGTATTTGTGAAACTCAACTAAGAATAACTGTGTAAATCACAGTGCTTTAAATAAAAAGTAAAAATACAACTAAGTGTTGGTCCAGGACCTGGTTCTAACAACTAATGCATGCAAGAGACTTGATAAATTCCATCCCAGCACTGCTTAGTCACCCAAGAACCAACAGGATCAAGTCCAGAACACTGAGCCTGAAGTAGTCCATAAGCATTGCAAAGTGTACCCCCAAAATATATAAAAAATAAAAATAAAAACAAATAGAAATGGGCTGTCTTAAAATAGATGTCTGAACATTTATGACACTGGCAGCATTTTGCTTGCTTCTTTCTAGTAGGAAGATATCTATATTATCATTAATGGCGACCTAGCTTCACGAATTGCAGACGCACCCCATGGAGCTTCATGTAGAGTCCACAAGCATTACACACGGGTTCACCCTCAGCGTTCCTGCGCCACAAGGTGGTGGTTGTGGTGTGACAGTTGGCACAGGACAATCCAAGCCTCCGGGAGGAAGGCTAGAAATGAAGCACAGAAACAAATTGTTTTATGTTTATGAACATGAGTAAGTTATGTCCCTGACACCAACAAGCATCTACCTAGTTAAAAAGAAAAGTTCCCTAACGGAAAAAAATTGAAGTGCAAACTCCTAGAGTTTCACATGGTATGCTCAAGCTCCTAAATGTGTGTTTATCTGCTCAGTAAATTACTCTAGATTATAAAATAATTGGGCAGCAGTCATAATGATGGCCTTTAACTCCACTCAGGTGGTCAGACCTGAGATTCGTAGGAGCAATCGGCTTGCCAACGGGCAGTAAGGGACTCTGAGCAGTCTCCACCTCACTCAAAACTGGATAAACTCCCAGCTCTTTGTAGAAAAAAACTAAAAACTTGAGAGGGCCTATAACAAAATTAGAACTTGGAAAATGTATCAAATTTTCACAAAGAATTATTTTAATAATTTTGTAAGTAACATTATCATCTGCTACCTGAATATTTGCATTATCCATTTTACAAACGATACACAATTTCTTTCGATGCTCTGTACTCAGGAACCACCCCTGGCAGTGCTCAGGGGACCCATATAGGATGCTGGGAATCGAACCCGGGTTGGCTGTGTGCAAGGCAAATGCCTAATCACTGTACTATCACTCCAGCCCCAGAAAATGCCTTTTGTATGGCACTAACACTCTGATTCCCGATTCCCATTTCCATGTTCTCTTTATGCTTGAATAGAATTTTTTTTGTAGGTGCTGGGAATTGAGCCATATCCCTGGGTCCTGTAACATCCTTAAAAGATCATTTATTTTTTCTCTGTGTATCGTGAATTTTTAAAAAATAAATTCCCTCCCAGAACAACAAATATAAATTTCTTTTTAAATTACCTAAATAAGCAATACTTAAAAAAAGTTATAAGGGGAATCCAGGGACGAAAGCAAGATGAAAGTTCCAGAATCTGGGAAGTTAGTTGTGCCAATTAATTTAAGTAAAGAAGTTGTAAAGAATGAATAACAAAAAATAAGCTGAACTTATCTTAAACAGCAGAGAGAATTACGCATTTTTAAAAATCAAACTGCTGGCAAATTCAAAAGATAACTAATTTTGCATTAACATTTCACATCCTGTTGTATTACTTTGGCATTTGTTTTTTACAGACAAGTAATAAAAACCAAGAGGCACTGGCACACCTTTTAGCATGACAATGACAATACTTCTAAGAAGTCAGTGCTAAGAATCAATTGACTTTGGGTTGAAACGGTATTTCTGGCTAACAATGTTATTAGGGAAATGATGGCTACTGCTAAAATGAAAACAAGATCCTGAATTTCTTTTCATTTTATGGTTATAAAATAATCTAGAACACTTCTTTCTCTTCATAACTGTGAAATCAGTAAACATGGGGCAGGAAGGTTGGTTTTATAAACAGGTCATTTATGACAGTTTCCACTGGAATTTGGAGCCAATGCGAAGCAAACTCGTTATCAGAATTTACCATTATAACAAAGAGCTTTATGACTGCCAACTGCAGATCATAAGTGAAGTCAGTGCCCATAAACATGTGAAATGAAGGTGAATAGGTTATAAAAGTTCCTTGTAACAAGTGATCTCAGTTATATTCATCACTGACAAGGAATTCAAGTTACACCATAAATCTCTTATTTTGCAGAGTATTACAACTTCACATTCTCAGTGATTGGTTCTGCACTGCTGGCTAAACAAACTTGGGTTCAATACTCTGAGAACTAAGCTAAATCCATCAAAACCATAAATAAGAAGCCCATAAGGTTGAACTAATTGATAGACACACCCTTCAATTGATATCATTTATAACCCATTTACAAAGCATATATTGGTTGACCTTGGTTACTGCCAAGACACCTGCCAGAAGGAAATCTAGTTGATTCAGCAATGTTAAAAATTGGTGGTACCCCCACCCCCTCCCCACCCTGCCTTGCTTTTTTTTTCCCCTGTTAAGTGCACAAAAACATGGCTTTATCTAAATGTGGGTAATTGTAGATCAAATTTATAATGGCAACTGAAACCAAAAAGGCTACTATTCTATCAGTTTTTCCCTCAATCGAGAAAATATTACATTTCCAAATTCAGCTCATTTTAAGTTCAATGTGCCATTCAAAAAAAAAAAGTTTTATTACTGTTCATATATTGGATAATACATGAAAACAAGGAACTGCCTTGGAATACTTTCTTGACATTGCCTTTTCTATTAATTTGATCCATCTAAGAAAAATGAAAACATAGGGATGTGAGACCCACCCACAGGTCTCACATCGCTCTAAGTTAAGGATGTCCTACCCTTTGAAGAAAACTTTAAACTGCAGGAGGTTGTAACAAGTTTATGCTCATTAAATTAACCCCGGCCATTTTATTTTAAATGCATTAAAAACAAAACAACCATAAAACTAATTGCTTCTCTTTAAGGTGTCAGACTTACATTGTGATGCAATTTCATTCTAATCTATTTAACACAAACAATGTGTGTAGCATTTGTTCCTGCTAATTAGAGTCTAACAATTAAATAAATTACTTAGATACTTAAGATGTCTGGCATCTAACTATATAATATTTTATTCTAAAAGGTATTAGAGTACGGGTGCTTGGCTAAACAAATGTTAGCCTTACAATGAACGTTGGTGATTAATCTCCAATCCACTGCAATGAATAGCCTCTCCTAAAATACACATAACAATTACAAGGAGGCTAATGCCTTAAGAAAATCAGAATTCCTGTACTTTAAAACATAATGTGGGGATTGGTGAAATCCTCCACTTGAGAACACACGCTGTATTCTCACCCCCACCCCCACCCACAGGTCTCACATCGCTCTCTGAACCGTGAGATTTCAAAATAACAAAGGTTAGAGTAAACAAATTCTAGAAGACTCAAGGGCAACCCAAGAGGTATGGAATCCGGGGCTAACCCCGTCTGGGAGAGGAAGCAGAAGCACCCACAGCCAGAAGGGACAGAATAAAAGGAGCCCAGAGTATTAATGTGGGAAGCAAAAAGATCATTGGGGAGTTAGCTGTCCTCCTGACTTGGGAGGAAGAAGCATGGTTTATCGAGGATTAAAATCCAAGCCAGGCCAAGGTCACACAAACAAACAAACAAACAACAAACTCATCTCATTTCTCCACTTGATTAGCTAGACCGTTTTCCTCCCTGAGTTTACCATCATTCCTAATTTTCCGGCATCCTTCCAAAGCTATTTCAGTGCTCTGACAAGGACATCTAGAGATAAGTATAGATTCTTTGAAAGGACAGTGGCACTGTACACCTTCCTGTTTTTCTGGACGGACGTCATTCCCTATATATAAATAAACACGGAGACAGGCTGCCTGGGTTCCCCGGACTGCAAGTTTCGGGATGACTTGCACTTGGGCGCCCGCGGGGACTCGGTGGCGTGGTCGGATGGCCCCGGGAACATAGGCGTGAACGCCCAGCGCTGAGCCCGTGCGCCCTGGTCTCTGCTCAGCCAGGGGCAGCGCGGAGGGTGGGCCCGGAGCGTCAGACTCACCACGCGCTTCTGCGGCTTTATGAGGGGCCTGCTAAGGCCATTCATCTTGCTGTAGAGACCGCAGGCGTTGCACAGGTAGTGGCCGGTGCCGTCCCGCCGCCACAGCGGCGTCTGGATGGAGCCACAGTTCACGCACTCGCGACTCTCGGGCAGGTCCTCCAGCAGATCTAGGACAAGAGAGCGATGAGAGGCTAGAAGCGACCGCGCCGCGCGCGCCCCTCCCCGCAGCCACCCGGAAAGCCACCCCAGGACCCCAGGACCGCGGTTCCCGGCTTCCCCGCATGCGTCCTCCGGGACGCATCTCGCCCTTGAGCCGCCAAGCCAAAATAAAGTTATTAACGTCACTAAAGATCTGCAAACCAATACTTCTGCGTACCTGCGTACCCATCCTATCCCCTAAAATAAACCCCAATGAAGTCGGAGACGGAGCTCGAAGTAGAGCCCAAATTATGCGCCTTCTGCTTACTAGGACCTCCGAGTTGAGATGAGAAGAGCTTTGGGGAGGTCGGTGTGCTTCCCAACTCCTCCTTTCCGGCTGTTCCCAAGCTTTTCAAAACTGAAATCCATCATAATCACAGGATGCCACATGCCAAAACCCAGCAAGCTCTACAATATTAACGCTGATCACTCTGACACCCACCCCGCCAACCTCCAGCCGCAAATATCCTGGGACACGTGTAGCTGCCTCCCTGACACTGATTTCAAGTATCTTTTTAAAAGTATTTCCTTTATCTGACACTCATTCTTTCCCCCAATAAAAATCACAAATTAAAATAATAAAGTTGTCCTTGGGAACGCATGTCAATTAATTAAAAAGTAACTCAGTTCTCTCAAGATAAAAAGACACCAAGGAGCACAGAGATAAATGCTAAGTCTTATTTCCATCTCAAAACAACCAAAACTGACTTCCTACTGATTTCTGATGTGGGCCTGTTTCTATCTGTAAAATTTCCACAAACAAGATTTTTTTTAAAGACAACTCTACTTCTAAATAAAAACCATTTCCCATTTTCTATCAAAATTTCAATTTATGCAATCTATTTAAATAACTTATATGACATTTGCTGTGTAGTTCACAACCTAAACTGAGAATATTTTTTAAAACTCAAGAGTAACTGATTGTAATTTCCAATGCTTCTACTTAAGTTGGTTAAGTGTGCATGAGTAATATTTGTGTTTATTTTCTTATGCTTTTTTTTTTTTTTTGCCGAGCCAGGGCTAGAACCCAGTCTTCCACATATTCTCTACCACCAGAGACCCATCCCCATCTCCAAACAGGAACGGTTTAAATTAGACTTCAAAAATAATTAACTGGTTGAAATTATTTGTACTATAGAGGATTTAAATATTCCAGTTTGATGTTCTGAAATTAAGTACAAAATCCCTACATTTCTGATTTTCTTTTTTGTTTGGTTTTGTTTTGGGGCCACACCCAGCGATGCCTAGGGGTTACTCCTGACTCTGCACTCAGGAATTACTCCTGTGGTGCTCAGGGGCCCATATAAGATGCCGGGGATCAATCCAAAGTATGCCGCAGCGTGCAAGGCAAATGCTCCTACCATTGTACAATTTCTCCAGCCCCCTGAGAATCATTTTTATTTCTTGCCATTTCCTAGCCACATAGAGATTCAGTCTACCATTAACTGTTGTCAAGATATTTAAATGTGAAGTAGATCTCCAAGACTCCATTTCATTAATACTATTTATCATAGAAAACAATTCTCCTTCCTCATCAGAAATTACTGTAAAAGAAATTAGCATCCAACACAACTAAAATTCAAAGTTGTCACAAGTATACAATGACTTCCAACACATCACAAAGATTTATTCTTCTCTGCGCAAAAAGCCACTATTGACTACGGACATCAGTAAATGCTCAGGACTTCAAGGACGCTGAAGTTAAACAAGGTATTTGTCTTTGCTGTTGACTTTAAAATGTTACCTATCAGAGCCCCTCTCAAAGGAGGAGTGGGGCATTCCCTGGTGGACCCAGCCCTGGGACTGGCCGTCCCCTTGGCCAGAAACAATAAAGACTTCCAGGAGAAAACATTGCTCTCTCCAGGGAGTCAAGCTGAAAACCTCCAAAATGAAACTCGCAGTCATATTCTGGATGAGGAAAAAAGTGTTAGAAGTCCCTTACCAGGCAGCTATAATCCTAAAATTGCCAAAAACTAAGAGTCTTGTTTTAAAAATATATTACAGTGTCGGGTTGATAGTTCATTCACCATTTAAAAACCCTTGCTCATGACCATTTTCTTTTCCTCACATGACTAGGAAGAAAGGCTAGGCAGGCCCATGTCTCAGGATCCAGAAAATGAACACAGTTCAGCAGTTTAAACTGGTGAGAGCTTAGGGACTGAAAGGCTACGAGAATCTGGGGCTCACCTCCACCGAAACCGGGGGAGGTTCGTGAAAAGGGATTCCTAGCTATCCGTACACCAAAGTGCAACACTTAGATTTGCTCAGATTAACTAAAGAAAGCCACGAAACAAAATGATTCCAAATAAAAAAAATCAAGTGTAAACACTGGGCATCTAGCTCAGAATCCTGACAGGGGCTGGGTTGTAGGTCGAGGTCTCTAGCTTGAGAGCACCAGTGAAAACTAAGAAACCTCAGGTTGTTTGCCTCCCCCAATCCAGACAGGCTTATTCTCTGTAACCTACCATTTTCTTCACAAATTTCCCAACTCCTTTGCATTAAAAACAAGACAAAACAAAATACAGCCTAAAAAGAGTTTTGTCACTGTCACTGTCACTTTGCATGTCCTACCCAAAGGTTAAAAAAAAAAAAAAACGAAAGGACAGGCTTTCAAATTGCAAATTAAACTTGTGACCTGCCTGCAATTTACTCAATTAACTGCACTCCCGGCATCTGCAAGGACTTTCCTTACAAAACCTGTTGCTTTAAAAACATTTCAAGATTCCAGTTCTGTTTTAGCCACTACTTCTGGGTTTTTAAAAAAATTATTATTTTGATTTGGTTTTTGGACCACCCCAACGGTAGTGCTCAGGACTTATTCCTGGTTCTGTGCTCAGGATTACTCCAGGTCATGCTGGAGATGGAACCAACATCAGTCTCATTCCAAGCAAAAGCCTTCTCTCCTGTACCATCTCTCCTGGCCTTAGGTACTACTTTCTTCTCTTAGTCAAATGGCTATCTAATCAAACTGTGTCCCCAATAGGCAGAGCTGCAGTCCTGGTCCCACCGCTATCAAACTCTCTCTCTCTCTCTCTCTCTCTCTCTCTCTCTCTCTCTCTCTCTCTCACACACACACACACACACACACACACACACACACACACACACACACACACACACACACACACCTTTCAGAGTCCCTATGGAATTCCTGATTGCCAAAAGCCTCACACCACAACCAGGATCCACTTCCGTCCATCCCCAGGCTTTGAAGATTCCCAGTCTCTCAGCTCCCAGAAGACAAACCAGTCCCTAAGCATCTGGAAAAATGACCAGCTGCACAGCACAGGGCAAGCAATGCCTACTTCCCAGTCTGCAAGCACAGAGAGGAGAAATGGTCACAGGCACTCATACTCAGAGGCCAAATTCACAGAGAACAGGAGGGAATTTTAAGACTAAGATGTTAGATGCAGTGGAGGATAAGGACTACCTCCAGCACATCCTCTATTTAGGCACATGGTTGGAAATGCCTTGCTTTATCCTGACCTATAAGGGTCCCTAAGACACTGACCCTCAATGCAGGGTCATTAAAATCCCAGACCTCAGAGCAGGATCTTCAATGAGGATAATGTAAAGAATTCGCCTGCTCCTTTGTTGCTTAAGACTCCCTCAAGCAGCCAGCACACAGAATTTGAAAATGTGCTTCACCTTAGGAGTCTGTCAGGTTAAAGAAAAAGAGAAGGCTGGAAGAAGCTCTGTGCGTGGGCAGACTCGCAGTTCCCTGCTCCAGGGGGACAAAACACTTTCCAAAATGGAGTATTTTCCAGGTATGCTGGCGCTTGTATTTTCCCAGTTCACCTCAAAGCGCCCTGTGCCCTGACTCTAGAAATAAAGTACGAATAAAACTGGAAACTGAAAACACCAAGTATGGGGTCCCAGGATACTTGAGTGCTGTAGGATCCAATCTACAGCAGGCAAGGGCGAAAGCCCAATCCCCTCCACCGAACCGCAGCTGCCTAGGGTTAGGCAGGGCCACCAGCGTCCCGTCTGGGGTCACAACACCCGATCCAGGGGTTCCCGCCTTTCCTCTCCTCCCGCAGGGGAGTGGTAAGTGCCAACCAGACCCCTAGGCCCTTCTCCACTGTGCCAACCAGACCCCTAGGCCCTTCTCCAACGTTCTCCTGGAAAACCGCGCACGACTAACTCCTGACGCCTTTGACGAACTAACGGTGGCTGAGACTGCGCGTGTATTTGAGGAGAGGGTGAACCAAGTGCCCGACATGCTCCGCAACTTGCACACTCACCCACGCTCAGTACCCATTTAGGGCCTGCGCCAGAGCCCGGGCCCTGTCACTTCCCACCCGGGCACCTCTCCTGGGCCAAGCCTCCTTTCACTCTGCGTCCCGTCGCAGGCGTAGCACCCCACCCACACTCCCCAAGGCTGATCGCCCTGCTTCGCAAACGTCCCGGGGCAAGGGCGGTGGCGGCAGTCCTCAAGGTAGCCAGAAGAGCGGCGAGCTAGCCCGCCCGCCGCGCCCCACCCGGCGGCAGCCCTTACCTGCGCTGGGGCCCCGCGGCACGGGGAGTGGGGCTCCGGCGCGACTCTGGAGGCTGTGCAGCACCGGGGGCTCGAAGGGGCCGGCGGGCCAGGCGGGCGCCAGCGGCGGCCCCACGTAGGGCGCGTAGGGGCTGGGGTGGTGGTGGTGGTGGTGGTGGTACGTCCCGTTGAGCGGCCGCGCCGTCGACAGCGAGCTGTACTGGTGCTCGCGGCCGCCCATGGTGGCCAGGCCGCCGCCCGCGCCGCCGCTCACCCCGGCCGCGGCCCCGCCGCCCGCCGCCGCGTAGCCCGCCGCCTCCCGCGCCGCACCGTTGGCCATGGGCGGGCTGGGCGAGTAGGGGAAGCGCGCCGAGACGTGCGCGGCGGCCGAGCCCGCGCCCCCCGGCCCCGCCGCGCCGCCGCCCGCCGCGCCGCCGCCGCCGCCGCCGTACGGGGGGCTGTCGGCCGCCGCCTGCGGCCAGCCGGGGTGCGCGGCCGCGCCGCCCGCGTGGTTGGCGGCGCCGCTGCCCGCGCCCTGCAGGTAGGGCAGGCCCGACAGCATGGAGCTCACGCGCGTCGTGGGCACGTAGACGGGCGAGCTGGCCGCGGCGGCGGCGGCGGCGGCGGCGGCCGCCGAGTGCACGAAGCCCCCGGGCGCGCCGTCGTAGGCGGTCGGGCCCTGGCTGGAGAGCGCGGCGAGGGTCTGGTACATCTCTTCGGGCTGCTCGGGCGCGAACGGGCTCAGCTTGGCGCTGCGGCTCGACCACAGCAGCTTGCTGGCGGTCGCGGCCTGGTCGAGGTCAGTGAAGAGCAGCAAGTCCTCCCAGCTCGACAGAGCGCTCCCGGGGCCCGCGACCCCGGGCGCAGAGGGTCCGTGCGGAGCCCCAAAGGGATGTGAGGCGTAGGGGCCGAGCAGCAGCGAGCGGGCCGGGGGTCCCGCCGCGGCCTCCGTGTCGAGCTTCGGCGTCCTGCAGGGTCCGGCGCCGCCTGGGCCGCGCTCCCCGCCCCGGGAGCAGCAGGACGACGACGACGACGAGATGGGGGACGGAGGCGTGGATGGGTCCCGCTCAGGAAAGGCGCTGGAGTCGCCGACGTCCGTGCCCGCGGCCCCGAAGCGCTTCGACAGGCACCAGCCGCCGTCAGTCAAGGCCATCCACGGTCCGGCGCCGCTCGCAGCTGACTTCTAGTTCCTGGGGTGGGGAGATGCGGTCAGGAGAAACACAAAAGGGTTACCACATGCGCACACTGGACGCATCTCACTCCCACTCCCCTTTCCTAGCAGACGCGACTCCTGGAAGATCCCGCTTCAGTCCTGGGCACGGGGGCTAGATACGGGGGGGTGGAGGGTGACCCAACCCACGTAGCTGCTCCTGGGTCCCCACCCCCAAGAACCTGGCTCCCCGCCCTCCGCTTCCAGCCGCTCCGCGGGGTCCCCATGCCCTCCCCGCCCACCCGCCCTGCAGCATCCTTTCTCGGCGCACGAGCCCGATTCCGAGGTGACCGTGAGGCGGGCCGAGGTTTTCCTTCCGCCTCACAGCACGGTTCCCCCCCCCCCCCCACTCCCTCCAGCCCGGGCGATGACCCACAGAAGAACTTTGCAATTAGCTGAGCGCCTCTGCGGCGCCTCATCTCGCCTCCCCGCGGGTCCCCCCAGCGGCCCAGAGGCTTCGATGGGTGGTGCGTTCGCGAGAACCAGGGGCGCCAGGAAAGGCAACCTGTCCCCCGAAAACGAAACCGCCGCGTTCTCGCAGACTGGCTTATCCCGGAGCTTCCCGTACTTGCGCTGACGAAACGCAACACGAGTCCCAGGGACGCGCAACTCAGCCCGGGAAAGGTGGGGCGCCTAGACCGCGGGCTCGGACCTTCCGGGCAGGGCCGGCCGCCCGCGCCCACCCGCGTCCCCGCGCACCTTAGGCGCCGCTCGCCTCTGCAACCACCAGCGCGTGGGCCCACCCCAAGCCCTGGAAAGGCCAGATCGTTCCGGAATCGGACGTCGCGGGGTGGAGCGGAGCACAGGGGAAAGGAGGGGGGGATCACAAAGGGGAGGGGAGGGGGACGTGAGACCGCCCCGGAGCCGAGGCCACCCCAAATGGGAAGGCAGGAGGAATGACAGGGAGACTCAGAGGGGGTGGGGAAGGGAGGCGAATGCTGCCGGGGCTGGCCTCTTCCAGGCTGCCTTTCCAAATCGTTTCGGCTCATAGGAGATAACCATACTAAAATTAATGCCCACACACAGACCCGAGCTAGATAGCGAGAAATCAAGTCTCTTTGCCCGCCTGACTCCCGCCCCTTTGCGCCGAGATAACCCGGAGATAAGGCTGAGCGCAGATAAGCGCTTCGGGGAGAGGAAAGATACCAGAAGTTGGTCCGCAGCGTCCCGGGAACCTGGGAACCGCTACTACAGCCGGCCCGGAGAGGAGAAAGCAGTCCGGCTCGGAGCCGATCGCGGCCCGGCCGGAGCTGGCGAGACAAGGCCACGGGGCGCGCCACTGGTTGCGGGGTGGAAGGGAAGAAAGTAAAGGAGCCCGAGCAAGGGAAGGAAGCAGGCGAACCTCGGGTGGGCGCAGCGCATGGAGAACGGCCGCGGCGGCGGGTGCTGCTGCGGGACGCGAGGAGAGGCCGAGGGCGCCGGCGAGCGAGCGCGAGTCCGGGGTCGGCGCGGCGCGGCTGGTGAATAAAAAGGAGAGAGGAGGCGCCTCTTACTGCTCCGCCGGAAAACTGCAGCCTGCGCTCCTGATTGGACTCACCGAGCCCTAAACAAACAGCGCTCGCCGAAGGGTGCCAGGCTGTGGGTCGGAACTGCGCTCTGCGAGCAGCTGGGCGCTAGAGGTGAAGAGGAGGAGGAGGGAGCGAGGGGAGGAGAGAAAAGAGGGTGGGGAGGGGATGGCGGGCGGGGTGGGGGAGGGGAGCGCGCCGCCCCGGCAGACAATGAGCGCCAGGCAGCCCGCGGGTGTGGGCCGAGCCGCTAGGACGGTCCGGGCGGGAGGGGGGGACGGGCTGGGGAGGAGAGTCCATCCACCGGGCGCCCGGCCCAGGGACGCCGGGGGAGGGGCGGAGGTGGCAGAACGCCTGACCTGGCTGGCGACCCACACCCATCCTGCGGAGCGGCGCTTCCCTCCGCCCCCAGTTACACACGCACTCCTGGGGGCGGAGGGAAGGGGGTGCGGGAGGCGTGGACAGCGCTGGCCGGCGCGGCCCGGCGCCGGGAGGGACGCGCCCGCTCCCCGGGTCAGCGCGCCCCCAGAATGAGGGGGAAAGTGCTTTGCTCCGCCGGCCTTCCCCTCGCCTCCCTGAACATTAATTGAGCGGATTTTTTCCCCTCCCTTTTGGGGGGGTAAATTTTTTTCCTCCGCTGTTGTGTGTAACCGACCTTAAACTTTACCCGACCTCTTCTCGGGACCCTGGAGCACAGGTCGTGAAGGACCCGGCCGTCAGGAGTGGACGCTTCTATGATAGGAGAAAGAAGGAACTCGATTTCCAGCTCCCTATAGCTGCCTGGATTTATATATAATTATAATAATAATTATTATTACCATTATTTTAAATAAACCAAATTCTGGGGACATTTCCAGGAAGTTCACCTTTGGGAATCAGCTAACCTTTGGGAACTTTTAATGGGGCGGGGGTGGGGGTGGGGGGTGGCTCCCGAGCCTTAAGGAATTTTTTCACTCGAGTCGCAATGCAGAGATGTCAGAATTTTTGGTATCCTGATTACTCTGAGCCTTCCCTGAAGAACTTCAGGTAAGTCTCAGAGGAGAGGTTGGAATCGGGTGACGGTGTGGGAGAGGGGCGGGGGTCACCTGTCCTGGAGCCAGCGCGAAATGAGGCTTCCCCACCTCCACTCTCACACACACCCCTTCTCCGCTCCCTCCAGTTATCACAACTGTGTACAAACCTTCGCCCTCGAAGGGTTTGGAAATGAACGTCGCGGGGTTATCAGCGCCGATCTGTCAGCAGCGAGCAGAGCCGCAAGTTCGTCCCCAGCGGGAGCGGTGATGTATGTCTCGCTCCCTTTCGCTCACACGCGGGAAAGGGAATTCTTCCAACAGATGTCTGAGGAAGGAGGGCCAGAGGGGTAGTTCTTTTAGGAATGGGCTTGTGTATTCCCTCCCACCTCTCAGGTAAACCCAAGTAAATGACTTTTTAAAGGTCTGACTCCCCGAAAGCAAGCGTTTGGGTTTTGTTTTGTTGTCATCGTCGTCGTGTTGTTTCTTCCAGGTGGGGGAGGAAAAGAAGCCCAAGCCGAGTTGAACCGGTGGATTGGGGTATGGAACCCTTGGATTTGAGGGTTTAGGAGCCTAAGTATGTGTTTCCTTGCCACAAAACTGGGGACTGTGAATCTGTGTATCTTGGGTGGAAGGAAGAAGGCGGGCCTGGCAGCGCTAGTGGGGACTCCGAATGGAGGAAGTTGGCAGTAATTTTTTTTTCGATTCTTCGTTGTAAATTGCTACTAAACACTTATTAATTTCTAAATGTCTTTGAGAAGGCCCATAAAGCGTTCTCATCCAATCCAGTCACTTTTATTACATTCTTCTCTTCCTCCCCAAATCACTCTGTCGGCTCCCAGTTTTCAGTGTGGCCGCATTTTCCGAAAAAGGCTGAAGGCGGAAAACTCTGGAACCAGGGACTGCCCGTTGGAGCAGGATCCAGGAGCTTTAAATGTTAACCTGAGTTCGATCAATCGAATACCACGACCGGAAGAGAAAGCCTGCGTTTCCTTCCAGCTGGCCTTTCAGTGCCTTTCTTTTGGCGTTTTGCTCAATAGCTTGAGTTTTACCGAAGCTCATTTGCAAGCAGTTTACAGAAATGCAGACCATTTGATTTCCTTTGCGTCCAACTGTTTAAAAACGATTCACGGATTTGCTCTGAAAAACAATTTTCAAAATTCCCATGTCAGGAAGGTAATTTTTGATGAAGAGGAGTTACAAATCAATTCTTTGGTTAAACTGGAGTCCCAGGTTGGCAGCGGCCTCCAAGCCTGAGCGTCCAGGAGACTGAGCCCCAACTCTAACCTGGCTCACCAGCAACATCGGGAAGGTGTGCCTGACCCCCAAAACACGCTGGGACTGGGGTGAGGCCAAGACAGACACTGACCAATTCCACCAAGTTCTAAGAGCTCCAGGACGGTCCTGACCTTTTACCTTCTCAATTCTTAGTTTCTTCTTAACCTTCTCTAAAAGGAAGGGGTCTTTTGACTGTCCCCCACCTTCACCCCCACTACTTCCAGGCTTGATGGTTGATTTCCAACCAAAGGAGGGAGTCGAGAGGAGAGTGAATCGGTTTTCTTGTCAGGTAACTTAGAAATACAACAAAACTTGTTTCCCCCGTAGAGTTGATTCAGACAAATTTCTCCAGGCGGCCCGGCTTGCAGCTAGCAGTATCTACCCCTCTGGCTGCGGCCCTGGGGACACTTGCCTGGGACAGTCACCCCATGGGCCCCTAGGCCCAATGCTCTGAGCTTCCTGGGATTACCACAGCTGGGCCCTGGCAGAAGGCAGAAAAAAAGGTTCGGAAGAAAGGAGTGCACCCCGAATTAGGGGGAATCGAGTTGAAGAAGTACTCCACCCACACCTCCGAGTGCCTCATATAGGCAGAAGCAGACTCGGCCATTTTTGCTCCTTCTTTTCTTTGTGGTTTCTTTTCTTACTTCCCTTCCTCCCCTTTCGCCTTTTTTTCTCCTCTGGGATCTGTGCCTCGGAAACGAAATCTGTGCTCTCCGGGCTCTTCGGACCCAGGGAGCGGGCCCTCGGGAGCGAGCCGGCCCTCCCCAGACGCCCGCGGTGGGGAGCCGGCCCCGGAGCGCGGTGTGTCCCCCGGGCTGCTTTATTCGGGCCCCGCCACTCCACTTTTCACGATTCCCAGCGAGCCGGAACCCCGCGGCCAATCGACAGGGGGCGGGGGCGCTACTGCCAAACGGGAGAGGGTGTCTGAGGACCCTGCGGCCAGCCGTTTCCGGGAGAGCCGCGAGATGCAGGCGGCGACCCGCGGCTCCATGTGCCTTTGGCCCCCAGCAAGCTGTCGCTCTTTTTCTACGGTCACTGCACGAAGCTCCCGGGACTTCCAGCGACGTTGCAAAAGGGGGAAAAACATTTCTGACTTCAAACGCAGCCTTGAGGTTAAAACAGGAACAGATTGGCGGCGCCTTCTCGCTTAATAACCTATTTCTTCCCCTTGAGGGTGGGAGGGGGTACACGCAGGCCACAGTCCCCCGCGTCACCGCGGCGCCCCCACCACCCCTCTCGCGGCCCTGGCGTCGGGATCCGGGTGTCTGCTTCAGGCTCCCGAGAAGTGTCAGGTGGCGGCGGCGCCGCGGCGCGGGAAGCGCGCAGCCTAGAGGTGTCCCACGCCGCTCCCCGCGGTCCCGGCCGCGGCCGCCCGCACGGCGCGGAGGTGGGCTCGGGGGTCACGGCGGCGGCACGGCGGCCGCGCCCTGTTTACGCGACTTAATGTACTGGATGCGCCGCGGGTACGGGCGGGCCGCGATAAGGGGCGGCCCGGGAGGGTCCGGGTAAAAGCCGCCCTCATCCATTAACCTTTTTACTTTCTTCTTCCCTCTCCCCTTTAAAGCCTGTTATCTGGGCCACCCAATGACCGACGACAGATTTTCCTCCCTGCTTCCCCCCAAGGCCGCTTTAAACCAAATAAATGCAGCTATTAGGCCCAACATGTCTGACCAGAGACCGAGACGTGTCTCCGGGTGATCGCTTAAAGCCGCGAAGGCGAAGCCGCGTGCTCTCGGGGTCCCGATAAAGACATTCCACGCCGGCGCCGGGCGCCCCCGTGCGCCCCGACACCCCGGGGAGCTCCTCCTGTGGCCTCCACTTAGGGGGTGCCGACGGCCTCCGGCTGCCTGGTGGAGGAGGGGTGGGTAGTGCCAGGCTCGGGGTGGGGGAGGGGTCTCTAAAACTGCGGGACACTAAAACTGCGAGTCTCTAAAACTGCCGTCCCCTGCACGTCGCGGGAAAAACGGAGCACGGGGACGCAGCCGTGGCCCTGCAACCCTCGGGCTGCGGCGGTCACAGACGCCCAGCTCCGGGCCTGCCCGCCCGGCTCCCCGCATAACCCCGAACGGACGCGCCCTCGAACCCTCGTTGCTCTGGGAGGCGCAGGCAGGTGGGAGCGAGGTCGGCGCGGGGCCCCGGCCCGGGAGTGCTTCGGAAGTGCGGTTCTTTATTGGCGTTCAGCGCTACTCGCTGCACAGGGGCCCGGGAGCCAGTGCAGGGAGACACTATCTCTGGGGATCGCTTCCCCTTCACCAAGCGCAAAGCGGGGAACAGGCTCTCCTGCCGCAAGACTGAAGAGCGGGCTTAGGTGCCCCGGATGATGCCACGTTTTCCGTCCCCGACGGAATTCATCTCTCCTCCGGTTCCATAGACAAGCAGTTACTCAGCCTCTCTCCATGTCACAGGCCATTTCTATCACTTAAAAATGGAGAGGGAGGGTGATAAGAAGCTCTGGAGGTGACTGAGAAGACCCCTTGGCTCCCAGCTGTGGGATCTTTTCTTTTCCTTTCTTTCTTTCGTTGTTACTTGTTTTGGGGGCCACACTGTGGTGCTCCGGGCTTCCTTCTGACTGCTCTCAAGGACCATTCCCAGAAGGGGTGGGAGACCATAAGCGATGCTAGGAACCTAACTGAGGTCAGCAGCATGCAAGACCATTTAACCCGGTGCTGGTGCTATCTTTCCAACCGCTGTGTTACCTTTTCTGCCTTCTCACTCAATTCCTTGACTGTGCTGGAGACAGGACTCAAATTCCAAAAAGCAATCTAGTATCTTCTGCATCTATCACCTCAGGCTGGACTCTAGAAGTTAAAGCTGCCTCTCTTTCTCTTTCTGTGGTTCCCTCCAAATAAGGTTCTCTTACCAATCCCCTCAGTACTGCTCACCCCCACATCCAGCCTCAGGGAATCCGTGTCTGTGCCTGCTGGCGCCAGAGAGAATTTCTAGAAAGAGATGGAAGATGGTTTCTGCCCTCAGATGACAGAGATGCAGCCCTTTCCAGCCTGGATCTTGTTGGTCTCAAGTAGGAGTGTGGGCAGTGCCAGTGCCAGTTCTAGGATCAGGGTCCAGATGCCATTGCCTCAGAGCTGTCTCAGGAGGGAGAGAGAGAGAGAGAGAGAGAGAGAGAGAGAGAGAGAGAGAGAGAGAGAGAGAGAGAGAGAGAGAGAGAGAGAGAGAGAGAGAGAGAGAGAGAGAGAGAGAGAGAGAGAGTTGATAAAAAGAAGCAGCAGAAGAAGGTGACAGACTTTTGGAGATTTGTTAAGTAACTCTCCTCCATTGGTCAAGTAAAGGGATGAAGGGTGGGGGTTTGTCCAAGATCTTTTTTTTAAGGGCTGCGTTTGCCACCCAGAAATAATATGACCTCTCCCTCTCTGTTAAGCTATGCAGAGAATTAGGACCAAAGAGTTGTCTGCCCCCTCGCAGCCCTCTCCTGCTTGCACCCTACAGGGCTGAGTATGCATTGCGCTGAGCTGGCTCCCATGCTGGAGTGTTTACAGTCTAGAAGCTGGCACTTCTGTCAAGCTGATTGGGCAGAGCACCACCCCCAACTCAGCCTAGACGGAGATCTGGGCTCTTTGATTTTTATTTTTCCCTCCCTTTCTAGCAAAGTCCACAAGCACAGACTCCGCTCAGGTTCACAGTAGTATGGTAGAAAAAAAGGAGCGGGGAGGGAGGAGTCTCTCACTCACACATTGCGTTTTGGGGATCAGAGACTCCAGGTCAGCCTGACTTGGATTTGAATCTTGATTCCACTACAGTGGAGCTGTGTGACCAGGATGAGATGCCTGACTTCTCTGTGTCTCCTTTTTTTCTTATCTGTAAAATGAGGATGCTAAAAGTATCTTCCCTACAGGATTGTTGAATAGACTGAAAAAGTTCTTAATATAAGAAACAATAAGCACTCTCTGTATGAACTGTTGTATTCAATTACATCTATTGTAACAGTTACATTGTAAAGTGTTATATTGTATTGGTAACACATGCAGGTATTATATTACTAATACCTACAATATAGATATTACTAATACCTATATTCAAATCGGCTCATATATTCTACAATCTATTTGTTTCTTATATGACCCAGCTGAAACCCAAGGCTAAATTAATTCCTAGAAAAAAAGTTCTTTAGGGACTAAAGAAATAGTTCAATGAACTGAGCACATGTTTTGCCTGTGAAAAGCTGGGGTTGGATCCTGGCGCTGCTCAAGCACAGAGTCAGGAGGAGACCCCCACACATACCCCTAGCACAGCTGGATGTGACCCTCCCCCCCTAAAAGAGAATGCTTTTAGCACTTATTCAAATTTGAAACTGGCTGTTAATCACTAGAGGTCCTGGTTTTATCTCCACAGTGAGCAGAAGTGAGGACTTTAAATTTTTGGTAGGAAATTACAAATTTTGATCTTTTATTTGGCTTTGGTTACTTCGAAGGGAAAACATTCCTTGTTGGTCTCCTTGCACACACAAACAACAGACTCCAAATTCTACAGGACAAAGATCATCTTGAGGCTCAACCTCTGCTCCCTGACAAGAATTCCAGTCCCCAGCAGCATCCCTTCCTGGAAAGTAGATAGGAATGAATTGAAGTTGGGAGAATCTTCAGGGCTGGTTAATTGGATCTGGGCATGGGGGGGGAGGGGGTGGCAAATAACTAAGTTGACTTGATGATCTGTACACACATACTTTTAACCTGTCAATTTGGTATCACTTTTTATTCAGGAAAAGTTTGACTTTCATCACATTTTATGTGAAATTTTTTATTCCATTTCTATTTTTTTTTTTTGCTTTTTTTTTGGGTCACACCGGGCGATGCACAGGGGTTACTCCTGGCTCATGCACTCAGAAATTACTCCTGACGGTGCTTGGGGAACCATATTGGATGCTGGGAATTGAACCCGGGTCTGCTGAGTGCAGGCAATCGTGCTACCCGCTGTGCTATTGCTCCAGCCCTCCCCCATTTCTATTTTATTCACATATACTGTAGGTGAATATTATTAAGATATAAAAATCTCTGGAAATGATGGAACATATTATTGCTAAAGGAAAATCTAGGTCATTTTAGACCATTTTTAGCAGTTTCCTTTATTTTATTTCTTATAGTCACCCATCTTCTAAAACAAGATCAAAACATCAATAGTGAAAACTTTCTAAAATTTTTTTTGGGGGGTCACACCTAGCGATGCTCAGGGGTTACTCCTGGCTCTGCACTCAGGAATCACCCCTGGCGATGCTCAGGGGACCATATGGGATGCTGGGAATTGAACCCGGGTCGGCCACGTGCAAGGCAAACGCCCTACCCGCTGTGCTATTGCTCCAGCCCAATAGTGAAAACTTTCTAAAGATCATGGGACATAACAAAGATTACTGTTTGTTGTTGAAAGAAAATGACAATGGGGCTAGACAGATAGTACAGAGAGTAAGTCACTTGCTGACCCAGGTTTGATCCCTGGCATCTCCTATGGTCCCCTGAATACCACCAGGAATGATTTCTGAGTGTAGAGACAGGAGTAAGCCCTGAGTATCACTGGGTGTGGTCCAAAAATACAAAAACTAAGATGACAGAGGAAGGAGGTTGTTTTCAAGTAGGTAGAGTGAGTATGTGTGTGTGAGGAAAGGACTCAGTTTCCCCCTCCCTGCAGGCTCCCAGTGGGGTTTATGCCCAGAGCCTGTTTTTCTCTTGCCTCTGACAGTTCTGATCTTCTCTATGTTTGATTTACTGAGTGCTGTCATTTCTCTGCTCTTTACTTTCACAATCACACATTCAAACCTGATAAAGTTCAAGACCCTGAATACTTGCAGCTTTCCCAGATTTACAGTCCTTCTGCGCCCCCACCCTGGTCAGCAGTCTGAGGCTGATTGAATCCTCATGGACAGAAGCCATGAGGAATCAACAGAGAGCAGTGGGGGATGGGGTAGGGGCCTGGAAGATTAGGGTCCAAAGGAAGTATCAGCCCAATGTCAGTCCTATTAGCCAAAACATACCTCTGTAGCTTCCTTACCCCTAGAAAGCTATGGTCAACACCCTGGTATTTTTGTTTCAACTTCCAGCTTATAACTTGCTTGTGGGCAGGTCCAAGAACTGTAACCACGTTAAGAATTAGAGGTAAAACACCACAGTCAGCTTGTGCTGTATGAGGGCCTGAGTTTCCTGGGTCTACTAAACAGACTTGCAGTTGAAGAAAACCACTTAACCCCTCAGTGCCTCGGCTGCTTCATCCATAAAATGGTAGAAATATTACTTTCTATAAACATTAATCACAAACTAATGGCCGAGTCCTCCTTCCTGCCTGTAGCTCTGTCAGAGTCCAGGGAAGACCAGGAGCATGTGTCTGATCTGGCTTTTAAAATTTGTCAAGTTAAATACAAACCTCCAAGTTAATCTAAATACTATACCAATGGGCTAAACAAAAGGAATGATTAATCTCCAATGACCAAGTAGCTTATTTAGGCTCATATTTGCAACCCCCTGAAATATCTTACAATGGGACATGCTATTGAAATCATCTAGTCTTTGCCTATAAATGTTAATGTGTTAATTAAATCACAGAACACTGGCCAAAAAGATCATCAATGGTGAATACCCTTATTTCCAATATGGCTACTTTATGTGAAATTTGTATCAATTATTTTACATGAGTGAATGTTTTCACTTATCTTGAACTACCAGAGTTTTCTAAGTAACATAACATTTTGGGGAGCAAAGGTTTAAATTGGTCTTTTTTAAAAAAGAAAATCACTTCCAAGTGCATAAACTAAGAGGTGTTATATTTTTTTTCTCTTTTAAAATTTATATTCTAAAGAAAGCTGAAGTGTCATTAAGTAGGGGAGGAAATGGTATTCACCTGATGTGGGAGAAAGAAAAATTGTCTCTACCATCTTCGGAAGACTTCCCCTCCCCCCCCAACCTATTGTCTCAAGACCTATATTCAAGTATGTTACAATGTTGCCTTTTCCTGCCCTTAATATATATACACCTCTACAGAGGGAATAAAAATAGGAATCGATTTAATGGATATCAAATAACTTTTTTAGCTACTCCAGAACCAGATTACTGCTCTGTTTATAATACCACAAATTAAAGACATGCAATTATCCAACAAAGCCGGTGTGAATATAACACCATTTTTAAAGACTGACTATCCGGAGCCTGTGCCCAGCAGATGCTAGCCAAAACCACAGTGTGGATCCACAAATAAAGCTGTCAACCTTTGCATTTCAAAGGCATCTCTCTCTAGAGGGCTCAGCAGGCTCCAAGCAGAAGTGAAAACACCGTGGAGAATAAGGTAGGAGGCAACTTGAAAGGATGGGCTAGCAACCTCAGCAGTAACAGATTAAACACCCACGTCGGGAGGTTGAGAACAGGGAGATCTGGGTTCAAATCCCTGCTCTGAAGCTTGCGGTCTCTCGCTGGCTGTATGCAAGTGTTTTAACATTTCAACATCTATATTTCTGTTTTCTATATATGTAAGAAAGGGGTGCTCATGATAGTAGATACCTCAAAGAATTGTTAAGACTAGATCAGTTGATACTTATAAAGTATTTAAGAGAATGAAAATGGTTGTCATAGAGGCAGGGGGCAGGGTGGGGTGGGAGTGGTGGGAGCCATACTGGGGACATTGGTAGTGGAAAATGTACACTGATGGAGGGATGGGTGTTCGATCATTTTATGACTGAAATTCAAATATAAAAGCTTTGTGGCTATATCTCATGGTGATTCAATGAGAGAGAGAGAGAGAGAGAGAGAGAGAGAGAGAGAGAGAGTCTGTGGCTGAACTGTTAGGTAAATACACTTTTAGATTCTTAAGGGGAAAAGAAAGGAGGTGCTTGCAAGGAAGGTCTGGGGGAAAATGTGCAAAGGTATAAAGAAGAGCTATGGGGCAGCACAAGGAGGAGCCTTTGGGGATTTAAGGTATTTTCCTACTCATAATTATTTAAGATCACAAGATATGTGCCGAAAGTAGATAACAGACCAAACATGATGACCTCTCAGTGTCTGTGTTGCAAGCTATAATGCCCAAAAGTAGAGTATGGGGAATATTGTCTGCCATGGAGGCAGGAGAAGGGTGGGAAAGGGGGCTGTATACCGGGGATATTGGTGGGAGGGAATGTGCTCTGGTGGAGGGATGGGTGGTCTGATTATTGTGTGATTGTAACCCAAACGTGAAAGCTTGTAGCTATCTCATGGTGATTCAATAAAATTTATAAAAAGAAAATAAACCAGGCAATAAAACAAAACAAACAAACAAACAAAGATGCTTCCCATTGTAGTATCTTCCCTTGTTGCTGCTTCACAATGATAAATGTGCTCATAATTTAATCTGTGAATAGATTATAGCAGAAGGTTATAGAGGCAAAATAAAAAATTTTCAGGGTTCAAATATTTTGCATCTAACAAAGATGAAAGAGTGTTCCTTGGAGCAGAGTGGATCACCTTTCTCCCTTAGAAAGCTCTACTGGGGGGCTGGAGCAATAGCACAGCGGGTAGGGCGTGGCCGACCTGGGTTCGATTCCCAGCATCCCATATGGTCCCCTGAGCACTGCCAGGAGTGATTCCTGAGTGCAGAGCCAGGGGTAACCCCTGTGCATCTCCAGGTGTGACCCAAAAAGAAAAAAGAAAAAAAAAAAGAAAGAAAGCTCTGCTGGAGGGGTTGGAGTACAGCACAGCGAGTAGGGAGTTTGCCTTGCACGCGGCCGACCCGGGTTCGATTCCCGGCATCCCATATGGTCCCCTGAGCACCGCTAGGAGTAATTCCTGAATGCAGAGCCAGGAGTAACTCCTGAGCATCTCCAGGTGTGACCCAAAAGAAAGAAAAAAAAAAAAAAAGCTCTGCTGGAGGATGCTTACAACTCCACAAGGGCTTGCAGCCATGAGACCTGGGGGGTTTCTAGTGCTGTCCATGTGACTTGCTCATGTGACTCATTTGGGTAGTGCCTGTAAAATCCCTTCACCCAAACAGCAGGGGCACTTACAACATGGCTCCCTCACACAATGGCCCTCCTCTTTCTCTAGCCACCCCAGCATCCCCATGCTCGGCTGCTCTGGGAGAACTGAGGGATGTGGATCTCTGCTCGTGCTTTTCTGTATCCTGTTCATGCACTCACTTGTCCTCATTTAGTGCTTACTAGGAAAGTGGGAAATTTTACTGAAAGTCTTAGTTACAATGCTGCAAGCCCAAAGCAAAACCTCCACTACTAACAACATCACATAATTTCACACCAAAGACAGTGATCACTTCATGTTTTTTTTTTTATTTCAACTTTTCCTCCTCAATCTTCCCAAATAGCATCTTGGTTTGAATACGAACTTGGAAGAGGGGGGATTTTGTATTGAATAAAATTGTCAAGTTATATGATTGTAGACTCCTCTGATCCAATAATCCTAATTCAAATAAATCCTAACTGTATACGGTGGCACATCACTGATCCTGGAAACTGTGACTTGCCTGTAAAGCAGTTATTGTGAGATAGAGAGTTGTGAGATAGGTCATTGTTCCCATGCTTCTCAAATTTGTCTCAAATTTTCTTGAAATTTTGCTGTGTTCCACTACTTTCAGCTTCAGAATTCTATCCAATTTTTCCCCTTCTAATTCAGCCACTAAAAGGGGCAGAAAAGATAGTACAGCAAGACATTTGTACATTTGTACAGCAAGATAGTACAGCAAGACCCAGATTTGATTCCTGGCATCCCATACGGTTCCCCAACTCCCCCAGCAATTGCCCCTGAGCTCAGAGCCAGGAATAAGCCCTGAGCACTGCTAGGTGTGGCCTCAAAACCAATAAAATGTTGGCACTTTGGTGGTGGTAAAGATGATGCAGTAACTGTACATCCAAACCATAAACAGGGCCCAAGAGACAGTGCAATGCATTTGCTCCGCATGTAGGAAACTCCAGGTTGATCATGAACTCCAGAGCACCAACAAGAGAAACTCCTGAGCACAGAGCTGGTAGTAGACCCCCAAGCACTATCAGTGTGACCCCAAAACCAAAATAAAAACAAAGTCATGTTAATATTATGATAAACATGTTACCCAAGCTATAGTCAGAATTAAAATCAAAGTATTATCTTGGGTGCTGCCGGGAACATTGCTTAGTCAAATGCAGAAGAATAAAATTGAACTACTACCTCACATCAAGCACAAAAGTCAATGATGTCTTCAGTAATTGAACTACATCGGCAAGGAAAACAAAAACAAACATAAATTAATGAGGGCCTGAGCTATAGTATGGAATTAGGGTATTTGAATTGTACGCAGCTGACTGGGGTTCAATTCCCATCACCACATATAGTCCTCTAAGCTCTTCCAGGAGTGATCCTTGAGTGCAGAGCCAGGAATAAAAACAGCCATACACAAAAAATGGCTAAAAAGGAATATGCATGCCTATATTCATTACAGTGATAAAAACCTAAAATAAACAAAACAAATGAATTAAATAAATAATAAACTATTGGGATTACACCAAACTAAACACCTCTGCATTTGGAAAGAAATAATCACTAAGACAAAAAGACATTCTATTGAATGGGAAAAGGAATTTGTGTATCATGTATATGACAAAGAATTAATATTCAAAAGACACAAAGCACTCACAAATCAACAACAATGAAACAAAATAGGGAGAATGTAATGTCACTTTCCCAAAGAAGACATAAGATGGCAAAAAGACTTCTGAAATTATGTTTATCATCACTGGTTATCAGAAAGTTCAAATGAAAAGGACAATGAACCATCACTTCACATCAGTGAGAACTGCTTATATTGAAAAGATCAGGGGCTGGAATGATAGCACAGCCGGTAGGGCATTTGCCTTGCACTCGGCCAACCCGAGTTCGATTCCCAGCATGCCATATGGTCCCCTGAGCACCGCCAGGAGTAATTCCTGAATGCAGAGCCAGGAGTGACCCCTGTGCATCACCAGGTGCGACCCAAAAAGAAAAAAAAAAAAAGGTCAGAAACTGCAGGAAAAATCTGGGTTGTGGAGAAAAGGGAATCTCTTTCACCACTAGTTTGTTAACTGGCTCAGCCTCTATGGAAAAGAGTACGATGATTTCTCAAAAATTTAAGAAATAGGATAACCATATAACCCAGCAATTCCATTCCTACCCAAAGGGCACAAAACATTCAAAAAGGAATCCATACACCTATGTTCACTGCAGTACTGTTTTCAATCACCAAGACCTGGAAGGAAACAAGTATTCATGGTTTAGATGAGTAGATTAAAAAGTTGGGATCACAGCAGCTGTACAAGCAGCTGTACAAGCGTGAATCCAGACCCAGCAAAACCTCTTTCGGTGTGAGCAACTCCTCGCAGAATGTCTCCAGCCTGAGAACTAAGCCCCGGCCTCGTGCCCGCCCGGGAGGGGAAAGGTATTTCTCTCTCTCGCCTCTTTCTCTCCGGGGATGAAGGGCGCGGTGGCCGCCATATTAAGACGACCACAGATTGGGTTTTCAAGCCTGCAATTATCTAATATCTGGAAGAAATCTCCCTGGACTTCTTGTTAAAGTACAGAAATTCAGACCTTATTTGTCTTCACAGTAGGTCTGAATCTAGTGGGGTACTCCTAACAACAATAGTGAGGTTTGTGTTGAAATATTGAATGTAACCAAAGTAAACAGAATGTAAAATGAAACTTATCAGTTACAAGGTAGGGGGAGGGCGGGATGGGAGGTGTAATGTGTGGGTTTTTTTTTTTTTTTGGTGGTGGTATATGGGCACTGGTGAAGGGATGGTTGTTTCAGCATTGTAAAACTGAGACCTAAGCCCGAAAGCATTGTAATCTTCCACACGGTGATTTAATAAAATAAAATAAAATTAAATTAAATTAAAAAAAAGTGGGGTCATCCTCCCTGTGGATTAAAAAAAAAAAAAGAAAAGAGTTGGGATCAGGGGCTGGAGTGATAGCACAGCGAGGAGGGCGTTTGCCTTGCACGCGGCTGACCCAAGTTCGATTCCCAGCATCCCATATGGTCCCCTGAGCATCGCCAGGAGTAATTCCTGAGTGCAGAGCCAGGAATAACTCCTGTGCATCGCCAGGTGTGACCCAAAAAAAGAAAAAAAAATGAAATCTTGCCTTTGGATAAAACATGGAAGGAACTGGGAGGAGCTACACTAAGTATGATAGGTCAATGAGAAAGACAAATACTGGATGTTCTCTTTATATAATGGTATATAAACAAAAGAGCAAACAAGCCCTTGTTGACACATTGAAGTTGCCAACGTTAAGGGCAGAAGAGGATTGGATGGAAAGGATCTTGTGGTCAGTGGTAAAGCAATAGTGGCACTTTGGTGGTAGGTCTGGTGTGATAATGTACCCCTAAAGAATTTATTTACATTTTGGAAGCTGATGTTACCTCAGTAAGAAAGAGGGAAAATATGTTGTCTGTATACAGAATTTTGGATTAGAAGCCAGAGAGATAGTACAGAGGATACAGTGTTTGCTTTGCATATAGCTGACCCAAGTTTGATCCCCGAATGGAGAAAGAGGAGTAACCCATGAGTACTGTTGGGTATGACCCCCCCAAAAAACAAAAAGAATCCTGGATCAGTAATTCATGAAGTCCATTTAAAGGAACATGAAGTCAAGATATAACTTCCATTTTTATGAGTGGGCAAACACCTGCCTTTTTGTTTTTGTCATTCTAATAATAAGGGACAGGTTCCTATCTCAAAAGCAACTACCCTTTGCATTAGGAATAACATAAAGAAACAGATTTGTGACTGATACCTTCTAAAAATACAGTAGGCAAGGTCACACTAGAAAGAGAGAAGAGTACCAGAAAAACAAGAGTCACTTTTGAATGAGTCATAAAAATCTAACTTCCAGTGTCCTTTGGTTTTTCTGTACTCAGGAATACTATCACGGGGGCAGAAAGAGCTTAGCAAGTTGAAAGCATGCCTGGCTTTGATCCCGAGCACCACAAGAAACAAGCTCAAAACACCCAGCCAGGAGTAGCCCCTGAGCTACTCCTTTTGGGTGTGGCTCCAACCTCTGAAGAGTAAAATGATAGAATACCATTGCTACATTTTTATTGCATTAAAATAGACTAGATTTCTCTTCATTGAGTTGAGGTTATGGGTGGCAGGGAAGTACCTAATGTGAATCCTACTGACCTATGTGAAGGAATCAGTCTCACCATCCATACTGAGGTTGTCTCCCTGAAATATATCAGAAATAGAGTAAGACCTGGGAATATATCCTGGAGAGGCAAAAAGGTATATAGAAATGACATCTGCATTTCTATGTTCATTGCAGCACTGTTTACAATAGCCACAATCTGGAAAAAACCAGAGTGCCCAAAAACAGATGACTGGTTAAAGAAACTCTGGTACATCTACACAATGGAATACTGTGTAGCTGTCAGAAAACATGAAGTCATGAAATTTGCATATAAGTGGATCAACATGGAGAGTGCCATGTTGAGTGAAATGAGTCAGAAAGAAAGAGATAGACATAGAAATATTACACCCATATGTGGAATATAAAGTAGCTGAGAGGTACAAGCTTGCAATGATGCGACTTCTGGCAGATATTTCTCTGGACTTAGTTACTAAAATACAGAAATCCAAAACCGTATGGCTGCTAGTGCGGCTGCTGGACCTCATATCTCTTCATTCTCAGCAATGGAAAACAAATTATCAAATTCTTCCTTTTCAGCAGGTTCGACTTTAGGGGGGAGAAACTCCAAACAATAATAGTGAGTTTTTTGTTGAAATATTGAATGTAATCAAAGTAAAGTGAAAGAAAAGTGAAATTTATCAGTTACACAGGTGGGGTGGGGAGCTGGGGAGGTGGAGGGGTATACTCTGATTCTTGGTGGTGGAATATGTGCACTGGTGAAGGGATGGGTGTTTGAGCATTGTATAACTGAGACTTAAACCTGAAAGCTTTGTAACTTTCCACATGGTGATTCAATAAAAGAATAAATTTTAAAAAAAGAAATAGAGTAAGATACAATAGGAGGATTAAGCTCAAATACCCTTAGACAACACTGCAAAAGTGGAACACTGTACAAAAATACTGTTAAGTTCCTATCCACAGAATTCATTACAGAATTTTCATCATGAATAATTTACTAATTGAGATGTGACCAAAATAGATTCCTAGAAAAACTCAAGCCTAAATCAGTTTGCCTCTTTAGAAATCTGTTCCACAAGTTCCAGTATCACGTTTTCTCTTATGTGTATCATCCCTCACACTAATAGAGGAACCCTGGGCTAGTGCCGAGTAAGAGGCAAAAATAAACTGTCTCTCACTTCCCTCCTCCATTCTCCAATTCAAAGACTCACTGAAGAAACATTCATGGTTTTTTTTCTTTTTTTGGGTCACACCTGATGATGCACAGGGGTTACTCCTGGCTTTGCTCTCAGGAGTTACTACTGGCGGTGCTCAGGGGACTATATGGGATGCTGGGGATCAAACCCGGGTCGACCTCGTGCAAAGCAAACACCTTACCTGCTGTGCTATCACTCCAGACCCTGAAGAAACATCATGTTTGGACATAACTCATGTAAGTCATTCAAGGGAGAAAAGATACTAACAAATAGATGCTGTTTTGTCCATAGAGAACAGCCAGGTACAGCAAATGAAACCTGAAAGAATTCAGCTGGGACTTTGTACAATGCAGTTTCATAAAGGAGTGACTGGTGGAATTTCACACTGCTTAGGACCTAATAAGACAAGTTGTAGGGACAGAGCCTTTAAATAGCATTTAATTCCTACCAAGTAGGCCATCATCCACCACTCCACTTGGTTTGTTTCAAGGCACTCTACTTACCTGATCACTTTTTTTCAATCTAAATTTAAGTGTAGTACCCAAAGCATTAAAGTCGTTGTATTTTGTGCTGAATCCATCTAAAGATGGCAAATATGTCTACTCTTTTTTAAAATTTAATTTTGGGTCATACTCACTGGTGTTCAGCACTCAGCACTCCTGCCTCTGAACTCTGAGAGCACTTCTGGTAGATTTGGGGGAATATATGAAGTTCCGGGTATCAAACCCAGCAAGGCAAGCATCCTAGCAATATCTCTACACTTCTGATGTGTTCCTGATGTGACTAAACCATGGGTGGAAGAAATTGCTATTTGCTTTGGCTTAGAAATATGAGCCTATTTGGATCTCTCAGGTTTCCATAAAACAGATAAATCATAAAAAATAGATTACGAGACTGAATAGCACAGTGGTTGGGTGTTCGCCTTTCACGCGGCCAACCCGAGTTCGATTTGTCTGCCCCTCTCGGAGAGCCCGGCAAGCTACTGAGAGTATCGAGCCCGCAAGGCAGAGCCTGGCAAACTACCCCTGTGTATTGGATATGCCAAAAACAGTAACAATAAGTCTCTCAATGAGGGATGTTACTGGTGCCCGCTCGAACAAATCGATGAGCAACGGGATGACAGTGATATTGGAAATAAGGAAATAAATTCTGTGTATAAAAGGCAGAGCCGTAGACCAATGGAACAGGGTGGAATAACACTACACACAACCCCAAATGTATGATCATCTAATCTTTGATAAGGGAGCAAGAGATGTGAAGTGGAGCAAGGAAAGCCTCTTTAACAAATGGTGCTGGCACAACTGGACAACCACATGCAAAAAAATGGGTTTAGACCTTGACCTGACACCATGCACAAAAGTCAGATCAAAATGGATTAAAGACCTCAACATTAGACCACAAACCATAAGGTACATTGAAGACAAGGTCGGCGAAACCCTCCACGATATTGAAGATAAAGGTATCTTCAAAGGTGACACGGAACTAAGCAATCTAGTAAAAACAGAGATCAACAAATGGGACTACATTAAACTAAAAAGCTTCTGCACCGCAAGAGATACAGTGACCAGAATCCAAAGACTATCCACAGAATGGGAAAGGATATTTACACAATACCCATCAGATAAGGGGTTGATATCAATGGTATATAAAGCACTGGTTGAACTCTACAAGAAGAAAACATCCAACCCCATCAAAAAATGGGGCGAAGAAATGAACAGAAACTTTACCAAGGAAGAAATACGAATGGCCAAAAGGCACATGAAAAAGTGCTCTGCATCACTAATCATCAGAGAGATGCAGATCAAAACAACCATGAGATACCACCTCACACCACAGAGACTGGCACACATCCAAAAGAACAAAAGCAACCGCTGTTGGAGAGGATGTGGGGAGAAAGGGACCCTTCTACACTGCTGGTGGGAATGCCGGCTAGTTCAGCCCTTTTGGAAAACAGTATGGACGATTCTCAGAAAACTAGAGGTTGAGCTCCCATTTGACCCAGCAATACCACTGCTGGGAATATATCCCAGAGAGTCAAAAAAGTACAATCGAAACAACATCTGCACATGTATGTTCATCGCAGCACTGTTTACAATAGCCAGAATCTGGAAAAAACCCGAATGCCCCAAAACAGATGACTGGTTGAGGAAACTTTGGTACATCTATACAATGGAATACTATGCAGCTGTTAGAAAAAAGGAAGTCAAGAATTTTGTAGTTAAGTGGATGGGCATGAAAAGTTTCATGCTGAGTGAAATGAGTCAGAAAGAGAGAGACAGACATAGAAAGACTGCACTCATCTATGGTATATAGAATATCAGAGTGGGAGACTAATACCCAAGAACCGTAGAAATAAGTACCAGGAGGTTGACCCCATGGCTTCGCGGCTGGCCTCACGTTCCGGGGAAAGGGCAACTCAGAGAAGCGATCACCAACTACATTGTAGTTGAAGGCCATGTGGGGGAAGGGAGTTGCGGGCTGAATGAGGGCTAGAGACTGAGCACAGCGGCCACCCAACACCTTTATTGAAAACCACAACAGCTAATTAGAGAGAGAGAACAGAAGGGAATGCCCTGCCACAGTGGCAGGGTGGGGTGGGGGGGGAAATGGGAGTGGGGAGGGTGGGAGGGACGCCGGGTTTACGGGTGGTGGAGAATGGGCACTGGTGAAGGGATGGGTTCCCGAACTTTGTATGAGGGAAGTATAAGCACAAAAGTGTATAAATCTGTAACTGTACCCTCACGGTGATTCTCTAATTAAAAATAAATAAATTAAAAAAAATAAAAACTTAGATAAACCACTCTATAAAAAGGAAAAAAAAAATCTGTGTATAAATACTTGGAAGCAAGATGAGAGTGCTATGCAAGAATTTCAAAAATGGCTAAAATAATGAAGATAAATCCTCAAATGCTGTGGAAAAAAATAAGATACAGCTTGTTGAAAGAGAAATAAACCATCTTTAAATGGCATACTATTCAAAACTGCCATCCAATTATAGGGATTCACCCTTACTTACTTAAAATGAACCAGTAGCAAAGAACCATAGTGTTAAAGCTAGAAGATCCCCTGAAATTTATCTAATATTACACCTTCATGAAAATTCTGAGATTTGGAGGATTCCCCCCAAGTTTATTTGTAAGTTGCTTATTTGGAACTTGTAATAGTTGTTTTTTTTTTTTTTGCATAGAAATGATGTGATAGTACTGCGCCAAATGCTGCACTTTCCTCCTTCTTATAGAATACTCTACACTTGAACAGCATCGTTTGCAGGATTGTTCCCTGCATGCATATAACTATTTAATTCAGGTTTTAGGTGACATGGGCCTTGGACCATTGTTCATGATATCGTGTCAGAAGGAAGATGCAGTTCTCTAGAGTTGAGCTATAAGATGCCTAGTTATCTTTAGTCCTCTATAATTAGAACATTTTTATTTTCAAAACACAATGAATCATCCCAAACTGAATTAAAAAAAAAAAAGAACATTCATGGGTTCATGTAGCTGCAGTTAAAAATGTTGAGTTTTTATAAATCTCTCCCTGTCTCTGTCTGTCTCTGTCTCTCTCTCTCTGATGCCAGGGACCCAACCCAACATGTCATGTGTGCAAGGTGTGATACTTGCCTGACCTATTTCACTCCGTCTAAGCCAGGGGCTCCTGTTCTGTTTCTCTGCCACTGCCTTCTATGTGTCTCTCTCATGTGTTGACTTTAACTTTATGACACTTGTCATTGTGGCAAAAAGACTTTGATGGATCTTGTATATCCTGGCTTCCAGAAGAAAAAAGAGAAACGCTTTGTCTCTAGATTCCAGGCTGAAATACTGAGACTGATTGGACCCTTTAAGCCATCCCTGAACCAGTGACCTTAAAAGGGGAATGGAATAGGCTATTTGGGTTAAGCCAACCAAGAGTTAGCTGAAGTACTCTCCCCACAAAGTACACAGATGATGATATAAATTGAAAATAAAAATATATATTTATTGATATATATGAAGGTAAGAAATGGATAGATAACCAAAATCCACTAAATCATCTTTACTACATGGCAACTAAAAGAAAGTATTACATGGCAGTGTGAGCAGGCACCAAATATGGGGATCAGAGGAAGAAAAGAAAAATGGTCTTTCTTTATTTTTTAATGTTTTGGCTTTTGGGTCACATTCTGAGAAATGCTCAGGGTTACTCCTGGCTCTGCACTCATGAATTATTCCTCAGGAGACCATATAGGATGCTGGGGATAGAACCCGGGTTGGCCAAGCACAAAGTAAGTGCCCTATCCAAGGTACTATCTCTCCAGCCCCTGGAAAATGTTCTGCTTCTGTTCATTCCACTTGACAGTACACTCTGTCCCTTTCTCAAATCCTCATTCAAATCCCAGCTACTTCTTTACTTCACTCTAAATAAAACTTTAGGACCTACCACCACCATTAGGAAGAAAAGAATCAATAGAAAAATGTATTCATTTTATTTATCATTAATTTTATTATATAATTTTAAAACCTAAAGAAAATGGCAAATTACACACACCACTAAATAAAAAGATAATTTTAACTGAATCTCCATGAACTACAAAATCACAAATATATTTATGATGAGTTATGGGCATATATTGTTACAACACCAATCCTTTTATTGATGCCCACTACCCTCCACCAATGTCCCCTACCAACTCTCAGTAGCAAGCTTCCTACTGAAGACCAGTTCAACTATTCTTCTATTGCCATTGGGAATTTGATATTCTCCTATAAAGAGACCCACCACTTTTTAACATTCCCTCCCTACTTGGTTTCCAACTCTCTCCTGTCTTTCCCTCAGGAAGCTCCGTGGTCAATGTCCACTGCTTTATTTTCTTTCTTTGTTTTGTCTGTTCATCAATTTTCATCCTTATATTGCAGGCCGTGGTGGAGTCTTCCAATATCTGTCTTTTTCCTCTGACTTATTTTGCTCCATATAATTGCCTCAAGCAATTTTTATTTTGATACAATGGCAAAGTTTCATTTTTTGTCTCTCTTTGTATTTTTTTCTTTTTGCCACAAAAATATCAGTGCTTGTTCCTGAAATGGGTGAAGGGAAAACAATCAGAAAGAGAAGGAAGTCAGAGAGAAAGGGTCTTGGGTTCAATTGATGCACCAGTCTGCTCCACCAAGAAGCACACTTTGTGAGACCCAATGGGAAGATACTGCTGGAACCAGTTCCCTATGAATTTCTGGCATAAAAAGTTTTTTTTTAAATAAAAATGCTTCAGGACTATAAAAATGGCTCTCTTCAGGACAAGTGTTATGTCTTTTCCTCAAAGAATTATTTAGATAGGGGCCAAAGTGATAGTACAACGGGTAGGGAGTTTGTTTTGCATGCAACTGACCCATGTTTATTCCGGCATCCCATATGGTCACCAGAGCACTGCCAAGAGTAATTCCTAAGAGCAGAGCCAGAAGTAATTTCCCCCTGAGCATCTTTAAGGGATAAAAAGCACTGCTTGGAAATTACTACTGTTTCTGTGCCCAGAGTCACTCTGGAAGTACCCAGGCAACCAGGTGATACCAAAAGCAAACCTGGGCTTCCCACATTGAATTATTTCTCTGGCCCTTCATCTTTGGGGAGGTATGGAAAGGGGTTGTTAGGGCCATACCTGGCAGTGCTGGGGTTGGCTTCCAGCTCTGCGCTTGGGGGTCACTCCCTAAGGTGCTTACGGACATGTAGTCGAGGCATGCAGGGTAAGAACTTTGACCCCTGTACTATAGTGTCTCTGTATTTGTTAAATAGATACGCGGACGTGAGATTGCTGGATCATATGCTTTAATTTTTAAAATAAATTTCATACTATTTTCCAATACAGTTGTCCAGATTTATATCCTAACCAGCATTGTTTAGCTTTTGGTTTTATTTGTTTGTTTGTTTGTTTGTTTGTTTGTTTTGAGCTCGCTTTTAAGTCTCTGGATGTTGGCTGTTGATGGGATTACACACACCTGGGTTCCTCTGCCGGTACCTTCATGCGTGAGGCCCGTCCGAACCTGTGGAGAGGGGCCTCGAGCATGGCTGTAGCAAGCTCCCAGAAGAGAGAGATGCAGAGTCTCTTGCCCGCACACCTCGCTGTCCTCCCCAGGGCCCCTCGGAGGGGATTGTCTCCAGCTTCCCTTCCCTCCCCACCACGAGCAGAGCTCCCGGCAGCCAAAGACCACTGGAGCCATGGATTTGCTTACCTTCCCATTAGGCAGCTCTAATGACTAGTAGTATCCAAAGGAAAAGTAACCGATTTTAACAGTTCCCAACAAATTGTAATGTCCAGGATTTTTTGCAATTCAGAATAAATCGTTTTATTTTATTTTTTAAATTAAATTAAATTAAATTTATTTATTTTTTGCTTTTGGGTCACACCTGGCAATGCACAGGAGTTACTCCTGGCTCATGCACTCAGGAATTACTCCTGACAGTGCTGGGGAGACCATACGGGATGCCAGGAATCGAACCCAGGTTGACTGCGTGCAAGGCAAACACCCTACCCGCTGTGCTATTGCTCCGTCCTGAATAAATCATTTTAGATAAATGGGAGATTCTGTAGTTTAAATCTAAGGTCATTATAAAAAATTTATCTCAGCTTGAGATACAAATATTTGTGGGGCTGGAGCAATAGTACAGCGGGTAGGGCATTTGCCTTGCATGTGGCCGACCCGGGTTCGATTCCCAGCATCCCATATGGTCCTCTGAGCACTGCCAGGGGTGATTCCTGAGTGCAGAGCCAGAAGTAACCCCTGTGCATTGCCAGGTGCGACCCAAAAAGAAAAAAAAAGGGATACAAATATTTGTAATTTAAGCCTGCAAAAAGTTTCTGCTTTAACAACTATTACTGTTGTTTCCAAATAATAGATTATAATGGGTGAATGCATCTATAATAATTAGCCAAAGAATAATAGTCCTGTTGATAGTTTTTTCCATTAAGTGATATCTCTCTCCTTTTTCTTTTTTTCTTTTTGGCTCACACCCAGCGATGCACAGGGGTTACTCCTGGCTCATGCACTCAGGAATCACTCCTGGCAGTGCTAGGGGACCATATGGAATGCTGGGAATCGAACCCGGGTCGGCTGCGTGCAAGGCAAACACCCAACCCACTGTGCTATCGCTCCAACCCCGATATATCTTCTTAAAGAAATATCATGCCATCCATATGCAACTGAAACTGGTTTTTTGTTTATATGTTGGATTCATATTTTGGACAAATTGGGGTAAATAAAATGTATCACTAAATTTTTTATGAAATACAAAAAATAAAATGGGCTGAAGCATTGGTTCAGTAGGTAAGGCACTTGCTTGTACATGCTGGACAAAGGTGTTATCCCTGGAACCACATACAGTCCTCCAAGCCCACCAGAAATGACTCTGAGCATGGAGCCAGGAGTGAGCCCTGAGTACCACCAACTATGGCCCCAAAACAAAATAAATTAAAAAATTTAAAAAACAAATGGAAGTAAATAATTTTTGGAGCAGTTCCAGGAGAGACATAAAAAAACTGTGCTGGACACATCCAAAAGAACAAAAGCAACCAGTGTTGGGGTAGATGTGGGGATAAAGGGACTCTCCTTCATTATTGGTGGGAATGCCAACTGGTACAGCCTTTTTGGAAAACAATGTGGATATTTCTCACATGAAATTAGAAATTTAGCTCCCATTTGACTCAGCAATTCCACTTCTGGGAATATACCCTGGGGGCCCAAAAAACACACAGCAGAAACATCATCTGCACTCCTATGTTCATTGCAGCACTACTCACCATAGCCAGAATCTGGAAACAACCTGAATGCCCAAGAACAGATGAATGGATAAAGAAACTATGGCACGTCTACACAGTGGAATACTATGCAGCTGTCAGTAACAATGAAATCATGAAATTTGCCTATAAATGGCTGGACATGGAGAGGATCATGCTGAGTGAAATGAGAAGGGAGAGGTACAGATTTATAAAGGGACTGCATTTATTTGTGGTATATATATGTGTGTGTATATATATATTTGAAGACTAATATCCATGGCCAGGGAAAACAGGGGTTAGGAGGACTGGTCAATGTTTAGAATTAAACACAAGTATGTGTGGGGTTGAGGGTAGGTAAGATAGAGAAGAGACTGCTATGACATTGATAGCTGGGAGTGATCAAGCTGGACAAGATCTGAGGGTAAAAAATAGGTAAGGGATATTCTTTATCACCTTTCATTATCAATATTGCAAATTACAAGCCACAATGCCCGAAAGGAGAGAGAGAGAGAGATATGCTTGCCATAGAGGCAGGCAAGGGGTGGGGGTTGGGGGGTGATGGGAGGGAACCTGGGGACAATAGTGCTGGGAAATGTACACTGGTGTTAAAATACTGTGTGACTGAAATCCAATCGTGAACAGCTTTGTAATGGTCTATCTCACAGTGATTCAGTTAAAAAGTTATAAAAAATAAAAATTAGTGTAAGCTTCAGGGGGTGGGGGAACCATGCTCGAAATCAGTCCCAGTAATGACATTATCTAATCCAGGACAATGTAGCAACATTCTGGAGAAATTCTACAAAATTTCTCATCTGTAGAATAGAGGTGGCAATTGTCACTTTCTTCTTGCTCTATAATGATGTTTTCAGGATAAGTGAGATACCCAAAGGTGCCTGGGATTTTTTTGCAGAATGAGCTCAAACAAGCAGGAGGTGTTTATTAATATTATTATTATTATTATTATTATTTCTTTTACAAGAAGTGGATCTTGAGCAGTATATAAGTCAGTAAATCAACAAAGCATGTACAAAGAGGATGACAAAAAATAACTAGAAAAATAATGACTCTAAGGGGCCAGGAGCTGGCTTACTATGGCCACTCAGCTCTCTGAGATCCCAGCACAGGCAGTATCCAGCTGCACTTCGACCTCATCTGAAGAGAGCACCCTGTTTCACCCGTCCATAAGCAGCACAACTGAAATGATTTTGCCTAGACTCTAGAAAGCATGCCTGCATACAGCACAACAAAAGGAATCCGACCTCTTAGGAGCACTGAGGCCAAAAAATGCAAGCAGGGCAGACTGATGTGCAACTCCTGGTGAGAACCACAATCAAATGTGCACCATAGTCCAGCACAAATGTGGTCTTTGGTCACTGCAACAGCATCACGGGCTGAGGCTGAGGATTAAATCCAGGCATGCATCTTACCAAGCCACATCCCTGGTCCATGAGTTATTGTGTTAAATATTATGTGGAAGAGTTAAAGCAAGTGTGGATGTGCAAGAGGGCACTTGGCGTTTGCAATTGCAAGTTGACAAAAGTAGAAAAATCTTCCCCTGAGAAGAGAAATTGAAGCTAGGTCTTCCCTGCACCATCAATCACTTCAGAGCCATACTGAAAAATGAGGAGATGCTATTCTCCTTCGAAGGAGAAATAAATTGTGCACCCTTTTAAAGGTCCCCTTGCATTTGAAGTGTCTTTTTTTCACCTTTCTTCCAATAAGAAATGAGGGTCCCTTCCCTCTAATTCAAATTCCTTCTGTAACATTTTAAGTTAATGATCGTACAGGGATCCTTTCTGATGGATTCCTGTCCCAGGTACTAAGAAGCAAGTCTTGAGAGGACGATTCCCAACCCCCCCCACACCGCTCCGCCCCTGCCACCCAGCCATGTACTACTAATAATAGGGTTGATACCCCAGCAGAGCAGATCAAAGAAGTTCAACTGCCCTTAACTTGTCCACATACCCTTCAGCTGAATCTCTAATGGCTACCAGCCCTGGTAACTATTTTTTTTAGCAAAGGAGCATAGACAACCCTCTTACCAACTTTGAAAAACACTCCTGGCTCAAAACCTTTAGGGTCTTTGGTCATAGTATCACCCAGAATCAATAGGATATAGCCTGGCCTCAAGGCTTCTCTCTGCTCAGAATCACTGATTTCATCACTGAGATGTAATTCCTCAAATCTGTGGCCCCCTGAGCACCACCAGTAGTGACCTCTGAGCACAGAGTCTATAGAAAGCCCAGAGCAGCACTGGGTATGCCCTTTTTCCACCTCCAAAAGAACTGAGTTGTAAGATCAATTTAAATAAGCAGTTTTCCAAAGAAAACATACAGATGGCCAAGAGGCACCTGAAAAAAATTTCAACTTCACATATTATTAGGGAAATGAGAATCAAAACTCCAATGAGATATCACTTCACACTTGTGAGAACGGTCTGTGTTAAAGACTAGAAACAATGTTCAGTGTTTGGGGTATGGAGAAAATGTAACTCTTACCCTGCCGGTGAGAATGTAAATTGGTATAGCCATATGAAAACTGGCCTATGGGACCTGAGAGATAGTACAGCGAGTAGGGCTCTTGTCTTGCATGCAGTCAGCCTAGGTTGCATATGGTCCCTGAGCCCACCTGGAGTGATTCCTGAGTGCAGAGCCAGAAGTAACCCCCCATTTTTTAAAAAAGAAAATTTATTTATAAATTCCTGTAAACATTAAAAATATAAAGTACTATATGAGCCAGAAGTACCATTCTGAAGTGTGAGTGGAAAAAGTATGGTCTACTGGGGCTAGAGTGATAGCACAGCAGGTAAGGCGTTTGCCTTGTATGTGGCTGACCCGGGTTCTATTTCCAGCATCCCATATGGTCCCCCAAGCACCGCCAGGAGTAATTCCTGAGTACAGAGCCAGGAGTAACCCTTAAGCATCGCCGGGTGTGACCCAAAAAGCAACCCCCCCCCCCAAAAAAAAAGTATGGTCTATATTGTCCAATGGAAGATTACTCACTTGTTTGAAAAGATGAATCTTGACAGCATGGATGCAAATTGAAGTGATCATGAAAAGTATATCAGAAAGTGAAAGAACATTATTTAATGGTTTATCTAATATGTATAATATAAACGAAGCAAACCAAAAAAATAAAAGGAGGAAAAACTCTTAAGATTTTGAAAATATGTATAATGGTTACATTTAACCCTAAGTTTAGCTCTCCAATTGACTAGCAAAATGCATAGAACAAGATAACTGGGGCCGTTAAGGTCAGGCCAGGAGAGAGGGAGGAGAGGGGACAGAAGTCTGACCTGGTTACGGGAACAGCCCAGAACTTGGCTAGTGAGTCTGGAGAGGCTCACACACAGAGGGAGACAAGAAACTCAATTTAAGAAACTCTATTTCCAGTCTTTACAAGGTATTTTTAATCAGTGTTTAATTAATAAAATAAAAAATAATAACAATTGTCATCCCCACAGTGCACACTCTCCCCCGCAACCTGGCTTCCACTCACTGGATTCCCCCCCTCCTAATCCCAGCTTCTCTGAGTTAGTGTCATTAGCAGCCGCAGAGATATCCTTGGGGAATAAGGATACCTAGCTTGAGAATTCTTTCCTAACAAAATTAACTCTTATTAATTAATTACATCAAAATAACAATTTAATATAAATTAAGTAATATGAAAAATTATATTTAATTATAATATATTATAGTACATAACTGCATTACAATTTAATAACAATTATGATGTTATAATATTATAGCTATTTATAAATTATTGAAAAACATAAAGGATTATATTAAATTAATAATTTAACTATTAACTCTTAATTATTGGCTCTTCTTTATTTCCTTCTATTTATTAAACCTGACATTGGGTTAAGTACTACCACTATTATTACTACTGCTGCTGCTGCTGGTTATAGTACCATTACTACGATTTCTACTACTACTCCTATTGTTATTGCTGCTGTTGCTGCTGGTTAGAATACCATTACTACTATTGCTACTACTACTCCTAACTACTCCTGCTGCTATTGCTGTTGTTGCTGCTGCTACTACTGCTACTAGTACTAGATATCTGTTGAGCACTTACCATGTGCTGGGGGCCGTGGTTAATGTCACCTTAATTTGATAACTGAATTACAACATAGATATTTCTTGATTAAGATTATCTTCATTCTACACATCAGAAAACTGATGTGTAGAATACTAGTGAAGTATTAAATGGTAAAACAATAATTTAAAACAATAATTTCTAGTCTATTTCTAAAACTATGTGCCCTTTATATGTTTCGCTAAAGTAGTTTTTTCTAAATGATTTAATTTGAAGTATAATAAGTAAGACTATCTCAAATAGTGTAGAAAGTGGGCAAAATGTAGACCCCTACAAGACAAGCAAGAAAACAAAACCCACATTTTATTCCTTGAAATAGAAATATCCTAAAGGTGTGAGATCAATACTGCTGCCTCCATCCATTGATCTGACCCTTCCAGCAAAGGTCCAGCAAAGGCTGCAAGCAGGGCCCCTGGTCATCCAGCATGGCTGCAGGCTCTGGGAGTCTGGAGGCCTGAGCTGTCAGCCATAGACTGAGAACAAGATGTCAGCTGCAGACTGAGAATGTACCCTTCCCCCGCCCCCAGCAGCGATTTATCTTGTCTTCAGCTCAATCATTTGATTTGAACCAAATGATTCTAACCCTTAACTCCCAACTTACAAAATAGCCCAAGTAACACTTGTGTTATATATTACCAATGTCCTAGCCATTTGGAAGATTAAATGTAGTTCTGGGAATGTAGAAGTTTATTTCCCATACGCAGCTTCTCCCTACTAAATTACTCTCCAAAATTTATTTATGCTCATGCTAAAGACTAGAATAACATAGTTTTCTAGGACTTACTAAGTGACCAACGCTATGCTAGGAATACAAATATGGCTAAGAAAGGATTTGTGTTCTCAGAGACCAGGAAGGCCGACATATACAATCTCTATGACTAATTAGGGGGGAATGTAAATAGCTTTTAAAACACATGATTGTAACTTACAGATTGGACAAGAGTTCTGTCTTTAAAGTCAACACCTTTGCTACCTTTTCTTAGGAGATAGCCATTGCTCAGAATATTTGGAGTCCTAATTTGAGAATTAGTTTTAGAGTCTATAATTTCCTTTTAAAGTATTTTCAATGGTTGCAACATCCATCCTTAATTAAAGGTGAATTTAGGACTAGAGAGATAGTACTGGGGTTCAAGTGCTTCATTGCATGCAACTGATCCAAGTTCCACCAGCAACCACCACATGAGCAACCTTGAGCAGGCTGGAAGAGACCCCAGGACCACCCCGTCCTCTCCCATCTCAATCTGACACAAAATATAACAGACTGAAGCACATCAAAAGTATTTAAGTCTTTGAAATCATGATAATAAAAAACAAATAAAACTCACAAGGTAACCAAGTCATTATTTTGAGAACTTAAATTTGCTTTTCCTATAGAAAATGTCTCTCAAGGCAACTAAAAAGCTGGAAGAGAAATTCTCCTTATTGAAACATTTCAACTAATTAACAAGAAACAAAAGAGTTTATCACGGCCTTTCGAGTCTTAATGATTTTGGCTAGGAATGGCCATTACTGTCTATAAATATTATGAAAAGAGACAACCAGATATTATATACCAAGCAGGAGAAGTGTACCTGACTACCTATGCAGTGATCTCGAGATCTTGACTTTTAAAAATATGAATTAAAATAAGAAAGATTTCAGGGGCCAGAGAGATAGGACAGGGGTAAGGCACTTGTCTTGCACACAGGGCTCTCCCCCGTTCGCTCTCTGGCATCACATATGGTCTTTAGGACCCACAGGCCTGATCCCTGAGCACAGGACCAGGACTGAATTCTGACCACAGCACAGTGTGTCTCAACACCTTCACCTCCCTCCCACCAAATCTGAGCTTTTGCAAATTTCAAGAGGTAACTATCAATTTAAAATAGAAACCAGGGGCCGGAGCGATAGCACAGCGGGGAGGGTGTTTGCCTTGCGCGCGGCAGACCCGGGTTCGTTCCCTGGCATCCCATATGGTCCCCTGAGCACCACCAGGAGTGATTCCTGAGTGCAGAGCCAGGAGTAACCCCTGAGCATCGCTGGGTGTGACCCAAAAAGAAAAAATAAATAAATAAAATAGAAACCAGTTACCATAAACATGGTTTTGACTTGTCAAACAAAATGCCTATTAGGACATTGTGGAGGAAGATGCAAAACGATGTTGTTGGTAAAGTCTGGGCTGTGGGGACGCTCCAGGCCCTCTTCAACATCAAGCATGACTGTAAATTTGGGGCCAGGGGGAGTGGCTCCCAAGCAGCAATCAGAGGAGCCCCCACTGGCAACTCTTGGCCAATAGGCAGTGGTTCAATGGAGAGTCAGAGGATGGGATGGTTGTTGTCTGGGCCCTGGAGTGTGAGGGGATACCTGGGCTACCTCAGCGGTGCCACATTTAGTTAAACTTGGGAGGGCACGCACTTGGTGCTACAAATCAAACCAGGTTTGGGTTCTGTCTGCTGTGCTTTCTCCCAGTCCCTAAATCTTTTTGTTTGTTTGTTTGTTTGTTTGTTTTTGTTGTTTGCTCTGTGGCCACACCTGGAGATGCTCAGGGGTTACTCCTGGATCTGCACTCAAGAATTATTCCTGGTGGTGTTCAGGCGACCATAAGGAGGGCCTGGAATGAAACCTAGGTGGGTTGTGAGCCAGGTAAGTGCTCTACCCACTGTACTACTCTAGCTCTGGCCCAGCCCCACTAAATCTAATTTTTTAGGGGTCAGGGTTCTTTAGTGCTTTGACGGCTGGTGCTTGGAGGTCACTAGGACTCAGCTGGCAGTGTTGAGGCGAGCATGCAATGTGGTGTCAGGGATGGAACCCAGGGTCTACAGCAAGCCAGGCTTATAGCCCGCCCCTGCAGCCCTGTGACAATAAACTGGGGTAGGAAAGGAACTATAGAAGACTGTAAGTTAAAAGAGACAAGAAAGACATCTTGACCAATTGCAATATCTGAACATTTTAAATCTAACATTTAAAAAATTACATGTATAAGAAAATTGGGAAAATGTAATATATACTGGCTATTTGGGACTCTGCACCAGGGTGTTTTCACTCGGGGCCTCCCCAGTCGACCTCCACTACCCAACCACCGCCAAGCTCCAGGCCGCATTCTGGATGCTCCAGCCAAGCCTCACGCATGAATGAAGTCCCACTGAACCCAGATAACACAGAATTTTGTGACCTTGGACTCTGGACTCAACGGGACCGGAAACAGAGATCTTCTGCCTGCTATCCCCCTATCTCCAGTGACCCAGGGATCACACCCGTAAGCCACACTCTGCCACACCTTGCCTCCTTATTGGCCACCATCCAGATCTCAAAGGCTGCTCCTCCCAGATGGGAGTATAAAAAGAGGCCCCCATAGCCATGCCACCGGACTCCGCACCAGGCTGTTTTCACTTGGGGCGCCCCAGCCCCAGCAGCCGACCTCCACTACCCAACGGCCGCCACATTCCAGGCTGCTTTCTGGGCCGCGCAGCCGTGAAGTGGCTGCGGGACACATTATAAGACACTTCCTACTCATTTTCCATAATTATCACACCATATTTGATGGAGTTCAGACAGTAGGCAACAAATCATAGAGAGTAATATATATGTACATATATGTTATATATGTATATATATAATATATATACACATCCCTCTCGGAGAGCCCAGCAAGCTACTGAGAGTATCCCGCCCAAACAAGCAGAGCATGGCAAGCTACCCATGGTGTATTTGATATGCCAAAAACAGTAATGATAGGTTTCATTCCCTTGACCCTGAAAGAGCCTCCAATCGTTGGGAAAGACGAGTAAGAAGAGGCTGCTAAACTCTCAGACTGGGAGGAATAGAGATGTTACTGGTGCCCACTCGAGTAAATCTAGGAACAAAGGGATAACAGTGATACACTGATACTGGCTATTTAATGAGATCGCATTGCAGAGCTTGGCAAGCTACCCATGGTGTATTTGATATGCCAAAAACAGTAACAACAAGTCTCACAATGGAGATGTTACTGGTGCCTGCTCGAGCAAATCAATGAGCAACGGGATGACAGTGGTACAATGATACAGTGATTTAATGAGATTGAGCAATTATAATTTTTATATAGGCTTATGGAATTGTGGGGTTGTTTTTTAAGGAGCTCTCCTAGGAAAACAAACTTACATGTTTTTATTTCTGAAATACAGCTAGAAATGAAAAGATGTGAAGTGACTCTTTAAATGTCAAGCAAAACAAACATTTGAAAAACTTGAATAGCACTGTTTAGGTAAAATGCAGTTTTATATGCCTGATTTAAATCTACTTTGCGGGGCCGGAGCGATAGCACAGCAAGTAGGGCGTTTGCCTTGCACGCGGCCGACCCAGGTTTGATCCTTGGCATCCCATATGGTCCCCCAAGCACTGCCAGGAGTAATTCCTGAGTGCAAAGCCAGGAGTAACCCCTGAGCATTGCTGGGTGTGACCCAAAAAAAGCAAAAAAAAATAATAATAAATAAATCTACTTTGCATACAAATGAAAAAGACGTCTTTAGAAAACACAATATGGGGCTGGAGCAATAGCACAGCGGGTAGGGTATTTGCCTTGCACATGGCCGACCTAGGTTCGATTCCCAGCATCCCATATGGTCCCCTGAGCATCACCAGGGTGATTCCTGAGTGCAGAGCCAGGAGTAACCCCTGTGCATTGCTGGGTGTGACCCAAAAAGTAAAAAAAAAAAAAAAAGAAAGAAAACACAGTATGCGGGGGCAAGTATTGATCAACAAACTATTTTTCATAAGCCAAATTAAGAAAAATTAAAGAAACAGAAGCAGTTAAATTTTTGTAAAGTATGATCTCATACCTTATGTGCTGGTAGGACATGTATCTTTGAAAGAGTTCTTAAGAAGATCACTTTAATAATATACATTAAGAGTTAAAAACTTATACTTAAAAAAAGTTTAAGACTCTCTAAACCAGTCATTCCACATCTGCAAATAATTTGAACTATAGAAAAATATGCACTAAGATATTCATCACATGATTTTAAACAATATCCCTAAAATTATAATTCCTCATTCCCACAGGAGGAAAAGAGTTAACAAGTTTGGTTTTACAATAGGCATTAGAAATACATTTATGGTGAATTTTAGTAGCATTAAATATGTTTTTCCATGTTAAGTGAAAAAAAGTTGAACACAATATTTTCACAAGGTTTATAACTTGTAAATGTTTATAAGTACAGAAAGGTTTATGACTTTTTAGTAAACTACAAAAAATGTAGTTTTATTTCTATTCAGCTTCATTTTTGTTCCACATGTTTACAATCACATATTGTCTAAAAGACTATGGCAATTTTGAAATGTTGCCTCTTCCAACTCATTGTATGAAAATGATGTGCTATATGTTCACTTTAGCTCTTCAAAAACATCTTGAAAACAGTATCTTTTTGTTTGTTAAAAAGTGGACCTTTCTTGACATTTATACAAACTGAAGAGCATAAAAACATGACTTTATTGCTCAATAAATTTTCCCTAAGTGAGCACAGACATGTATGCACCTCCAAGAACAAGAACTCAAACATCACCAGCATCCAGAAGTCTCCTCAGTTCTCATCAGTCTTTACCCCACATAAAGTAGCCATTATCCTAACTTCTGTCATCATAAATAAGGACCGCCTCATACTGAAGTACTTAAGTGGAACCACACATGTTTCTTTATGTATGTTATATTTGCTTATTTTATAATTAGGATAATCATTCACATCACTCTATCTAGCAGTAGCTCTTTCATATTGCTGTATAATATTCCATTATACAAATACAACATTTCTATCTATTCTACTATTATTAGACATTTCATTGTTTAAGATTTTTTGTATTACAAATGGTTGTTAAATGAACACTTTTTATTGTGTCTTGTCTTTTGATATACATTGATATATACATTTCTGTTGGGTATGTTCTGAATGGTAAATTGCTGGCCACTTAGAGTATATTTATTTTTGGTAAATTCTGACTAAGAGTTATATACTAGAAAGAAGTGTTTGAGAATTCCAATACTCACCCTCCCCATTAACACTTGGTATTTTAGTCACTATTTTCTGTCATTTTGGCAAGATGTATGTTATTATAGTTTTGATTGTATTTCCTTTATGAGGTTAGATACATTTTCATATTTTTGCCATTTAAATTCTCTTTTTTTAAGTAGTATAGACTATAAGTCTTTTGCAGATTTTCCTAGAGTATCTTTTTTTTTAAATAAAATTGTAGGGGCCAAAGAGATGGTACAGCACTAATGCATTTATCTTATATGAGATCAACTTGGGTTTGATCTCTGGCATCCCATATGGTCCCATGAGCCCACAAGGAGTGATCCCTGAGTGCAGAGCCAGGAGTAATTCCTGAACACATCTTGGTATGGCCCCCAAACAAAAACAAAACAATTTAAATAAAATAAAATTGTAAAATCTTATGGTTTTAGAGGTCACACCCAGAAGTGCTCAAGGACTACTTTGGTTTTGTGCTCAGGGATCACTCATAGAGATGTTTGGGGGAGCAGCATAGTGCTCAAAATCAAGGCTGAACCTCTTATATGAAAGCATGTTCAGTAGCCCTTTGAGTTATTATCTCTGAACCCCAGAAACTTTGAAAGATTTTGTATTTGATACCTTTGTTAAATACTTTCATTGCAAATATTTTCCCCAAGAAAATGTGTTTTGGGGGGCCAGAGTGACAATTTATTTTGCACATGGCCAACCCGCGTTTAATCCTCAGCATTCCATATGGTCCACAGAGCCAGGAGTAAGCCCCGAGCATGGTCAGGTATAGCCTAAAAACAAAAACAAAACAAAACAACAACAACAACAAAAATGGCTTTCAATTCAGTTGAGCTTTAAAAAATCATTATGTGAGAAAGAGAGCTCACCAAATACCATTGTTGATGTTCTAATAGTGACATTTTAATTTTTAATGCCTACTATTTTCCTAAAATTTTATCTTAAAACATAGGATACAACTTCTGTACTTAAAACTAATTCTGTTATGGCTTGGCACTAGAGCACTTGCTTTTCACGTGTGAGAACTGGGTTTGATCCTTGGTACTGGAGTAGGGGCAGCCCGGAGGGTGTGTGTGGGGGAACAATCATGTTAGAATGTCATGATTAAATCAACAAATGCTAGTGATGATGAGAAAGAAGGAAAAGAACCCAGGGAACAAATTTGACTTTATCATTTGAATTATAGAAGGATCTTTGTTTCTTTCTGACTTCTTTCCTTCCTCCCGTGGTTCTGGGTACTAAATCTAGGGCTTTGCACATGGAAGACAAGCATTCTTCCACTAAGCTACTATTCTCAGTGTAGAAGGAGTTTCTATTACTATTAGGGAACCAGCATTAAAGACTTGGTCTCAGATATGGAGTGCATGCTTTGAATGCATGAGACCCAGCACAGCAAAATTCACTGTGAATAAGAATATAGTATTCCCCATATTTTACCACAAAGTCCTCAGGAGAAGACAAAGTCAATAGGTGGGAGTCTGAGAGGTGTAGCTGGTCTGTGTGGGGTTGATGGTGTTCTCCACTACCTCCCTCTTCCGAGGAGAGAGGTACACACAGTATCATCGCTCAGGGCTGGGACAGCTGCAATCTGGAAGCCTGTGAGTTACTATTTCCTGTGGGGCCAGCAGAGAGTGACAGAGAAAGGCACCAGTGGTGGGCAAGAGCCTGCTCAAGTTTGAAGTGCCTCAATAGGAGACTGATAAAATCATTGTCTTTAGGTGCTTTAGTGCTCTGGGAACACAGAACTGACTGTGAGTTCAAAAGAATTTAAATGCCACACCAGCTTTCTTTTCTGAAATGAATCAAAGGTGCAATTCTCTTTTGTTTGCTTTGGGGCCACACCAGGAAGTGCTCAGGGGTTACCACTGGTTCTGCACTCAGGAATCACTCCTGGTGGTGCTCAGAAAACCACAAGGGATGCCAGAGATTGAACTCAGGTCAGCCACATGCGAGGTAATTGCCCTATCTGCTGTACTATCTCTCTGGTCCCAACTAAAAGTGAAATTCTTTTTCTCTCCCCCATTTTGGGGTTTTGTTTTGTATTTAGGTCACAAATGGTGGTGCCCAGGGCTTACACCTGACTCTGTGCTCATGAATATAGGTGTAATTATTGAGAAGGAAACTGGTGGAAATAAAAACTGTTTGGATGTGGGGAGCCACACAGTTCTATCAGGACGACTTTAAGAACTCTCATCTGGGATCACGAAGTGGTATATATCCACAGTAGAATACTACACGGCTGTGAGGAGTGATGAAATCATGTAATTAACTGCAACATGAATGGAAAAGAAGATACTATGTTAAATAAAGTAATCCAGAAGAAGAAAAACAAGCACATACAGGATGGTATCACTTATATGTGGTATTTAGAGTAACTGGATAAGGAAATGCAATAGTTTAAGAGGTGAGGAATGATTAAATTATCCTTGACCCCAAAGTATGGGGATCAGAAGGAAAGAAATAGAGTGAAGGGGAAGGGGAGAAGAGCTAGATTAGATGCAAAGTGAGCAGGGACAAGGGGATTCAGGTACATTGATGGTGTTAAAGAATGATAAAGCTGAATCTCCAAACCACACAAATCACAGAAACAACAACAACATTGAAATAATGAGATCCAAACTTTAATAACCGAACTTAAACATTGTCAGTCAAGATGGCAGGCTGGGCCTGGGTTACCGGGAAGGGGTTGAAGAGGGAACTGGGAACGCTGATGGGAGGAAGTTGACACTGGTGGTGAAATCAGTGATGGGACATTATAAGTCAAAAACCCAATGATGAAAAACTTTGTAACTCATGGTGCTTTAATAAATAAAATGAAGAGTTTTTTTTTTGGGGGGGGTAAGTAAATGAAAGCTCATTTTGGGGCCAGAACAATAGTACAATAGGTAAGGTGTTTATCTTGCATGTGGCTGACTCTGGTTCAACCCACGGCATCCCATATGGTTCCCTGAGCCTGCCAGAAGTGATCCTTGAACTGAGAATCAAGAGCAAGCGCTGATCACTGCCAGGTGTGCTCCCCCTTCAAAAAAAAGTTCTCATCCTGCCGCTGCTTGGTCACAGGGCACTGTTCTCTTCCCATTGACAGTCCTAGACCATATTTTTATTTTATTTTTATTTTTTCCTTTGAATGGACTTGTTTCATGAGGATACATATTTTCCCCTACTATCATGACTCTGGGAACATATCCTTGAGTTAGAAAAAAAATTTAAGTAGGAATGAGAGTTTATGAAAGCTGATGCTGGGGTCCAAGTGCCACTATAGTAGGTGAGTGGGTAAGGTGTTTGCTTCACACATGGCCAACCCAGGATCAACCCCAGCACCCCCATATGGTCCCCCAAGCTGCACCAAGAGTGATATCCTAAGTACAGTGCCAGGAGTAATCCCTGAGCATCACTGAGTGTGGCAAAGAGAGAGAGGAAGGGAGAGAGCAAAGGAGGGAAGGAGGAAGGGAAGGAGGAAGAGAAGAGAGAGGGAAGAAAGCAAGCCACTGCTGACTGTGAATCGCCTCTTGACTGTAAACCAGAGAGCAGGAACAGCTGCTGGGATGATTATGGAGAGTCTTGAGCCGCGTTCCTCAGACAGCTGTGACCATAGCAGTCTGCTTCCTGACGTTTTCATGTTCTGAAGACTGAACAAATCAAAGTGCACTTTCCCCTCTGAGTGGGCTAACATTCTTGAAAGTATTCATAGTTTTGGTGTTGGTGGTGGTGGGGGAGGGGGTTCATCATATCCAGCTAGGTTGAGGGTGACTTACCATTGGGCTCAGCACTTGGGGTTGCTCTTGGGGGTACCTGGGGACAGCGCAGGGCTAGAAATTCAAGTGCTTTCCCACAGAACCACATCCAAGAATGAAGAGTTTCCTTTCGGAACCTGGATGTGTTAGCGAGCCATGCTGGTGCCTGGAGCACAGGAGCCCCACACATGACTGCCTTTGGGTGCTGCCTGGGAGTGCACAGGGCAAACACTTGGCTGGGTCTGCGTGAGGCATTCTGGGGCACTCAATGTGCTTGTCTCATTACAACCAGTTAGGGAGGTGCTCCCAAGTTCCCAGGGGAGGAGTGGCTCTCCCACCCCTTTCCCCTGGCCTCCCCTTCAGCCTGACCAAACCCTTCCTTCCTACCTCAATATTCACAAAGCCCCAGCACAGACTTAGGAAACTAGACAGTCACATGACCACAAGGCCTTGGCAACCCTTTTAGATTCCTTAGCAAAGTCCTCTCTGAAGTTTGTTTTCTTGTCTTCAATTGGGTTTTTTGTTTGTGTTTTTTTTTTCTCTTAAAAAAATAACATCTTTGCAACTGTGACAAGATCAAGTCTTGTCAATGGGACAGGTTGAGAAGCTGTTCTCTGCGTATCTCACACTCGGATTTCCCTGCACATCCTCTGATTCTAAGGAACCCGCATCTAGCAGCAGTTGAGCTAAGACACTTGTTTCCCAGGTTTTTTGATATAGTGGTATCAAAAAACCTGGGAAACAAGTTAATAGAAAGTTAATATAAAGTTAATAAATTAATAGAAAAATATGGATTTTTCTATCTTGGTGGTAACAAGACATCTGCCAAACTACAACTATTTAGTAGTCTGATGACAGATAAGCTTTGGAGTGATAACAATAACAACAATAAAAAGAAAACAAACAAAACCCCAACAATACTTGAATACCCAAAGTGACTCCCCATATATTCTACCTAGTTTTGCCTTCCCAGGCAGCTTAAGTTCTGCTTAAATTGGCCTGCCTAGAAAACCAGAGGCCTGTTTAAATTCCTATCTTCTTCTATGGACTAATCATAAAAGAAGTGCACATTAGCAACATAAAGTCTCTAGTTCTCTGGAGACTTAATTTTCCCTCTTCTTTTTCTTATCTTTTACTCTACAGAAACATGAGCCACATACATTGTTTCATAACTAGTCATCAGAGATTCTAGTAAATTCCCAGTTCCCTCTGCTTCTGATTCTCCACTCATCCCTGGGAAGTAGCTTCTGGGCTAGAGGCTCTAATGTTCATCGCTTAGAGAGAATTGCCCTTCTCTGGAAAACATCAGGGTTCCTTTTAGGCTTTGTTGTTACTTTCAGAATAATAATTAGCTAATTCCATGTCTTCACTTTGTCTTGTCTTACGTGTGTTAGAAATTCCATTATAGGGCCAAAGAGGTAGTACAGAGGTTAAGGTGCTTGCTTTGCATATAGCTGACCTTGGTTCGATCACCAGCACCATATGTCGTCTCCCAAGCACCTCCAGAGTGAACCCTAAGCAGAATCAGGAGTAAGCCCTGAGCACTGCTGTTATTTGTGCCCCGTTCCTGCCCCAAAACTTCTGGTGCCCGGTATCCTGCAGGAAGACTCTCTAGCAGAGAGGAGAGCTGGTCCTGACTTCACAGAAGACCTCAGATTGCCTTGTTTCATCAACCATGATTGGAACCCTCTACACCAGGCTACTGGTTAATTCGGGACAATTCTGTGGATTTCAGTTGTAGATCTTCTACAAAGAGCCTGTTAGCTGGAGGCCCTGATCCCGCCAATTTCTCCTCTCATTGATTCAAATTCAGAAATGTGTGGAATGTGGCTCACTGGTAGAGCACTTATTTGAGGCTCTGAGTTTGATTTTCTGACCCGTCATCCCCACCTCTAACAGAGATGAGACAAAGAAAGAAAAGAAAAGTGAAAGAAAGGAAGGAAGGAAACTTAAATGCAGGAAGAGAAAATTCAGGCTTTTACATCCATTTCCTATAGCACTCCAAGTGATCAAGTGATATACGGCTATATGACATTTATTACATAGTAGTATGTTATATGCTTTATAAGATACATATATATCTTGATATTAATGACAAAAGTCAGCTAGAGCTCTCTGCAGGGTGCAGGGAAGACAGGCACCATTTATCTCCGGAAGAGAGTGAGCCACACCCCTCTCTGAGAGAGTCTGGGGCAAGCAGGTTCCCCAGCTGCAGGCTGCATGCCCAGAGCACTCTAGACTCTGGGGCGGGGTAGGGAAGGGGCATGATGCCAGTCATCAGCCGGCACGGGGCCACCTCCAGTGTGCCCATGGCAGGCAGGAAACGACAGGAATCTCATCTCCTCACTTCTGGGCCCTGCTATCTCACCTGCTATCTTAATTGTTTAAATTTATTAATGCTTTTCTTTCCTTCACTCACATAAATCAAGGCAGCCCAAATGTTCTAGATAACTCTAGATAAAATAAGTGTGGCAGCAGTTCAGACAAGGCAGCCAAGGCACGGGAAATGCTCTCTGCACACAGGCCAACAGGGAGAGTCTGAACAGGGCAGGAAGCAGCGGGCTGCACACACGATGGTATCCACACCAGGGGAGCATCGGCCGGGCCCTTTAAATCCTCCCAGGAAATAGAAGCCATTGAAAAGATGTGCCTAAGGAGAAATCTATTTTAAAAAAATCTTTTTTTTTTTTTTTTTTTGCTTTTTGGGTCACACCTAGTGATGCACAGGGGTTACTCCTGGCTCTGCACTCAGAAATTACTTCTGGTGGTGCTCAGGGGACCATATGGGATGCTGGGAATCGAACCCGGGTCGGCCGCATGCTAGGCAAACGCCCTACCTGCTGTGCTATCGCTCCAGCCCCAATAGTTACATTTTTATTCTCAATTCCAGACATGTATTTAGTAACATAATAAAGAGGCCAGCCCTATATATTTGTTTGGGGCACACACTGAGGCCCAGGGGCTTTCTCCTGGCTCTATATACTCAGGAATCACTCCTGGAAGTGCTCAGGGACCATATGTGGCACTGGGGATTGAGCCAGGATCAGTCACATAGAAGGTAAGTGCCTACATCCCTATACTATCACTCCTACTCAGTTTTCAAAATGTCAAATTTGCACTGGTGTAAAAATTTAATGTGACCAAGTATGCATTCAAATGGATGGTTAATCTGTGGCTAAGATCCACATAAATCCATAGCTACTTTCCAATTTAAGTAGGCTTCATCACATTTGATCCCTTTCCTGCCTGAGCCCTGACTGTCTATGATGCAATTTAAAATATAAGTAATGTGACTGGTGGACCTACACAGACAGTATGTTTGGAAACAGTAAGGAGTAGTACATTTAATCCCATCTGAGGACCCTGAGACCAGGGAAATTCTGTGTCCCCATGTCCCCACCTGACCCCATCTGGCCTGTGAGCTGTGCTGTACTTTGACAGGCAGGAGCTCAGCCTCAGAACTGGTCTGGCTGAGTTCATCTCCTGCCATACAGATCACCAAAACCTGAAAATTACTTAAAGCTTCTGAGTCTTGGATGCTTCTTCTGCAGAATGAAGAGGAGAAAGCCTGTGTTTAGCGTCGCTATGAGGGTTGAATAGATCTTTAAATGTGATTGACACATCATAAACACTTAAGAAACGCAGCGTGAGAGTTAGGGTGAAGCACAACAGCCAGCATGTCAGTCTTAGGTTTGATCTCTAGCATCACAAAAAAAATTTAAAAAGGAAAGAAATCCAACATGGAAAGAGAGAGAGTGAGAGTGAGTGAATGAGCAAGTGAGTAAGAGAATAAGGGTTGGTGGTAGGAGGGAAACTGGACAGTGGTGGTGGGAAATGCACACTGGTGAAGGGTGTCGGAACATTGTATGATTAAAACTCAATCAGGAACAACTTTGTAACCGTGTATCTCATGTTGATTCAATGAAAAAAGAAAAGAAAGATATATAGTGTGTGTGAGTTCCTTCCCTTCCCTTTTAGCTTTTTCACTCATCGTCAGTATTCTTTGGATCTCTTACCTAGTAGGACTTTTGAAAAATATCAAATAGATATCATTTTGACCTGATAAGAAGTCTTAATAAAATAACAGAATAAGAAAATCAAAACTCATTATGATGCATGGCATTAAAAAATACATATACTTGCAGCCTGTGGATATGGCTCACAGGCCAGATGGGGTCAGGTGGGGACATGGGGACACAGAATTTCCCTGGTCTCAGGGTCCTCAGACGGGATTAAATGTACTACTCCTTACTGTTTCCAAACATACTGTCTGTGTAGGTCCACCAGTCACGTTACTTATATTTTAAATTGCATGCATGAGGCCCTGGCTGAATTCAATGTCTGGCACCACGTCACATTGCTAACTCTCCAGTGTCACATATCATATGGCAACAAATTATGTCATCCTATGTCCTAACTACACCAAAAATGTTTTAAAATAAACACTTTTTTGGTTTTTTGCTTTGGAGCCAAACCTGGTGGTGCTCAGGGATCACTCATGGCGGACTTGGGAATCATATGGGATGCTGGGGATCAAACCCAGATATGTAAGACAAGTGCCCTGTGTGCTGTGTTGTCTCTCTGACAACGCCATTTTAAAGATAAATTAAAAAGACAGAGAACTTATGAAATCCATAATTCCACTTGTATTCCTGCACCCTTTCCCCCTCCCCGCCACACAATTCACCCCCATGAAGATAGGACCCAAAGTTCACAGCTGGGCCAGTTCACCTCCTGCTCCCAAAGTCTGTAGCCTTTCCCTCAGAGGTATGGATCCTGAGCTGAAGGCGGGCAATTGCTCTGGACTGGGAGAAGGCCACATCTCTGCTGTCCAGTTTCTGAAAAAGACTTGATCGAGGTGGGCATGTTGCAGCTGATGATGGCATACTCAGTGGCACACCGGGAAAGAATCACCCCCATCACTGCTCATTACTGCCCCTCCCCACATCAGGAGGTATTCTCCTGTTTCCCCTCCCCTGATGAAAGCTGGCGGCAGGCCATTACCAGGAGAGTTCTTGGGGTGAGATCAGGGGGTCTCTGGTTTCCATTTGGGGATCTGTATCTTACCCCGAAGCTGCACCCTTGGTGGCTGGGCCTGAGCCACTGTGTTAGTGACACTTGTTAGATGTTAGTGAGGGCACCTTGGGTCTGTGAAAGGTGATCTCTGCAGAGAAAGAAGATGAGCAAGGAGGCAAGGGCAGGCTGCAGGGCTCATGAAAGAGCCTCAACCAAGGAAAGTGGAGTGAGTGAAAACCCCAACATCCCACCTTCAGTGGTTCCCTACTTCCCACAGGACAGTGCCTCAGCATGGCACTGTCTCAACACCTGTTTCATCATCATTTTCCACCACCACCAAAATAGGCTCTGTTCTTTCCTCCCTAGCCCTGAACACACCGTTCTTTCTACCTAGCATTGTTCTTTTATATCTCTCTGTCCTCTGAGCTCTTGATCTTTGGGGTCTGCTCAACAATTTGCCTCCTTCCTAGATAAGTTTTTCATTCACTGTTATTCTCCTTCCTGTCCCCACTTTATGTCAGCGTGGGTATTTCATGATACTTTTACTGATCTGTTTGCCTGTCTCTGCCATGACATTTCAATGATACCAACCAGGAACAGTGCTCACTCATGGATACCTCCAGAACCTGGCACAGGCTGTCACAAGTACTGTGCAAACATAGCACTGCCACAAAATGGGGGAAAAAATACCCACTTCTCAAGATTTTTTACGAGAGTAATAGATGAGTAAGCGGTCTAGCTGCCTAAGAACAGAGTCCCAGCCATTACAAGTATTAATGTTTGTTAAATGAATACTTGAATATCACTCTATCAAATTATATTGACAAAGGCAGAGAGTTCACTTGAGGGAAATCTGTGCGAGGCTGATGAGGTTAGAGCAGGCAGTGTGGAAGCAGGGCTGTGGAAAACCTTTTGGAATGCTCTGGCCTCATTTCAGCCTCACATGGCCCCTTGGTGGCTCAACTTCCTATACTTTACAAATGAGCTGTGACTGTTAGTCACTGCCCCACCCCCCAGGCAAGCAGGTCCAGGAAAGCCAACTGATAATATTCCTGGAGTTCTATCAGCAGCTTAAGGACTTACTCTGAGGCAAAGACAGTGATGATACAAAAATAAATCAGAACTTTCCTGGCCCAGAATTCCATGTAAATTGAGGGCCAGAATTCAAACTAGAATTTAGTGACTGTTACAAGAGAGGAACAAGCAAAGTATATTCATAGCAGAAGGAAGAAAGGAATTTTATCCAAAGGGACGTGAGGCAGGGACTCAAGTGCATCTGGGTCTATTCTGGATTTCATGTTTTTAGTAGTTGTCCTTTAGTCCTCATAATATTGTAAGTTGAGATAAGGTAGCCCAATCTTAGAGATGAGCATGGAGACTCAGAGAAGTGAAATAATTTGTTTAAATCACACTGATAGTGCATGGAGCTTCAAATGTGGCCTTCCAAATTCGATAAAGAAGCCCTGCATTCTACCTGCCAGATTCCCAGTGAGGCCTGAGAAGGTCTGGAAAGTAGTGGGCAGTGAGACTACAGAGGAGAATTTGAATGTCCAGACAGAGAATTACGTGGACAAAAATCAGGATGATAAAGTTTAAAGAAAGAGGTGTGTGTGTGTGTGTGTGTGTGTGTGTGTGTGTTATAGAGATGTGGTGTGGAAAGAGGGAATCACATTTTATCAAAATATTGATAGATTACAGCTGGATCATAAAGTATTTTGTGTTTTAGTCCAAATTTTTTTAAAAAATAGTAGTGATGGTATAGTTAAAAACTGATTTATGATGATTGTCATATCTTTCTAACCAACATAAAGGAATTTCATATCTGTGATATCAAGTTCCTGCTTGGCATTTGCATCATTCATGGACTGAGAAAGAGACAAGCATTTCAGTAACTCGTGCAGAGTCCTGACACAGAGGCAGCAGACTCTGAACACTCCCCTCGCATGGGCTGGAAAGCTTGCAAAGAGCACGTGCAAAGACCTGGCTTTGATCCTCAACACCATATGGTCCCTGAGCACTGCCAGGAGTGAACCCAAGCATCCAGCCAAGAGTAACCCCTTAGCACCACTGGACACAGCCCTGAAATAAAATAATAAACTGCTTTATTTATATTCCCTACAAAAATAAATAATATGTCGATGACGACAGTTCTACAAAACTGAATAATATGAATCCTAAGCCTCAGTTTTCCTCACTTATAAAATAGAGACAATCACATCTCAGGCTGTCTTTTCAAACTTGATAAGATAGTACAGAGAAAGATTCAACAATAGAGATATAAACAAGTATTTCCTGTCATGCTAGAAATGTCATTGGAATCCATGGAAACAGGATTCTGAAGTTTGGAAAATTTTGTCCGGGTATTAGAGAGATAGTACAGTGGGCAAAGCACTTGCATATCGTATGGTCTGCCTGCTCCCATCCCCACACTGCACATGGTCTCCTGGGCACTGTCCGGAGTGATCCATGAGCACAGAGTCAGGAGTAAGCCCTGATCACAGCCAGGTATGGCCCAGTCCCCACCGCCAGAAGGATTTGTGTGGAAGAGAGGACTCTGCCGCTGGGTGAGGCTGTGCTGATGAGCACTTAGGAGAGGAAACCGCCACCTTCGCACATCAGAGCTCCAAACAATGACTTGTGTTGCTGAATGTGCTATTTTGCTTCTACTAGTAAAGTCTTGTCAAACAGGAAACAGGTTTTTAAGGCAATGGGGTCCTTGTGAGTTCAAACTTCTGCTTTCCAATGTTCTTCCAAGATGCACAATTGGCACAGACTAACAGGAAATATTTCATTGGAGTCGGAAGGCACTGGCTCCACGGGCCTTGCTTTATATTGTCTGTAGACTCCTGCCGAAATCAGTTTGGTGGGTAAGCACCAGCCAGTCATTTTTATACTGCCAATGGGGAGTGAAACCAAGACAGACGCCAAGGGTGATGCTGGAGTCCAGGCGCTGTGACCACAGGGCTGGGAGGGAAACACAGCCATCAGAGAATTACCAAGGCAAGAGAGGAGGGTGGAGGCTGAACCTGGAGTGACATTTATGAGCTCAGTATCGGTTGCTTGCACTGATAAGCGTTGGTCATTCAAGGAAGGAAAAGTCACCTTTGTGTATATAAAACATACAAGATTCATAGTCTGAAAGGACTGAGCAGGAAAGCATTAGGTAAATAGAGGATTTCCCTTCAAGTATAATGTGAAAATTAAATTGCTTTAAGGAGGAAGGAGGGAGGTGTTTGTTTTTGAGTCAAATGTTGAGAAAATTGAAAACTCAACTTGAGGACCGGAGACACAGTACCATCGCCTGAGCACACGCTTGGCGTGCAGAAGGTCCAGTACTGCACTGTGCCCTGAGCATCTCCAGGAGCAACTGCTGAGCACAGATCTGGGAGTCATTCTTGAACACCACTAATTATGTCCCAAAACAAACTAAAATTAACTCAACTTGGGAGGCCCAGAGGAATAGGGCAGGGATGTTGCTTCTGAGTCAAGTGCCTGCGTACCCCCAGTCACTCCAATAATAACCTCACCAACATGGAAGGGAAGGGGGAGAGGGGAGTGAATTAAAAACAAAACAGAACTGAAAACTCCATTTGGAGTCAAGGTTAACTGACTTTCAGTCGTTAGTGGCCCAATTCTGAGCATGGAGGAAAAAGAAATTCCTTCTCTCACTGAAAGTCTCTTTACATGTCCCCTCCCTAGCCTCGACCTAAGAGTCAGGTTGAAGGTCAGGCTCTCAGATTTGCCGTTGGCAGTCTCAAATCAAGAACAATTACCTGATTCTCCAAGGCTGCATTTTCTAATTGCTGACTAGAGCTAATACTATTTATCTCCTCAGATCACCTGAGGCTTAGGGGACAAAATGGAGCTCGGAGGCTTGTCCCAGAGTCCTGCCTGCAGCAAATGCTCCCTAAAGGGAGGTGATTTTTTGTTGCACAGCAGGTCACTGATTTCCCCAAACTTTTCCAGTCTGCCGAGACCCTGGAGTTTTTAGAAGAGTCTCGAGAAAGTTTCCCTATACCCTCAAAGAAATGAACTGAATTTTAAAATCAGTGTTGCAGGGCTGGGAAGATGGCTCAACAGGCTGCCTGCATGTTTTGTGTGAGGGAGCTCTAGGTTCGATCCCTGGTGCAGATAGATCCCCCCAGCACCACTGGAGTGACTCTCGAGCACTCAGGTGGAAATAGTCCCTTGAAAACATTGTGGGTAGTTAAAAACAAAACAAACAAAACCACAAAAAAATAGCAGCAACAACAAGTAGCTGTTTCAAGAAAAAGAAAGTCAATGTCGGGGCTGGAGCAATAGCACAGCAGGTAGGGCGTTTGCCTTGCACACGGCCAACACGGGTTCAATTCCCAGCATCCCAGATTGTCCCCTGAGCACCACCAGGAGTAATTCCTGAGTGCAGAGCCAGGAGTGACCCCTGTCCCTTGTGCATCACCGGGTGTGACCCAAAAAGCAAAAATGAAAAAAAAGAAAGAAAGAAAGTCAATGTCTTAGTCTAGAGATTTTGAGGAATAAATGTTGGGGATTGAAATGTAAGAGAGGGGCTAGAGCAATAGCACAGCGGGTAGAGCGTTTGCCTTGCATGCAGCCGACCCGGGTTCGATTCCCAGCATCCTATATGGTCGTCTGAGCACTGCCAGGAGTAATTCCTGAGTGCAGAGCCAGGAGTAACCCCTGAGCATCGCCGGGTGTGACCAAAAAAAGAAAAAAAAAGAAATGTAAGAGAATTTTCCGGAATTTCTACTAAGATTCCGTTTTCCAATCCCCAAACTACCTTGATCCACGGAAATGGTTCCCTTCCTTCCCCTACCCCTCCCTTGGCTTTGAGTGTTCTTCTTTAGTCTTTATTCAGTGGCTTCTGGATTAAGCCTCCCAAAGGAGATAAAGGTTCTTCTGCTCCACCAAAGCTACCCCTAACCCTCTCCTCTTTCCTTATTCTTCATTTCCTCTAGGAACCTTCAGGTTTGGATGTGATAAGATCTCCCTGGGGGTCAGCTTCTGCATATCAGAATCTGCCCCCACCTGACAGGACAGACATCTTGTCCTGGCTCCATTAGGAACAATTGTATGTTCCTGGTGCTGATGAGAGTGTCTTTCTTTGGGCTGTTAGACAAGAGAGTCTTGAGAAGAAAGAAAAAAAGTCTTTTTTGGTGAAATTTTCTGCCACCTGGGATAACCGCCTGTCTTTTTGCATCTACCCCATACACTCTTAGAAGCTTTCTGTAAGTGAAGCTTGTCAACAGCCTCACTGCCCAGAGTAAACTGAGTCACAGAGTGCATTGTTTTAGATCTGTGCTACATCACCCTTTTCCTCCCTGAGCTGCTCCATGATCTCATCTATAGGAAAATATATTTCTAGTTTGATTTCAAGACACTGCCTCTAACTCCTCTCAGGCTTTGCCTGAGAAATAGAGCCTTTCCATCACTTTTCTATTCTTTGTCCCATATCCCACGTGCCATCAACAAACCCTAATTTGCCTCCGTTTTTATTCAGAACCTGCCCAGGCTTCATCCTTTCCAGCCTTACTGCCCAGCGGACAAGCCAGGCAAGAGTCTTTCAACCGAGGTAAGATAGATTCAAGCCCCTGCTATAAGGGGACGTTTTCATTTATTCTTTCATTAATTTGGGAGGTCATTTTTGGTGGTGTTTGGGGGCTACTCCCAGCTCCGTGCTCAGGGATCACTGCAGGCACTGCTCAGAAGACCATGCAGTACTGAGGGTTGGAACGGGGCCTCGTGCATGCCGAGGCTGCACTTAGTCTGTTGAGCTCTCTCCAGAGAGATCCTTTTCAATCTCAAGTGAGAGTTTCACGCCCTGCTCCAAACCCTCCAATAACTTCTCATCTTATTCTAATTTCAAAGTGCACTCGGGCTGGAGGCATAGTACAGCAGGTAGGGAACTTACTTCTTCCCGGGGTGTGATCCCTGAATCCCATACAGTCCCCTGAGCCCCCGTGCACAGCCAGGAGAAACCCCTAAGCACTGCCAGGTGGGGCCCAAAATTCAAAATAGCATAAAATAAATAAGTAAATAAAAAGTGTGTTCAGGACTGAGGACTTTGCTCCATGGACTGACGTGCCTGCTCCTGGCATGCAGGAGCCTCGGGTCTAATCCCCAGCACCAGGGGCCTTAGCACTTCTGGAATTAACCTCCAGGCACCACTATGTGCAGCTCCCCTTTCCCCCCACAAAGCTAACTAAATTTATTAATTAGGAGTGATGTCCTAGACTTTGATGAGGCTCCAGTGGCAGAGCATATACCCTACAGTGTCCCTGGGTTTGATTTCTGTCTTTGACTGGTGTGGTGCCTTGATTAATTAATAACGTGTCAGTGACATTCCCTCATGGGCTATAGGTTCTCTGCCATTCATTTGCACGAGTTCCCCTCTGTCCTACATCTACAGTCACACCACTCCCCTTTCAGTTTTTCAGACACACCAAACAGGACTCTCCCTCTGGGACTTTGTATGATTTATGTGTCTGGATGTGTTCAGACAGCTTCCTATCTCACTCCCTCACCAACTTCAGTTTCTTTTGGACATCTCTTCTTCACGAAACATTACCGTTGACTGTTATTCAAATTGCAACCCGGGCTCTTGTACTCTACATACTCATTTCTGACATTTTCCTCCACATCCTATGTTGCCACTTTACTAGTGAAGATTTGCCTATTAACTTCACTGCTTTGACACCTTGCATCTCTAGAATGTAAGCTTCGCAAAGGCAGGACTTGTATTCCCTTGAATCTCATGATGCTAGTGTTTAGAACAATGTCTGGCACCAGAAGATGCTCTAATCAAATTTGAGCTCAATGAAGGAATGAATACTGCTCACTCTATGCAAAACGGACAATCATTTGATCGGAAATGAGAATCACACAGAATTTCTTGTTTGCGCTGGAGTGTTGGGATAGCAGATAAGGACCCTTTTGCATGTGGCTGTCCTAGGTTCAACCCCAACATCCCATAGAGGAGTGATTTCTGAGTGCAGAGCCAGAAGTAGCCCCTGAACATCACTAAGTGTGGCCCCAAAAACAAACAAAAAGAACTGTTTATTTTGGTTTGTGTGGGGGTTTTTTTGTTACTTTTTTCATAAAAAATAATGCTTGTACCCAGGTCATATCCTCTGCCCTTTTCAAAACACTCCAAGCACTGGCAAGCATGCTCTGTGAGCATAAAGCAAGCGGCACGGCCAGGTATAGTCCAAATTCTCCTCCTCTCCCACAAGAACAGAACACAACAAAAACACTGCTTGTCGTTTCTGAAAACTAGTCTTGAATCCTTTACTCTTTTATTTACTCTTTTATTTTCTAGCTGCAGGAACTTCAGCAAGACTCGCAACCTCAAACCTTTCCACTCTCATAGGTAGGACACAAATAGTAATAGTCTCTGCTTCACAGGACTGTGTACTAATTGATTTATAGAAAGCGCTTTGCCCAGACTTCAAGAAATTCTAGCTGCTCGTTGTTGTTGTTGTTAGTATTCTCAGATGTCATAAACAGATTAAAATTGTTTATCCCCACAGTGGAAGAAAGGAACTTGAAAACCTTTTAATGAATTACCCACTTGGAAGAGTGGCTGCAAGCAAAGAATCTATTGCATTTTTCTCTAGATACTGCAGTATTCTCGTTACTATAAAAGACACCATCAATGGCTTCCTTAGAGAAGCAAAAAAAAAAAAAAAAAAAAGGAAAGGCATGGCAGGAAATAGAAAAATATTTTCCAACCACTGCAGATTACAAAATAGACTCCCTGCATTAATCAAGTGTTTTCTTCTTCCAATGGGGTAATCTCGAGTACATGACACAAGACAAACAGTGAGCGCTGCTCCATTAAATTTATGAAAGGATGTTGTTTATTTTTATCACATTTATTAGACTTGAAAGAGATCCTTTAGTTCTCAAATCAACATCGGAGTCCATGTTTATTCCTAGGTCGCTGAGAGCTTGAACAAATAATAAAAGGCTGATCTTTCACCTCCAGCAGGCAAGCCCCATGCCAGAGGGCAGAGTTGAGGATGGTTAGGGTAGTGGTGTGCTGAAATGAGGTGTGGGGCTTTGAGAATGGCTTTGTCTTGCAATTTAAGAAAAGTGTAATTCAGTGAGATTCAGAAAATGCAACTGGTCCTCTCTGGGAGGAGCAGCTCTTGGCTAGGGTGAGGTACACACAAGGGACGTTGGTCTCTCATTAACAGGAAAAACATGTCCTCAAATTCAAAGCACTTTAAGGCTCTGCCACTGTTAGTGCCCCAAAGAACACTTTTCCAGCTGCCCTATGCCTTATTTTCCTTGCCTGGCTGCAGGACTTTCTAAGTTCCCTCCTGGAGAAATCTAATGAATTCAGCAGGATGATGCCTTGGACAGTGGAAGGGCCTGAGTACACGCATTCTTTCTGGTACCACTATTCTGTCTACTCACATTCCCTTATACTCTGTCATGTATTTGTCTTGGGGTCTCTATTTTTTTTTTTTTTTTTTTTTTTTTTTTTTTTTTTTTGCTTTTTGGGTCACACCTGGCGATGCACAGGGGTTACTCCTGGCTCTGCACTCAGGAATTATCCCTGGCGGTGCTCAGGGGACCATATGGGATGCTGGGATTTGAACCCGGGTCGGCCGCGTGCAAGGCAAACGCCCTACCCGCTGTGCTATCTCTCCAGCCCCTGGGGTCTCTATTTTTTGAGCTAAAAAGACATCAAGGAGCTGTTAGAGAGTGAGTTATCCTTTGATATCCTTTGCTAGTCTTTACATTTGGACTTAACAGATTTTATAAATCTGGAATATCAGATTATTTTAATTTAATTTTTTTTTTTTGGTTTTGGGGCCACACCCAGCTGTGCTCAGAATGTACTCCTGGCTCTGCACTCAGGGATCACTTCTGGAGGGCCCAGGGAACCATATGGGGTACCAAGGATCGAACCCATGTCAACTGCGTACAGGGCAGCTGCCCTACCGACTGTACTATCTCTCCAGCCTGCTTACCTATTTTTTAAAACAAGATTATTTACTAGGATACTTGAGAGATCGGCTCAAAGATAAATTATTTGAGAGGACTGAAGATGTTCCCCAAATGCTAAGCAAGAGGCAAGACATGACTCCAGTCTTTAGAGCTGAGGTAGATAGGGAAACTTAGAGAAGTTTGCAGAAATATTTGAGTAGATAGGTAGTTTGCAGAAATATTCAGGTAGATAGCTACCCCACTAGCAGTCCTAGTAAATCTTCTGCCCAAGAGTTTTATTGCAGGGGCTGGAGAGATCATACGGCTGATAGAGTGCTTGCCTTGAATGTGTCCGATCTAAGTTCTGCCCCCCGGCAGCCCATATGGTTCCCTGAGCTCCACCAGGAGTGATTCCTGAGCACAGCTGGGTATGACCCGGAAACAAAACCACACCCAGAAGCTTTATTGCAGAATCATGCCAGAACCTCCCTTGCCCTGCCCCCACCGACCCAGCCCCCACCACAACCTCCCACTAGTATTATCAAACTTCTGCTAAGTACTGCTCATTCAAGACTCAACCTTTCTAGATATTTACACGAAAGGCAAGATTGACAGGAATGTTTGTGAGCTAGTCCCCTGGGACCACTGTCCCCCACTCAGCACCAAGTAGTGAATCGCCACAAAGAGGCCTAGACTATTCTCAGAAAGGGACCCTCTGTGACAGAATGAGAACCAGCTTTGGGGATCTGAGAGATACTTTCACATGCCTTTGGGGTTAAGATGGGAATCAGGCTGGGGAAGAAAAAACAGTTTTAGACATTTCCCTTATAAGAAAAGGCAAGGTATTTGCACCTGAGAAACAAGGCCATCCCAGAGAAGCAGTTTCCTGGGACCAGACAAGCATTCCTCCTGGGAGGCCCCAGAGAAAAACACTTCATAATTAAAGTAACTTTGAGAACTAATCAAAGGATGCTGGAGACTTCCTGAGTGTGCTAAGAATGTCCTGACTTCTGGAACTGTTGGGCAGGGTGACTAATTTTCCCTTTTCCCTTGGGTTCATAAAGCAGGGGTGCAAAAGATTGGAGGAGGGAGTCAGAGGATGGGGTTGCAAGAACAAGCCCCGAATTCAGCAAAGCATGTTACATAGAGTCGGCCAGCCACCTGAGAAAGTTGTCCAATTGCCACAGCCTCAGTGTTCCCATCTATAAAATGGAGACACTGGATCCCATGAATGCCCTCGCCCTCACAGTTCTGGGACTCTGAGAACCTTTGCTTCCCGGTTATTTCCATGTTGAGAAGGGTCACAAGCGGTGCCTGAAATAGGAGTCTTGTCCTGTGTTGTATGTCTGTCATGCAAACGATCGCCCTGAAAGAGTCCAGTTCATAGCACCCCCACCTCCACCCCAGGGGAACCCCAGTAAGAGGGAAGTTCCCTGACACACCTCCCTACCCTGCTGAAAGAAGATCCTGTGAGACGTGAGGGGACCAAAGCGTTAGGCTCCACTGATGAACAGCCTGCAACGCCTTCTTGCACTTCCAACAGCCAGCTCATTTAATCACACCTTTTTTTTTTCCTAACTACCAAGTTCTTCCCCGCCCTCCCCGCACCCCCCTCGCCTCCCACCCCAAACTCAACGTAGGGAATTGCTGTGGGTCAGAGGCCCAAGAACAAAGGTACCCTCCCCCAAAGAGGAAATACAGAAAGGATTATCCTTTTTCAAAGGTACAATAATGAAATACTTTCCTTCCCCTGGACAGGCAATTTTATCAGGGTTCACTGCAGGGGGAACAAGATGCTATTGTCTTGATTTAATTGGCATAATATCTCCCCCTCCTCCAGATGATCCTTCAGACGTTTGCTAAATTCTTTGTGACTGAAGATGAAATCCCTTTCAATGTTGCACTTTCATCTCGCCCAGGCCCCTCCTGAGGCTCGGGGGAAGACAGTCCTCGCATGAGCTCGGGGACTGCCTCCCTGGCTGAGAGGATGGGCACGCTGAAGGCTCTGCATGACCTTCCACCCGTTGCTTTACCCCTCACCTCCACATAGTTTGGGAGCTAGATTTGCCACTAAGGGAGAAACCTCTGGAATCCCTACAAGGGCCAGAGAATTCCCTTGCTAGAGTTCTTTCTGGATTTTCACGCAGTCTAGGCAGCCCCTGGAGGATCCTTGTGACCTAAAAGCCTGGCGGTTTTGGGCTCAAGCCCTGGAAGGAAAGGAAAAGTTGAGTAATTGTCAGAGTCCTCCTGGCCAGGGTTTGCATGACCCTGCTGACCCCCTCTGCCATCTCTCTTCCTTATTGTTCTTGTCAGTCACCGGCCAGGTGTCTCCTCAGCCAAAAGAGTCAGGATGGCTCCAGCGAGCAAGCCTGGCTGCTTGGCCATGGCACCTCCCTGCTCCTCCCCCTCTGAAGGCTAGCTGCCCCCAGTCAGAGCTGTCCTGCTCCTACAAGCCATTTTCACAGGAATCTGAGACCAAAGAAACTGCGAAGGGCGAAGGGAGTCAGGTGATGGGTAATCTCGGGAACAATGGGAGGTCCCGGTATCAAGCAGACAGATAGAAGGACACACTTGCATACAGAGGCCCACTTTGTTCTGACTCTGAGCTCTCTTGATAAGTGAATCCATGACTAATGGACTTCCCACCCCACCTGCTCCCGAATCCTGCTTATGAGTGAAGATGACTCCTAGATCTCAGGTTGAAACTTCAACCCAACAACAGGTTAATCAATCCCTAAAAGTGAATTTAAACTCACAAGATCACTGTTTATCCCACCCTTCAGCCTCTGCTTTGTGCACCCACCCCACTCCACCCCATTCCATTATAGGGAAAGAGCATTGAACTAATCAAGGTTTTTCTTTATAATTGGACCTTTCTACTGAAGAGCTTCTCACTCCTTCATTTACAAGCATGTGCTAAGACAAGACCCTGCCCAGTCTTGGCAGGCCATGAAGCTTGCAGTCCACAACTGGAACTCAGACAGACCCAATATCAATCACCCCAAGGAGATAGTAGCTTCAAGCAGTAAAAAGAGAGGTGCTTCATGGATATCTTTTCTTGTGCTGTTTGAGTTTTAGGAAGTCTGGGAAACTCAGAAAGTCTTAGAAAACAAAAATTCCTATCAGAAGTAGGAGATAGTAAAGTAGTTAGATTCAGCACCCAGGCTCAATTCTCAGCACTAATAGTCCCCTAAACATTAGTGAGCGCAGCCTGAAATGGCCCCCCAGCCAGTTGAGGTGGACTGGATAATCCCAGCCCCACAGGGCCCAAGCAGCATGGCATGCTCAGGCCCTTGCATTGGATGGGTGGCCACTGAGAGTCACCTAGGCTTTCTAAGTAATGCTTGTGAGAGTAGCCCCTCTCACTGCACCCCCAACCCCCAATTCCAGGCTGGAAATATAGTTGGAGATATTTGTAAGGCACATGTGACTAACCTGGGTTTGATCCCTGGCAACACATATGGTCAGAGACACCTGAGCACAGAGCACAGTGTCAGGAGTAAGCCCTGTGCACTGTCAGTTGTGGCCCAATCCCTTTAGCTTAGAGCTAAGCTTCTTTTTAGGAGAATCAGGCTGGCCATCAAACTTTTCTTACTTGTGGGAGGCTGTGTCTCTCAAATGGTGCTGAAGACCATCAGGACTATATCTGAAGGTGCCCGGAAGGGCCAGGGATCAAACTCAGGTACAATGCATATGTAAGGTATGCACTCCTGTCCTTGAAGCTCTATTTCTAACACTGTCCAGGAAATTCTCTCTACTAGCAAATGGAGTTGAAGGAGAAGCAAAACTCTAGTTCCCCTCCCAATCCCACTAAGAAAGTATTCACATCCATCCCAGACACAGCTCAAAGATGAAAGGAAAAGAAGTATCAGTGGTTTTGAGTCATGTGAGCCTTGCACCTAACCACTATGCTTTTCTTCTTTAATACCTTTCCATTTCATTTTTTCCCAAAGGATTTCCAATCAGGCCTCTTGTCCTTAGGCCATCACCAATACATTCATCTGTAAACCTCTGTTGGTTCTCAGAGGGTTGACTGGTGATCCTCTGATTGGGAGATTTGTCAGGTAGTAGGTCAGGATGAAAGGGCAGAAGTGAACCACAGGGCAGTTAATAGGTCTTACTGTATTTCCACCCACCACTAAAAGTTCGCTTCAGAGCCCTGCTCATGAAAAAGATGATAAATATATTTTTTAAAATCACAGTTATTATACCTGAGAGCTGAAATCATTGTAAAATGAGAACTGAATGTGACTAGGTAATAGAGCAGCAAACAATGGTGGAGACTCTTGGACCACATAACTGTTGGTTCCCCTTGGAATCAGGGGATCCACTCCCAGAGTAGTCTAGAACAGTCTGTTGCTGAGCCAACAAAATGCTCAACTGGTCTAGGCAATAGCTTACCCAGAATCTGCCAGAGAGGGGGATAGCCCTAATTATTTTCCAAAGCTCTGGGGCTTGTGTATGCCTGCATTTTTCTTATTGTTATTTTTATTTTTTCACAACCCAAATTTTCCTCACAAGTAAATAAAACTTACATGGATACTAAATAGGAAACATAATAGTTCTTACAAATTTTATTTCTGGGGGAAATTGTTTTTAAGCAACAGGTTCAAATTTTTATTCCCTCCTTTCCCCAGCACACTTCTCTGGGATGACGTGTCTCTTCAGAGAACTCTTCTTGCAAACTTTGGCCTTTCTGCTGCCCTTCAGGACACAATGTGGTTCTCCTTTTGTGCTTCCTTCTAACAAGGATGTATTAGTTCCGCTTCTGCAGACACCTAGAACTACCACTGACCTCTTTTCTCATGACATTAACACTTTATTTACTCAGACTACCCTGCATTCCAGGTTTTCTATCTTTTTTCTTCTTTTTTTAATGTACATAAATCATAGAAAGTTGATTTACTAATCCCAGACAGACTGTTCTTGGTATTAATGTGTTGTTTACCCAAAAATGAAAATGGAGAAGGGGCGGAAGGTGAGAGGGATTTTCCATACCTAATCATAGATTGGGTTTCTGCTAGTATTTCACGACTCTGTCTCTTTGAGGGTTTTAACATCTTGTTTCGAAAAATATCTCCATCTTGTCTCTTGAGAAATGTGTTCTCAAGAGAGGTTAACAGTAAATTGTCAAATACGTTTGATGCTAGTCTTAGTTAGCAAGTTCCATAATTAACCAATGTTTCAGGAGAGTTTATAGCCAACATTTGTTACTTAAACTGTTATTTGGTGATTTCGCAGGAGGCAGTGGCTCCAGTCTGTAGCCCAGAGCCCTGGAGAAGCAGGAGACTAAGCTGGCAGCCCTGACTCGGGCTCAATTTGCTGTGTCACTGTGGGTAATTCACTTAGTCAACAGGATCTCAAAACCCAAATCGATTTTTCTCTCTGCCTCCCCACAACGCAGGGCCACTTTAGGCTTCATAGAAGAATACATACAGTTCATTGATGTATGATTCAGAATTTCCTGTGGACCCATGTTTTTCAGACTCCTAACCTAGCACAAGCATGAAGGGGCAAGACTGGGCCTGTGGCCTCTTGTGTCATCAAGGAAGACTCAGTTAGGTGAGAAAAGGCCACAGGGCCAGATTTAGGAGGAGAAAGAATCTTTCTTGCCCCTGCTTAACAACTGGAGAACTCCATATAGGAGTAACAGTCCTGGGTAAACCAATGCAACTGTTGTTTCTATCAGTGTGCTTATTATCATCAAATAATTATCCAATAATCAATCATGATCAATTTTAGATTGGGAAAACTTGAGAACTCAAGCCTAAAGAATCATAGTTCTACTCTTCTGTGCATTTTGGGGCTATTGATCATCTTACATTCCTTACAAACCAACTGTGTTTATAACAGTAGTGACACGGACTCGTCTATCAGTTCCTTTTGATAACCCATCCATTCAGATGAATAACAATGTCAAGCACCTCACATCAAAGAAGGATTGGATTTTGTGTAGACAATATAATAGGCCTTTCAAAGCCATTTAAAGTGGTGAAAAGACATGGGAAATTGTTCTCCAAATTATAACAGAATTTTTCACTTTCTTTTTTTCCTCTTTTTTAGAAAGAGGTAAATTTTGAAATCATCTCAGCTGGGCCTAATATTTAGTATTGGGGTTAATGTGCTTGTCTTGCACTTGGCTACACTGGTTTAATCTCCAACACCAAAATGGTTCTCTGAGCACTGCCAGGAAAATCCCTGGTTCTGAGCTACTGGTGTGGCCCCCCCGCAGAATATATAAATATAAATCTAATTTAAGAATTGGTGCTATATATATCTCAACAGTACAATATAAGCGTGGCACAGTTGAGGCTCTGGGCAACATTTATTTTTTTTCTTATTTTTTTTATTGAATCACTGAGATATAGTTACAAAGCTTTCATGTTTGAGTTTCAGTCATACAACGATTGAACACTCATCCCTCCACCAGTGCACATTTTTCACCACCAAGGTCCCCAGTATCCCCCTCCACCCCATCCCAACTCTCACCATGCCTCTATGGCAAACAACTTCCCCCATACTCTCTCTCTACTTTTGGACATTATGGTTTGCAGTACAGATATTGAGAGGCTATCACATTAGGTCCTTTATCAACTTTCCTCACACATCTCCCATCCCAAGTGATCCCTCTAACCATCATTGACTTAGGGATCCCTTCTCTATTCCATCTGCCTTCTCCCCCAGTTCATGAAGCAGGCTTCCAACCATGGAGCAATATTCCTGGCCCTTGTCTCTAGTGTCCTTGGGTGTCAGTCTCATATTATGTTATTTTCTGTTCCACAAATGAGTGCAGTCATTCTATGTCTGTCCCTCTCTTTCTGACTGATTTCATTTAGCATGATACTCTCCATGACCATCCATTTAAAAGCAAGTTTCACGACTTCATCTTTCTTAATAGCTGAATAGTATTCCATTGTGTAGATGTATCAAAGTTTCTTTAACCAGTCGCCTGTTCTCAGGCACTCAGATTATTTCCAGATCCTGGTTATTGTGAACAGTACTGCAATGAACATTGCAGTTCAATGAACTTGTGATAGGTGCAGATGTCATTTCTACTGTGCATCTTTTACACCCTTGGGATATATCCCCAAAAGTGCTATTGCAGGGTCATATGGAAACTCAATTTCTAGTTTTTGAAGGAATGCCCATATTGTTTTCTAAAAAGGCTGGGCCAGTCAGCGTTCCCACCAACAATGAAAGAGAGTTCCTTTCTCCCCACATTCGTGCCAGCACTGGATGTTATTGTTCTTTTTGATGTGTGCCAGTCTCTGTGGTGTGAGATGATATCTCATTGTTGTTTTGATTTGCACCTCCCTGATGAATAGCAACGTGGAGCATTTTTTCATGTGTTTTTTGGCCATTTGTATTTCTTTTTTGAGGAAGCTTCTGTTCATTTCTTCTCCCCGTTTTCTGATGGGATTGGAGGGTTTTTTTTCCCTTGTACATTTCTACTAGAATACCCATGACATTCTTCAAAGAAACAGACAAAACACTCCTGAAACTAATATGAAACAATAAACCCCCATGAATAGCTAAAGCAATCCTTGGAAAAAAGAATATGGGTGGTATCACCTTCCCCAACTTCAAACTGTACTACAAAGCAGTAGCAACTAAAATAGCATGGTTTTGGACTAGAAACAAACATGCAGACCAATGGAACAACAATTGAATATTCTTCACAGACCCTCAAATATTTGATCACTTAATCTTTGAAAAAGGAGCATAAATGTGAAGTGGAACAAGGAAAGCCTCTTCAACAAGTGGTGCTGGGAAAACTGGCTAGCTACCTGCAAAAAAAAAAAAAAAATGAACTCTGACCTCTGTTTAATGCCAGGCACAAAAGTCAGATCAAAGCGGATTATAGACCTCAATACCAGACCTGAATCTATAAGATACATGTAGGAAAATGTAGGCAGAACCCTCCATGACATTGAAGCTAAAAGCATCTTGAGGGATAAAATACCACTTACCAAACAAACATAAACAAATGGGATTACATTAAACTAAGAAGCTTCTGCACCTCAAAAGAAACAGTGACCAAGATACAGAGAGAGCCCACGGAACAAGAAAGTATATTTACCCAATACCCATATGATAAGGGGTTAATATCCAGGATATACAAGACACTAGTCGAATTGTACAACATTTAAAAAAATCTATTTCAGGGACTGGAAAGATAGTTCAGCAGATCAGTGAGCTTGCTTGACATATGGTTGATCAGATTCTGGGCTTCATAACAGCAGAAAAATAATAACATTAAAACATTCAGCACATTTATTATGACACTATTTCTCTTTAAGTCTTCCTCCCACATTAAACTTATTTCCTTGAAGGTAGATACTTTACTCATTCACTTATGCATTTTGATTTACCGCTAGCTACCAGGTCTTCCATGGCTGCTCAAAAACTCCTGATCTGGGACCAGAGAGATAGTACAGGGGTTAAAGCACTAGTCTTGCATACAACTGACCCAATTCGATCCTCAGCATAACACATGGTTCTCAGGAGTAATTCTTGAGCACAAAGCAAGGAGTAAATCTGAACACCACGGATGGGGTGCCAAACAAACAGACAAATAACAACAAAAAACTATTGAACGAGACCCAAGAAATCCCCAGCTGGGCCCTATGTCTGGAGAAGCAGGAGAATGCCTTGGTGAGATGGAGTTCTTACTTTCATTCCCTACCCATCTCACAGACATTGAGGAAGCTCTTGAGGATCTACAAAAATGTAATTCAGATCATCCTCTGGCCCTATCCCAGCCCTGAATCATAAGGATTAGACTGAACATCTGGTTAGTGAAATAATCCAGCTGCTTGCCCTCTAGAAATGATAGATGGTGGTGTCTAAAGTTCTCCTTTCTCTTTTCTTCTGGAATAAAGTCAACAGGGGAGAATAGGAACCCCATTAACTGAAGCACCTTCAGTTGGCTTGGTGGGTGCAGGACTTCTGTTCTCTCAGTTCTCAAGATCCTTCTCTCATTCTCTTGACATTTTAAATATGGATGTATGAATCAAGGTAATTTTGATTGAATGAAAGTTGCTTAGAAAGATGTGAAGGGGGGGCTGGAGCAATAGCACAGCGGGTAGGGCATTTGCCTTGCAAGTGGCCGATTCGGGTTTGATTCCCAGCATCCCATATGGTAATTCTTGAGTGCAGAGCCAGGAGTAACCCCGATGCATTGACGGGTGTGACCCAAAAAGAAAAAAAAAATGCGAAGAGAGAAAGATAGGGAGATAGGAAATGTGTTCAAGAGAACACGGGCTTCTCCAGAGTGGAAATAAACAAGCCAAGACACTCGCGCGCGCGCGCGCGCGCGCGCACGCACGCGCACACACACACACACACACACACACACACACAGACGCATACACACACGGTGAAGCAAGCAAGGTAAGTGTTCAAGGAAGATGGCAGCCTTGAAGAGCAAGCCTCTTTTTGACATTTTTGACAGCCTTAATCATTTTGAAGCAGGAGACCCAGGTATTCATACTGCAAATTGAGTAGTAGTCCTATCTCTTCTGGCACAAGGCAGTCACAATGGAAAAATCAAGGGGAAAAATCTAAGTGTGCTTGTCAAATATGTCTTTGAAAAGACAGAAAGAGAATTCTAATTAATTGTCCTCATGACCAACTTGTAAATAGGAAATACCTGTGAAAGCAAATTTGAAGAAATTGAGTCTTCTCTTCTTAGGGGAAAGGTGACAAGCATATTATTCAATGCCTGTTACCCTTTTGGGATCTGATTTGAAGATTTGCTGATCAGAACAAACCCCTGGATATTTATTTTATACTTTGGGTTAAAATTCATATTTATGTTTTTGTTTAAATTGTTCTGGCTTTGGTAATTGATTGTATTTTTAGGTTGGTTCTGATGACAATTTCATCTTTGATTCTGTTTTAGCACTTTCTTGCATTCCAGCACTACAAGATGCTTCAGCTTTATCATATTTTCCCCTTCTTGACCCAACACCAGCATCACCTTTTTCTAAAAGGAGTGTTTGCTCCTTTCATGAAAGACTGCTATTACAGGGCCAAGCTGCAGCTCAGCAGGAGAATGTACTTTTTGTTTGTTTGTTTGTTTGGGGTCTATACCCAGCCATGCTCAGGTTACTCCTGACTCTGTGCTCGGGAATTATTCCTAGTAGTGCTGGGAGACCTTATGGGATGCCAGGAATTGAACTTGGGTCAACTGCATGCAAGGCTAATGCCTTTCCTGCTGTGCTATCGCTCTGGTCTCAGGAGAGCCCTTACTTCACATGGGTGAAGCCCTCCATTCAGTCCCTGGCAACATACACATTTTTTTTTTAATTTAAAATAGGGCTAGAGACCCAGGCTCTGTGTGCTGAGTTCACTTACCTTTCATTCCTACTCTAGGCATCAACTTTAACTTTCAGTAACTCCTTTGCTTAAAGTAGTCTGTAGTTTTCATTTTCTGCAAACAAAATCCTGACTTTTCAGCCTTGCCTCAAGCCTCTCCCCAGTTGTCTCCCAATTCAGTTTCCCTGTCTCCCCAATTCCATTATTAATTCTCTTAGGTCTCAGATGCTTTACATAGTCACGAGGACTGAAGTCCCCTTATCCTCTCTTGCCTCCCCCACATTATCCACACAACTCTTGCTACTTGTCACATCCTACTTCTTCGATCTCACACCAAAATCCACCTCCTCCCAATACAGGGTAATTTCTCCCCTTCCACCAACCTTTTGAAACTCCCCAACAGTAAATAATGTCTTTTAAAAAAATTATTTTTGGGGCCTGTAGCAATAGCATAGCGGGTAGGGTGTTTGCCTTGCATACAGCCCCCCCGGGTTTAATTCCCGGCATCCCTTGTCGTCCCCTGAGCACTGCCAGGGTTAATTCCTCAGTGCAGAGCCAGGAGTAACCCCTGTGCATCGCTGGGTATGACCCAAAAAGAAAAAAATATATATATTTTTTGTCAGCCATGTGCAAGACAAAATATTTTTTCTTTTTGGGTCACACCTGGCAATATTTTTTTTTCTTTTTGGGTCACACCTAGCAATATTATTTTTTCTTTTTGGGTCTATCTGCTGTACTATCTCTCCAGCCCCCACTAATGTCTTTTTTTTTTTTTTGTGATCAAGGATACACTAGCTTGAAATGTGAAAAGTTTGAATAAGCTATAATTAATTTTAACATCTCTGGTTCTGCTTAACCCTCCTGTAATCTATTTTGCAGGTGAAAAAGTTAAAGCCCGAAATGGTTAATGTAACTTTTCCTAAGACTCAACGGGGAAAAAGTCATATCCAAGATTAGAACCCAAGTCTTGATTAGTGTTCTTACCATTTTACAACATGACTTACAACATCCTTATTGAAAGCCTGTGAGCTCTCCAGACTGATCATAAGCATTATAAGTTACAGGAACTTATCTCACTTTTTGGTGTGGGTTTTTTCCTTTGGGGACACCTTAGTGGTGTTTGGGGACTACTTCTGGCCCAAGGGTCACACCCACTGTTTGGGGTATTGTGTGATACTGGGGGGTCAATCCCAGTCCTCCTGCATGCAAAACATGTGCTCAGCCCATTGAGTTATTCCTACACCCATCCTGTATTTCAAATGATTTTAAAGTTTTTAAATATGATTTTAAATATTTTAAATCATATTTTAAAAGATTCCCAGCACCAAAACATATGTTTAGTCAAGTAGAGACTTGACAATTAACATCTAATAAATGAATAACAATCTCTCTACAAGAGAAAAGTCATACTACCTTTCCCTGAGGTATATAATGATTGCAATATACTTACTATGTCTCCCACATGCATCATTATTTCAGCATTACATTTTCTCATTTTTGCTTTGCTTTTATCTTTGCCAACTTGAGTTAGAAGCAAAACCAAGGTCATATCACTGTCTCAATTTGAGTGTCTTAATTACCAACAACATTGACCAATTTTCCCCATCTATTTACTGAAATGGGATTGCTCTATTTTATTTCTTTGTCCGTTTTTCATTGGGTCAGTATTTATTTTCATAATGACTTAAAAGGATGCTTTTTATATTAAAAACAATGATCTGTTTCTTTGTTTTGTTTTGGTAAAAAACCATTTTTTCCCCAGGGGCCCAGGAGATAGATCTGGGGCAAAAAATATCTGCCCAGCATGCATAAGGCTGCAAATTCAATCCCAGGGCTGCCTGAAGTGTGCTTTGCAGCTCTACTCATAGGGATTCCCAGAGAAAAAAGCATGGAAGGCACTCAGGGGTGAGTACGTACCACAGAAACCACAGCAGTGTGACTCTACCTGGAGGATCCTAATCAAGTCTGGGCTTCCTAGTATGTGTGTGTGTGGGGGGGGGGGATACACATACATGTATTCTTTATAATCAATGCATTCTTTTAACTAACAATTTATTGGACAGAGCCAGGGCTGTGGCTCAGCAGTAGAACACACTTGCAACTGGCTTGTGCCCCTAACCCTCCCACAGGAGTACTGGGGAGGGGGACTCCAGAGTCCTCCAGCACTAGGTGGGGCCACAGATTGATCATACATAAGGCAGGTGCCTCAAACACTATGTTCGTTCTCTGTCCCCAAACATTTTTAAATGCCTCTCAAAAACTCTTTTTTTTAAATATTTTGCTGTAAATGGTTTCATTTCCAGGTGTTTGATTTGTTTCTCCATTTTTGTGTGTGATTAACTTCAACACATCTTAATTTCCATTAATATTGCAATTTCTTTATAATTAAATACCTCTTATATTTTTTTTTTTTTTGCTTTTTGGGTCACACCCAGCAATGCACAGGGGTTACCTCCTGGCTTTGCACTCAGGAGTCACTCCTGGCGGTGCTCAGGGGACCATATGGGATGCTGGGGATCAAACCCGGGTCGGCCGCGTGCAAGGCAAACGCCCTACCAGCTGTGCTATTGCTCCAGCCCCCTCTTATATTTCTTTTGCTATGTAGATCAAGTACTAAATTTATGGGAAGAGTGTTGACTACAATATTATTATAAAAATTAGTAATGGTAAATATCCAATAATGAGCACTAACTGGGCAAAATGCAGTGCATCTGTTTGGCTAGTATGTTACTCACTGATTTTGAAATTTTTCTTCTTAATAAAATTGAAAGAGCCTCACACATGAAGGAACCAGCAGAGGAACCCAGGTGTGCGGGACCCAGGGCTGAGATCTCCAAGCCTGCTCTGATCGGGACTGGGCTCCTCCACTCAGTTTCCCCATTTTCCAGTAGCTAGGCAGTCACACCCACAAACTGCCTTTGGTGCTGTGTAATCCCATCAATGGCCAAGACCCAGAGACTATAAAACAACGTTCCCCAAAGTGCGGCCAGATTCCCAGATTCGCAGCCACATGATTTCTAATTGTCTAGTTCTCCCTCTCCAAGAACTTGGCAAGCTACTGAGAGTATCCTGCCCACACTGCAGAGCCTGGCAAGCTCCCCGTGGCACATTTGATATGCCAAAAGCAGTAACAATGATGGACCTTATTCCCCTGACCCTGAAAGAGTCTCCAATGAAGCACCTTTGGGAAGGACAAGCAAAGAGAGGCTACTAAAATCTTGAGAAATCAATAAACAGCGGAATGACAGTGATACAGTGATAGAGTGAATAAAATTAAAATACTCACATGCCTTTCTACCAAATATTAAGTGGAGGGGACAGGGAGATGGCTCAAAGAGCACATACATTGCATATACCAGTCCCAGGTTTGATCCCTGACACCACATGATTCCCTAAGCAATGCAGCGAGTAACCACTAAGTATCACTGGTATGTCCCAAACCACCCCCAAAAAGTATTCAAGTATAAAATGAAAATATATGTATATAAGTCATCGATGGTTGGAGGGATCATTTGGGATGGGAGATGTGTGCTGAAAGCAGATAAAGGACCAAACATGGGGCTGGAGCAATAGTACAGCGGGTAGGGCATTTACCTTGCATGCAGCTGACCCAGGTTCGATCCCCAGCATCCTATATGGTCCCCTGAGCACCACCAGGATGATTCCTGAGTGCATGAGCCAGGAGTAACCCCTGTGCATCATTGGGTTTGACCCCCCCCCCAAAAAAAAAAAACAGAAAAAAAAGGACCAAACATGATAATCTTTCAGTATCTATATTGCAAACCATAATGCCCCAAAGGTAGAGAGAGTAGCACTGTAGCACTGTCATCCCATTGTTCATTGATTTGCTCAAGTGAGCACCAGTAATGTCTCCATTTTGAGATTTGTTTATGGGGGAAATTGTCTGCCATAGAGGCAGGGGGAGGGTTGGGATGAGGAGGGTGTGATGCTGGGGACATTGGTGTGGAAAATGTGCACTGGTAGAGGAATGAGTGTTCAATCATTGTATGACTGAAACTCTAACATGAAAACTTTGTAACTATCTCACAATGATTCAATAAAAATTATTTTTTAGAAAAAAATTATATATATAATAATTCCAATTTAAAATATCTGCTCAAATTTTTCAAAAAACTGAAAGTTAAGTCAGAAAATGAACAGTCAGTTGCTATTTGGGGATTCTGAAATTGTAGGCAATCATTTTTTTCTCTACATATTTCTATTTTCCAAATTTTCTATGATAAAAGTATTACTTGCAAGCAAGAAAAAGAAATGTGCTGTTGTAAAACATTACCAAAAAGTGTGCATTTGAAGGGTGTGTCTGTGTAAGGAAGGGGCTGTTAGGAAGTCTCTCCAGCTCCTGTTTGCCTGAAGCCCAGGCCAGCAGACAACTTCCCCAAGGTGACTCAGAATTGTCAACTCTGTAGCTCTGCATTGCAAGAGAGTTGCTTGGCAACCCATGCCCTGCTTTACTCAATAAATATATCCTTACACATCTCACATAGAATGTCTAGATAAGAAAGCAGGCAGTATCTGTAAAACTGCATAAGCATAATCAAATAAGAGATGTGGACTAGACCTCAAATTCCCAGAATCGACAATGTCCTATACCCCAAATGTCACCACGACCCTCTATTTACCATAAGAAGCCAAATAATTGTGCCTTGTAGTTATCAAGGCATGCCTTTCTCAGTGACCCCTTGGGAGAATTCTTAACCTGCTAATCCTAGTCAGAGCTTTCTTGGAAATGTCACCTGAGTAGGCCAGCCTTTCTCAGAACAGAGCCATGAATCACAAACATTGGTGAAGAAGGCCCACAGTTCTTCCCTAATGAGAGTTGCTTTGGCAACTTGAGTGCCTAGTGAGCGTACCCTACTGGAGTGTGAAGCTGTCTGCCTTTGGCACAGGTTTGGCACAATGAGACTCATACCATTCATTGTCTTTCTAGGACTCTGGCCTTCTTCCCTCTCTTGATGGCTTTCTGGTTTTCAGAGAAAGGAAAAGCAAGCTTATAGAGAGCAGGAACCACAGATATTTTTATTCTTGTTCTATTTTAAATCTTAAAACGAGAGAAAAGGTATTGCAAACAGCTGACTCGGGTTTGATCCTCAGCACCATGTTTGCCTTCTGAATGCTGCCAGGAGTGATCCCTGAGCACAGAGAGAGATATAAATCCCTGGAGCATTGCCAAATGTGGCCCCCAAGTCCAAATCAATCAATAAAAATCTTAACATAGGGAGAAAGTGGCCGATTCTTGTTGGGTCTACTTTCCTGGACGTGTGTCAATGGGCTTTTCTCTGGATTCAGAATTCATTGACCAGTGAGCAGTCCCATGGTGGGGACTGAGGTGGAATCATGTTTCTCTCCCCATTCTCTCTGCTGTAGAGGACGCATCTTCCCCAACTCTAGGCCCAACTCCTATTAGATGATCTGCAATGGTCTCAGCATCTGCCCCTTCACCCTAACCCTGTAAGACTGCCTCCTCCTTAAGTTCCCCCAAACTCAGATGGCAGTGGTGGCTTCCTGCTGTACCTTACCACCTGGCCTTCTCATAGGCCCCAACTGAACTTCTCAGCCGTTTATTAACCTACACAACCAATTGCAGACCCTAAATTCCTTCTTTTGGAAATATCCTCTGCCTCTCAGGAATCAGCATTACATCACTTATCTCTCGCAGAGAGACCCACATCCTGTTGTACCTGTTTTCTCGAATTGAAAGAAACCAAGAAAAGTCTTTTGCTTTTATGGAAAAATCCAAAGGTAGTGCAGGTATAGTTTTGCAGCAGCCATTAGAGATGCAAAAGATCTCGAGTGACCCTACCCAGTTCCGTCTCAGGGACTTGCTTCACGTGGGTAGAGGGCTTAGCACATCACTTTTGCTCACACTTGACATAGTGTTGTTTCAGGATTTATGTGCTATTTTGTGAGATTTGCTAAGTTAATTTTAGGGTCTGGAAATATTCAAAATGCTTCTACATGAATTAATGTAACTACTTGTTCATCTTGCTGCACTTCTGCTGACAGGTTTTCCTAGGAATGTTCTACTTTTGGCTAGTGAGGGAACCAAATATAAAGCAGGTCTTTTCTTTGTTGGTTGGACATATACCCTACAAAAACAATTGATTCCATTTCTGTATCAAGTGGCCTTCTGTATTGTTTTCTATATGAAGATTCTCCCATTTGATTTTCCAGCACCATATGGTCCCCTAAATACTGTCTGGTGTAGACCTTGTTAGGGGTTGGGAGGTGGAAATCAATGTAAAGATACAAATAGTAGGAAGAAACTGAACTAGGGTGAAGGGGGAGCAAATTCACAGTTGTAGAGAAGGAAATTGTCCTGTGAAAATCAATCTAGCCACTGCCACAATTTCCTCATGAAAATCATGAAACTAGCATGAACTTCAAACCCAGACATCGTGGGCCTGATTCATCTCCCCATGCATGTTTTTTTAACCTACTTGCAAGAATGGGCAAGACAAGGTGACTAAATCTGTTATGTATTCATTTATTCAGGGATATTTTGTTTTTATTTTTCAATCAACTTTTTAATAGAGCCATCCTGGTTCACAGTAACATTGAAATCACTACTTCATGCTCATGAAGTTACATCACCACCCCACCACGCCCATGTCAGTCTTCCCTTCCCCTCCACTGTCCCTGGGTCACGTCCTACCCCCACTTTTGGCAGCCTCAGTTCTGTGGGTCATATCACACAGTTTGTTTTCATTGGACATTGTGTATTCCCTGGCTTTGTCTCTTTAGATGGCCATTTAAGTTTTTATTTATAAAAGTTCTGCTTGTTGGTGCAGGAGTGTCAGGTCAGGGGTTGAATTTTGTTGTAGTGTGGAGGGCATACACAAAGCACTCAGGAGCTACTCCTGCTTCTGCACTCAGGAATCACTCCTGGTGTTGCTCAGGGAAACATATGTGGTGCCAGGAATCAAACCCGTATCAGCCGCTCACAAAGCAAGGGCCTCAACCTCTACACTCTCTCTTAGCACTGCACATGCATTTATTTTATTTTATTTTGCTTTTTGGGTCACACCCAGCGATGCTCAGGGGTTACTCCTGGCTTTGCACTCAGGAATTACTCCTGGCGGTGATTGGGGGACCATATGGGATGCCGGGGATCGAACCTGGGTCAGCGGCGTGCAAGGCAAATGCCCTACCCGCTGTGCTATCGCTCCGGCCCCCACATGCATTTTTAAAGCCTGTCTTCGTTCCCTCCCTCAAAGTCTGGGAAACTGAAAAAAATACAATGTCAGTAGCTGATTCTACAGAAACTTCCACATGAATGCAGTGTTTCCACGATCATCCTCGAGGAATTGCTCAGAAATCACCTTCCTAAGTGGCAGGTCAGAGACTGTCCAGAAAGGCTTAGGGTGACCTTATGGAGTAGTGAGGCAAGAGTCACTGAGCCATTCACAATGACCCAGTTCAACGCAGAGCCTCTAGAGGAGGGAGTTATACACGTCTCCCAGCGCCCCCAGAGTCAGGTGAGAGGGATGCTGTCTCCTCCCAGGCTCTGGGTGATGTGCAGGAGACAGGAGGCCTATTCTGCCCTGACAGATCTCCTGAACTGTGAGAACCACGAGGTCAGGATCAAATGAGTTTTACCTCCTCTAAAGTGCTCTGCTGACTAAAGATGTTTGAAGCCAAGGCCCAGAGGGCACATTTGTCAAGCTCTCAAAAAATAGAAACCAGGATCAAAGCAGAAGCACTTTCCAAATATAAACATTTGTCACCTACATTCACTTTTGATGTGCCCCATTTTGAATACATTTTTTCTTCATAAGAAGGACAGCTTAATCTTTCCGTACACACACTTGGGTCCTTCAAAAGGGGCCCAGGGAAAATTTGGGGTGGGTGGGGGGAGGTAAGAAAGGAAGTTCCAGTCAGGCAAAATAAAAGAGAGGAGGAGAGGAATCCCTCCAAATGAGTGAAACAGGAAGGGGAAAAGGAAACTCACATAATGGAGCCCCTGGCATTTTACATAGTGCCTCATATTTTCCTACAGATTAGCTCTGGAAAGAGGGCATCATTATTCCTATTCCACAGAGTTTACTTCACATATCCCAAATAACACAGAGTTGTAGAAGTCTAGTCAGGATTTATTCTTAGCTCTGAGTGACCTGTCAGTCCTAGCTTATACCTGTAAAAGTGGCCTCTGAAGAAGCAGCAAATGACCCACGGATACACCTAACATACATCTATGTATCTGGAAGGCACCATGGTTTTTAGGGCCAGAAAACACCTGTGTGATTTTCTCATCTGGGTCTTACCCAAGATCTGCTCCTCACATCTAAAAGCAATGATGCTTCGCTTCTACTTCTTTTGTTTGCTTTTTTTGTGCCACCAGGCCCAGTGCTCAGAGCTTACTCCCCATTCTGTGCTAAGAGAGCATTGCTGCCAGTGCTGAAGGCCCACATGTGATGCTGGAGATGAAACCGGTGTATAGCCAGAGTAATGATATCTGATGGTCGGGAGAGGCAAGTGCCTCTGAGTCTTACTACTTGCTTCTCAGTGGTGTTTATGGATCAGCTCTTCATCTTTAACTGGTGTGTGAGCTCTTCTAAGCATGAGGAAGCTATAGTGGAAACCATTAAGAAGAGGTGTAAGCCATTCCCAACTCAGAACAGGGCTGTGTGGTCCAGAGCTGCTCGAATCATAGCTGAAGGAGAGAAGAAAAAGGAGAGAGAGGTGAGGGTCTGACCCTCCTGAGAGTTAAGTGGGTTCTGCTCACTGTGACCCAACTGGCATGCTCAAAGTCAACTGATAATACGATTTTTTTTCCCTCTCGCATGAAATCATCCTCCTCAATGGAATAAAAAGATGGGAGTTACAGGCTGCAAGAGGGGATGGTGAGACAAGACCAGCAGGAACTCTTCCAACGAGTTCTTCCACCAACTAGAAATTAGCCTTTGGATTTATTGAAAAGCCAGCCTAAACAGATGGACATTCACCTCTTTTATAAGGTTTTGTTGAGTCAATTGAGAGATAAAGAATTATAACAAGCGATCAGGGTTAACTTAGGAAATTTGGTGATTGTTTATCATGGTAAATCATATTTAAAGCAAACACACTTATAGTCTCTGAGATAAAGTTCATTCCCCTGTGATGAGGTCGTTTTATGGAATGCTCCGAGGTCCCAGGCAAGGTTTCAAAGCCGTTAAGCTAACCTAGGTGAGAGAGCTGCTGGGATTTATGGGAATGTTGGCACCCAGGTGACACATTGGATAATCTTTAACAGAGGAAGTCTGTCTGGTGCCTGCTCTTTGTTCCAGCTCCACTTTTATATTTGAGAACCCTTGTGACATACTTGCTATTCACAGACCAGTCTCACACTGTCACAAGCATGGCCCCGTGTTGGATACTGAGCAAATAGTGCTGCCCCTCCCCCATCCGAATCGCCCTTCATGAAACCCCCAAAGGGTGGAATTCGACCCTCACCATCCAGTGATGCTTTACAGAGGCCTGGGGTACATTTTCTAAAACATGTTTAATAAACTTTATTTTTCTTCTCACACAAAGCATGATACATTTGGGGGTTGGCACATTTAGCAACTTCGCTCCTATCATGCAACATATCTCTTGTAAAAGGTAATTTCTCCAAGAGACATTTATCAACACCATTTAGAAAATTGTTAAAGATGTATTTTTTTTTTGGAGGAGGGCAAGAATGAGTGGGGGGGGGCGGCAACTTCCCACATACAAACCATGTGCTTCACCCATTGAACTATCTCCCCAGCTCTCTTGAAGATTATTAATAAAGAAGGACACAGGGGGAAAAAAATCTCTCCCTTCCTCCCTCCCTCCCACCCTCTCCCTCCCTCTCTCTCTTCCTCTCTCTCTCTCTCTCTCTCTCTCTCTCTCTCTCTCTCCACACACAGCAGTGCTCAGGTCACTCTTAGGGATGGAACCAGGTGGCTGCATTGCAAAGGAAGTGACTTAAGCCCTATCCTCTCTCCCTGGCCCAAATTCAGCATCTTTATAATGATCAAAGGAACTCAAGAAAGCATCTCTGAGACACAGGATATTAAAATTGAAAGGTTTGATTTTTCTTCACTGCTTCAGGGAGAAGTTCTTTGGAATACAGGAAATATACCCATGACTGGTAGCTCACCATGAATGACTGAACTGACCATTACTTTCCCTGTCACATGAGCCAAATGCCAGATATATTTATCACTATATTTATCACCTAAGCCAACAAACACCAAAATGATTTAAAAATCTGTTCATTTTCTGCCATTGGTAAAAAGAAACTCTGGTACCCATTATGAGACCACTGATGAGCACAAAGACAGACTTAGTCAATTCCTTTTGTCATATGCATTAACTAGAAGATAGTTGAGAGCCAAAACTGCATTCCGAGCACGACGGCACCTCTGTAGGATGGAATCAATGACTAAAAGGCTATTGAGTTATTGTTGGTTTTGTTCACAGACCTGATTGACCGTTTAGTATGACCTCTAGCAACAAGCACCTGTGAAACTTCCCTCCTAGTTAGACATGGATGCCACAGAGATAAAGAGACACACTCACTGAGGTCTAGGAGTTCTGAGGGGTGAACAACTATGAAAACCTCACTTTCATCAGAAGTTCAGACAAGAAGTAGGGAGGAGAGGGATAGATATAGCATGACCTTTTTATATCGGGATGTAAAGATACACAGTAAAGGAGCAACAAATGGCCAAAGACAACAGAACTGAGCTCACATGGGGGAGAAACTAAAGGAGATGTGAGGGAGAGTTGGGACATTGGTAAAGAGAAATGGCATTCTTGCCTTGGGGGTAATGTTGGAAAGATATAGCCTGAAACTATCATGAACAGTGTTGCAAAGTAGCACCTCAATAAAATAAAAAATAGATATTTAAATTTTTTAAGTACTAATATTTAAAAAATATGCCACAATGGAATACTATGCAGCTACAGTCACACAATTTAGCACTGCATGAATGAAACTGAGGGTATCACACTGAGTGCAGTCAGTTGGAAGGGGAAGGACAGATGTGGGAAGATCTATCTCATAGGTAGAGTATAAAGACACTAAATAAGGAAGAAACAAATGACCAAAGGCAAAGTTGAAAGTAGGTTCACAGAACAGAGTTTGACAGGGAGTTGTGCTTGAAAGGGAGGAGCCTTAGGTGGGTAGGGGTGGCTTGAAGGGATGAGAGAGTCACTGAGTACACTGGTGCTGGGAAATTACACTGGTGGAGCAATGGGTGTTGGAACTTTGTATAACTAATATGCAATCAAGAGCAGCTTTGTAATGCTCTATCTCATGGTGATTCAATTAAAAAACTTTTTAAAGAAAGAGAGGAACTTTTGAGATCTGTGGAGGGAAGTGGATGCTGGTGGTGGGTTCGGTGTTAGAAAGATGCCTGCACGAACCCTCAGTAATAGTGCTGTAAATCGCACCACAATAAAGCAAAAAAAAAAAAAAAGTAGGGAAGGTGCTGGAGACTGTTGCCCCACCTCCACACTGCAGTATTCACGGTGGCTGAGGCCAACAACTAGCACCATGAACACAGCACACACTGTCAACAACCTTGGAGCCAATTGGAGCAGAAAAAGTCAGGTGTGTCAAAGAGCCTATGTGCCTAGAGGTCTGCCCCTGAACGGTGGGCAGCCAGCAGCATCCAGGACTCACAGGGCACAATGATGCTTTGGGCTCTCACCCAGAGTGCAGGAAGCAAAAAACCTAAAGGGCAGGTTACCTCTAAAGAATCAATAATAGAATGAGACCAAGAGAATAAAAATTCCCAGGGAAAATAATGACCTTCTCCAAACAATAAGTCTTCTATCATGGAGTGACTTTGTTCCCAAAGAGGATGCAAATCATTAGCAAGGTAATTTATGGGCATCTTTCCTAAGGGGGTTTTCTTTGACAAGAAGTTCAGTATGTGTGTGTGTGTGTGTGTGTGTGTGTGTGTGTGTGTGTGTGTGTGTGTGTGTGTTGTGTGTGTGTGGTGGGCTGGGGAGTTGGTGGGGGTGTTCCTTATGCATCTTTTCCTCAGGGCAGAAAAGGGTTTGTGGCTACACAAGGTTCTGGGGCTGGCGGTTATTTTCTCAGCCCAGCCTTGGGACTGTTACTGGTGCAAGGCAGGGCCCTTACCCGCTATACTGTCTCTCCAATCTCCCTAGTGGAGAAGTGTCCTAGGTGCCAAGAAGCTTCCTTTTTGTTTTTGTTTAGTTTGGGTTTTGTGGCAGGGAGCACACCAGCGGTGCATGCATACACTATGCCCTGTCCTCTATGTTTGATGCCCCTCTGAGCTCTGTGCTCAGGATCACTCCCACTGGTGCTTGGCTTGGGGTGGAACCAGGGCTGGCTGCACGCAAGGCAAGCAAATGTCCTGTACTCTGTCCCTAGCCAAGCCTTGGGCATTCTCACTATGCACCTTCCTGGGCAGAGTACACTCATGGGGAAAATGAAGAATTGAACTGGGTGATCTCTGAGGTCTCACATTTCATCTATTAGCTTCTCGGCCCTAACAAATCACTTCCCCAAAACCCTCTATCAGTAAAACCCAACACTGGCTTTTCATTCGTCCACTATTTATCTTCATCACTAAAGGCCTTTCTCAAAGACAAAGAAAACTTATAGGAAAGAAAAGGCAAGGGGGGAAAGACCCAATAATCTCCTCGCCCAGATATTTATCCATCATGGTGCTTTATGTCGAGAGTGATTTTCCTGTTATATTTAGATTACAATCAAACTGTAAAAGAACTGTTATCTCTCCGTTCCTGCTTTTTTACTTTAAACCTGAGACCTTTGTCCTCCTATATTAGAGAAGCTGTAAATACTACAAGAGAATGTTTACATTTTAAAAATCCATTTTCCTTGATCATTTGTAGCAGGAAGAAAAAACACCCTTTGTACTAACATGCCAATTCATCTTGACTTAGTAAAAACGGTTTCCCACAGAAATGGCCTTTTGCAGTCACCTGAGGTCTGCCCTTGCATTCAGCAGCTGCCCTCGTCCCCCAGAGGCTGCCCCTCCATATGACACTCTTTCCTGCCTCCCAGATTTGGTCCTGGTCTTGCTATGTCTTTCAATCTTTCATCCTCTTGTCCTTGACAAGTCTCTGATAAAGCCGAAAGCACTATCCGAGTCAGGAAGACGGGCCCTGCCTTTGGACACTTGAAATCTACCCAGTCACGAGTGTAGGGCTTGGAAATGTGCTGTGTTCTAAATTTGAAATTACTGTTATCATGGGATTTTTTTTCTTTCAAAAAAATTCTTTTAGAAAAATGGGCCTGCTAGTCCTTTCGAAGGACTAAAAACTGTTCAGTCTCGTTATCAAGAAACCAAATAGCAACTCGGTCTGGGTCATTGGGGGAGGCAAACACCTTTGCTAGCAAAGCCTTTGATGTCCCCTCAAGGTGAAATGAAAGACAAGCCCAGGAAGTCCAAGGGAGATTCTGGATGAGAGCACTCAGGCGAAATCATCTCAGGAGAACATTTGTGAGAGCCTGAACTTACCTCAGCACATGCCCTCAGTGACAGAGGAATGTCTCCAGCAATAACGATTACAACCTTGGCCAGGACATGGTTCCTCAGAGCACCGAGCTTGGCAGGAAGCAGCCACGTGTGAATCACATGGAATGAATAAATGGTGATGGTAGAAAAAGGACAGTGTCATTTCATTCTTCCTGTTCTCATAACTCAGTTGCCAAACGCTCTGGTTGCCTCACTAGCAAGAAGGCGGTGTCTCCTCTCTGTTACTGGGAAGAACGGGAAGGGTAGTGCCAGGGGACCAGCCCCTTCCTTCCGATGCCCCTTTCCAGTCTTTTGTAGATGCCAAGGCCTGCAGAGCCTTGTTAAGTCACAAGCAGGAGAAAATTCAGCCCCAATTCACATGAGAATAGTGTTACTAAGACTGAGTTCTGTCAATCCTGCTCTGTACAGCACTCTACAGAGAACTCTTTTCCAGGGATATGGCTCAGAGATGGAGCCCTTGCCTTGCATGTGTAAAGCCCGAGGTTTGATTTCTGGCACTTTCAAAAACAAAAACAAAACAAAAAGAATAAAGAAAAATCCTGACCTTAGCATGGCGGGCAGAGGGAAGGAAGGTAGAAGGGAAGCTATTCATCCTACTGACCTCTGGAAAATAAAACAAAAACAATTGAGAGTATCAAAGGAGACCATGAAAAAGTAAATCCAGCACATATTTCATGTTCAATAAATATTTACAGGATGAATGAGAGATTAGATATTAAGAAAGCATTAATAATTTAGAGCACAAAAGAGAAGAGGATTATTTCTGCTGAAGGTATCCAAAACAGGCTTTAGAATATGACCTACAATAGTTAGTAGGGTTCTCAGTGGTAGAGCAAAATCCACTCCCACTCAAGTCAGTGTTTAGGTACTAAATAACACCCATGCAGGGGTCCAGAGCCATAGCACAGCAAGCAGAGTGTTGGCCTTGCACGCCATCGACCTGGGTTCAATCCCTATCAGCCCATATAATCCTCTGAGCCTGCCAGGAGTATTCCCTAAGTTCGGAGCCTGGAGTAAGACTTGAACACAAATGAGTGTGGCTCCAAAACCAAAAAAAACCTAGAAAGAACACACATGACAGCAGAGGGGTTTTCTCATCTCCTTGACAGACTGCTCAAAGAGGAGCAGTGGAAATGAGTCGAGGTCACACAGGCAGCTTTGAGTTTGCTAAAGGATGCTAAGGCTGTCAAAGTAATGGGGACTTAGAAGACTGGGTTTTTTTAAGGGTTTTTTCCCCCCATTTTAGAATGAACTCTGAGATTGCTCAATCCACCTACTTGCAAAACAGTTTTTATTTCACTGCTTTGCATCTTCATAAATGATGACCTGAACCATTCCAAGATTCTGAAAATGATTTTATAATTAGTGTTTGAGCTAAACTGGACCTATTGCAGACAACATGGTCCATGTCATGAAGATTGGATCACAGGAGCAGAAAGGGTGCAGGTTTTTGGTCTAGCGTGATTGAGATAAGAAAGGGTCTAGGTCGGAGAGATAGTTCAACGGGCTGGAGCGGTGCTTTGCAGGCAGGAATGTGATTCTACCTCCAGAACTTCATGGTTCTGGACCACCAGGAGGGACCCCAGACACATCCAGGAACAACCCTGAGTCCTGAGCTGGGAATACCCCTGAGCATCCCTCGGTGAAACCTAAGAAACAAAAACAAAAGAAGAAGGGGTATGGTGCCACCAGCAGGTAAACCTGTACTTGTGGGGTGAGTGCATCAGCAGCTTGATGATAGATACATTCAGACTTCCAGACACCCACCAGATTGCTGATGTGCCTTTGGCCAGACCCCAAAAAGTTGGGGCCAAGTTTACCAAGAATTAAATGGTCAAAAGTTAGGTATGTAGAAAGCACACCCCCAAACCACCTCTGGCTCAGCTATGTAAGATCATTTATTGGCTTTACTTCAGAGACCCATAAATCTAGAAAGGGATCAAAAGATGCAGTTAGGGCCTGTAACACAGAGGTAAGTGGGAACTCATGACTGAGAGCCCCAGGCTCATTTGGATCAGGACTCGGCCTCCTCCCCCCAGGTCCCAAGTTTTCCAGTAGCTTGGCAGTCACATCCACAAACTGCCCCTGGTGCCATGTAATCTCATCAATGGCTACTACCCAGAGACTACAAACTAAAGCTCCCAGAAGAGAGTGCCGCAGAATGCCCTGACCCTGCGCCAGGCTGTCTTCACCGGGACACCTCAGAGGGGTGGATTGAGTTTCCCTCCCTGCCCCAAGCAGAAACCTGGCAGCCGAAAACCTCCAGAACCCAACCACCTCCATGTCCAAGGACATTCTCCACTGCTTGGATGAGCCTCACCCAAACAGGATGAATTTCACTGGAGAGTAGACCGGCAGGAAAACCCAGATATGCAGGAACCCCTGACTGAGATCTCCAAGCCTGCTTGGATCGAGACTGGGACTCTTCCCCGCAGGTCCCCAGTTTTCCAGAAGCTTGGCAGTCACACCCACAAACTGCCCCTGGCACCATGTAATCTCATCAATGGCCAAAACCCAGAGACTACAAACTAAAGCTCCTGGAAGAGAATGACACAGAATTTCCTAGACATTATATTCTATCCATAACAAGCAATACAAAACAAATCGTCTAGCATTGCCTTTTCGGCAGGTTTAAGTGGTGGTGAGACTGGTGTCAAAATATCGAATATAACCAAAGTAGAGAGAGAATGTGAGGCAAATTGTCTGCCACACAAGCAGGGGAAGGGTTGGAACAGGGTGGAGGGGAATACTGGGGATTTTGGTGGTGGAAAGTGTGTACTGGTGAAGGGATGGGTGTTTGATGATTATATAACCAAAGCTCAAACATGAAAGCTTTGCAGCTATATCTCACGGTGAATCAAAAAAGGAGGGTGGAGGGGGAAATAATAATAAAATAATAAAATTAAATTAACATTCAGAATATAATTTAAAAAGATAATGTGGAGTTCATGTCCAATTCACTCAGCTTAATCAATGGCTGAGTGAATTGGACATGAACTCCACATTACCTCCTACATTACTAAAAAAAAAAAAAAAAAGAAAAGGGAAGAAAAGAAGAGAAACATTACCTTCTAATGTTATGAAAACTCATGGATATCTAAAAGTGATTAAAGTTTCCATTGAATTCAATCTATTTAATATGCTACAAATTTTCCAATAGAAACCAAAAGAGAATGTCTGTCACCAATTACCAGAAGGAGCTCTCAGAAAGTGACCCTAAGAGAATGACATCCAGAGTCACAGGAGAAGGCCCATGGATGTGGATGCCTTGGGAAAGAAGTTATGAAGATAATAGGATCTTCTAGGCAGGAGCCTGGAGTGATGATACAGCAGGAATGGCACTTACTTTGGGGATGGAGCCATAGCACAGTGGGTAGGGCATTTGCCTTGCACACGGCCAACCTGGGTTCGATTCCCAGCATCCCATATGGTCCTCCAAGCACCACCAGAAGTTATTCCTGAGTACATGTGCCAGGAGTAACCCCTGTGCATCACCGGGTGTGATCCAAAAAGCAAAAAAAAATTAAAAAATAAAAAAAGGAATGGCGCTTACCTTGCATATGGCTGACCCAGATTTGATCCCCAATACCATATATGGTCCTCCAAGCCCTATCAGCTGTGATCTCTAAGCACAGAGCCAGGAGGAATTGCTGAACATCACAGGATGTGTGTTCCCCTTACCCCCATAAAAAGAGCCTGCATTGGACATAGAGACCCTTTCATCAGGAATACCAGAAAAGGTTGTTTGTTAACATACTAGACTCTGGTTCCACATTGGAATCACCCAGATGGGCCAGAGAGGTAACCCAATGGACTGCAGCAAGTGCTTTACATGTAGGAGGCCCAGGTTTGATTCCTGACATCACCTAGTCCCATGAACCTTGCCAAGAGTAGTCCCCAAGCACTGAGCCAGAAGTAGGCCCTGAGCCCCAACAACCATGACCCAAAAGCTAAAAATAAATAAATAAAATTGCCCAGTGATCATTCAGAATTTCTCATGCACAATCTCATCCCCCAAAATTCTTTTTTTGTTTGCTTGATTATTGCTCCATACCAAGTAAAGAAAAGAGAGCTTATGTGGTCTCTGAAGTGACTTTTCTTCAATGTTAATTTTTTTAAAAAATACATTTCTCTCATATTAGGAAGTAGACAAAGCATTCAAGTTAAGTTAATTTATGAGTCCTGGACTGCAGAAATCAGATGGGGATTCATTCAGCAAAATGTACTGGACGTCTGCTCTGTGTGCCAGCTCTGTGTTCAGGAGTGATCTGTGCAGGGAAAGTCCCTGTTCCCCAGGATCCTGTCATCCATTGAAGGAGACAGGTATCCTTGAAAAACACTGAACTTTCCCTGTGATCGTGGAGCCACCAAGATTTCACTGGGATACATAAGAGCAACACCCCGGTCAGATCAGGGAGACTAGACCAAGGTACCAGGCAGAGTGGAGTGGGGGTGGGGGCCAGGGAGCAAGGGAGGAAGGCAGGAGAGAGGATCTTCAGGCATTCTTTCTAGACAAAGGATGCAGCAGGGGATAAGGCATAGGAACCCTCACAAAGGCCAGAAGGCATGTCCAATGTAGCAGGTAGAAACAGTTCAGTTCAATGGAACAGAGCTTAGACCTTAGTTTGAAAAATGAGAGTGAAGAGAAAAGCAGAGTGAAGCTTAACCTTCATCTCAGGCAATGGGAACCAGTCAGGATTTGGGAGTAGGGAACTAACTCAGTCAAGGCTTGTTCCAAAGACTGACCCTGTGGTGTGGACGGTGAGAAATAGAGGGAGGGAGAGTAGCAGCCAGCCAAGGAGAAGATACAGAGATCCGCTCAGTGTACACAGAGATCTGTTCAGTCCACAAGCTGGGGGAGGCTGAGCACTTTTAGGCATTAGGTTCAATGGCAATCAAGGACAAATAGGCCCAATAGGGACTAATTTTAGTTAGCCAACATTTTAGAGGGGATGATTTTAAGTTATTAAACAAATGAAGACATATTTATAATGAGACTTAGGAAGGAAAAGCATAGAGTGGAAAGAAAAAAAAGCACATAACCAGAGTCAGAGAGAGTGCTCAAGGCTGAGCACTGAGCACATGCTTTGCAGGCAGGAGGCATGGGTTCAATCCCCCACACCACACGGTCTCTGAGCACCACCAGGAGCCACCAGTAAATACAGAGCAGGGAATAATCCCTGAGCAATGCTGGGTGTGGGCCCCCAAAGCAAACAAATGTATCTAAGTCTGGATGTTGGTTTGACAAAAATATGGAGCTGAGTATAAAGAAGGGAAAGACTTGGGAAGGGATATTGTAGCAAAAGAAGACATACACACAAAGGGCCCAGGGAAAAACAGCTGTCCCCAAGGACCTAGCAGAGGACACAGGACAGTGGAGTCTTGTTTGCAGTGAAGATTCCGATGGATAGGCCCTCACAGCCGTGTAGAGTGAAGACCACTGGGAAGCTTCCACGGAGGAGAGGACACCCTCAGGAGTCTGGAGCCATAGTACAGTCGGTAAGGCATTTGCCATGCATGTGGCTATCCTGAGTTTGATCCCCAGCATCCCATCTATACTCCCCTCTAGCACCACCAGGAGTAATTCCCGATTGCAGAGCCAAGAGGAACCCCTGAATACGGCCAGAATAGCTCCCAAACAAATGAAACAAAACGAAAAAGGATTACTCAGGCTGCCCAGAAAAACAAAGGCACTAGATGTGATGAGAGTAGAGACCAGGATAGACCCCAAGAGGCAGCATGTCCTGGACATGCTGAAAGAGGCAGTGACTGGAGAGACAGACCAGGACAGAGAGACCCAGGAGCTAAGGGTAAGTGGCAGGTTAGGGACTGAAATCTGCCACTGAGTTTTGCCCAGGTCTGGCCTTGGTGACCTTGGCCAGAGTTGCTGTGGAGTGGTGGGTCTAAGCCAGGTTCCTGGGCTTGAGGTGTAAATGGAGATGAGGAAGCTGAGGTCAGAGTAAACAATTCTAGCCTAAAGCAAGAGGTGGAGATAGCTTGATGGCTCCCAAGGGTCCATTGGGATAATGCCCTTGAAGTGACCGTAATTGTGTAATTGTTCAGTCACTTGCTCTTTACGATTAGAGCTGGAAGCAAGCATCTCCCAAGCCACAGGATGATAGCGTCTCCTTTGCACCAAGCAGGCTATGTGTTTCACCTGCACCATAGCATTATGTTGTGAAGGCTGTTGAAGACAGCATCGAGGCTCAGGAGGCAGGGACCTTGATATTACAGAGGCATTGTCAACCATATCTCCTGAAACCTACTGAATTCTGTGGGGTTGTGGGGGCAGTAATAACTGTCCATGTGGTGCTAACATGCCTGTCTTCATGCATGAAATTTGGAGTCATCCAGATCTGAGTGCAAATCCTACCTTTATGGCCTATGATATTTAACTTTTTATTTTTTATTCTTAAAAAAAAAGAATTTAGGGGCTGGAGCAATAGCCCAGCAGGTAGGGTGTTTGCCTTGCACCTGACCAACCTGAGTTCGAATCCCAGCATCCCATACGGTCCCCTGAGAACTGCCTGGGGTAATTCCTGAGTGTAGATCCAGGAGTAACCCCTGGGCATCACTGGATGTGACCCAAAACAAACAAACAAACAAACAAAAATATATGAAGGCATTTTTGCTTACAGAGAATTCTACCCAGTTTTGATGTAACTAGTTTAGTAAATGGTAGTTACTCTTTGGGGACATAATGCTGGGATCAAACCTGAGTTAATCTCATGCAAAGCAAGCATCTACCCCTGTACTAGGTCTCTGGTCCCAAGGCTGTTTACAGTGCTTCTCCACTTCCTCCATATCACATGCCTGCACAAGAGACCCAACCCCAGAGTTTCTCTACAGCAACAAAACAAGGAGAACTAAGTGCTGGGGCAGGACTGGTCACACCTCAAACATGAGCTGTTCAGACTCAAATCACAAGACATTTCAGGGAAGTCGTCTTAGCAAGAGTCTCTTTGCGCCATCACCTTTGCTACTGACTAGCCCAGACTTCTCTTCTTGGAAAATCTTCTCCATCTTCTGGAATCCTCCACTGAAATGCAGTGAAGACAGGGCAGTGACCTAGGAGAGAGAAATCAATTGTGTCCGTGCTAACAATAGAGCTAGAAGCCATCTACTCTAACCTACCTTGCAAGCAGGGGAGGGGGTGTAACTCAGTGCTCAGAGCAGCGGGACTGGCAAACACTCCCGCTCTTGCCCACATTCCGTTGTGAGGATTGAACAGCTTTGTCCTTGAGGCAGATCCCTCCAAACATATTTTTTACACAAATACATATGAAAAAATTTCACAAAATATATTTTAAAAATATTTAAAGATGTAAATCTTTTTCTTCCATTCATTTCTTCATCCAACACATCTCAAGATGTGGATATCCTAATGAGTCAGAAACTAAAATGTACTCTCTCTCGGTTACATCCTTTTTCTCTGGAGTGAATTTCTCTGGGTCTCTGAACTGTCAGCTTCAATATTTTGTTCTCATAGCATTTCCATGAGATGAAACCTAGAAGTAGTCAAACTATTTTGGGGGGAGGGAGGCTGGGCCATACCCAGCAGTGCCGAGGAACTACTCCTAGCTCTGTGCTCATGCTTAGCAGTGCCAGGGATCAAACCAGCATCAGTTGTTTGCAGCACCTTATCCCTGTCCTTTCTCTTCAACTCCTCAAGCTCCCTTTTAGTGAGTTATTTGTTAATACCAGACTTCTCCCTGAAACTGCTCCCCTTTCCTTTCTAGATCAAGAATTCCAGACCCAGTGACTGCACCAGGATTCCTAGGCACAACAGAACCAAAGATCTTGGGATGGAGAGATAGTACAGTGGGCAGAGCACTTGGCTTACATGTGATCAACCAGGGTTTAAACCCTAGCACCCTATATTGCCTTCCAAGCACCACCAGGAACGATTTCTGAGCACAGAGCCAGGAGTAAGTCCTGAGTAGCACTGGGTACTGCACAACCCTCACCCCCCCCAACACAAAGGAAGGAAGGAAGGAAGGAAGGAAGGAAGGGAGGGAGGGAGGGAGGGAGGGAGGGAGGGAGGGAGGGAGGGAGGGAGGAAGGAAGGAAGGAAGGAAGGAAGGAAGGAAGGAAGGAAGGAAGGAAGAAGGAAGGAAGGAAGGAAGGAAGGAAGGAAGGAGAAAAAAGAAAGGAAGGAAGAAGAATGAAAGAGAGAAAGAAAGAAAGAGAGAGAGAGAAAGAAAGAAAGAAAGAAAGAAAGAAAGAAAGAAAGAAAGAAAGAAAGAAAGAAAGAAAGAAAGAAAGAAAGAGTAGAGAAAGAAAGAAAGAAAGAAAGAAAGAAAGAAAGAAAGAAAGAAAGAAAGAAAGAAAGAAAGAAAGAAAGAAAGAAAGAAAGAAAGAAAGAAAGAAAGAAAGAAAGAAAGAAAGAAAGAAAGAAAGAGAGAAAGAGAAAGGACAATCTTACTCCTTCGAGTTTCTCCCTTGAACCATGACTCTTCGCTTGCTCACCCTCACCCATTTCTCTCTTCCCCACTCACATCTTTGTAATTTTTTTAAAAAAAAACTGTTTTTCCTTCAAAAAAAAAAAAGAAAAGGGAAAAACCAACAAAAATTGGCTAAATATTGTTCAGAATGCTTAGTTTCAGAAAATACATAAATCCTGTCGGGAAGATTTCAATTTAAAATGACTAAGTAGACAATGCTGTATACCTCTACTTTGCTAGTTCTATATGGTACTAGGGAAGGGAAGGACAAATAAGACCCC